>NW_024424675.1:33446714-33590560 GCF_017311325.1 Ursus maritimus | reverse complement strand
AAAAAAAAAAAAAAGTACTATGTAAATGTAAACAGCAGCTTTTATCATTCCTGCTCTGTATCTTTCAAGGCCCACTCACATGCCACCTCTTCCCCGAACCCTTTCCTGGGCGTCCCTTCTCTGGTCTAATGGGAGTGCTCCCTTGGAGAACTCCAGCTGCCCTCCTTTGAATGCCTTTTTAAGAGGTGCCCTAACGGGGGCACCCGGCTGGCTCAGCAGAGCACGCAACTCTGAATCTTGGGGTCGGGAGTTCAAGCCCCATGTTGGGTGGAGAGATTGATGCAGCTGGGTCCCACCCCCACCATCCCTCATAGTGCCTGGCACCTGGCGTGGGAACATCTGGGTGCTGGGCCAAGCTGACCCTGATCCCCCACCTACAGGGGGCCTTCTTTCCCCTGGCTGAGGGGAACTGGAGCCTGCTCAACAGGGCGGTAGAGCCCCAACTGCAGGAGGAGGAGCGGATGGTGTACGTGGCCTTCTCGGAGTTCTTCTTTGACTCTGCCATGGAGAGCTACTTCCGGGCGGGGGCCCTGCAGCTGTCACTGGTGGGGGACAAGGTATGCTGGAGTCTGTCCGCGGGATGGGAAGAGGGGCCCTGTCCGGAACTCCTGATGGCCCTGCCTCACCCCCCTTCCCCTCTGCAGGTGCCACACGATCTGGACATGCTGCTGAGGGCCACCTACTTTGGAAGCATCGTCCTGCTGGTGAGTGTTGGCGGGAGGTAGGGACGTGGCCAGGGTGGGCGACCATACCACCTCCACGCCAGCGAGGGGACACGCGAGGTGTGCAGGCAGAGGCCCCTGCGGCCACTGTGGAGTAGACCGAAGGCCTGACCTCCCGCCTGAGGCCAGGTCCTCTTATTTGTCAAGCTCGATTCCAAGTCTGTGAAGGGCCCTTGCTACTTCTCTTCTTCACGAAGCTACGAGCAGGGCAGGCGGAGAACCTGAGTTCAGTAAGTGTAGGGACTTCGACAATGACCCATGTATTCTTTTTTTAAGCTAAAGTTTATTTAATTATTTTAAAAATAATCTCTATGCCTATTGTGGGGCTGGAACTCGTGACCCCAAGATTAAGAGTCGCGTGCTCTACCGACTGAGCCAGCCAGGCGCCCTGATGTATTCTTTTTGCTTATTATTTTCCCTTGTTTCATGGGGAGAGGGGCGGGCAGTCAAAATTTAAAAAGTATCTCAGTGATCATAAGAGGACCTGCCCTGAATCTCCTCCCCACACAACCTCCCAGGGCTGTCGTGAGGATTAGCTGAATCAATTCATGTAAAGAAAGTAGGGCAGCCCCTGGCGCAGGGAAGTGCTCAGGACACACTAGCTGCTGTCCCCACTGCTGTCATCGCCATCGTCCTCATCAGCCTGATGGCCAAGCGTTGGCAGGGGCATGGACTCTCTGGCCAGACTGTCCGGGTTTGAATCCCAGGTTCTGCACCTGGATGACTACAGAACCCTAGACAAGTTACTTAACTTCTCTGTGCCTCGGTTTCCCCATCTCAAAGATGTGTATGATAACACCTGCCTCACACGGTTATGATGAGGTTTAAATGAGCCAACAGAGGTGAAGTACTGGTCAGCGCCTACAGGAGAAAGAGCACAGCAGTTCAGAGCAGGACGAGATGGCAGAGGGCGGGGATATTTGATGCAAACACTGTCCCCGAGGAGTCTGGTTGGAGATAGATCCCCACTAGCGAGAACTCAGGAAAGCAGGAAAAGGACGCATTCCGTCCCTCCTGTCAGCAAAGGCACAGAGGCGAGACACAGTTCTGAAGGGTCTGGGAGGCCACGCCAGTCCCCCTATTTGTGTATGGGCTCCCAGCGGGGAGAGCGTGAGCCACCCCATCTCCCCTCCCGGGGCTCATCGGGGAACAGATCTGGGACTTCCCCCGCCCTCCCTCCTCTGTCCCCAGAGCCCAGCTGTGATCGACTCCCCGCTGAAGCTGGAGCTGCGTGTTCTGGCCCCACCTCGCTGCACCATCAAGCCCTCGGGTACCACGGTCTCTGTCACGGCCAGTGTCACCATCGCCCTGGTCCCGCCCGACCTGCCTGAGGTCCAGCTGTCCAGCATGATCATGGTGCGGGCACCACAGTGGGGGCCACTGAGGGTCAGGGATGAGTGTGCTGCGGACCCTGTGGGTCGGTAACACTTCCCCAACCCCCCTGCCTGCAGGACGCCCGTCTCAGCGCCAAGATGGCACTCCGGGGGAAGGCGCTGCGCACCCAGCTGGACCTGCGCCGGTAAGCAGCTGGCCAAGCTCTCGGGCAAGTGCTTAACCTCCCTGAATCTCCATGCCTTTGGGATAATTGCACCTGCCCAACAACTGGGGAGCTAAAATTCACTCAGACCGATAGCCACTGGGGAGCTAGGGTCTTTGTTCATGCACAACAAATGCATTTTATTCAAGTATAACTTCTCTGCATCGTCTTATGACCCAGAGGCAGGCAGAGCAGAGATGAGCAAACTGGCCCAGCAAGGTTAAATGACGGGCCCACAGTCACACAGCGAAGAGCCTAACAGCAGGGGTTCGGGTAGAAACCTCTGCCCAATTTTGTGATCTTTGAGAAGTCTCATTGTATCTTCATTTCCTTCATGGGCTAACTGTGGGGGAAATTGCCCTACCATGCTAGCCACAGGGAGCTAGGGGCTCCCCCTGCCAAGTGCAAAGGTGCAACAGTCTGCAGGAAGCTCCAGTGTGCCAGGGGTTAAATGGGATACTGCAGGGTCGTGGTTAAGAGCCTAGATTCTAGAGGCAGGTTCTGCCCTTGACCAGCTGTGAGACCGCAGGCAAATGACTTACTCTCTCTAGGCCTGATTGGCCTCATCTAAAAAGTATAGACGGTTTCATAGTGTCTACTTCTTAGGATTGTCAGGAGGATGAAGTCAAGCTGGCATTTTAAAGTATCTTAATATTTAACTTCTGTAACATGCTTCGTATCTGGTAGGGAGTCGTTCTGTAAGTTTTGTTAAATAAACACAAACCGTGCATGTACACGCCAAGCGGCCAGCACAAGTCTGGGGTACGGGCAGTGGTCAACAAATTAAAAGTAGCAACTTGGAGAAAAGGACCCGCAAGAGGGAGAAACGACGCCCCTAAGGCTGCACACCTGGCGAGTGGCAGAGCCCCCGGACAGGTGTGGAGGTGGGAGCATCTGAGACTGAGACTCGGGGGCTTCTGGTGGCCTAAGGAAGGGGGAGCTTCCGGGCCTTGGGCCCACTGGACACTTCTTTGTCTCCTGTAGCTTCCGAATCTACTCGAACCAGTCTGCCCTGGAGTCGCTGGCCGTGAGTCGGGGATGGGGGTGCCGTGGCCGGGTCAGGGCAGGGCAGCGAAGGCAAGTCTGCTTCTCGCTGGCTGCCCTGACGTCCTGCCTCCCCCCTCCCAGCTGATCCCACTGCAGGCCCCTCTGAAGACCATGCTGCAGATTGGGGTGATGCCCATGCTCAATGGTAGGGTTGGGGGGCAGGAGGCGGGAGAGGGAAAGGGGAGGGGAGCTGGGCGGACCCAGGCTGAGCCAGCTGCTCCCACCCACAGAGCGGATGTGGCGGGGGGTGCAGATCCCACTACCCGAGGGTATGAACTTTGTGCGCGAGGTGGTGACGAACCATGTGGTGAGTAGGGGCTGGTGAGTAGGGGCGGTGGTGATGGAGGAGGGCAGAGCCTCCCGTTCCTCCTTCACAACCGACCTAACTCTGCTACCTGACCCCAGGCCCTCCCTCATCAGTGGCCCCTCCCGTTTTAATCTTCCATCATCAGACTTCTCTAGCCCTCTGCCCAGCTGTGCGGTCACGTTGTAAACCTCTTCCCGGATTCCACCCCCACTATCTACTCATACTGAACCTCTGAGCTAAGAGGTCACCTCCTCTAGGAAGCCCTCCTTGACCTCCACAGACTGCTCCTGCGGCCTCTTTTACACCCTTCACAGGGAGCTAGAAGAATTTCTTTGCTGCTCCTCCTGTCCCACTAAACTGAGAACCCCTCAAGGCTAAGGACTCTGTCTCTATCTTAAAACTTCGCTCTCTGCGATGGAATGAACAGACTCTCCTCTCTGCCCCACCGCACAGGGCTTCCTCACCATTGGAGCCGACCTCCACTTCGCCAAAGGGCTGCGAGAGGTGATTGAGAAGAATCGGCCTGCCAACACCAGGGACCCACTGGCCTCCAGTGCCCCACCGCCCTCCACGACAGCTGCGTGAGTCCTCAAGCCCACCCTGGCAGGGGCATTCAGGACTCCGACGCCTCTCATCCCCTCCCCCAATCCCTCCCAGCCTATAGTGTCCTAATCCCCAGTGCCACAGAGAAGACAGGGCTTTAAACTGTACCCAATTTAATTCCATCATCAGTCAATCCATCAATTACAGTCCGTCCACCCTCCCTGTGGGCTGTCCTGAGCTCTGCTGTGTTCCAGTGCATGAAGGGAGGGGCCAGGCCCCACCCAGTCAGGAATAAAGTGCTAACTCCCCAAGGCTGTCTATGTGAGGCACTGGGGCCTGGTCTGGGAAGCAGAGGGCTGGGGGGGGAGTTCTGGAGGCAGGGACCTGCCCCACAGGGGCACTGTGCATAAAGGAGGACCTCCCTTCTAGCAGGAGGGGTGGGCAAGAGGGGCTGGATCAGGCAGAAGGGGGCTGGTCTCCGTCAGTACGGCTGCTTATTCAGGAAGCGGGAGAACATGGTGAGGGCAGCCTGGGGCTTGTCGGTGGGGACCATGTGACCAGCGCCCTAGGAGCAAAGCTCTGTGAGATCACCTTCTTGTGTAACCCCTGCCCCTGGGTGCTTCCTCCATCCTACTGGATCCCTTCAGCCAGTGACACTCCTCTTCTCCCAGCCCTGCCCCAAGCACTGCATTCTTCCCACCCCCACCCGAAAACCTGCTCTTCTGGGGCCAGATGGTAACCCGGTAACCCAGTGTAAGAGTGAGCCGGAAGGAGAGGACAGGTGGGTCTTGCCCCATCCCCTCCAGCCAAGCCAGCCCTCACCAGGCCCAGGCCCTACCTTGATGGTGAGAAAGGCGATGTGGGAGAACTCCTTCACGAAGCCAGCAATCTGCTCCCCACTATCCCCGTAGTCCACTAACCAGGGCCGGCGCTGGACCTCCATCTGCCCCACCAGGAAAGACTTAGCAGCCTGCCGCCGCCCCATCATCTCTCCTCACGGCTGCCAGCAAGACCTCAGGGGCCTGGAACTTCCCCAGGTTTGCCCTCTCTATCTGCGCAGAGCCCAGCTGCCAGGCCCAGCCGCCCCATCCCTCCCCAGAGCCGGGATCCTTGCACCGTACCTTCTGGTTGAGGGAATCCACAAACCACTCATCCCCCATGAAATTGCAGGCCATGTCCACATCTCCGTTGTAGAGCAGGATCCGGTATTTCTGGAGCAGGGGAGGGAATGGAGGGTCTGCAATGAGCCCAGACCCCAGCCCTTCCCTGGTTCAAGCCCTACCCCTTCAGGGAATTCAAGGGGCCCAGCTAAATAGCACGAAGCAGGAAACACTCCTGTCTTCTGTTTTCTACATGTTCAGCGCTCTCTACTAAATGCTTTACGTATGAAGGTAGATTCTATTGTTAACCCCATTTTACAGGTGGGGAAACCCAGTCTCAAGATATGAGAAACTTGTCCCAGGGTCACATGGCTAGTAAAGCAACTTGCACAGAGGCAATCTGACCTTAGAGCTCGTGCACTAAGCGCTGTTGTACAGCACCCGGTCCTGACCGGCTCCGTCAGGGTCTCCCAGATGGTCTCGGACAAGACCCTTTCCCACCCTGGACCTCCATTTGTCTGTAACACGTTCTCACTAGCTCTTCTCCATCTAAAGTCTCCGACAACAGAGTGGCATGGTGTGGGGACAAAGCCATGTTCAAATCATGACCCTGCCAGTCACTGGACCTCGTTTCTTGGAGTTTCAGCTTCCTGTGTCCGGAGTGGCACTCTAGAGGGGGCCCAGCCTTATCGTGCTGCTCCCGGGTCCCGAGGCTGCTGGTGGACCCGGCTGGGCCGGCCCCTCACCTGTGTGGTGAGCAGTTTCAGGTACTGGGACTGCATGCTTTGGTAGAGACGGCGGTACTGTATGTTCACCAGGAAGCTGTGGGAACACGTGGGCAGGCCCCAGGAAGACGGCGTAAAGGGAGACAGAGTCACAGAGCAGACCTCCTCTCCTATCCCCTCCTAGCTCTAAGCTCCAGCCCAGGAGGCAGAGCTGGGATTCCGTCCCCTCCTCATGTCACCTCTCTAGGACTTACTTGGATGAGGGGCTGGAATTCAGAGGTCCTCAACTCACCGCCCCCCCCCCCCAGCTTAGAAATGTATATAGGAACATCTAGTGACTGGTCCACAACCAGCATTTAGTGCAGAGGGGCCCACAGGTGTGGGAACCACAGCACTACCAACAGTAGGGCAGGGGCACCAACCCATCGGAATGGACCTCAGGGGCCCCCGCTGTGCCAGGCGTCACCCTGTTACCCACACGGGTCACAGGAGATCCATGCAACTGGGGGCTGTGGAGGAGTGGGGTTGGGGGAGAGGGTCTGTTTACTAAATACCAGGGCAGCACACCGCCGTTTTACCAACCGACGTGGCCATTTAAGAATGAACTGGCGAAACATCAATGCATTGAAGGGGTTACACATCCTGCAGAGCTCGCCGTCCCTCCCTGAGTGCCACCCCTGAGAAACCCTGGCCAAGGGATCCCTGGGAACCCTTCTGTTACCCACGAGCCCCGAGAGCCTGCCCCCCCTGCCCAGGCCATGGCTGGCCCCAGAGCCTCACTTGCACATGTCCCAGCGGGGCAGCTGCTCAGGGATGTGGAGGGCCTTCCGCACGTAAGGGTTGTTGAGGTAGGTGGAGGCCGCCGTGGTGTTGGTGCAGGGCGGGTCCATGCGCAGCCTATCCCCGGAACGCAGCAGGGCCTGGGGACACGGACCTAGGTCAGGGTCTTCGCCTCCTTGGCCCACCCCCACCAGGAAGCAGCCCGTGCGCTTGCTTGCACACCTGATGCCACATCCGCTTGAGCGGGAGGCGAGTGAAGATGTTGCCCAAATCATGGATCACGACAGTGCCCTTCTCGTACCTGCAAGTAAAGTGGGGATGGGTGCCTCGGCCTCCAGGCGGGGCTGGCCCAGCCCCCCACCCCCCGGGGCTCACCAAGGGGCCTACCTTAAATGGCCGGGCACACCCCCAGCACAGGGGGCGTAGAGGTTGTAAATGTTGAGGCCAGAGTTGCCCACGATGCGGGACACTTCCTGCAGCTGCAATGACAGGCCAAGCCACCTCGCGTCACGGGACCCTGGCCTCCCCAAGATCTCACCAATGCGTCCCAAGATTATCACTCTCCTACTTCACCTCTTGTCGTTACCCTTCCCCCACTTCTTTACAGGTAGCGAAACTGAGGCTCAGTGGAAGGAATCTGCCAGCCCGGGGGTCCAAACCCTGGTGCCACTACTTCCTAGCACTGTGACTTCAGGCGAGGACTTTAACATTCTTGGCCTCAGTTTCCTCTTCTGGAAAATGTGGACAATACGATCTCCCTTAAAGGAGAATCTTGAAGATTAAACAATCTGTGTTGACCTACGTCAGCCCCGTGCCCGGCACACAGTAGGTGCTCAATAAGTGAGAGATCCTTTCCCTCCCGGGGGTTACAGGGTTTGCCCAGAAAGTCACAGGAAAGGGTGACAAGAACACATTCCTAGATGTGTCCTAGAAAACACCAAATTGCTGGAAGAGACAGAATAGGAAAGCCATAGGGGATGGGGTCAGGAGTCCCCAAGGAGGGGATGTGGTCCTGTTCTCAGGGCTGGGGGTGTCAGGGGTGACAGAGGTTGGGGGCAGAACCTCACATTGGTCACGCATTCTGGGTCGGTGTTGTCGTAGAAATTACACTTGTTTTGAGAGCAGCAGTGGGTCTGGAGGGAAGACCAGAGCCTATAGGAGATGCATGAAAACAGTGTTCAGGCCCAAGGCGGGCCCCCCACCCTCTCCTTCCAACCTCCTACCACCACCTGCCCCCAGGGGATGAGGAAATGGATCACAGGGGATGGTATGTAGGTTCCAAACCTCGCTGCTCTGGGGCCATCCTGCCAGCCCTCCTCAGTCCCCTTCGGCACGGAACACTTCCAGGAACCCCAGCCCCCACCTCCTGCTCATAAACTGGGGTAGGGCCCGGGTATCATGTGCCTGGAGAGCAGACCTGAGATCTCATGACCTGCCCCACCCTGGAGATTGCCCAACTGCCCCGTCCCATACCTGTTCCCCAGAAGGCCATGGTAGTAGGCGAAATAGACCAGGGAGTTGTCGTTCTGCTCATAGGAGGACAGCCCGTTGCCCACGGCCAGCCCCTGTGAAACACCCAGGGCATTCAGGTCATCTGGAGGGAGAGGAAGAGCCTCCCCTGACGACACCCAGACCTCTAGCCATCTGGAAACTGAAATCTAAGGTGGTTTGTGGGGAGGCCACTCAAAGCAAAGAACAGAGCTGGCTGGCTGACAGGTGAGCTTCCTGTCGTGGGAGGCACGTGAGCAGAGGTAGGCCAGCCCGTGGCAAGCATGTTACAAAGCAGACCGGGTTGGACAGGGAAGATGGCCCGTTTGACCTCGCTACCCAAAAGGCCACGACCATAAGCTGCCTCACTCCCCTCCCGCAGCGGCCCTGTACCTGCAGGTTCATGCTGGGATCCTGCATGACCAACACAGCCAGGGTGGGGATGTAAATGCCGGCGTAGCTCTCTCCTGTCAGGAAAAGCTCATTGTCCTTGTACTCCGGGAAGAGGCGGAAGAAATCCTGCAGGGCCTCAAAATTGCTCTGGGCGACCTAGGGAAAGCAGGATGGAGGCAATCAAATGGTTCTGGTATTTGAGCTAGAAAGAACCTCAGAGATAATGACACCCCCCAACTCGGAGCAAGAGGAAGTGGCTTCGCCAAGACCGCACACAGCTTATGACAGAGCCAAAAATGGACTGTCCCGGGTCGTGCCACCGTTAGAGAACGAGGGAGGGTGGGGCACTGGGCAGGCATGGGGCTCACCTCGGTGTCATTGGTTGCATAAGTCTTGTCATCAGAGTAGGAGAAGCCCACCCCAGCTGGGGACTCAAGGTACAACACATTGGCAATCTACATGGCGGGAGGAAACCAACTGAAGAAGGCTCCCCAACCCATCCAAGTGCCCAGACACCCCCACAGGACCCACAGCTCCGTCTATACCAGGTTCCAAGAATAGGGGTTGTACTCCAGGGTGGCACCATCTGGCTGCACCTGAGGAGGAGAGAGATGGCTAAGTGCCAAGGGCCAAGCGGGTGGAAGTTTTGGGCCCCTGTGCTGGGCACTCCACATTCAGGCAAAACCCCTGAGAGGTGCGGATAGTCAAGCCAATGGTACAGACGAGGGAACCCAGGCTCAGGGAAAGGGCACACTTGGGAACACCTCCAAGTCCTGTTCTCCCTCCTCCCCAGCCCTTTCCTTTAGGGACGCCCGGTCTTCTCCCCTTCCTGGTTAGGGGGGAGACAGTGGCCTTCCACTCACCAGGAAGGGGCCGTGCTCCGTGAGGAAGCCATCGAGGGAGCTGCAGCCCGGCCCTCCGTTGAGCCAAAGCACCAGAGGGCTGCTCTTGGGATCCTTCTGGGACTCCACAAACCTGGGAGGGGAGGCAGAGCAGGGTCGGTGCAGGCGGAGGGGCCCCTTCCAGTGCTCCCGGCTCCCAGGCCCCCTCGGGGGTCTTCAGACCCTCCCCCAGCTCGCGCCCCGTCCCCTCCCCGCCCCGGAGGGAGGGCCGCAGACCAGTAGTGGAGGTGCTTGGAGCCGGAGCCACGAAGGTAGCCGGAGTACTGGCGGAAAGCCGGCTGCTTGGCCAACCCGGGCAGGCACTGGATCTCATCCAGGTCCGGCGCTGCCTGGCCCGGGGGCGCCCAGGGCAGGAGCAGCAGCAGCAGCAGCCAAGGCGGCGACAGCGCGGCTCCGACCATCTGCGGCAGGAAGCGGGGCCGCCTGTTTCCGCGCTCCCTCGCTCCTCGGCGCTTCCGCGTGGCCCCCCCGCGGACGAGCTGGCAGCGCAGCGCCCAGAGGAGTCCCCGGCCCGGCCCCACCGCCCACCCGCCGCACCGCCCCGGGCTGCGGGTCCCCTCCAGCCTCCCGGGGTGTCCTCACCTCTGCTCCCCCGCGTCCTTGCTCTCCCGGAGGGGCCCGGCCGCGGGAGGTCAGGTGGAGTGCGAGTCACGTGGGGGCCGGCGTCACGTGACAGTCATCCTCCGGCGCCTCGTTGGTCCGCCCCCCCCCCCTCCCCGGGACCGGTGGCTCGCAGACGGCGGCCTGCGCGGGGTCAGAGTCCGCAGTCCTGCCCGGTCGTCTCTCGCGCGCCAGCCATCAGATGACCCAGATGTGGGCGGCCAGGATCCCCCGGCCTCCCGGGGGCCCCGGTCCAGGCTGGATGGCTGAGCAAGCGGCGCTAGGACCCCAGGGCGGAGCCTCGGCGAAGGCAGTCGGGGGGATGGGAGGGTTACCTTACTTGGTGCCCCCGCGGTTACCCTCTGAGCACGCCGCCCAAAATAGCCCCCGGCGCCCGCTGGCCTGTCTCGCGGCCGGGAGATGGCTGCTGTCTCCGACCCCGTGGACTTGGGTGCGGCCTGGAGATCCGCGCGCCCCGAGCCCCCTCCCACCCGCTTCCACCAGGTGCACGGTGCCAATATCCGCGTGGACCCCTCCGGGACGCGGGCCACACGCGTGGAGAGTTTCGCTCACGGCGTATGCTTCAGTCGCGAGCCGCTGGCCCCGGGCCAGGTATTCCTGGTCGAGATCGAGGAGAAAGAGCTGGGCTGGTGCGGGCACCTGCGCCTCGGCCTGACCGCTCTAGACCCCGCCACTCTGGCCGCCGTGCCCGAGTTTTCGCTGCCCGACCTGGTCAGCCTTGGCCACACCTGGGTCTTCGCCATCACGCGCCATCACAACCGCGTGCCCCGGGAGGACCGCCCGGAGGCAGAGGCATTGGCCCCCAGCCGCCCCCCAGCCCTCCTGGTGGAACCGTATCTGTGCATTGAGCAGTTTCGTATTCCCCGCGACCGCCTGGTGGGTCGCAGCCGGCCCGGGCTCTACAGCCACCTCTTGGATCAGCTGTATGAGCTGAACGTCCTGCCTCCGACCGCGCGCCGCAGTCGCCTGGGCGTTCTTTTCTGCCCGCGCCCGGACGGCACGGCCGACATGCACATCGTCATCAACGGCGAGGACATGGGCCCCAGCGCCCGGGGGCTGCCAGCCGCCCAGCCCCTCTACGCAGTGGTGGACGTGTTTGCCTCCACCAAGAGCGTGCGCCTGGTCCAGCTCGAGTATGGCTGTAGGTATCCCACCCCTTGAGCAGCGACCCCTCCTGGCCCAGTGCGGGGACAGGAACTTGCTAGGATTCCAAGCCAGCTAGCAAGGCCTTGGTCCGTCAAGCATTAGTTTAGAAGTTGGGGAATCTGACTTCAAATTCTGCCTCTGCTTGGGATCTTGGACAAGTCACTCCCTGGCTCTGGGCCTCCCTTTAGCCATCTCAGCTGTGATCCATCAGGGTGCTTGCTTTGCCAGTATTTTCTGTATTAAGCTAGGGCAGGGATTCTAAACTGATGTTACACCTGAGTTGCTTTCAAAATTGTGTGCTCTTTTATTAAACGAATGTTCCTAGATTTGGGCATACCAGTTTAAAGGCATCATAGGCCCCAGATTGAGAGTATCTTATTCGTGAGATCTGGTCCTTTATAGCCCTCTTAAGCCCTTTATTTACACCTCTGATCATTTTATGAATTCAGTGAACTAGAACCCACTCTGTGGGTTCAGACCTGTGCTGGAGGCTGGGCATGCACAGGTGAATCAGGCACTACCTGTAACCCTGGCAACTGCTAAGGGAGGGTTCATATAGAAATAGGGCTGCAACATTGTGGAGGTTTTGAAAGAGGTGCTTAGGTCAACCACATAAACAGCCCTGTGACACAGGCTGGACCTGGAGAGCAGAAGGGACTTGCCCAAGTTAATGACAAAGGGAGAACCAGGACCTAGGTCTTCTGTGTCTCAGCCTCAGAGCCCCCTCCAGTTCAGTTTGCCTTTGACAGCCTTCTTTCTACAGTGCCGTCCCTGCAGACTCTGTGCCGCCTGGTCATCCAGAGGAGCGTGGTGCACCGGTTGGCCATTGATGGGCTCCACCTGCCGAAAGGACTTAAGGATTTCTGCAAGTACGAGTAAAGGCCTGCAGCCGCCCTGGAGCAGGGCCACAGGTGTCCTGGCCCTGGCGCTGTGGCTGGTCTGAAGCTGGCCATACTGCTGCCAGCCAGGCCTGGAAATAAACACAGCCGATGCTGACACCGATCACTGGAGGGTCTCCTTGCCCTGGAAGCCCGTGAGGGGGACTTCTTGTAGAATCGCTGTGGGTCAGCAGGTCAGAGCAAGACAGGACATTTTATTTTTATTTATTTTTTTAGAAGATTTTATTTGTTTGAGAGACAGTGAGAGAGAGAGAGAGAGCAAGCGCACACGAACAGGGGCAGGAGAGGGATAAGCAGCCTCCCCTGCTGAGCAGAGAGCCTGACGCAGGGCTTGATCTCAGGACCCTGGCATCATGAACTGAGCTGAAGGCAGACACTTAACCGATGGAGCTACCCCAGGCGTCCCTAGACAGAGCATTACAGACATCACCTAGACCAGTGGTTCCTAGCCTGGCTACTCATTAGGGTTATCTGGGATAAACTAAAGAGCTAAAGCCCCAAGCCCCATCTCCAGAGATTCCCATTCCACTTGTTGGAGGATTAGGCCTACACATTCTTTTGTAAAAGCTCCCCAAAGATTCTAATGTACAGCAGGATTGAGAAGCATTCCCCTAGAATAGAGGCCTTGACTTTGGCATATATTATAACCACTTGAGGGACTTTGAAAAATACTGCTAACTGGGTCTGAGCCAGGGATTCTGATTTAATTGGTCTGGGATGAGGGTGGGCATCAGGATTTCTAAATGCTCGCAAGAGAATTTAATGTGTATCCCAGTGTGAGACCCAGTGCCCTGGACCAACGATTTCATTTTGCAGATGGGAAGCCAAAGCCTAGAGATGGGAATGTATTCCAAAGTCACAGAGCAAAGGAATGAGTGCAGAGCGCTCCCTCTCTTGTACTGCAGAGCACAAAGCACTCGCCTCGTTATTTGTATGTCTGATCATTTGCTTCCATTACAGATAATCTCATTTAATCCTCACAACTTCTGTTGAGGGAGTGGGTAGTCCTTACTTCCACTTTACAGAGGAGATTACCAAGGAACAAAACTGTCCAAGTGACTTGCCCAAGGTAGAGGTAAGAACCTAGAATGTCCAGTTCCTGGTCCAGTGCTCTTTTAACCCCATCCCATTGTCATATACAGGTTCTTAGAATGAACAGGTCAGTGCTGTGAGGTAGGTTCCAGGTGTAAAGGGGAGGGACTATGAGGTGACATTCTAGAATGGTGGAAGGGGTAGGACAGGAGGCAGACGACTGTTCCCTCACAAACGGGGGCTTTGGGGCAGCCATGTCCTATTTCATGTCTCCACAAACTCATCAAGGTCTTCTGCCTTCCAGCCAAGGTGAGAGAGGGGCTCCTGGAACTGGAGGGGATACCACAACTTTCCCTGAGAACTTGTTTCCTGGCTCTGGGGAGGTGGAGGCTCTGCTGGACATTTATGGGCTGGCCCTGGAGTCAGTTCTCCGAAGAAAGCCATTCCAAAAGTCCTTGCCAGTAGCTACCCGCTCCCTCACTCATTCACTCAACAAACACTTCTCCATTACTTACTCGGTGTTGGGGACTGGGGGTGCGGATATGAGTAAAACACCTAGTTCCCAGCCACTAGACAGCCCTGGCGGGCTGGTCTTAATTGCTCCTGTTTCCAGTGCTCTGTTCCTATGCCCTGCCCCTCAGGGCCTCCTGAAAGACACCAAGAATAACATTCCATCTCATTCCTGTCTCTACAGGTGGGGCTACTTCTCTGGGCTCATCCCTTGGCCTCTATAGTCCTATAGAGCCAATGGTGGTGGCCTCTGGTGGACTAGGCCCACTGAGCCAGAAAGCCCAGGCCTGGGGCCCGGCCCTGGCAGTGCCAGAAGCCAGAGGCTGCCCTGGGGGGCCTAGCTGGGAGACACTGCAGCGGAAGGAGTATGGCCGATACAACAAATTCCCCCATGCAACGCAGCCGGAGAGCTTGGGCTGGGAGGACGGCTGCCCCAGAAGCAGAGCTCCCCACCTGGGCGGCCCCGGCCGGCCTGGGCCCCTGCTGCTGTGTGGGCTGTCACCAGGGGTTCTACCGATGCCCTCTGAGGCAGGGGGGAAGGAAGCGAGCTCCCAGCCTGACATCTGCATCCTTACCCTGGCCATGATGATCGCTGGCATCCCCACCGTGCCTGTCCCAGGCCTGCGGGAAGAGGACCTGATCCGGGCGGCTCAAGCTTTCATGATGGCCCATCCGGAGCCAGAGGGGGCCATGGAGGGGGCGCGGTGGGAGCAGGCATGTGCCCACACAGCCTCTGGGCAAATGCCCCTAATGAGATCCAGGAGAGGCCAGCCTCCTGGCTCCTGCTTGTAGCTGGATGAAATAGCACCAGACACATAGGGTGGCTTCTCTGTATGGTTTTTGGGCAGATAGAATCGGGAGTGCCTGTGACACAGATGGGGATAGGGTGGTTGTTTGAGCCACTCTGGTCAATACAAGTCTTTCATCAGGGCCCAGACCCCAGGAAATTTCTCTAGATACCACTAAGTCAGGAGACAGGACTTCTCAGAGTAGTTACAGTGAAAATTACCTGAGGCAGGAGGCCCGGCTTGGAGTGGAGGCCTCTTTTGTATGGTTTTGGGATTCGATCAAGATTTCTTGTACAAAGTGCTAGGCGATGTGGATTCTCCTCTTGCCTTACATTCCCCGCCAGCTGAGGGAAAGTGATGAGACCAGAGGCAAGGAAGGAAAATGAACAGTTATTTGAGCACCCACTGACCATGGGCCCATTATATGCAGGCTCTCCTTTAATCTTACCAATGCCGTGAGGATCTCCGTTTTTACAGATGAACAGACTGAGCCCTTTGAGGGGTGACTTGCCTGATATCCCAGAGCTAGTAAAAAATCAGGCTGAGAAAGAACCAGGATTTGCACGTAGTGTCAGACTCCAACGTCTATTCTTTCCATGATACTTGCTCTACTGCCTTCTAGAAGACAAAACACTAGATGAGTGCTGGAATAGGCAACATTTGAATTTAATGACCTCCGGGTGGGGGCCAGGGGGCAAAAGCTGGGATCCATCTCCTCTCCCCTGTGGGTCAGGCGAGTCATCTAATGACTGGGGAAGCTGTTACCAAGCCCCTGCCCTTGATCTCTACCCAGTGTCTTATCCTAGAAGCAGGGCCACTTGTTTCTAAGGCCCTTGAGCTAAGAATGGTTTTTAACCTTTTGAAAAGGCTGCCGAACAAAACCAAACCAAGAATATACAACAGAGACTGTGGCCAGCAAAGTGTAAAATATTTACTGCCAGGCCCTTTACAGAAAAGGTGTGCTGACTCCTGTCTTAGGAACTAGATACATTTTAGGTAACAGGCTGTGGCAGAATAGAAGACCCCTGTCCTTTCCTGGCAGGAGGGCCCGTGGAAATGCAATAGTGTGAGTGTGTACGTGTACATGAGCACCTGTGGGCATGGAGGGTAATCAGAGCTGGACCTGCTCATAAGGGCCGATCCAGCTGTCGGCCAGCTCCCGCAGGGTGCTGTACCTCCGTTCAAACTCCTCCTGGCTGCACTGCTGCAGGAGCTGCCCCACCTCCTCAGTGAGGAGAGCCACGGCCAAGTGTTTATCCAGCGTCTCACTCCACTTGCTGCCCAGGATGTTGTCTAGACTGGCAGCACAGCCTGCTGTCCACTGGGCTGGCAGCATGTCGGGCTGGAGCACCTGGTGTTGGGCACTGAGCATGGCCAGGATGTGGCGGCAGGGCAGGTGGAAGGCCTGGTGAAAGTAGCAGCTGCAGCTGGCAGGGGGCTGGGGCTGCACCCTGTGGGTGTCCTCCAGAATCTGGATGTTCACCTTTTCTGAGCCGGAGCCGATGAGGTGCACAGATTTCTGGACCACAGCGAGCTCACCCAGACAGAGCTGGGCTGCTGGCCCCGTGCAGATGGCATTGAGCGAGTGTTGGATGCGGGCTTCTACCAGCTGCTCCATTTTGGGACTTTCGGGGCTGACGTCTAAGGGAGCGTGATTGTTCTGGGCACTCAGGCCCAGGCTGAAGCTTGCCTCATCTCCCGCGTTCTGCTGCATGTATCGGAGCAGAGAGACCATGCCTTGTTCCACACAGGGGGTGGTGCCGAAGAACTGGCTGAGGACGCGGGTGGTGACCTCCAGGCCCTGGAAGTAGCGGCTGCTCTCAGCCCGGCTTCTCCAGCGGTGGGCCAGCCAGATGCGGTCGTTGAGCAGCCAGTGTGAGTGGAGCTCGGGCAGCTGGGCCGGAGGGATGCAGCTGCTCAGGAGTGTATACAGCTTCCTCAGGTTGCCAGCTGTAGCCGAGCACATCGTGCTCTGCAGGGAAGTGAGGAGCACCCTCTCAACAGGCTGTTCCAGGGACAGCTGATAGAACTTGCCCTGGAGGAACTTACAGATGTGAAAGGCTGAGAGCAGGACCTCGGCTGCGGGGAACTCCATAGCGAGGGTGGGCAGCGGGAGGAAGTGGGGATCCACGAGGATGGTACAGACTCTCTCCCATGCTGGGTTAAACTTCTTGAACACCTGGAACATCTGGGCTAGGCCCTCGGCATCCTCCTTGGCAGGAATGGCGAAGTAGACTGCCCGGGCGAGATGACCCTCCAGCTGCACCCGAGGGCCATCTACCAGGAAGGTATATAGCACCTTGCCCATTGGGTTATAGGTCCGGTGGATAAATAAGATCTCAGGGAAATGGGCAAAGACACTTTGCATAAAGCAGCTCTGGTAGTTGAGGGTATCTAACTGAGCAGTCTTGCTAACCTGATACAGCAGCATAGGTGGGTTTGGGTCCTCAATCAGGAGCTCATTCAGCATTGTCAGGGCCATGGGGGAGATGGGAGATGTCTAGATGCCAAGGTCAAAATACTTTCTCTGCAAGGCTGCTGTCCAGGAGACTCTCAGGATCTCAAGCTCCAACTAAGCCGAAGCTTGAGGCTGGAATGTAGTTCCCTGATCTTGTTCCAAAGATGGGCCTATGGAGAGGAACAGAATTTTAAGGAGAGAGTAGGGGCTTGGCTCCTCAATTATTCATCCAGACAATACTGCTTACTGTGTATCAGTACTGTTCTGGGGGAGATACATGATAAACATATTAACAGATAAAAATAGAACAGGCAATGAAGGTTGCAAAGACCACAAAACTGGGTAACACGTAGAGAGTAAGTTGGGAGAGGGAGAGATATTTAGCTAAGGTGGCCAGGGAAGCTCTCTCTGGGTGGGGGGAGAGGATGACATTGGAGCTGAGACCTAACTGGTAAGCTGGCCATGGGAAGATTCAGTTCCCAGAGATTTAAGTGGGTGTGAAGGCTAGACCTGCATATGGTCTTCCCCCCTCCCCCTTAAATAGCATTTTAAATATTTATTTAGCACTTTATATTTACAGATTACTGCTTGGCATCCATTCTTTCATTTGGTCCTAGTATATATAAGAGAACTGTAATTGCCTCCCCCCCGCCCAATTGTATGATTCTGGGCAAGTCAGCGACTCCCTCTGAGCCTCAAGCCCTTCAACCACAAACAGGGGCTATCAAATGTGCATGGGTTCTACTGCCTCTCCATAAATCCCTCTATGAACTGCAGTACTCTGTTCAAATGTTTCCTCTACTTGGCCCCAAACCGGGTTATGTTCCCATTTTACAGATGAGAAACTGAGGTTCAAAGAGGTTAAGTGACTTGCCCATCATTACTCCGTAAGTAGCTGGAAGCTGAGTCTTTGGCTTGGGGTCCTGACTGCTTTCCACAGTACCTCAGGTCCCAACACCAGAGAGGGGACGCAGCCTCTGACCTCTCACCTCTAACCCGGGTGGGAGGATGTAGATGTCAGACGTTCCCATTCCGAGTCCGGCCGGAGCCAGAAGAGAAGTCAACCTCCCACCCCTTTGGGAGCTGTGTCATGGCTGACCGCGGTCATCAATCGCTTCACACCTCCACCCCTTCAGAAATCACTCACCCACTGCCTGGCTCCGTCGCCATTTCTCCCTATTTGACCCTGCCTCTGACTCTGACTGACCTCTAGGCTCACCAACCGCGGCACCAGCTTCGCCGTGACTCGGGCCAATGGCCTGAAGAGTTCGCGGTCGGTTTTTGGGGCCTAGACCAATCGTAGCCGGGCGATTTGTGGGCGGGCCCTGTTCCTAGGGTTACGAGGGGCTCGGCTGGCGGTGACCAATGAAAGCCCGAGGACACTAGCATCCTGCCGAGCCTGAGTCCTGGAAGCTGGAACTCAGAAGACCCGCGTCTGGGGAGACAACTCAGGAAGGGCTGGTTACTATGGAAACTCCTCAGGGGCCGAAAATGAAAATAAATAGCAGTGCTTTATGGATTTTTCTTTCTCTTCCAAATTCCGAAGCCCCGGGTGTGTGTGTGGGGGGGGGCAGGTAGGAAATCGTGCCTCCGTGATTGTACTGTGTCTTCCTCCTGATGGGGAAACTGAGGCCCAGGTCTCAAATTCTGCCTTCTCCATCAGTGGTCAGGGGCCCAGCCCTTAGAATTGAGGAAATCCGGATCTCCTTGGGAGAGCTGAACCTTGTGTTGCCCAGCTCCACTCCCTCCAGTGTTTTACAGAAGAAAGAGATCCAGAATGGCGCTGTGACTTGTTTGAGGTCATGGCAGACTAGTGCAGGAGCCAACACTGACTGCCACCTTCGACCTCAGTTCCCCTGAAGATGACATCTGGGAAAGCTGGGTAGCTCCCAGGCTTTAGGTGATGAAGATTACAAACTAGCAACAACAACAGAAGTCCATGCTGGGGCTTAGAACTGGAATGAAAATGTTCTGTTTATGTAAATCTAGAGGGTAAACTGGGATTAGAACAGGCCAACACTATTTTCACAGATGGGAAGCCAGGGGTCAAAGAACTTAGAAACTTGCCCAGTCACCCAGCAAGCGCAGGCAGTGGAATCTAGGGTTCAGGTCCCCCCCGTCCCACATCTATTTGGCCTCCTCCTGCTAGAATTATAGGCAGCCTGAAATCAGTGTTGAAGGCTTGGTTGGCAGGAAGAGCATGAAGCCGGTGGTGGACTGTTAAGTATTTGAATTTAAGGCATCAGGTGCTGTGGAGTGCCACAACCCCCATTAGATTCCTTCCCTGTTCAAGCAGCACACATTTCCCCTGCTTGTTTGATTTTATTAAAAAACAAAACAAAAACCTTTATTTAATATGAATAAAAATAAGTACAAATAACAGAATCTTTGTAAAGAGCAGCAACAGCCAAGGGTCACCCTCTGTCCCTCTGTCCCTGAAAACAGGCCCTTTTACCAGGTATATTTTGTTTCATCCTATCCTGGGGCAGTAGTTCATCTCTCTAATGGGAGTAAGATCTGATCTCAGGAGTCAGGGCAGAAAGAGGGGTGACCTTTCGGCAAGGAGATAACTTTGGCCTTGACAATGAAGGAGGCTCCCGAGGAATGACAAAGGTAGGGCAGAAGAGGAATGGATTCAAAGGACTGTCACACAGTGGGGTTCCTCTTCCCCCTGTTGTAACAATCTTCCTAGCCCTACCTAGGAAGACACTGGTGAAAATGCTGACCCCTAGCCATGTCCTGCCCGCCTTGAGCTCTCAGACTTCCAAGGAGAGGGGTCTGTGGTCCAGTGTGCCAGTGCAAGTGCTTCAATCGTGAATCGTGGCTCCAGCGAGAGGGAGTCCCTCCCCTTCCTCTGGCTTTCCCCAGAGGAAAGGGAGGCGGCCCACATCCTTGAAGTCCTCTGGCTGCTGACTGGGCTCAGGCGGCTGGCAGGGGTCCGCCCAGATGTCCACAATCTTGCGCAGGGTGGAACAGCGCTCCTCTAGCTCTGGCCCCTCACTCTGCATTAGCAGGTTTGCTAGCTCCCTGCTTAGGTCCTGAATCATGTCACTCCGTCCTTGCTTCCCAGGCTGGCCTGTGTTTGGGACCATGACGGGGTCCCGGAGCTCCCCACTGGGCCCAAGGAGGTGCTGGTACCTCTTCTGCCACCGGCGGCACACCATGGCTTCTCCCACGGGCTTCTGGCTGGTGTGCAGCAGGGCCAAAATGTGGCGGCACGGCAGGCGGTACCACCGTTGAAAGGAACAGCTGCAGCTACAGCCGTCTTTGCTCACCTGGTGAGAATCCTCTAGAAGCTGAATGTCCACGGAGGAGCCAGCCATGTCCACCAGGTGGGTGGAGTTCTGCACCACCTCCCACTCATGATGGCACAGCTTATAGGCCAGCTGGGAGCCACTGCCGTGCAAGGCGTCTAGCATGCCAGCCTGGGAGGGCCGCGCTTGTGGCGGCTGCTGCAGCTGTACCCGCTGTGGGCCTGGCTTGGTCTCTTCCATGGGGAGCCTGGTCAGGCTACCCCCACAGACTCCAAATGCCTTCTTGGGCTTTGGTGGCATGCTGGCTGGCCGGGCTCTCTTTAACTTGGGAGGAGCTGTGGGGAGGTTCTTCAAGCCTTTGGTATTAAAGAAGTCGATATAATCCACAAAGCGGAGGATGCAGTCCAGCAGAGACTGCTGTTCCCGGAAGAGGCTGGACACCTTGCTGGTGACCACATCTAGGCTGTCCATGTACGTGTTACACGCATGCAGGCCTTTCCTCACGTGCATGTACCAGAGCAGTTCACAGGAGAACCAGTGGGCCTGTAGGAAGCCAAAGAGCTGCTCGTCTAGTAGGGCTTGGGACATCTGACAGAGATTTTGCAGGCTGGCATCAGAAGTGACAAACACGGCCTCCCGCAGGGCTTCCTTCATGAGTCTTTTAAAGGATGGATTTGCTGAACTCCGATGCAACTTCTTCTCCAGGAGCCGGGTGGTGTGGTAGATGGAGAGGAGGATGCGCGCGGCAGGGAAGATCTCCTGCAGGATGGCGCGATGGGGGAAGGACGGGTCCACAAACACCACCTTGACCTTGGGCCAATCTGAGTTGAACTCCGTGAAGATACTCAGCATCTTGGCCACGGAGGTGGCTGTCTCAGCCTGAAGCACAGCAAAGTGTACCACGCGACCCTCTCGTTCCTTGTTCTCCACCAAGAAAGCATAAAGGATGTGGCCCTGGGAGTTCTCCACCCGGTGTAGCAAGAGATTCTCTGGGAAGCGGAGGAACAGATCGCTCATCTTGCTGCTCTGGAAGCTGAGCCGGTCCAGGTCTTGGCTATTGCCCACGCTGAGAGAAGCCATGGAACCCTCATCTACCTTAAGAAAGTTTTTCATCACTTTTGCTATCTTGGCCAGGTCAGAAGGAGTGATGCCCTCCTGCTCTGGCTTTGAGGGTGCTCGGACCTTATCTAGGCAAAATGATGGTTCAACGGGGGACTTGTTGGCCAGGTCAAGGTCTTTCTTGACCGCGGGCTGCGCAGGCTGGGGTTTCGGCACGCACATTGTCTTCTGAGACTTGCCAGCAGCGTCTCCTCCAGGACCTGCAGTTTTGGAGTCAACATGGATATGCTGGGTGTTGAGTTCACTGATAAACAGTCTATCCAGTTTCTCATTGTACCGCAGGAGCAAGTACGCTGGGCACATGTCCGCCTCTGAGGTTCTCTTCCTGTTTGACTGAGTCCGAATACAGACAAATTTCACCTGCACATATCTAGGGAAGGTAGAGGTGACAGTGAGAAAGGTACTGCCCACCCCTTTCTCTTATAAGATAAGACCCTGTAGGGATACAGTGGCTGATATGTGTCCTAGAGACCTCGAGGCAGAGCAGAATGTAGGGAAGGAAGACTGACATTCACACTCCCATCCCAAAAGGTTCAGCTCTTTTGTCAAGACCCTGCCCGACTAACACTGCGTTCATTTACATTGTCCGCAGTCTAAGCCCCACTCCCTTCATTCACTCTCGTG
Source organism: Ursus maritimus (assembly GCF_017311325.1). Classification (NCBI taxonomy): domain Eukaryota; kingdom Metazoa; phylum Chordata; class Mammalia; order Carnivora; family Ursidae; genus Ursus; species Ursus maritimus. The sequence continues at coordinate 33,568,565 of NW_024424675.1, read as the reverse complement.
GCCCATCTGTAGCTCCCAATGATTCAGTGGGAGGCAAGACACAAGGGAGAACAGACAAGAGGCAGCAGCAGAGGGCCAGCTGGTTCCTTGCTGTTTAAAACGTCCCCTTCGAAATTCAAATCAAAACCACATTGAGGTACCACCTTACACCAGTTAGAATGGCAAAAATTGACAAGACAAGAAACAACAAATGTTGGAGAGGATGTGGAGAAAGGGGATCCCTCTTACACTGCTGGTGGGAGTGCAAGTTGGTATAGCCACTTTGGAAAACAGTGTGGAGGTCCCTTAAAAAGTTAAAAATTGAGCTACCCTATGATCCAGCAATTGCACTACGGGGTATTTACCCCAAAGATACAGACGTAGTGAAGAGAAGGGCCATATGCACCCCAACATTCATAGCAGCGTTGTCCACAATAGCTAAACTGTGGTAGGAGCCGAGATGCCTCTCAACAGATGACTGGATTAAGAAGATGTGGTCCATATATACAATGGAATATTACTCAGCCATCAGAAAGAACGATTACCCAACATTTGCAGCAACATGGACGGGACTGGAGGAGATTAAGGACTAAGACTAAGTGAAATAAGTCAAGCAGAGAAAGACAATTATCATATGGTTTCACTCATTTGTGGAACATAAGGAATAGCAGGGAGACTGGTAGGAGAAGGAAGGGAAGAATGAAGGGGGGATAAACAGAAGGGGGAATGAACCATGAGAGACTATGGACTCTGGGAAACAGACTGAGGGCTTCAGAAGGGAGGGGGTGGGGGACTGGGATAGGCCGGTGATGGGTATTAAGGAGGGCACGTATTGCGTGGAGCACTGGGTGTTATACGCAAATAATGAGTCATGGAACACTACAACAAAAACTAAGGATGTACTGTATGGTGACTAACATAATAAAAAGTTATTATATAAAAAAATGTCCCCTTCATTCCTGCCTTTTGGGAATTACTGCCTTTGCCTCCTCCTCCAGAGAGCAAAGATACAAGTGCCCCTCTCTCACGGGAAAAATCTCTATTCATTTTATTTAAACAAAAATGTCCAAATCCTGAGAGAGTGGGAGAACCCCTGGGTCAGATGATCTTTAGGACCCTGTCAGCTTTGCCACTCTAGGCTGAAAGTGATGATTCAAAGGAGAGGGGTGATTAAATTGAGTATCTGCTCTTTTCTTATCCCCATTCAACCCATGCTTCGAGGCCAAATCAGGTCCCACCTTCTCCAGGAAGGCTTTGTGGATGTCTTCAACCCACAGTAACTGCTCCCTTCTCTGAATTCACAGCATTTATTTAACATAAAAGGCTCTCTGGGTGGCAGTATACCTAGTGGTTAAACGGTGGAGATGCTGGAGGCTGACTGCTTGGATATTAATCAGGGCTCCACCACTCAGAAGCTCTTTGACCTTGGTCAAGTCACTTTACCCCTCTGTGTACAGTTTCCTAGTCATCAAATGAGACTATCTTATGAAGATTGTTATGAGCATTAGGGGTGCCCGGATGGCTCAGTTGGTAGAGCGTGCAACTCTTGATCTTGGTGTTTTAAGTTCCAGCCCCATGTTGGGTATGGAGATTAGTTAAAAATAAAATCTTAAAAAAAAAAAAAAAGATTGTTATGAAGATTAAATAAGCCTCCGACATAATATTTAGCCCAGAGCCTGGTTCAGCCTTTTATTTATGCAAAATAAAAGCCTGCCACTGTTATTACAGCTCCTATGCCTTGTGACATTCTCCTAGGTGTTTATAAAGTACTTTTACAATTGGATGGGGCTGTCATCAAGTGGCAGGACTGAGTTATTTCTCAGTGTATTCCAAGCACCTAACACAATGCTATTCTTTCAGCAGATGCTTATCAAAGATGTTCCGATGAATGACGCATAGACCATAGGTGGGATGGGTCACACCCCTGCCTCCTCAGGGAGTGTCCTAGCGACCAGGAGAGGAGGAAAAAATCTCAGCCCCTGGCATGACGTGACACAGCCTGGGCACCTCACTAACCCTTTTCCAAACACTCGAATCTAGCTGGTCCTGTCTGCCCACCCTGTGGGGTATTAGAAAAACAGGATATGTCAGGCCTGCAATAACAGGGTGGAGTGGTCCAGGGCTGAAAATGCCTGCACCTGCTGTGTGCACAGTGCTGGGGCGGCAACACCATCCCTAGCTCAGGGCCAGGAAGGGGCTGGAGCAGCCCAGTAGTATGGCAAGGCCAGTTAGTGGTGACCGAGGTGTGGCCTCTGCTGGTCTCATCAGCCTCCTTTCCCACTCCCTCACCATCTTATTTTTTGTGCCCCAGAAAGACAAACTGTCTACAGCTTCCTGTATTCACTATGCTGTGTCTCAACTCTCTGCCTTTTCTCGTGTTTGTCTCTCTCGGGAATGCCCTTCCCACCTGCCTCCATCTCAAAGCTTAGGCATTCTTCAGGACTACATGCAACCATCGTTTCTAGGAAGCTTTCCCTAAGCCCATAGACTGGACCCTACCCTTTAGCTGGCTCAACGTCTGAACATAGCCCTAGCTCATCAAATTAGATTGACCTCATGTGCTCTTAGTACACATATGTTAGGCCAGTTCAAAAAAAGATACTGGTGAATGCCAACCACAAAGGTCTTTCAAATCTTTCCTGGTTCCATTAATGACTGATTGTACCTCCCAGGGTGGAAACCTTGGCATTCTTTTTAATTCCCCCTTTTCCACATCTATACCCAATACGTTAACACGTCTTTTACATTCTTTCCTACCAGTTCTACATGTAGTAAGGTATTATGTGCCAGGCTATATTAAGACCCTAACATGCACCATTTTATACTAGGAAAGGGGTTCTATTATCCTCATTTTACAGATGGGGAAACAGGCTTAAAAATGTTCTCAAGGATAAGGATCTGGGATTTGAACTAAGCCTGCTTGGCTACAGTCTGTGTAATTAACCCTTATACTGCCTGTCCGCTTTCAAAATCTCTCTCCTTTCTCAGAATACTCATTCTTACCCTCGGTCAAGTTGACCGTCAACACACTAGTCAGGTTCAGTAACTTCCTTAAAGATCTCTACACATAATGTCCTTGTTGCCATCATGCATTTCAAACATACTGGGTACTAGGTTGAAGCCTGTTTTTTCCCTGCTTCGTTTCATCTTTTTTTTTGAGCTATAACCTACATACAGTGAAGTACACACATCTTTTGTTAAGAACTTGTTGAGCACCGCAGTTATTTTAATGTGTACTTAGTTGTCTCATGGCTTAAAGCATCGACTCCCTTGAAGACAGGCACAAGGTTTCACACCTTTCTCAATCTCCCTTCCTGCTTACATCTGAGACTGCTCAACGAAGACCTGGAGGAAGGGAGTCAGCCAGCCTTGCTTCCCACCCACTGTGTAGGTGTATTCCCTACCGGACAGTGCCACCAGTGTGCTCCCAGTGCCCGCTCCCACAGCTAGCACACACCAGGTGCTAGAAGCAGGCATACCAAATGAATGCTAAATGATCGACTGCAGAGCACAGGAAGTTCTCCTTGTAGAACATGAGAAGTACACTAGGAAGACCACTGGGAACGTTCCATCAGAACGCTTGGATTCTGGTCCCCGCACTACTCCTTTTCCTAACTATGACTTTGAACAAGTCCTTCATTTAATTTCAAACATTTACCAAATCCTGTTATGTACTGAACGCTATACTAGTTGCTCACAGGGCTATACAGACTAGATAGTCTCCACTCTCTAAGTCTAGTGAGCAGGGAGAGGCTCACATAGGTAGCCAGTGAAATCAAAATTAAGTGAAAAAGCCAGTGAAATCAAAATTAAGTGAAAAAGCCAGTGAAATCAAAATTAAGTTAAAGAGAGGTACAAGCAATATGCTTATAAATGAACAAAGAGTGATTCACTCTCTGGGGACTGGTACAGATTAACTAAGGCTTTTGATTAATTTTACTTAAGATTTGTGTCCTTGTGTGTAAATCACACCTTCAGCAATGAATAGGATTTTTATAGGTGGAATAAAGCCATTTTAAACAATAAAACTTGAGTTAGGAACAAGACTCCGAGTCAGAAGATCTGAGTTTAAGTTCCAGCTCTACCACTTATTAGCTGTGTGAACCTGGACAAGTCATTTCGCTTCTTCTAAGCCCCCAAATCCTTACCCGTAAATACGGAAATAACAAGAGTACTGGTCTATGAAAAGTCAGTACCCCATCCTAAACCAACCAGAACCACTAGAAGCGAATTCATTTAAAAGGTTGTGACTGGATCTGTGGGTTGCTAACTCAACAGCCCTTAACCCCTTCTTCCTTCCTAACAGAAAGCCAACTTATTTTGGGTTGCCATCCCTCCCCCACATAGCTAAGTACGTCAGGGCTAGTCTAAGCCAATTAAGGTAATCTCATTAGGAATGGGCATGGATACTGGCCCAATTCTGGAGAAAGAAACATGATAGGAAATCTGCAGGAAACCAAGGAAGGCTTTTCCCTTTGGACATGACCCCTGCATTTGTGCCATGTGGGGAGACTTCCTGCAGGCAAAGCTGAGAACTGAGGATGGCAGAATGGAAAGACACAAAAAGCCTGGGCCATGGAAACAGTCACCTTCAAAGGCCCCCCCTCTGGGCTTCTACGAATAAGCCATTCTGAGCCAGAGTTTTCACTTAATTGCAGCTAAAAACATCCCCCCAGAAACAACACATCATAGTAAATAGTAGAAAAAAAAGATTTAAGTGGAACTTTATTTTAAAATAGGAGACTAAAATTATGAAGTTAATATTATATATAGGGGCACCTGACTGGCTCAGTGGGAAGAGCATGCGACCCTTCATCTCAGGGTTGTGAGTTCAAGCCCCACGCTGGGTGTAGAGATCACTTAAATAGTTAAAAAAATATATAGGGATACCGGGGTGGCTCAGTCTGTTAAGTGTCTGCCTTTGGCTAGGGTCATGATCCCAGAGTCCTGGGATCAAGCCCCGCATTGGGCTCCTTGCTCAGCGGGGAGCCTGCTTCTTCCTCTGCCTGCTGCTTCCCCTGCCTGGGCTCTCTGACACATAAACAAAATCTTAAAAAAATACATTAAGTTTAACAAAATGTAAGTTATAATGGCAGCATGTACCAATTCTTAAAATAATCAAAGCATGAGTTATAGTGTCAACTGTTGGGGTTTTTTCCTGGTACATTTTCTCCAATTACTATGATACTTTATTTACTGTCTCACTTTTACAATATGGAAAGGTCAGTTTTAGGGAAACATTCCTGGGTTTTATCAGGTTTCCCAAGAGCCTAATTAAATCTTTGCTATGCATATTCTTTGTCAAATTCCTATCACATCATCAGCCTTGTTGATTTCCCTTCTTCCCTTGTTCACAGGTGTCAGGCTGAGGGTGATGGAAGGAATTCTCAACCATTACTTTCAGAGACTTCGCTAGGTCCTACAGCTCTTGGGAGATGCGTAATTCTAGTTTGCAATTAGTTTTATTTCCATTGTGTTATCCTGATGTTTACCACATCTATAGATTGGCCAGAAACTGAGTGCCAAAGATGCTAATGGGACTGGTAGGGATAAGTAGGAAATTATTTAGTAGTGACTAATTTTATTAGTGGCTGGTTTATTAGCAAGATTTTCGCATGACATCTGCTTTCCTACCAGGCCTTGTGACTACCGACACATGGAAAATGAAAACTCAGACAATGAGGACCTAGTTCAAAGGGTGTGATGAGGATTAAATCAAACAATGGCCGTAAAGTTCTAAGAGTGTCTGGAATGCGGTCCAAGAAAACATTCTGAAAAAGGTAGCTAGCTATTAAGCTAAACAGCAATGGAGAGAGAGAGACAGGAGACTACTCCATGGACTGTTTGAAGAATATCAATCCCCAAAAGACATAACAAAAACAAAACACAACAGCCATATATAAAAATGAGAGGAAACTGGGAATAAAAATCATAGAATCTCCCTGTGGAATGGGACTTTTGGTCATTTAGTGATAATTCGCAAAGCACATTTGCTCTCAAAGTACTGAGTTCAAGTACCATTTTCTAACATGTACTAGTTACAACTTCGGTGAGTACTTACAGAGCACCACATTTCTGCTCCTATATGCATTTTGGTTTTTACTCTTCACCACATCCACCTCATTTTACAGAAGACGAAACGGTCAGAAAAAACGAAATCTTGCCCAAACTCTACGGTAAAGCCTATCTTTCTGACCCTAAAGCTTTCCCTTTTAACCACGGATGGGGTTCAAGGCAGGCTGCCCCAGAATTTGCCACTTTGTTATGTGGATTATTTTGAGCTGAAAACAATCAAGGTCCAACAGGCTCAAGAAGAGGCTTTCACCGCTCCCTTAACTGCCTAACATAATTCAGACAGGAAGCCCCTAAAGTACTTTGAGTAGGCCCCCACGGAGTGTATTCAAATTTGAACTGACTTGCAATTTTTAAGAAGTGGAGATATTGACCCAAAGCCTGGATTCGTGACTTCTGCCCCCAATTCTGGCAACACCGGCTCATTTTCACCTGGCGGCCATTAGCTGGAGTTGATTAGATAGGGCCTGCTCTTCAATTCGCTCCAGACACACCTCCGTGGTCCCTGCTACAAAGACCTCGGGTCTGTTGTTATTTCATCATTCTTTCTCTTATGGTGAAATTAAAAGTAAAACTTTCTTAGCTGGGCTGTTTCACGGAACCCTGAACACAATGGAGCTCTCAACCCATATCTTAGCCTCTCAGCCGCCAAAAGGGAAAAATAGCATTTATCTATAATTCTCAAAACAGCCCTCGGGGTAAAGCATGCATGCCACAGAGAAGGATGCCTGGGGCATGGGAAGTGTTTGGAAACGGTTGTTAATCTCAGAAGAATCTCAAGAACCAAGTACAAAACAAATGAATGGATGAATGGGCAAACTAACCAACAATTGAGCGGGTTAATTGCTTTGTGAAGAGAACACTAATGAAGGAAATCCTCGCGAAGGCGTTTTTATCTATTTGTGAAGACAGAACCTTGTATGAGGGACACTGCAGGTGCTCAAAGAATGGGGCAAATTGCTGTTATTCCGGGAATTTCGGGAAAGCTGTAATAGAGTGAATGAGTGAAGGGGAAGTGGGTGGTCAAAACGCGATGCCTGTGAAGGTTTTGCTTTTTCCACCAGGCACAGGACGGGTGCTTAATGCCTGTCGAACGCTCGAGACCAGGGCCCCAGCTGCACTCCCTCCTCCCCCAGGTCCCCCTGCAGGGGACAGTCCGGCCTCCTCCCGGGCCTCCTCCCCACCCTCCTGCCCCGCCCCCGCCCCGCCCTTACAGGATGTCCTCGCGGATGGAGGTGCCATGGTTGAGGTTGTGGAAGCGGACGGAGACGCAGTCCCTGAGAATGAAGGAGCACCTGTTCTCCTTTTTGTAGGCGCTGAAACACTCCTTGAAATCCTCGTAGGTCTTGAAGCAGCTGCCCAGCTCCATGGCCGCCCCCTCAGCCCACACCAGGGGCTGGTCCCAAGATCAACACCAGGGTTCAGAGGTCACATATGAGGGCCTACAGGCTGGCGTGTGTCCAGTATGCCTTAAGGGTCGGCCCCAACTGAGTGGCCTGTTATGGAGCTTAGGAGGAGCCCTAGGGCTGAAAGGGATATAAGGGTCTGGGGGCGTCTTTGCTATCTGACAGAGGGGAAATGACACTCAGCTCTTATTAGTCTGTCCCAGGTTCCGCCCCCTCACAGTCACACCCAATCACACACGGGATGCTCAGACTGGCACTCATTTTCTCCAATCGTCAGAGAAAGATCGCCCGTCACTCGCGAAGACTGACAGGAGCTCTGGCCAATCATAACTTGGATCCCTCTTTCTCAGGGCCGGCAGGGGATTTCCGGTTATTGGTGCAAGCTGCCGGAAGAAGCTTTGCGTTCAGTGCGGGTCTCCTCGTGTCCGCCCAGCGCAGTGTCCTGGCCGGCAGCAAGTGAACCACATGTCGTCCCGGCAGGCTCCAGAGGACGAGCAGGGCGGCGGCGATCCCCCCGGGGACCTCCGCAGCGTCTTGGTTACCAGCGTGCTCAGCCTCGAGCCGCTAGACGAGGATCTGTTCAGGTAGCCGGCCGCATCTGGCTCGCACCCCCCCATCGGGACAGAGGCTTCTGATCTCGACTGCCGCCACCGCGTTGCCCCTTGCTGATAGCCCTCTGGACGAGGATGGGCTTTGCGTGGGGTGCAGACTCTGTCGCGATTGGGAGAGAACCTGTCCGTGACAGACCTGGCCTCGCTGCCCTAGCTTCCTCCGTCTGCGCGCCAGGTCTGCGCAGCCCCGCGACTAGGAGGTCCTAGCAAGCTGGGCAAATAAAGTGGTGGCTTGAGATAGCCTTCTCATCAGCCTCCCTTGAGGAGTCATGCCCCTGGGGGAGCCAGCCAAGAAAGGGTGGTGACTTCTCCAAGTGCACGCAGCTGATCAGATTTAAAACTTATAAGCAGTTTCTTGCATATTCATTGCCCTTTTCCTCTTAAACACCTCGCTTCCTCCACCGCTTGGAGGGACGTAGTAGCTCATCATTACTCTTTCTGAGGCCTTTTCCTTCCAGATGCCACTTAAATGCTTTCTGTAGCTAGGGATTTAATAGTTTTGACCTTCAAGTTTCCTACTGGCTTTTCAGAAGCAATCTTAGGTGCTAACTTCCCTTTCTCCTACTTAATGAGTTACAAATAACTTCCTGGAGGGCCACTTGGAATGCATTATATTAAAAAATGCTAACCTGGGGCTGGACTGGGTGGGGCTCTGGTAGGAAGCTGGAGTTTCACCTGTGGGGCCTCGGTTTCCTCCTGTGTGCACTGAAGGGTTAGACTTGAAGCCTGAGGGCGCTTAGAGTTCTAGATCTAGTCCTTGGAAGGACTGGGGTGTTCAAGTTGAGACGTGTTAAGTGGCAGGCCTTAATGTAGTCTGCCTCCAGCTTTTGGGGTTTGTCTTGGCCCTAACAGTCTTGAGAAGCTTCTGCCTTATCCTGGAATCAGCAGTGGAAGAAACATTGGACCTGGGGGCAAAAGACGCAGATACTGCTCAGGACTGGCAATGTTTAAGTTGTGTGCCCTTGCTTAGGTCACTTTCCCTCTCTGATTCCTGTTCTCTTTGTGTAAAATAAGGGGATTGGTTCCTTTAACTGAAGCCCACAGAAGGGTTGGGCAGTCTTGAAGGCCCTGAAGTTACATGTATGCTGTATGCAGAGTAAGGGTATTTGCCTGGGAGAAGGGTCCATGGCTTTCGCCAGATTTCAAAAGGATCCCAGAGAGATCCTGCCCTATAGGCTCAATGATGGTTGCAGGATTTGGCCCTGTGTTCAGCCCAAGTATTTCCTGCTTTCCCCTCTCCCCACAGAGGAAGACATTACTGGGTACCCACAACCCAGCGGCTGTTTGGGGGTCAGATTGTGGGCCAGGCCCTGGTGGCTGCAGCCAAGTCTGTGAGTGAAGACATCCATGTGCACTCCCTGCACTGCTACTTTGTACGGGCAGGTAAACTACCCCCTCCTTATCCCCAACCCAACCCTGATGGCCCAGCAGCCACTTCTTCCTGCACTTGGGGGGCTGACTGAGAAGGGGGAGGGGGAGAGAGAGACTGTTAGTTGATTCCCCTCAGGGGAGCCTAGAAAGGAACAAGGCCTGGGGCCAAGAAGAGTGTTGGACCTCACACCTCCTGAGATCACTGAGTGCTTGTTGATGTGAAAACGTTGGGGTTCTCGGAGCAAATGGTCCAGAATTCTTGAGATGTCTTTGGTGCAAAATGGTGGTTTTGTTTGTTTGTTTTTAAAGATTTATTTTTAGAGAGGGGAGGTTGCCTGGATGGTTCAGTTGGTTAAGCGGCTGCCTTCAGCCCAGGTCATGATCCCAGGGTCTTGGGATCAAGCCCCACGTTGGGCTCACTGCTCAGCGGGAAGTCTCTGCTTCTCCTCCTCCCTCTGCCCCTTTCCCCTGCTCATGCTCGCTCTCTCAAATGAAGAAATAAAATCTTAAAAAAACATAACAAAAAACAGAGATGGGGGGGCGGGTTGGAGGGAGGGGCAGAGGGAGAGGGAGAATCTCATTCAGACGCCTCTTGAATGTCTCTGAGATCCTGATCTGAGCGGAAATCAAGAGTTGGATGCTTAATCAACTGAGCCACCCAGGTGCCCCCAGAAAGTTGGTTTTACTAGAGCATGGGACAGGACCCATGGGCAAAAAGAGCTGCACTGGGGTTGTGATGAGTGACTGATTATGTATTTTCAAGTTGGGAGGGGTTAGGGACAGCACAAGCCTCCAAGGTATTTTGGAAACAAGGTTTCCAGGATCTTGAGGGGGCTAGCTGTTGTTAGGAAAAGGTCATTTATTACTATCTAATGAAACCTTAGTCATGAGACTTTTCAGATATATATCAGTGGGCCACATACTTGGAGAATGATTGCCAAATGCATCTTCGGGGGTAGAGATAAAGGAAGTTTCCAGAGGAATTTCTATATGTTTAAAGAAGACCTGCAGGATCCCGGGGGTTGGGGGGTGGGGGTTGTCGGGATAATGTTAAGCTAAGATTGCCTTTTGCCCTTAGCAAAGTATTAACATTGAGGCAGCTGAGTTCCTAGAGGAATGTCACTCTGCCTGTTTCAAGGACTTGTCAATGGGCTGTAAGTAGTTAAGGAAATTTAATTTTTTCTTTTGCCTTTGTTTCCCAGTCACTTGTTACCTGGCGTGAAATGATCTAAGACTTTGTTGCTTAACTGCTCCCTGCTGGTTTTTTGTTCATTCTTTACACACCTTCTGGTGCCAAGCACTGTACTGGATCCTCAGGGGGGTGCTGTCACCTCTGCTAGGAGTTCGGCAGTAGGCAGCTTGTCTTGGAGAAGAGAGCACCAGCCTGCAAGACCTTGGGTCTGGTTTCAGCTTTGCCAGTAACTCTCCAAGCAATCTTGAGTGAGGTTACCACCCCCACCCCTATCCCCCATCCCCCATCCCACCAGGCTTGGTTCATCCCACCTGAAAAATGGAGAAGGGGAGGGTCCTGGACTGTTGCTGGTTTTCTGTAAATGAGAACTATTCTTTTTTAATGAGGAACTTATGGGACTAAGAAAAATTCACATGATACAGAGCATAGCTATGTACATTATCTTGTTTGGTCCTTATAAGTCAACATGAGGGGTGGGCATTCCTGCCACCATTCTACCTATAAGGAAATGGGGACGAGAAGAGGCTATGTAACCAGCTCCCGCAGTGCTCAGGGAAGCAGAGCTGGGATTGATTGATTGATTGATTGATCTATCTATCTATTTATTTATTTAAAGATTTTATTTATTTGACAGAGACAGCCAGCAAGAGAGGGAACACAAGCAGGGGGAGTGGGAGAGGAAGAATCAGGCTCATAGCAGAGGAGCCTGATGCGGGGCTCGATCCCATAACGCCGGGATCACGCCCTGAGCCGAAGGCAGACGCTTAACGACTGAGCCACGCAGGTGCCCCTTGAGCCGGGATTTAAACCTGAGTGTGCGTGTCTCCAAGCTTCACACTCTGCCCTCCTCCTTTGCTTTTCTCTTTCACTCTTGGTAGGTAATTCCAAACCATGGGAGAGCTACCAGGTTTTGGGGGAAGGATCTTTTTTCTTGGAAAGTCTCCATCCAAGGGCAGTGTGAAATGAGGCATGCCCGCGCTACTATTTCAAAATAATCATCAGTCATTTGTGTCCTTACCTGCTTCTTGAAATGCTGCAGCTTTTCAATATATATTGACTAATCGATAGCTATTACAGGACTATTAAAATAGAAGTCGGGACAGGAGACTAGTAGTAACAGGATTTGGGAGAGATGATTGTGTTAAAAAAAAACAACACAAAACTAGGCTAAGGCATATTGTTGCAGTTTTATAAAGTTCGTTCTGAGCTTCCTGGCAGCAAGGTGAAAAGGGAAGCTCTCTTACGAGCGTGAGATGTGACCTCCTAAACACCAATGATGATGTTTCAGTATTTTTAAATAAAAGATGCTGGGATGGGGGTGCTTGTCCTTGGCTATTTACCATATCAATTCTTTTTCTGAAAACCCAGGATAGAATGATAGTTTAATTTTTTGTGGTCTTATTTATTTATTTTTTTTCCTTCAGGCATTTCTCTAGAGATGTAGAAGAATGTAGCACAGGAGTCATCTGACTTGGGATAGGTTTAGAGCTTGGCAAATCAAGAGTAGAGTCCTCAAACGTTATTCTGTAAAAGGCCAGATAAAAAATATTTTATGTTTTGGAGCACCTGGCTGGCTCAGTCAGTGGAGCATGCGACTCTTGATCTCAGGGTCATGAGTTCAAGCCCCACATTGGGCCTGGAGACTACTTGAAAAACAGTATTTTAGGTTTTGAGGGCAAAAGCAACAACAGACAATATGTTAAAAAATGGGCTTGTGTGTAGTTAAAAAATGTTATTAATGCTCTCAGTTTCCTCATCTATTCAATGGGGGAAAAAGCCTTTGCAAAGCTATTGTGAGACCCACTTGAGAAAACCTGCCTTAGTGTCTTTTTTTTTAAAGATTGATTTATTTTAGTGAGCCTGCTGGGTGGGGGGAGGAGCAGAGGGAGAGAATTCTCAAGCAGGCTCCTCGCTGAGTGTGGGGGGCTCCATCTCAGGACCCTGACATCATGATCTGAGCCGAAACCCAGTCAGATGCTTAACCGACTGAACCACCCAGGTGCCCCCAAGCTGCCTTAGTTTCTAATGCCACCTGGAACCCAGCAGTCACTCCACAACTGTTTGCTCCCTTCCTTCAATATATTCCAGGGCCTACCTGCTCTGGTCCAATAAAAATGTCCAAGAACAGGTCTGGAACTCATTCACACTGAAAGGTAAATCACTAGTAACTGGAAGTACTGTGCGTTAGCTACAGCCTAAGGATTAGATTAGAGCTTTTTTTCTTTTCTTTCTTTTTTTTTTTTAAAGATTTTATTTCTTTATTTGAGAGAGTGAGCACGAACAGAGGGAGAGGGAGAAGCAGGCTGCCTGCTGAGCAGCGAGCCTAATGTGGGGCTTTATCCCAGGACTCCAGGAGTCGGCAAATGCTTAAGCGACTGAGTGACTCAGACACCCCATTTCTTTTTTCCTTTTTTAAGTTTGTTGGTAGGGAAAAGAGGGTTCCTTTCCAGCCCCTGAAATCGGATTGCACATGTAACTATTTCCAGGATCTGGACTCTTGGGAAGCCCTTCCTAAAGGCCTTGAGGAGCCCCCATTCTGATAAAAGTGCCCCTTTGGCAGTGCCGGCCAGCAGATTGCCGAGCAAACAAGCCAGCTTTGGATGGGTGGTGATATTTCTTGCTGTTGAATGAGCCTCCGGTGCCTGGTTGGCTCCCCATTCGGTTGATGGTGGAGGAAGCAACACTTGTTGAGACCTGCTTCTTTCATCTGAATATTGAAAATCGTCCCCAAGATGTCTCACTGCCAAGGTGTCAGAGTTCTCCACCGTCGGCCTGAATCAGAGAGACATTGAAGGACTTCAGGGACACCAAGGAGACTCTCTCCTCCCAAAAACCCTCCTGACTGGTTCTCTGAGGGCTAGCTAATAGGCCTCAAGCAGGGCAAGTGGCTTCCATCCTGCCCCGGGGATGCAGACACCCAAAAGAGAAGGGCCAAGTGACTGTTGTTTGCATCTGGGATGAAGTGGCTGACAGCAGGCTTTTCCTGAGAGAATGAATAGTCCCACAGATAACAGCCAGACCATAGATAAAAACAGAACTCTGGGCTACCTGGGTGGCTCAGTCAGTTGTGTGTCTGACTCGGTTTTGGCTCAGGTCATGATCTCATGGGTCGTGAGATCGAGAGCCCCGCGTCGGGCTCTGCACTCAGCGGGGAGTCTGCTCGAAGATTCTCTCCCTCTGCTCCTCACCCCCTAAATAAATAAACCTTAAAAAAAAAAAAAAACAGAACTCTGATCCACAGTTGGCAGCAAGCAGCACAGGAAACCAACCTGCTGTCTACACGTCAGACTTGTAGGAAGTCAGGCCACCAACTCTAGCAACCAGTCCTGGAAGCCAAACCCCCAAACACCAAAGACTTGATTAATAGCTGATAGCTTCCCTAATATCTGTCCCCACTTCCAACTTAGGACCAACCAGAGAAAGCCGAATATGCACACCTACCAGTTACAGAGGCTGCCCTGCTGCTAGTTAGCTTCCCTACGGACTCCCCATGCCAGCAGCCCGCGTCGTGGCGTATCGCCGGTCTGTTTTCACTGTAATGCTTTCCCACTCCTCTGCCTGCCTTTGAGTTTCTGCCAAACGTAAGTGAGGGTGACTGACTCCCTTGCTATATAAACTCTGAATAAATAGCTTTTGCTTGTTCTAAAACAAAAAGGCACAGGCCAGAGTTGCTGATCTCTGATCTAGAAGATTAGTACTGGACCTGCGACAAGATCCCAGTCACAGATAAAACCACACAAAAGCTGGGATTATTCTGACAAACACTTGGGGCGCTTACTGTGTGCCGGATGTTATCCTAAAGACTTTACAACTATGACTAATTGAATTCTTAAAATCCTGAGAGGCGTGAGCACTGATGATCCTATTTTACAGATGGGTAAACTGCTCAGAGATTTTCCCATGGCCACGCAGCGAGTGAGTGGCCGGGCCAGGATTTGAATGCAGGGAATGTCCCCCTGCCCTGTGCTGTGGAGAGAGAGGCACTCCGCTTGTCCCGGAACACCCGAGGACGGGCTCTGGAATTCTCGCTGCACCCCTCGTCCGCGGGCTGTAGGAGGCCTCAGTCAGGGGCCACTGAGCAGATAAGGAGTAGAGAAGGAGTAGCGGAGGTGCCTGTCCAGCCGTGGTGATGACGGCCGCTCGCACGGGCTCACTTGGACTCACCGTGTCACTTGTGCCCGCCACAGGGGACCCCAAGGTGCCGGTGCTGTACCAGGTGGAGCGGACGCGGACAGGGACGAGCTTCTCGGTGCGCTCGGTGAAGGCCGTGCAGCACGGCAAGCCAATCTTCATCTGCCAGGCCTCCTTCCAGCAGGCTCAGCCCAGCCCCGTGCGGCACCAGTTCTCCATGCCCAGCGTGCCCCCGCCGGAAGAGCTGCTGGACCACAAGGCCCTCATCGACCAGTACTTAAGGTGAGAGAGCTGGAGGCTCCAGTTGGCTCCTGGGAGTGGGAATTGGAATCCTTTAGGGGGTCTTGACCGGCATTTAAAAAAATACAGATATTGGAGCGTATCGTGTGTAGTAAGGGTAAAGTCCCCTTTGGTGAAACTTGAGTTTCAGTTGTGTGTGTGGTGTGTGTGAGTCTGTGTGCACGGGCGAGCGTGTTGGGTCACGATGTAAATGCAGAGCTTCTGATCCAGCCAATTCAGGTGTTGTCACTGGTTGTTAAAATAGTGAAACACTTCTGTGGTCACTTGGTACCTACCTCTCCAGTCCCTGCATGATCCCTCTCCTCCTTTGGGATCACCCGTGATCCAGCAGCCTGGGAGGTCGTGCCTGGCAGGGGTGACGGGTCCCTGCTGTCTTTGCCCTCGTGGGTGTTCAGTATTTTGAATATCACCTGGTGAAATACATTTCTTTCTTGGATTACAGCTAATGAAGTTGGGAAAATGGTGGGGCAGGGGAAAGAGCTCTGGGTCCCGACACAGGACAGACACATGGATTCTGGCCAGGTGTGTGCCTCTGTTAGTGCTCCCCTGCTTCGTGACTTTGCCCGACTCCCCAGCCCTTCAGAGTCCTGCCTCGTCTGAAAATGGGGATGGTCATGTCGGTCCCGCGTACTTCCCGGCCGTACCCTAAGGACAGCCCCTTGTCCTGTGCTGTGTGCTGGCTCAGCAGCAGAATATCGTTGGGATAGATATGGGTTTGATCTTTTGGTAAAGGCCTGGGTTCGAATATAGACTCTGTTTCTGCTAGCTGTGTGAGTTTGGGCAAGTTGCTTGCCCACCCTGAGCCTCTGCTCACAGGCACAATGGTGCTAATCATAATTCCTACCTCATAAAGCTGCCGTGAGGATTCAGTGAGGTAAGAGATAATAAGTCACTTCATGACCACTCAGTGAATTATAGTTAAACCGCTACTGACAGGAGAGGAGGAAGCACAGAGCCTAGTCTGCTGTCAGAGCTCAAAAATGTTCGCTGAAATGAAAGGAGGACACTGTTCTTAAAGGTCCCTAAATTAGAGAGCGGTGCCGTCCAACTAGGAAGACACTAGCCACATGTGGGTCTATTGAGGTGACATTAAACAGAACGAACAATTCTGTTGTCACACTAGCCACACTCCAGGCACTCAGTAGCCACGTGTGGCTAGCGGCTAGCAGAGTGGGCAGTGCAGGTTCAGAACGTCAGGTCAGGTCTGTGGGACAGTGCCCGGGGGGGGGGGGGGGGGCTGAAAATGGAAAGAAGAGCACTCAGGGTGGTTGTTACCAGGGCGGAGGGGCTTCCTTGGAGATGGCCCCCCACGCCCCCCGACCCGGGACGCCGTCTTCCCAATTGCGTAGGGTTGGGTAGGTCGGTCCAAGTTGCGCAGGCTGCTTCCTGAAAGTTGAGAGTAGCGAAGTGGGTAAGAGCCTGACCCATGGAGCCAGACTGCCTGGGTCCACGTCCTGCCTTCTCCACTCCCTGAGCGAGCTCCGTGAACTCCAGCTGCTTATTTCAGGTCGGTTGTCAGATGGGGGCGATGACAGCATTGTCTCGCAGGGCTGTTGTGACGAGGTCGTGTATGTGAAATGCTTAGAAGGGTGCCTCTGATAGGGTCCCCCCTGCTACTCTGAAGGGTTAGGAGGTAGGCTGCTGTCATTATCTACATTTTGTAGATGGCAAGAGAGGCTCGGTGAGGTTATTGACTTGCACAAGGTCACAGGGCTCCTGAGTGGCAGAGAAAGGATTCAGACGCTGTGCAGGAGGGGAGCTGTGGGGAAAAGTCAGGAGTCCCTGTGGAGGAATGAGGGGGTCCCAGAGGCAGCTCAGAGAGAATCTCCCTTTCCCCTTTACTTTCAGGGACCCCAACCTCCAAAAGAAGTACCTAGTGGGACTGAACCGAATTGCTGCCAAGGAGGTGCCCATTGAGATCAAGCCAGTAAAGCCGCCTATCCTGAGCCAGCTGGAGAGCCTGGAGCCCAAACAGATGTTCTGGGTGCGAGCCCGGGGCCATATTGGTAAGAGGACCCCAAGGACTGGAAGAAAACATTCTTCCCAGCGCTAGGCCTGGACCTCATGCCTTGGTGGCATTGGGCGTGTTACTTCCCCTCTCTGGCCTGTTTCCTTGTCGGTGTGATGGGCAAGTTGGCTTAGCTTCTCACCAGGACCCTCTCCGCCACTCGTATGGGGATGAAGGGCGAGGTCACTCTACTAATCCTAACAGAGGCCCTTTCTGGGGAAGGCAAGGGACCTTGCTGAGGTTCTTCTCCAGGACCCCTGCTAACCATATGGCCTCTGCAAGCTGGAAGAAGACACCCCTTAGAGGGCCCAGCGTGGGAGACTTAGGGAGTGCAGACTGGATTTCAGTCCTCACTTAGCCCTGCCCTCTGCCCATCCCTACCTCCTCTGTCACTTCACACACACACACACACACACACACACACACACACCCACCCTTGGGCAGGTGCCCTTACGCAGCAAACACTCTGCACATCTGTGCATGGCAGCCCCTCTCTGCCCGTCTCCCTGCAGGTCCTGAGCTGTAAAGCCCAGGGCCCGGGGCTGACGGGGCCCGCACGCGTTGCAGGGGAGGGCGACATGAAGATGCACTGCTGCGTGGCTGCCTATATCTCGGACTATGCCTTCCTGGGCACAGCAGTGCTGCCCCACCACTGGCAGCACCAGGTGCGCCACATGGTCTCCCTGGACCACTCCATGTGGTTCCACACCCCGTTCCGAGCTGACCACTGGATGCTCTATGAGTGCGAGAGCCCCTGGGCTGGTGAGTACGGGGCCCCGGGGGACAAGGGGGCTGACTGGGGGGGTGGGCACAGAAAGCCTGCTTTCTCGGGTGATCCTGTGAGGCGCTGCCCGTCACTTCCTCTCCTGCCCCCCTAAGTTCTGGCATTTTTGTCTTCAAAATGACAGCATGAGGCTCGAGAAGGGACACCTGCTCAGCTTAATTTCTGTAGCATGTGGGGAGTATCAGAGACCCAGTTCTAGGCCCAGAAGCACTTCAGAGTGTCTGTGTGATCCTGGGCCAGTCTCCATTCTTCTCTGAGCCTCAGGTTCCCTATCTAAACAAACAGGGTCGCATGGGAGCAGTAGTGTCTGACCGTGGTGGCGTGAGATTGCCAGTTGGGGGAGCTTTTTCAAATAGGTACTCAGATTCCACCCCTGAGGTTTTGACTCAGCGGGTCTTGGATGAAATCCAGAAAACTATTTTTAAGCAGCTCCCTGAGCGATAGTGCGGATTAACCAACCTGGTTGGGGGTCAGGGCCCTCCGCAGTCTCTAAGGGCTCTGCTACTTGGACACTCGTGGTGCACAGAGAAGCCCAGACTCGTTCATCACTGTCTAGTCTCAGAGCCCTGGGCTCCTTTCCAGGGAAGTACACTTCAGATGAAGAAAAGCCCTGCTCTGTAAAACAGGGACAGAACTTCAGGGAGTCTCTCTTCAGGGAAGGGGGAACTCTCCAGCACCAAGGGCGTCGCAACACAGGGTCAGCAACCTTGCAATTAGGACACCTGGGTTCGGGTTTGGCCAGCTCCTTATGGCCGAGTGCCTGGGGCTCCCTGGACTTCAGTGTCTTCATCTGGAAAATGGGCTGAGGCCTGCTTCACTTGGCTACTATGAGAACTAAGTGAGCTCTACTCTGTGTAAGGGAGACCAGCAGCTCCCTCCAGAACCTTCCACTCAGGCCCAAGGCTAGCAAGGGAGTCTCTAGGTGGGGAGGGAGGGTGGCCAGATGTGATGGCCCCAGGTCCTCCCCCACCCCCTTCTTCCTGGTAGGGGTGAGAATGGTGTTTTTTTTTTTTGTGAATTACCGCCCTGGAGGACCCGGTTTGATTCACTGGAAAGGGAACTGCCGGGTTTCCGACCACAAGTGGCCAGAGTGGGGGTGGATCTGCTTAGCCAAGCTGCTGACCCAAGACTGCCCTCAGAAATCTTCCCCCGTGAGCTTTTGGAGGAAGCCAGTGGATATGTGAAAGTGCTTTCAAACTGTCACGTGGGGTTCTCTCAGGAGTCACCCCCAGGGACCATTCCTAAGAGGCTCATAAAGGGGCACTTAGAGATTGGGAGAGGCCACAGCACTCGATGTGCCCTTGTATGGGGCAGCCATACCGGTTGCACACTTTTCAAGAAGCACGTTTGGCCACGCTGCGAAGGAGAGAGAAGGCCGTTCTCACCCTTCCCCTCACCCACAGGTGGCTCCCGGGGCCTGGTCCAAGGGCGGCTATGGCGTCGGGATGGCGTCCTGGCTGTGTCCTGTGCCCAGGAGGGCATGATCCGAGTGAAGCCCAGGGTCTCAGAGAGCAAGCTGTAGCCAGAGGGACCAGCTTGGCCTGGGGCTTCAAGGATCACCCTTCTCCCCCCAAGTCCTTACAGTCGAGGGCTGGGCCTTCTGTCCCCAAACCCAATAAAAAGACTAATACCACTGGAGCTGCTGGCCTTTAATTCCCCTGGGCCAAATGGCAGCCCTACTCCAGGACTCCAGAGGAAGAGTCCCTGGCCCTCCGGCCAAGGAAGAGGTAACACTGACCTACCCTGGGGCATAGTCCCCAGACATCCATGAGCTGGAGAGACTGCATCAGACTTCTTCCCTACACCGCCCCAGGGCGATCCCAGCTGAAGCTTGTCCTGAGCCCAGCTTGACAGAAGGAACATGTTTCCTTGGTTTGCTACAAATTCTTTGTAGGACTTCTAGGAGTTCCCAGCACCCCTTACAGCTTCCCACCTGCTATTCATGTCCTCCTTGCCCACCCCCACCCCCCTTCCCCGGGGCGGTGCCTCTCCCCACAGTGGCCTTAAGTCTAGGCAAGGTCAGTTCAGTACCTCCTTGATGAGCAATTCTTTGAGGCTGGGGGGTGGCGTGGGGGTCAGGCCTGCTTCCTGCAGGGCCTGGAGCCGGGCCTCTGACTGGCGTTTGTCCAGGCCCAGGCGCCAGGAGAGCCGCACGTGGGCCTCCAGAAAGGGTGCCAACAGAGGGTGGGGGTTCTTGTCCCCCAGTAGTTGCAAGGCCCTCTCACAGCATGCCCGGGCCTCCCCAGGGTCCTCCAGCTCCTGGTGGCACACAGCCAGCCCAGCCAGGGTCAGCAGAGGGCGGTCTGGGCCCAAAGGGGTGCCTAGCTGGGTCTGCAGCTGCCAGGCGTTGGCCCAGAGCGCCAGAGCCTCATGATAGAGGCCGGTGCAGGTGAGGCTCTGTGCCCGCCGCAGCTCGGGCAGCACGAAGAAGTCCTGCAGGTCCGGGGCGTGGCGCAGCTCAGGCACTGCCTGCAGGTGGCTCAAGAACTGCTCGAAGGCCCGGCTGCGGCGGGCGATGGTCTCGGCGGTAAAATTCCGGCGCAGGCGCTTCCGGGGGAATGAGATGGCGGCCATGGGGCCCCGGAACTGTCGCTGCAGGTTTCGGTGCAATCGCTCAAAGTCCGAGTAGCGGCGAGAGATCTGGGCTGGCTGGCGAGCGTGTGGCCCTGGACCCATCACGGCGAGGGTGTAGAGCTGCGGAGAGGGTGGAGTGAGCGTAGGTGTGAGTTGTCCGTGCGCCCCTTCCCTCCCCACCCCCACACCTCAAGCTGCATTCACCCACTTCTTCCCTTCGCCCCTGAGACTGGGCCCAGGAGGGTGGGAGCTGCTGGGGGAGCAGCCAGGGAGCCCAGTCCCATCTTACCTGAGGCTCGTCTGAAATGACCCAGGCCCAAGGCAGCACGGGGAGAGAAAGACAGAGATGAGCTTCAGTGCCTGGAGCTGCCACCCCTTTTGACCCTTCCAGGGAGCACTCCCTTCCCATGGGGCAGTTAGCTCTTCGGACAGCCCCTCTGGTAAACCAGCTGGGAGCTGAAATCCAGGCCGATCTCTTGGGCCTCTGAACCAACCTTCAAGGCCAGCTTGGAGTATGTTCCACTCTGGACACAGAGCCCCCACATCCTTAGCCAGGTTATTCCAAAGCAGACCTGGAGGAGAGGTCTTCAGATAGACCAAGTAGCGAGCATGGTGAAGAGGACATCGGGGCACAGGCTCGGGTCCTAATTCCTGGTCAGCTACTCCTTCGCGGTGCGTCATGAAGCAAGACAGCCCCCACCCTCACCCCTGTCCCGGGTCTGCTTTCCTCTCTAGTGAGCAAAGCGGTGGCCTAGGTCAGTGTCCGCTCACATGTGGGATGTGTGTAAGTAAATGTTGCTCCTGAGATTCTAGGTGGTATGTGCTGGAGTAAATACCACTGAAGCAGAGACAGGAGGTGGACCCCCCCCCCCCCCGCCAATTCCTTTTGAATTCTGTCTACAGATCAGGAAGCTCTCTCAGTTTGGTTTTTAAAACGCACTTCTCCGACACTTCTCATCTCCACTTTCAGAGAAGACCTAGAAAGTGAATCTCCGGTCAGGGCCTTCCGGCAGCAGCATTCATGCAGGGTTTTAATGACCCGGTTTCATTGTCACTGCTTTTATTGTATTTAATTAATTAATTTTTACGGTTCTCTTTATAGCAAGCAAGGCTTTCCACGTACAGTAGTTCTTTCAAGTCTTTTGAACTTATTTACGAAAAAATAAAGGTTTCCTTAAAGAAAAATGTTAAGCAAGGAATGGTACAAGTAGGATTTAGCTAAGACAAGAATCCTGAAGTTGGTACTGGAATGACTGATGTTTGAGAGGCGCTGATCGAGAGGACCATGAAGCTGTCCCCGGGTCTGAGCACATGACCACAGCTTAGTGTGTAATAATGCTGACCCACCAGGTTTAAAAAGGGGGATGAGTTAAGCATGAGATGTTGAAGGCATGCTAACACCAAACCCAGACTTTTCTCTCGAATTTGTTCTGTGAAACTGCCAATATTCTAGCCACCTCTGGTCTATTTTATACTTTTCTCAAATATTCAGTGTACATTAATACTAAGGATTAAAAGGTTTAACCTTAAAGAAATTTATTTTATTCCCGTTCAGTTGTGCATTCCCAAAACATATTGGCTGCAAAACCTTTTTATTTTATTTTTTTTAAAGGAACAGTATCAACATTCCAGGAAACCAGTTTCCTGCAAAATACACTTCAGGAAGCATTGTCTAAAATGACCCCTTATATTCATGTAGCTTTTACTTTTATTTTTAAATTTTTGGCAAAAAGGAAACATTTTATATCCATTATCTCATCTGACCTTTGTAATGTCCTGCCAAGATGGGTAATGATGACAGTAGCTCCATTAACTGAGCGCCTGCCCCTGCCACGACGTGCTGTGCTGGGCACTTGACTATGGAGCACAGCAAGGAGGGAGTCCCTGACGCTGTCTGACAGCCAGGGAAGCCACCAGAGGCAAAGGGCTCAAAGACTTCCCCTAAGTCACACAGCTGGTAAATGGTCCAGCTGGGATTCAAACCCAGGCTTGCCTAATTCCACAGCCTGGGCTTTCAACCCCCCCTGCCCCGCCCCCGGCGGTAAAAGTTCAGTCAGGACTTAGGGTCCCCTTTGGACAGAGGAGGGGGCTTGTCTGTCCAGACATGGGCCAGGGCATATCTGGCCATCCTGCTCTATGTTATCATTCTCTTCTCAGACTCACCCCATACTTCCCTGCTGCCCGGCTGTTCCTTGGGGTCTGTTTCCCAGTGCATGAGGCCTGGCTGGGACTTTTGCCTCTTAAGACGAGATCATCAGAGTCAATCCCTGCTCAAATTGGAGCAGTCACCCCATGGGCGTGGCCCTTGTTTACTAAAAGCAGCAGAATGGAATGGAGAGGCCCAGATGTGGGACAGGGCTCCAGGCCCCTTTCCTGCTGAGTCAGAAATGGAGGAGGGTGTTGAAGATGAGGGAAGTCTGAGTCTGCCAGGACTGGCCAGGTCACGCTGGGTTTCGGGACCTGGCAGACCTCGTTCTCCCATGTCAGTTTCTCCTTTCCATGGGCAAGGAAAACCAGACTCCAAGGTCTTCCCCCACACTGCTCTTCATCCCAACCCCTCCTACCCCCTAAATCTAACCCTCAGAACAAGATTATCGTACACTGTGTGGGTGCCCAGGGACTGATTCACCTGGGCTGTAAGGAGGCCACAACAGGCCCTAGATGCCAGACATTTTCAAGCCAAAGTTAAGTCATAATAATAGAGCTACCGTTTTATCAAGCTCTCCATAATGCTGGGCACAGTGCTAAGGGCTCTCTGTGCACTGTCTCATTTAATTTCTGCAACAACCCTCTGCATTATTCCCACTGCTCAGATGAGGCAATAGGGTCATCAAGGTTACACAACTCACCCAAGGTCAAACAGCTGGTAATAGTGGAGTCTGAATCAAGGTCTGGATCCAAAACCCATTTTTTTTTAACCACTAACCAATGCAACGTGGGTCTCGGGTCTGACCCAGATAATAGTCTTTCCTGTATATCTTATATTTTGCTACAGTTTGCAAAACCTGGGGGCTGGGGCCCACACACCAGTTCTCTTAGTCTCAAAACCAGGATGGGGTCAGGTCCATAATCCCTCAGAAAGCTAAGTCATTTGCCTAAGGACTTGACCAAATTACATCCCCTTTCTGACCTCAGTTTCCCCATTCCTAAAATAGACTGGCCATTTGTAACTATACAGCTAGACCACCCCCCCCCCAAAGAAGTTGGGAGTCTTCCCTACTTTCTCTTAGCCAGACTTCTAGACTCACAGCCCAGGGGTTCCTGGACCCTCACTCACCACGTACTTGGAGGGTGGGTCCTTGACCACGTTGGCACTGGTCACCTCGAAGAGCAGCCGCTGGGGCACCAGGGTGTTCCGGGACTTCTTCCAGAAATCCTGCAACTGCCTTGCCAGGGGCTGACTGCCCCTCTGCCCGTCAGGTGGGGGGCTCCGTTCTGCATGGGCACATGACCAGTCACATCAATGGGCCTGGAGCTAAGGTTGACATAAACCATGTGTGGTGACCTCACTCATCCACCAAGTGAGACAGGCTTCCATTTGACATAAG
Organism: Ursus maritimus; assembly: GCF_017311325.1. Classification (NCBI taxonomy): domain Eukaryota; kingdom Metazoa; phylum Chordata; class Mammalia; order Carnivora; family Ursidae; genus Ursus; species Ursus maritimus. The sequence continues at coordinate 33,544,589 of NW_024424675.1, read as the reverse complement.
TGGAAATTGAGGGCCAGAGAGGGGCCAGGTGCCAAACACCGTGCCTGGCAGACAGCAGGCTCTAAATATTTCCACCCCCAAAACATCGCTAGCACATTATTACGATTTGTATCCCAGACCCTGTACATTTAATGCCCCCCAGCCACCCCGAGATGGGAGTGATTTCCCCCATTTGACACGAGCGAAAACTTGGCTCAGAGAGGTGTTGCGACTCTCTCAAGGTCACACAGCCAAGAGATGGCTGGGGTGGAGGCCTAATCGAGCCCCGGGGTTCCCGCCTCTGTCTTCGGGAACTCGCCTGCATCTTCTCCCGACGCCCCGTCCCCGGAGGGCAGCGGGTCGGGGCCAACTTCCCCGTCGTCCTCTTCGTCCTCCTCCTCTTCGTCCTCGGCGCTGGTGAAACTGAGGGTGCCGCTGAGGCGGGAGGACAGGCCCTCGGCGTCGTCGTCCTCCAGCTCCGAGCTCTCCGGGAACTGCTCGGCCTCCGGGCCGGTGGCCGCCTCCCCAGGGTTGTCGCCGGCCAGGGCGTGCCGCAGCCGGTGCAGGAGCCGCGAGGCCATGGCACCCTGGGGGGAGCGCGCGACGCAGGGTCCTGGGCGGGGGCGGGAGGGAGACCCGGGGCCCCGCGCGGGGAGGAGGGGCGGGGCCCAACCGGCGGGGGGAGGGGCGCCGCGGAGGCCCCGCCCCAGCCCGTTGGGGGTCCTGCGAGCCCCGGACGTCGCCTGGCGTCTCTCCCTGCCCCGCCGCAGCCTAGGGCCGCGCTCTTCCCGGGAGAGGCCGGGACCCTCCCCTCGTCTCTCTCCCCGGCTGGAGCGTCTCTCCCTCCCGCGGCCCGTGGTGCGCTCAGGGGCTCGCGGTCCCCCGGGGTCCGCGGTGCAGCCCCGGCAGCTTACCGAGGCGGGCCGGGCTTCGCCGGGCCCAGGCCTCTCCCAGCGCCGCTCCGGCCGCTTCCTGCCGCCGCCCCGCCCCCGGCCCCGCCCGCTCCCCGGAGCCTCCCGGGAATCCCGGGCCCTTCGCTCCGGGAGGGACTTGGGAATCCTGGGTAGGCAGGGGCGAACCCCAGCCTCCTGGGGAATCGTACCCAATGCGCAGGGGCTCACACCCTCCGTGAATACTCCCACCCGTCCCGAAGAGCCGGTCTGTCCTGGCTGCCCCCAATCTGTCCCACAGTTTCCATGCAGCACTCTTAACTTTCCGAAGTCATGCCACAGTGGGAAGCCCATCTCTCCGGTGAAAAAATCGAGGCCACGTGAAGACACATTATCTGAGTTGGAATCTGACTTCGAGGCTAGGTTTTCTCCTATGTAAAACAGGGACAATTAAAACTACTAATTTTTTTTTTAAGATTTTATTTATTTTTGTGACAGAGAGACAGCCAGCGAGAGAGGGAACACAGCAGGGGAGTGGGAGAGGAAGAAGCAGGCTCCCAGCAGAGGAGCCCGATGTGGGATCACGCCCTGAGCCGAAGGCAGACGCTTAACGACTGCGCTACCCAGGCGCCCCAAAACTACTAATTTTGCAGTCCTTGTAAAGGACCCTGATCCAGGGCCTGGCCAGATCTGTTACATAGTGATTATTGTTTCTTCAGTGTTCACAGGTTCTTCCCATCTCGTTGGATCCTCACACATAGGAAGTAGCAAACGGGGAAGTGAGATCCAGAAAGGCAGAGTTATTTGCCCTGAGTCACACAGCGTGCTAGAGGTTTCTGAGTGTGGGGCCTTGCAGCCTACCTCTCCTGAGTTCCTCATTCTGTTCTTTTCCCACACAGAAGGCCTGGTAATCTCAGCAGCTTCTCTGAAGGGCTGCCTGTGTGTTATCTTTTACCTACCAGGAGGGCAGCAGTGGGTCAGGAAGAATTTATTGTCACTTCCTGTCAAAAGGCCTTGCTATCAGTCCCTAGCAAGGCAGATATTACAGTCCAACAAATAAAATCTCTCTGACAATCCTTCCTACCCTTTCTGAATGGAGCGCGAGAGAGGTGGGGGGAAGTAGCTTTGATTGGGAAACACACTCCCTGCTCCACTACGTGCAGGGGTTCTGCTGTGCCCTCCATCCTGTTCCAGGCATTTTACATGGGGACACAGCTCACACTCACATCTTGGGGGGAGGCTGTTATTGGATAATGTCCATTTTCAGGATGAAGAGGAAAATTGACTTTGCCAAAATCCAGAACTAGAAAATAGGCAAGGAGATTTATGGCCAAGTCCATGTAATCTCAAGGCTCCAGCTACTCTTCATTCAGCTTAGCAGTAGGGTGTGGGGGCAAAAAGACACACGTCATTTCTTAATTCATTCAGCACTCATTCACTGAACACCAAACAAGAACATTAACTTGTATTTTGGCATATGTCTCACAAATCTGGGTACAAAGCAGGTGTTCATAAAACCATGGGTTGTCAGAAATCTGGTCTGGTACGTCTGTTTAACAGATGGGAAGTCTGAAGCTCAGTGAGGGGAAGGGACCTACCTTGGGTCATGCAGATAGGACCAGAACTAGACCTCCTGAAGTCTTGTACTCTACATTATTCTTGGATTCTGTATAATGTCTCCCTACAGCCGCCCTGAGAATGGCCATTAAATTCCTGGTTGCATACATTCAGTAAGCGGAAGCTCATTATCTCCGGAGGCTTCCCATTCCCGTGATTATGCAAACTTGACGGTTAGGAATTTCCTCCCTATAACCAGATGCCACTCCGTTTAGTTCTTCGTATAAAGAACACGGTATTTACTGAGCACCTGCTAAGTACTGGGTGCTGGGGGATGCAGTGATGCACGGATAACAGTCTTTGGTCCGTAGAACTCAGAGCGGGTCATGTCACGTGGCACGCTCACGGCTAGGATTGAAGAAACTTCTGAAGACTGCCTTGGACTCCCTTGGCCTGGGTAGGGGAGGAGGGATCCCAAAGGAAGTGTTGTTATTTTTGATTTGTATTTTTTTTTTTCAAGTAATCTCTACACCCAATGTGGGGCTTGACTTTACGACCGGGAGATCGAGAGTCACATGCTCCACTGACTGAGCCAGCCAGGTGCCCCTTCAAATATATATATATAAGTTTATATATATATTTATATAAATATACACACATATATGAAATATTTATATAAATGTATTTAAATATATATACACTTCATATATATGAAATATTTATATAAACATGTTTATATAATATATAATATATATTTAAATATATGTATACACACTCTTATAAATATATAGACACCCATGACCCCAAGATCAAGAGTTGCATGCTCTACCATCTGAACCAGCCAGGAGCCACAAGGAAGTGATGTCAAAGCTGAGAAAGATGACAGGGAAGTAGGCAGGTGAAGAGAGAGAAGACGGGAGTTCCCGGCAGAAAACACAGCACGTGCAAAGACCTGGAGGCCACCCAGGGTGTTGTTCGGAGCTGTATCCTAGTCTGACCAGAGCAGAGCGGCATGTGGGATAGGGAAGGAAGGGGACTGATTGGAGGGGTTCAAGGCAATAGATAAATTTGGACCTTATCTATTTTCCTGAATAAGTGAAAGAGCAAATTAATGAACAAATGATTGTTGAGGGTTCCAAACTCTCTGCTTCAAAGGAATCATTAGTGGCTCCAGGGCTCACGTCCAAATTGGACTCCCCTGGTGTTGCTGCCCCTTGGCCCTCTGCCTGGCCGGGGGAGGCCTTACGTGTAGCCTGGCCTAGCTCCACTGAGCTTTTCTTGGGAATGTCTATAAATAGAGGAAGATGGCGGCCCAGCTGCCACTGTCCGTCTGCCTTCCTTGGAATCCAGCCTCCTTTCACTGGCTCCAGGCTCTGCACTCAGTTGTCTTCGAGCTCTTTCTGTTGACTTAGCCGCGGTCCACAGCATGCCTACCTCTCCAACACCCAGCCTGGACCCTGTCGATTTGAGGGATGGGCTCCCTTCGGCCTGGACTCGCTCTACCCATCCCTTCACTCTCCAGAAAGCCAGCTGAGCTGCTCCAGACTTCTTCCTCTCCTCCTCCTTCTTCTTCTTCCTCTTCTCCTCCTTCTCCTTCTTCTTCTTCTTTTAAGATTTTATTTGCTTATTTGACAGAGGGAGAGACAGCAAGAGAGGGAACAGAAGCAGGGGCAGAGGGAGAGGGAGAAGCAGGCTTCCTGCTGAGCTGGGAGCCCGATGTGGGGCTTGATCCCAGACCGCTGGGGTCATGACCTGAGCCGAAGGCAGGCGCTTAATGACTGAGCCACCCAGGTGCCCCTGCTCCGGGCTTCTTCACCGAGCTCTGGGAAGGGGCCGGCTGCTGCCTTACTCACCCAGAGAACCTGTTCCTATCCCCCTCTCCCTCAAAAAAAAAAAAAAAAAAAAAAAAAAAAAAGAATCTCAAACACCCTTTCCCTGGACAAGGTAAACCTGACAGAAAGATCTGCTTTCAACATTTATTTCTTCTCCAACTGCATACCCATCTCCTGGACCCCTCCCTAGATTTCTCATTTGGACAGGTCCCCTCAAGGGCTGTCCCAACTTCCCTTCAGGGTTAATAAGAATCACTGACATGACTAGAGACCTTTATGATTTACAAAGCTCCCTAGTAAAAAGGGAATAATAGCTTCTCCCTCATGGGATGGGGCTATCTAGGTGAGATCACGTGGTGAAAATGCTTTGCATATGGGGCGCCTGGGTGGCGCAGTCGTTAAGCGTCTGCCTCTGGCTCCGGGCGTGATCCCGGCGTTCTGGGATAGAGTCCCACATCAGGCTCCTCCGCTGGGAGCCTGCTTCTTCCTCTCCCACTACCCCTGCCTGTGTTCCCTCTCTCGCTGGCTGTCTCTCTCTCTGTCAAATAAATAAATAAAATCTTAAAAAAAAAAAAAAAAGAAAATGCTTTGCATAGAGTGTGGCTCGTCATGTCCTAGAGGTTCAATGACTGTGGCTGTCACTTCCCCCTCCTCCACTCCCGTCCTCTATCACAGTTCGAAGCCAGGACGTTCCACTTGCCAAGCACCAACCCTATGGAGTGGGCACAAGCTAGGTGACTTATAGCTGGTGCCCCATTTCCCATGGTCTGTCTGTGAGGGAGGGCATGACTGTCACCATCTCCACCTCGCAGAGAAGGAAACTGAAGCTCAGGGTGACATATTGCCTGCCTAAGAGTGCACAGCTTGCAGAGACAGGATCTGGACCTTGGGTTCCAGGCTTCGAGTCTTGTGCTCTTCCCCGTCTGCCACACTGCTTCACTCCTCTCGATATCCGTTGCCCTCGCCCATCTTGGAGCCAGCGTGTTTCTTGAGCAGGAGCTCCCTGAGGCAGTTGAGCCGGGCGTTCTCCTCCCAAGAATCTAGGACATCAAGGCCTGCCACCTGCTCAGAGGCTTAAATTTCTCTGCAAGGGCCCTTGGCTAAATTAGGTAATGGGCTAGGACTCTGGGATGGGGCAGGGGAGGGGGGGAGGCGCTCGCCGACCCCAGGATCTGATTGGCCAGGGCAACTAGTCCTGGGGAGCAGGGAGGTGGGAGGAGAGGGTGTCCCTACAAATCCAAGGGGCTGGAGCAGGCCAGGGCATCTTTTGGTGGTGGAGTGCTGAGGAGGTGATCTGCAGCAGAGGAGGGCCTGGGACTAGCAACCATGGTAAGGACAAGAAGGGACTTCATCCCTTTGCCTGCTGGAGCACTTGCGACCTCTTCCAGGCCAGATCCGGGTGCTCTGTGGTTCAGCAGCTGGACGTTTGAAGATGGAACATGAAGGCTCCTGGAGCCCGGATGTCTAGGAGGAAGCCTGGGAAGAAGGCCTTGGACTTCTCTAGGAAGGGGGATGGCTGGGGTGTTCTGGGGGTTGCCGACTCCCTGCAGACCTGAGGCTTGAGCAGTGTTGGTCACGAGTCGTGAGGGTGTCCTAGCTTGTCTCCCTCATGGTGGTGGTGGGGGCCCCTGAGGGCCAGATCGAGTCACCTAGCAACTCAGTGGCAGGGAGGGGGGCTAGAAGCCTTGCCAAACTCTCCTGAAGACTCCTCTGGAAGAAGGGGGGCCTGCAGGGTCTCAAGCCAGCTAAGGTGCAGGATCCCAAGAGCTCTGAGGGTGAGGAGAAGGGGCAGAAGATGATAGACCAAGGTTAGAGAGACCCCAGCCTCCCAGAGAGGGGTCCTAATTTGGGGCTGTCATTTCCCCTGAGGTCCCCCTCCCCACTTCACTTCAAGGGGTAACTAGACCTCAGAGGACAGCTGCTGTTGCCCACATGAGGCTAAAAATAGCCTGCCCTCCTGCATGGGTGAGGAGGAGGGGGGAGGGGAGGGCAAGGAGGAGGGAGGAGGGGAGGGCAAGGAGGAGGGCTGCGGCCAGCCGGTCAAAGAACGCCTTGGCCACCTCAGCGCCTCCTCCCCAGCAGCCTCACTCCAAAGCCCCATAGCCAGACGGCTTGCCTTGGACGTGGCTGGACCCCCTCCCCCAAAATCTTATTTTCGCCTCCACAAGGCCCCCATCATATTCCGCCCAGCAAGAGCAGTATTTACTCCAATGGTTGAATGATAAGAAGGAAGCTTATACTCTCCGTCTCCACAAGTTCTTGGGAGGGGAGGGATGAGGCGTCTGAGTCTTGGTCTTAGTGCCCCGTGTCTGTCCTGACACCTGGCTGGGGCTCAATGACTTTGCCTTGCGTTATGATTTATTTGAGAACAAACATTTATCGAGCACCTATTATAGAGCCAGGCTCTGCTGGGAGCTAGGAAAACCTGGAAAATGATGCTGGAATAGTGCTGGCACTGCACAAAATCCTTTCACATCCCTGATGTGATGTCATCTCGTCCTGAAAAGCTGCTGAGAAGAGAGAGGGTAGAATAAGTGACTTGCCTAAGGTTAGTGGGGGGATTCCTGACTTGACATCTGATGAGCAAGTTTGAAGACCTTGGGCATCATCTGTGTTTCCTCCCCGGTTCTTCAAAACTGGGGTCAGGTGCTGTGGGAGCATGCAGAAGGTGTTGCTAGTTTGGAATCGTTTTTCTGGAAGACCAAAGGGCACGGACAGAAGGGGGTTGAAGAGAATGGGGTTAAGGCAAGAATGAGCTCTGGGGCCGCCCCTTCTGCTCTCTGACTGTGTGTCTTCTGCAGACGGACCAGCAGGCGGAGGCCCGGTCCTACCTCAGCGAGGAGATGATCGCTGGTGAGTGCAGGAGTGCACGTGGGAGGGCTGGCTGCCCGGTGGAGGTGTGCTGGGTCCTGTTTGGGGTCTGGGCCGGGTGGGAGAGAAGGAGTGAGGCTGATAGTCCGGCCGGGCCCCCCTCAGTCCTCCGCCTCTTTCAGAGTTCAAGGCCGCCTTCGACATGTTTGACGCTGATGGTGGCGGGGACATCAGCGTCAAGGAGTTGGGCACGGTGATGAGGATGCTGGGCCAGACACCCACCAAAGAGGAGCTGGACGCCATCATCGAGGAGGTGGACGAGGACGGTGAGCAGGGGGTCCTCCGAGTTGGGGCTGCGATGGTGGCGCGAGAGGTGGGCGCGCAGGGCTGAGGCTCACTCAACCACCTGCTCCCTCAGGCAGCGGCACCATCGACTTCGAGGAGTTCTTGGTCATGATGGTGCGCCAGATGAAAGAGGATGCGAAGGGGAAGAGCGAGGAGGAGCTGGCCGAGTGTTTCCGCATCTTTGACAGGTGCGCTGGGGGCCTGGGAGCCGAGAAGGCGCGGAGCTGCGCGACTCCGGCGTCAGGGCGCTTAGGTTCTCCGCGTGGCGGTGTAGGGGCGGGGTGGGGGGGTGCCTCGCCTGCCCTGAGTCCTACCCTGTCCCTTCGCCCCGAAGGAACGCAGACGGCTACATCGATGCGGAGGAGCTGGCTGAGATCTTCAGGGCCTCTGGGGAGCACGTGACAGACGAGGAGCTCGAATCCCTCATGAAGGACGGTGACAAGAACAACGACGGCCGCATTGACTTCGACGGTGAGGGCGGCGGGAGCGCGGCGGGGGCGGGGAGCCGCGCGGGAACGTCCGGGGCGTGCCCCCCACGCGGCTGTCCTTGGCTTTGTGGGCCGGGTGGGGAGCTGTCGGCGCTTTCGTGCCATTTACGCTTCCCCTCTCCGTCCCCGCAGAGTTCTTGAAGATGATGGAAGGCGTGCAGTAAGAAGGCGCCGTCGTCTCCTCCCAGACCGCGCGTCCCTCGGGCGAGGGCGGTTCCACCCCCGCCCGGTCCCATGCTCCGCCCCGGGAGGGAGGCGCGGCCCCCGCTGGCTCCGTGTCCAGAGGGAATAAAAGCAGACCCTGCAAAGCGCGTAGCCTGAGTGAGAGGAGGGGGGAGTGGGTGTCAGGGTGGCCGTCCAGGTTGCCACCCGAGCACCCTCGGGGCTCCGAGGAGGGGGCACTCGAGGCACGGGAGCCCAGGGCCGCGCGGACGAGCTGGGCAGGCTCCCGGCAGCGGGAGCTGGACGTGGACAGCTCAGCCGACGGAGCTGCGATGGCGCCTGGCGCTGGAGGAGGGGGGCCGGGGGGCTTGGAGCTGTCAGGGTGAGGGTGCCCGGGATGGCGGGTAGGGTGAGGGCGCAGCAGGAGGCTGGAACCTGCGGGAGGCCGAGGTGAGGCCCCTTTCCTTCCCCACCGTCCTTCCTTTCTGGAGCCTTTGGGTCTGGGGTGCAGGCTACCGGGCTGGGGATGGGAAAGTGAGCATCGCATCTGTCCGTTCCAGGCAGCATTCATTCCCGCTTGACTTTTTCTGCTTCGTCTCTTCTGAGAGTTTCTAGGTGCTCAGCACTGGAGATGGGAGAGGAGGGTGGGGGCACACAGCCAGGAAGGAGGTTCTGACATCATCCTCTCCACCCTGGATCCCTGCCTCCAGCTCTGGCCAGCGCCCTCAACAGAGGGTCCATTACCATGATCTAGCTTCAAGAAATCCGACCTGGCTGCTCCCCTGTTGAAAGACCTTCAAGGCTCCCCTTTGCTTCTAGAATCACATCCAAATTCCTTTCCCCTCCTTCCCCTCTCAGGTTCCAGCCACACTGGGCAATTTGTCACGCCTGCTCTGGACAGTGGGGGTGCACTTTCAAGCCTTTGGGCTTTTGCTCATGCTGTTCTCCCTCCTTGGAATGCCCTTCCTCCTCCAACAAGCCTGGCAAATTTTTCAGCCCTGCTCAGATACCATCTCAAAGACACCAAGACCCAGCTCAGATATCCTCTTCTCCTTTGCTCCCTGCTCCCACCTGCTGAGTGAGCTCTGGCTTCCATAGCTCTTTGCACACGACTCAGTTATAGCAGGCAGCAGGTCCGGGCTAACACAGTGCCATGGGGATTTTGCTTTTAGAGTTTGAATCCTCATTGCCGATGACAAACCACTCTGTGCTTCAGTTTCCTATGCTGCAGAATGGGGATAATGACAGTACCTACCTTGCAGAGTTGTGAGAACAAGTTAGCATGTGTAGGGCAGAGTGCTTAGAACAGAGTCTGGCACGTACTGAGCACTTAACAAATGCTATTGTTAATATCACTACTATCACCTTGAAACACTGACCTGTACTGTTACTCATTGCCACAGTCCTCCCTTTCCACCTCCTTTGTGTTCTTACCTCCCCTTTCTGACCCATTCATGTTCCCCAGTTTATATCTGCAGCCGGGATCAGACCTCATCACTAGGACTGCGTACTGTGTGCTGGGCCCTGTGCCTTGCAGGCAGGTCTCATTCGTCCACATGATCCTAGGCAGTCGGATGCTGTTCTCCCCATTTTACAGTGGAGGAAGTGAGGCAGAGTGAGGGGATGTAGCCAGGCACGTGGACATTTGGTGAAACAAGAGCAAGGCTCTTAACCGTGGCCCCATCCACCTGTTGACAGTTCTACCTACGTGTCCTGAGTACTTCAGAAGGGTCTTGCCCTGCACTGATGAATCCCCCTCACCTGTCTTGTTCTCCAGTGCTTTCTATCTCAGAGACAGCACCCCAAGGAATGGGCCCAAGTCAGTTCTAGAGCCCCCTTGCCACCTGTAATTTGCTCTGCTCTGCTACTTTCTTTCTATCCCCTTGCCCTTATCCCCCCTCTCTGAGCCCACTCGGTGTTGTGACTCAGGCCGCCCCCATTGCTCACCAGGTTGCTGAGAACAGTAGTTAACCTTGCCACTCACTCCCCAGGCGGCAGCTTTCTGAACCTAAATCTGATCACATCATCGCCCTACTCAAGGCTTCATTAGCTGCCTTTAGGCAAAGCCCCTGCATTTTAATTAAAGGGCTTTAATTGAAAGGCTTTCTGAGCCCTGTGTGACCTGACTTCCCTGCTGCTCTGCTGGTATCCCATGCCCCCGAACTTCATACCCCATCTCCTTCTCCAGAAAGCCCTCCTCGACCCTCCTGGTTTTTGTTAGGTACCCCACCTCTGAGCTTTTGTAACATGTGAGTCTAGCAGCTGACATTTATTACTCGACATGCCAGCCACTATTCCAAGGCCCACCTAGCCTACGAGGTAGCTACTAATATTGCCGTTTTACAGAGAGGTGAAGTCTGAGTGTATACAAGTAGCATGGGGGTGGTGTGGGGACAGCTAGGTCTGAGCTCCCTACCACCTGTATGGCGTACTCTATCCTGCTGACATGCCTTTCAATTTGACATGCCTTTTTGTTGCAAGTGCCGAACCCTAAAGCAAACAGCCTTACATTAAAAGGGACTTACTGGCTCATGAAACTGGGATGCTAAGGCGTCCCGGCTGGAGGCCAGAGTCTCAATGTCACCTCCATCTCCTAATCTCTGCTTGGCTTCCTTGTCTGCAGCTGTCTGCACCAGCTGCCCAGACTCCCTCCTCTTTTAGCAACCCTATTAGTAAAATAATTTTACTTTCTCCCAGGAATTAATTGCAGGGAACACTCTGATTCTGACTACAGTCAGTCCCTGGGACTGACAAGAGGCAGGCCATGTGGCCATCCTGGAGGGGGTGGCAAACACTTTGATCAAGGACCTTGCAGAGAGGCGTCCTAAGGCAGGCAAAAAGATCTGCCGACCTTGGCCAGCATCTAGTAAGAACCACTAGTGCCAGGTTCTGAGCTCCCTCTTAGACATCCTCTGGCCAGGGGTTTCCAACGTTGAGAGAGCATCAGAATCCTGGAGAGCTTGTTGGGACCAAGACTGTGTTTCTAACAAGCTCTAGGTGAAAGGTAGGAGGACCACAGCTTGAGAGCACCACTCCACGCCGTTGACTTCCAGAGAAATGCAGGCCCTCAGACCCTGCCCAGACTGACAGAATCCAAGTTTGCATTTGAGGTAGAGCCCTGGCGGATTTATCCGCACCTTGGATGGGGCAACACTGCTCCAAGCCCCCCCCGGGGAGAGTAACAGCACCGTGTGAGAGGAGGCCCCGGGCTGAGGACATCCAAATCCCATCCCAGACCTGCCTAGGCCACTTCTCACCTGCCTGCCACTGCGGCTGCTCAGTGGGGTCACAGGGCAGGAAAGGAGCCTGGGCTGGCAGGAGCAAGAGGGAGGCGAGGACCTTCCTGATGCCCTCCACTACTGTCCGTCCCCCCCCCCCCGCCCCCGGGGCTGCACAACCAGCTGCTGGCAGAGCCGGCTAGGCTGGGTTAGGCCAAGCCCCGGTCGTGTTGGAGGGCACCTGGCTGCTGTGTCAGTCCACCTAGGAGATCCTGTGGGACCTGGACCAGGGCCATCACCCTAGCCTGCTCTCCCCCCTGCCTGCCCCTGCAGGCGCCCCAACTGGTCAGCACAGGAGTTTCCTCTCAGGGGCCCGAAGGCTGGGGCCTGTGGCAGGCCACTGTCAAGAGGGCCTCAGGCCTGGGGGCCTAGGCCAGTGGGTGCAGCCGCCGGAGGAATCACGGTGGAGAGGAGCAGGTGATGTCCTCCCTGGGAGTGTGGAACCATTCCCGGGGGTGCCTGGGGTAAGGGGTGAGTCGAGCTGTCCTGGGGTCTCTGGCAGGGAAGAGGTGTTCTCTGGCTGTTTTCCAGACCCCGGGCCTGCTGTCGGGTGACCTGAGCACCTTCTTTCTCCGTCGCAGGACCAGAACAGCCCGTCACAGAGCAGGTGGCCGGTCCTCGCCTCCCAGCCCCTGCTGTGCGCCCGTGTGCGCGTCTGTAACTCTCCCTACAGCTACGGCTGTTTGGCTCTAAGGGCTGGTGCAGCCTCATCTGTAACTCCGCTCGGCCAGCTCAACATCCGCGGCCATTCCTGGTGCAAGTCACAGCTCGATAGAAAGGCATTTTGTAACACCGTCTTATAGAAGAGGAAACAGACGCAGTCATAAAATGACTAAGGTCACAAGGGAAGGAATCCTCATCACCCCCTTGCTCAGCCGCTCGGCCTGTCAGCTGCCTCCAGGCCTGGGGGAGAGAAGCAGGGCAAGAGCCCGGATCCTGCTCCACTGACCCCGAGCCCCCCCAACCCTGGGGTAACGACGAGGCAACTCGTAAAAAAAAAAATCCAATGTATTTATTTAATATATCACAAGGGCTCAACCAGAGACTTAATTTAAAATACAGAAACAAAACAAAAATGACACCACAGCTTAAGATAGAGTCCTAGACAGAAATGAAGAAAAGGACAGACCATCTAAGGAGAAAATAAAAAGACAACACGAGGAGAGAGGCTGGACAGTCAGGGATCTTGGCTGGAGAGCTGCTTTGAGTAGGTCTCTTGCACATACTTCTTAAAGGCTGGAAGAGAACAGGCAGGTCTCAGGGCGGGGTGGGGGCAAGCGTTACGGTGGAGCAAAGTCACTTCCACAAAGTTTGCTTTCTACTTAAATAGCCCCTCAACCTACATTCATGCAGAAAGTTAGCTTTCTGATTTTACGGCACCCAGGCAAATCAGAAACGCCGAGGCAGAGGCAGAACTGGGTTATCTAGGTTGACACCCACCCCAACCCAGTCCTCAAAACACGATCCCAAGTCACCGGGATCCTTCTGTTTGTGGGAGCTTTTGAAGGTTGGAGAGGGATCACCTGGTGCCCGAGAAGGAGGAAGGACCCACCTGTGGGGTTTTTCCAGAGCTCGGCCGCATGTGTGTTCAAAGGACTATCAATGTTTGGTTCTGTGGATGGACAGAAAGAGAGAACGGTCAGTTAGAAGGAGAAGACGCTGGCTGGGGTGGGGGAGGGGGAGTCCCGACAGGTTCCCAGGCTCAGGGGAGGGGCTGGTCTCAGAATTTACCTCCTAGCAGGCTCTGGATGGACAGCAGGATGGTCCTGACGTCATACAGGGCAGACCACTTGTCCTTCAGGATATCCAGGCAGATGTTACCCTGGGTGTCCACGTTGGGGTGGTAGCAGGGTGTGAGGAACTTCACTGTGGGAGCATTGTAAGGGTAGCCACTGGGGAACTCCAGGGAGAGCTTATACCTCAGGTCTTCATATACCTGGCATTGGAGAAACAGAGGTGGGGAGTAAGCCTCCCACCCTGAGCCTCATACCCCAATCCAAGCCCCAGTAAGGAGCTTGCAAGGACCTTTGAGTTTGTCTGGGACTTGACAAAGGACAAAGGACTTACACTGGCTCTGGTACTTTCTCTCCTATCTGGTAGGGACATCAGTGATCCTTCGGTATAAACTGGCATTCTGACGACTACCACAGCTGTGCTTCTGTCAGCCACATTAGCCGCTGACATGTAAAAATTAGGGTATTTAAGACATACACCTGAATTTGTTCTTTAAAAGATTCCATTTTTAAGTAATCTCTACACCCAACATCGGGCTTGAACGTACAACCCCGAGATCAAGACTTGCACATTCACTGACGGAGCCAGCCAGGTACCCCTGGATTTCTGACTCATCTTAAACCAGGTGTGCAGCAGTGGGAAGCTGCCATCTTGAGACCTGCGCCCTTCCACTGGCCAAAGTCCTTACGTACCCTTCATTCTTCTTTCTCTCTGGCTCCCTGTAGGGATCTAAGATGGAAAGCCCTGCTTCAAACCCAACTTCTTACTCGACAGAGGGAGAGACAAAGGCCCCAGGCTCAGAGCACAAGAACATAACACGGAAGTGTCCTGCCAGGCTTGAAGCTGACCTGCATTTGGTTTTTGCCTCAAACCTCTCCCCAGACCCAGCAAAGTCACACTCACCTACCTCAACCCTCCACTTACTGTGCCAGCTGCTCCATGGATGGTCCCCACCCATTTGAAAAGGTTGTCTGATTCAGGGAAGGCAGAAATTCCTTTGTCACCAGACATCTGGGGAAGAAACAACATCTGCTGGGCTGCGGCAGTACACTTTTGGGGGGCAGTGGGTGAAATCCTTCCCCTTAAGCTCATCAAATTTTGATCCAAAATAAAGCAACCAGACCAAATTGATAGGATTTTTCGAGGAAGTGATTCAATTCTTGGGGCTGAATCTGCCCCTTTGGGGGAGGAGTACTGGGTGTGTTAAGGAGGGAAGAGTGGTGCAGAGAGACAGAAGGCAGCTCGGTACCCCCAATCTTGTTGGATGCTGGGATTCAGTTTGACAGGCTAGCTAGTGCTGGTTACATACAAAGCCTAAAGACTATTCATTCACAGACCAGGGAGATACGCAATATCGGCATTGAAGGATTTGAGTTGAATAGTCAGGGTTGAAGTAGACAAGGTCATCTAGGAGAAATTAAAGTATGCCAGGCGTATTCCCTAGTAAGGGAATAGTAAGGGGAGAGTTGGGTGTGGGTAAATCTCAGGGCAGGGAAGTAGGGCCAGCTAGCATAGAGAGAAGGCCTTGCATGGCTTCAGGGAACTGTATTTTAGAGAGAACTCCATGGTGGTGGTGGTGGGCATGGGTGGGTGGGATCTGGAGTAGACACTGCTGGAAAGAGGTGTAGGTGGGGTCTATTAAATTCTTCCCGGAAGAGAGGAAAGTGGACTTTTTATCCACTGTGCTGATAAGTGAGTGGGAGGTGGAGGGTGGATCAATTGGCTTGGGGGTCTGGGCAGGGAATCACTCACCATGAGGGTCATCAGCTCCTGCTGTAGCCTGCAACATAAGTGTTGGGAGTCACCTGGGAGTCTGGATGGGCCAGGGCTCCACACGGTGCTTCCTCCCTCACCCCAATGTCTCTGGAGGAGCTGTCATGGAGGCTTCCTCTACCCTGCAGCCAGACTCAGCTGGGGCGCACTCACCCCATTTCCACCGGAGAGTCCTAGTGAGTCCTCACCCTTCCTAATTCCAGGCTCTGGCAGGACGGTTCTGCCTTGTTCTTAAGCCCCTCGGCTTCTCTGACGTCTCTCTCTCTTGCGGGATCCCAGTTTCTCCCCACTTCCGTCCCCACTACCCCCCTACCTCGCCGAGCCACCGAGGGTCCCAGGCACTTTCATCTTGGCTCACCCGCGGACGATCGTGGCAGTGTGCCTCCCCCTTCAGTCCTACTTTGGGGGCCTTCCAAGGGCAGCCCGAGCTCCCGGCGTGCCCTCCTGTCCTCGCATATCTACACACTCCAGGAGGAGGTGGGGGCCCGGAAGTCCGAGCTCTGGACCCCAAGGCCCAGGGCGTGCCGGGCCCGGCCAACGTTACTACCCCGCACTCCTCACCTCTTGCCCACGGGGCCCCGGGCCGCACCCCCGCTGGGCTCGGCTCCCTTGCGGGCGGCGGCAACACTGGCGGCGGCGGGGTCGCGGTTCTGGGAGGCCATCCGGGCGGCGCGGGGAGGGAGACAGGAACTCCAGGAGCACCACTGCAACTGCAGGGCCGGGGGCCCGCCCGCCCGCGTTTGAATTGTAACCCTCCGGCAGCACCGGCCAATCAGCGGCTCGCTTGGGTTTAATCCAGCCAATGGGACGCGTCTGAACTCTGAGTCACCGCGCAACTGCTAGACCCACCCCCCCGCGCACCAGTATTGGGCGGCGGGAACCCCCTTCTGAAGGCCGATTGGCAGAAGAGGCTGTCATTAACTAACGAATCTGCAGCGGATTGGTGGCCTTTGGAAAACGCCGACCATTAAAGGGCCAAGAAAAGGTCCACGTGGGATGAACCCTTTCAGGTCCGAGGACTCCCGGAGGTACTCCGGGCGCGCCCAGCCCAGCCGGGATCCTTACTTCCAGGGGGAAGGGAACGTCTCCGGTCTGGGGACATCGGTACCCTTCCCTCAACCCGGAAACCCCTGCTCCTCCACATATTTTAATGTCCCGACACCTCTGTTAGGGACCTGTGTCTGAAAATTCATGGGAGGGGAATGATGGCCAGACCTGGAGACTGTTGGAAACAGGCCCTACGCTGCCCGTCCAGCTGCCTGCTGCGTGACCCCAGACACGGCATTTAGTATTTTATTTTATTTATTTATTTTAATATTTTATTTATTTATTTGACAGAGAGAGACACAGCCAGCGAGAGAGGGAACACAAGCAAGGGGGAATGGGAGAGGAAGAAGCAGGCTCCCAGCATAGGAGCCCGATGCGGGGCTCATCTCAGAACACAGGGATCACGCCCTGAGCCGAAGGCAGACGCTTAACGACTGAGCCACCCAGGCGCCCCAGGCATTTAGTATTTTAACCTGTAAAACGGGCTTAATAAAAGCCTCCCCGCATTTTTCTTCTGGTCTGTCATCAACCCCCGTGGTGCCAACCAACACATTCTGCCACTTCTATACCTTAGGGGATGAAGAAATAAGAAACAGGGAAGGTTCGCAGGGTACAGGGCGTTCCCAGCTTTGTCTCATAAAGCGAGGTGCACAGGGCAGTGGGACCTTACTGGGTCTGACCTGCGTTGGGGGAGGGGTACCTGGTCTTTTTTCCCTACACCCACTAATAGATCCCTTGGTTATTTTGTCAGCCCCTACAACAGACTGCACAGCTAGCTCACTGTCTGTGTTTATTACAAACTGTTTAATTGCTTCTTACCCCGATAACTTTACAAATATAGAACCGCGTGCCAGTCTGGGGGTGCTGTGTAGTGAGTCACTACAGACTAGCCCAGGCACAGCTTAATGCTGCTGAGATCCATCCAGGCGCAGTCCCAGCAGTGGCCTCAGCCATGTGGGTGACAGGGCCTTGGAAGAGGGCTGCCAAGTGTAGCCAGAGGACTTGGCGTCGGTCAGGTCTGCGGAGGTGCTTCAACAGCACGATGCTCGTTCTCTGTCCGTAGTGTCTCCATGTACTTTCGCATCTTCTCAACCATCCAGGAGGGTAGCACAAAGGATTTCAACTCCTCCAACTTCAGGTCCAGGCATCCTCTGGAACAGACATTGAGGAGAAGAGTTGGATCAAGGGAGGGTATAGGCCAAGCTCACCCCAAGGGGCTACTGTGCTGGGGGGCAGGGGTAGGGTACAGACGACTGGTTTTACCTGTAGTCATCACTGGCCGCGAGGTCCCGGATGTCTTCCTCGATGAGGAGGTAGGCCTGGGGCAGGAGCAAAGGAAAGCGGTCATTACCTCTGATTCATTTCAACTCAACAACACTTTATTAAACATGTGCTTAATGTAAGGGCTGGAAGGGAAAGGGGCATAATTTACAGTTTAAGAGGGGAGAGTAAGTNNNNAAAGAATAATTCCCTGAGACAACCTTTCACTCAAATAGAAACTATGGGTTAGGGAGTGGGGACAGGTGACTTATTTACAGCCTCCTCCTCTTTTAAAAAAGGACTCTGAGGTGGCTTAAAATGAAATAGCAAGACAGCTAGCGAAACACACACGGAAATGGAATCAGGAGGAGGAAGCTATACGTATGTTAACTCTAGAACTGCGATGATTTGCTTGTGAACTTTGTGGCAGAAGGGCGAACGTGACAAGCCGCACTGCTGTCTCCCACCAGGGGCCCGCGGCTCGCTGTGGCACGATACACGCTCTGCAGGGGCGACAGCCCTCTCGTGCGCTTGCCACACCCGGGGTGCTGTGCATCACATGAGAAAGTCTTCTGTGGGAGCCCGTTCTTTCTAGTCTTAGGGTCAGGACTGTGTGTCCCGAGTAATCTGTCATCTCAGGAGCACTGTGAACTATGTAACCAATGAGATGTCCTTGAGAAGGGCCCAGAGCTACATTTGCAAATAATCATGGAAGTGTGCTGGTTTCCCAAGTCAGCTGTTAAAAAACACCCCATTTAAAGCTAGTTTTGCTCACGGCTTAACTTTAGATCCTGTCTTTCCTTTTCCCATCTATTTCTTATTTACGTGATGTTGCGTTTTATGTATCAGTGGTAAGCTCCCTGAGATCTTCTTAAACAGGGTGTAGGAATAAGTAGAGCAGTAAAACATGAGATAGTTTCCTTGCCAGAAAGGAGATGGTACACTGGTTTGCAAGGCCACTGAGTTCTAACAGGAGCAGTCCCTGCGGTGGGACTGAGTCCTCAGGTGGGGGACACCACACGTGATGGACAAAGGCCTGCTAGTTTCAGAACACACGCAACGATGGTTTTCCCAAGGTCGTTATTTGAAGAGCTAAGAACTCTTTAAGCAGAGGTCATTCTGGAAGGCGCTGCTAGGTGTGGCAAACAGTTCACTGCATGTGCTAACTCCTAGGGACAGGAGGTGCTGCCTGGAGCACTGTGTTGGGAGAAGATCCTACAGCTGTGTCTGCCTCCATCAGTGGGCACACGAGGGCAAAGTTAAAGTGTTACGTGTGTCATGCACCTGCCGTTCTTATGCACAGCTAATATAATCTGAGTATGAGGGAGGATGGAGGAGTGAGGGAGTGGGGTGTGGGAAGGGAATCCAGGGAGTAAGTCCGGTCTTTAGGTTGAAGGAATGGGCCCTCTCCACCCTGACGAGTCTCTGTTTCCACATTCATCAGGCTTTGGGAGTCTCAGATACGGAGGGAAGCTGCCAACAGCTGGCACCTTGGCCCCTGGGCTGGGTGGGTCTCTGACAGGGCACATGTGAACGGTGCTTACCATCTTCCCCCCTGTTGCCCGCATGTGATGCTGCTCAGCCAGCCAGTGCTTGTCCTGGGGATCAGCCGCATACTGGGAGGGACGAAGTCACAGACATTAGCCTAGTGGGAAGAACTTTTCTCATCTGGTCCCACAGCATCTCTTGGCCCCTGAGCATCTCTCACCAAGACCTCATCCCAGCCTGGTGAATGCAGAGGGCTCACCAACCTCTTCACAGCAAGTGGAGCTGAGTGCAGGAGGCCAGGGGACGGGACCCAAATCCCAGAGGTTCCTACCCCTTCTTTTCTCAAAACACAGCACTCTGGCAGTTGGTCAGACTGGTGACTATTATTCTAGAGCTCTACTCTTTTTTGAAAAATTCTCTGAAACAAAAGTCAGGACAGGTCATGCTCTGGGGGCAGCAGCAGAACACCATGGTTAAGAACTTGGTTTTGGAATTAGGTTCAAATTCTGGTTCCTGCCTCTTAGTAGATGGTGTCAACCTGGGGAGTAATTTCTTTGAGACTCAGGTTCTTCATCTGTGAAACAGTATTAATACTTAGGAGTTTGTTAAGGATAAACGAGATTGTGCATAAAAAGTGATATAGTATCTGACACATAGTAAGTGCTCAATAAAGGTTGGTTTTACAGAATAGGTAGAACATCTGAAATAGAGACGAAGCTGAGAAATCCCTATGGTTACTACCCTCTGAGTGTAAATAATTATTTCACTTCCCAAGTAATATAAATATGAATAAAAAAATTTAAAAGTTTGCATTTTCTAACCCAATTTCAATCCCACTTCCAGGGGTGTATCCTGCAGAATCACCCACACACGTACACAAGGGATGTTTGGGACAGTGTTGTTTGTAACAGCAAAACTGCTGGAAAAACGTAAATATCCACTAATAGGGGAATAATGAAATAAATTATGGAATATCTACTCCATGAATTCTACACAGCTGTTAGAAATAAAATGAGGGAGACTTAGTTTACTAACACGGACAAATCCCTCAGAGAGTACCCACAGATTTGTTGTGGTCAGCTCACTTCCCTGTAAAGGACCAGCTAGTAAATGTGGCTTAGCTGGCCACATATGTCTTTGTCACATATGCTTCATTTTTATTTTTTTTGAATTGTTTCTACAGATTTTATTTTTAAGTAACCTCTACACCCAACGTGGGCCTTGAACTTACAACCTGGAGATCAAGAGTCGCACGTTCCGATGACTGAGGCAGCCAGGCACCACCCCCATTTTTATTTTTTAAATTCACCCTTAAAAAATACAAAAAACTCGAGTTGGACAAAAACAGGCCCCTGGTGGGATCTGGCCCACAGGCCATACCTGGCTCTGCACTGGAATGTTAGCTCTGTGAGGGCAAGGAGTTTTCTGCGTCCATTTTGTTCACTGCTGTATCTCTAGCACTCTGAGAATGCTTGGCACTCAATAAATATGTGTTCAATGAATGAATGAATTTTTGGGTGAAAAAAATAAAATCAGAGAACAATATGTGGTTATAATATATGGATTACTGCTATTGACATGTATAGTCCATAACATAAAATATCACTGAAGGACATACACACACCCACAGCCACACCCATGTGTGTGCACAGGGAGGGCCTGGAGGACGCTGCCATGCTGCTGGTGGGGGTGGCCTCGAGGAGAGGAGACTCTGAGTCCAGGGTGAAGGGGATCTTTGTGGTTTGTTCCCTATTAGCTTCTGCATATTGAGTCTTTTTACAGTAAGAATGAGTTTATATATTATTTCTATAATAAAAAAAGTTAAAAAGGAAAAGACAAATTTGAATAATGCCTTCGGGAGGACAGAAAAATGGGCAAAAGATACAAGAGGCAGTTTACAGAAGAACTACAAATGGATGGTTAACGAATGAAAAGACGCCTGTCGTCACTAACACAGAATTAAAAGTAAAACAACAAAACATTTCCCCTTCATTTCTTAGATTGGAAAGATTACAGTGAGAGACTGTCCCCACTGGTAATGAGTCTGGGTCAGCAGCTTACTACAAATGGCAGATCGAGGAATTGGGAATGTGTGCTGGTAATAACGAACACTAACGGAGCCCCTGCTACGTGCCAGGCATCGCGCTGGGAGCTTTACCGCACTCTCCCCTATTCTACCAATCTACAACCAACCCTACAAGGTTGGACCGTTATCACTCGCTTTTTGTTGATAACAAAACAGCCTCAGAAATGGGAAGGAAAAAATAAGATAAAAACACAGAGAAAGGCGAACCATAAGAGACTCTTAACTCCAGGAAACAAACTGAGGGTTGCTGGAGGGGAGGGAGATGGGGGGATAAGTTAACTAACTTACTGGGAGATGGGCATTAAGGAGGACACTTGATGGAATGAGCACTGGGTGTTATATGCAACTGATGAATCACTGAATTCTACCTCTGAAACTAATAATACATTATATGTTAACTAAGTTGAATTAAAAAAAAGGAGAAAGGAACCGTGAAGCCACTTGCCCAAGGTCACATGGTTGCTGAGTAGTGGAACCAGGACTGAAACCATACTCTTAACCATTGTGCTACTGGAGTTCCAAGGAGGTTCAGAGCACATGCACTTGGGGGATGATGCAAGAAGGGTTCTGGAAGAGGTGGACCTTACAGAAGAGTCAGGCAGAGCTACAAGCCAGGGGGAGGAAGGTCATCAGAGGGAAGAGGAGCAGTGAAGACACTGAAAGGAAAATGAAGGAGCAAGTAGGCCACGCAGTCTAGGGGCTGAAGAGCTCAGGACCTAAGACTGACAAAGCAGGAGCCGCAGGTCCGCCCTTCAAAGAACCGGAACTCGCACAGAATGTAGCAGACAAAGCCTGGGACCCCAAGCCTTACGTACGGGTGCAAAAACACGTCTTGAACACGCACGCACTACTATTTTCTAATATATTTGGATACTTTTGTGATTGAAGAAACACAGATTCACTTAAGAGGGTGACTGATATCATGCCCCCCATTATTTTCTTAAATAGTAGGGACCTAAGTACCTCTCTTTGAAAAGGGTTAGAACTGCGGCCTTGCTCCAATCTCTATTTTATAGGCAGTTGAATCAGGCTACGGTTAAGAGCTCAGGTTTTGCTGAAGGCAGACCCAGACTGGAATTCTACTTACACCTACTGGCTGAGTAACTTTGGACAAGTCACTTCGCCTTTCTTTACCTCTGCTTTTGGTTTTTTGTGTCTTAATTTGTAAAACAATGACAGCCATCTCTGTTCTAAAGAACAGCTCCGCGAGATAATGGCAGGGCAGCGCTTCAGAGTCCGCAAGAAGCACACGAGGAAAGTAGTTGTTACGGAGGGGCAGAATGTTCCGTAAATTACAAACGGTAAAAAGGTTAAGGGTAGAGGGGTAACTGGAACCCAGAAGTCCTGCCGCCTAGATCAGGGTTTGTTCCAAGCTTCTCTGTGCCATCCAGAGCTCCCGATGCACCCCCTGCAATGCCTGCCTGCCTCCCAGAGCTCACCTACCTTAAAGAGGTGCGGGTGCTTGATGTAGATCCTCCCTCTGGTGCCCCCCATCCCCAGGGCCCTGAAAAGGAACGGAGGAGTGGTAAGGATTCCAGCAGCTGCAGTCCTAGGGGCAGGCCCACAAGTTGCCCCCTCTCTCAGCGCTAAAGCTCTCACTTACTTGTTGGCTCGAGATCCCAGCACAAAGGTGGTCGATTCGTTCAGCCGGGCTGGGTCCCACTATGCAAAAGACAGAGAGGCTGGTGAGGGTGAAGTTTACCTGGTGGGCAGGATGGAAATACTCTTCTCTGGCCTTCTCCAACCACCATCCTCGGCCACTCTTCCAAACAGCTGATTCCAGAAACCAAGTACTGACAATATGCTGGGCTGGATATCGGGGATAAAGAGATGAGTGAGATACCGTCTCTACTCTCTGGGGGCCACAGAAATTATGTGGAGATCATTATAACTGCATGAGACAGGCAGGGTGGCAGATGCCAGGCGAGCGGGATCCCACAGGGGAGGGCAATAAGAAGGCTTCCTTGCATTGGTAATTCCAAGGTTAATTCTGGAAGGCAGAGGGGAGGAAGAAACAGTACAGTACAGTATGAATGGCAAGAAGCGAGAGCGGGCTTGGCAGGCTGGAGAGACCACGGGCGAGTCTGTGTAGCTAAAAGGAGAGCGAGCACAGCTTAGGGAGTGGCCACAGAGCAGGCTGGAGGGAGAGGCAGAGAGGGGCTAGAGGCCTGGGTGTGCTGCTTTTAGGGATTTGCACGTTATTTATTCCGTAGGCCATGGGGAGTCACTGAGGTCTCTATACAGAGAGAGTCAGATTTACTTTACAGACAGCTCACCCGCCCACACGTGGCTAATGGATTCGAAGTGGGAGGACTAAAGGCACGCAGTTTAGAGGTTGCTGTACTAAAGCATTTCTGAAAGAAGATGAGGGTCGGAGCTCGGACGGCAGTAAGGATGACAAGGAGGGAAGAGGAACTGTGATCTGTGTGGGAGGTGGGGTCCGGCAGGACTCGAGCGGATACAGACAGGAAGGAGGGGAAGAGGGAAAGATGACTAAAACAGAGAATGTCCAAGAAGGTCTATGAGGAAAGATTCTGACAGCAATTTTGGATAGGCTGAGTCTGAAATGTTACGGAAATTCTAGGCAGAGAGGTCTAGCAGACAGTAGGAGACATAAATTCCACACGAGAGAGAGACGTGTGGGTCAAAGAGGTATGACTTCGGTACACACTGGTCCCTGAAATCCTAAGAGTGAACCACTGAGAGCACTCGCAGAAACTTTAGGTGCAAGAGTGGGCCAGCAAGACAATTCTGAGGGATGCTCATGTATATGCGTCACTGCTGAGGAAGAACTCACGAGAGAGACGGGATGTCTGGAGAGGAACAGAAAGATCAGGGAAATGCAGGATTACCGGCTCTAAGGAAGCAGAGTTTAAGACGAAAGGCACGGTCACGGGTGTGAGAGCAGAGAGGGCCAGTAACACAGGAGGTGGAACATTCCTCCTGGACACAGCCTCCGCCGGGTCAGTGGGGCTTTCACCTACCTTACTGGGCTTCCATACGTGATTTTATTTGAAGAAAGGATTCTATTGCTAAAAGACCTTGCAAACAACTGTTCTGGAGGAACAGAGGCTAATGGTTAAGAGCATAGCCTCTGGTGGCAATGGACCTTGGTTTTGAGACTTGGCTTGACCGTTTTGCAGCTATGTGACTCTGAGCAGGTCTCTGAGCCTTAACAGAAGTTCAAGGGTATTAAACGTATACGATAACTACACTTAATACACTACACCACAGAAGGGTAACAGAATCCATCTCAGAAGACTGTGATAAAGATTAAATGAGATGACATACAAAAGATTTAGGACAGGGCCTGTCATATATTAAGCACCCCTAGTTCCTTAAGTTAAGATCCTTCTGGGAGGCCAGTGGGGGTGGGGGGCAGGGTGGGGATTGGGGAATAGGTAGGGGTGGCTCTGGAATAGCGTGTGCGCATCCCTCACACCCTAGCCCCTTCCCTCACAGTGGGCCCAGAGCCTTGATTGGGTCTCCCTGGGAGAGCGGTCACTGACATGCTCACACAGTCATACCTTGGGGCCTTCTCGGCGAATGGGTTCACAGGATTTTGGTTTCCATCTGATTGGAAGGAAAGAAGAAAGGTGACTTCTCCGAGGTGAGGCCTAGAACTGGAACAAAGTCTGCCGGTGGTGGTGGGAGTCCCTCACACACTCTTGCTTTGGCCTTGGCGGTCTTTCCTCCTGGTTACGCATCGGAGGAAGTACAAAGGCAAACGCCATTCTAGGCCTGGCTCTGACATTACCTAGCCACGCAGGCAGGTCCAGGAAGCTCTCTGAGCTGTCATTTCCTTCTCTGTGAAAAGGAGGGAACAACAGCAACTGCCCCCTTCTTGTGTTGGTGAGCCGTGGCGCTGCTTCGGGGGGAGACCAGGCCACAGTGTGACGGCCTTGCTGCTCCACCTCCGAAGCCAGTGCTTTCAGACTGTCCCCGCTGCTCCCAACCAGACCGCTGTGGCTTTCTCCATCAGGCTTCCATGCAAAGTTTTATTTGAGAAAAAGATTCTGTTGCTTCAAAAACCTTTGTAGTACAATTCTGCTCGTTATTAGCTGGTTGACCTGGGACAAAAATTCTCTGAGTCTGTTTCCTGATTTACAAAATTAACTATACCTTCACTAGAGGGTGGCTTTAAGAATTAGGAGGTGAAGTGTAAGTATGTAAGATATTTAGAACAGTTACAGCACGTTATGAGCATTCAACATGTACTAACAATAAAAACAGCTCTGACATTTAATCAAGCTGGGCTGAACAGTTCTGGGGCAAAAGCAGGATAAAATAGTGTCCTCCCTGCTGCATTCTTTCCCCACCCCTCAAACCAGACTATCCTCCTCCACGGTGACTCAACCAGCTGGGACTGATTTCAGCAGGCGAGGAACTATGGCCTCTCTCCCTCCAGGCCCACCCCCTCCCCACTCTCCCTGCACCGCCTGCTCCTACTCACACCATGCCGGCGGCTGCCCGGTCATTTGACAGCATGTGTCCAGGAGGCCGTCCCTTCCTCTGCCAGAAAGAACAGCTGTCAGAGGCCTGACCCTGTGGGAGGCCCCACCCCACCCCACTGGCAGGTCCAGGGTCACTTGGGGGAGATGTTTTTTCAAAGAGACCAACTGATGCTTGAGAGTGAACAGGGAGAGTTAACAGTCTCCAGGGGTCCTGCCTCTCCTGCTAGAAAGGACCCACAGTGCACGGAGGAAGCCTTCTACTGTCTGGAGATGTGGGGCCTTTTCCCAGCGAGAAAACATGGAGAGGAGTTACCTTTTTGGGAACGGGGCTTCCTCGATGCGCACATTCCTCTTCTGTCTGTCGGCCACGCTGGAGGAAAATAGAAGGGAGGGGTCAGTGGAGAGCCAGTGGCTGGGACTGGCAGGTCCCCAGGGGTTGCAGAAGACAGAGCCCTGGACTACACCGTCCAGCCCCTCCCTGGGCCAGGCCTCAGGAGCTCTCCCAGCATGATGCCATTTGGACCTGGTCCTATGAATGGGTAGTATGTGGAAGCATCCTGGACCCAAAGAGTACACCTGCCTCCCAGCCTCATCGGTCTCCCCCTGCAACACCCCAGACACAGTGATTCTGACCTTTATCCCTGGAAGCTCATGGGTCAATCTGGGTATTACTTTTTCTCCATCTGAGAACAGTAGCTTAGCCTGAAGGGAAAAGACCAAGTGTTAACAGTCACTATTTTGGTGGGTAACAGCTGGGTTAAAACTCCAAACTGGGTTGAAATGTCTTCATGGTCGGTACAAAGGCACCCTGAGAGACGCATATATATAGATATCTATTTTTTTAAAAAACTTAAGTACAGTTGACCCTTGAACAACATGGGTTTGAACGGTACGGGCCCACTTATACACAGTTTTTTTTTCGATAAAAACAGTATGGTACTGCAAATATATTTTCTCTTCCTTATGATTTTCTTAGTAACATTTTTTCCTCTATTTTATTGTAAGAATACAATCTATAAAACATATACAAAATATGTGTTAAACAACTGTTGACGTTATTGATAAGGTTTCTGGTCCATATAAGCCGTTAGTTTTCGGAGTCAAAAGTTTATATGTGGGGGCGCCTGGCTGGCTTAGCTGGTAGAGCATGCCACTCTTGATCTTGGGGTCATGAGTTTGAACCCCATATTGGTTGCAGAAATTACTTAAAAAAAAAACAAAACAGTTTAAATGTGTATTTTCCACTGCAGGAAGTTGGCACCCCTCACCCCTACCTTGTTCAAGGGTCAACTATAATTAATGATTATCGCTGAAAAATTAAAGATGAAACTATACGAAAAACCCCCACAGGAAACCTGAAATCTCTGTATCCACAGACTACTGTTAATATTTCAATGTAAATTCTTCATTACTTTTTTCCATGTAAATTTTATTATTATATTATTTTTCCTAACTAAATGCGTTAATATAATACAATTTCCTCAATTAGCCACTGCTTCTCATTTAATAAATATTGAGCCCCTAGTAGAGAAGTGCTGGGGACACAGTAGGAAACGGCACATGCGCAGTCCCTGCTCTTGTGGAGCTTATCCTCTGCCGGCAATCTGGAGAATAAGCAAATAAACACACAAACAAGGTAATTTTGGATCATGAAAAATGGTGTGGAGAAAACACCCCCAGGCGGATGCGACAGAGAATGAGCAGAGCAGAGGGCTGCTTTAAGTAGGCGGTCAGGGAGGCTGTGCTGAGAAGGCAGCCGGCTGGGCTGGGCAGAAGGAGCCAGCTCTCTGAGGAGCTGAGAAGTGTGTCAGCAGCAGGGAGGAGTGCAAGAGCCCCAGAGTGGAAACAGACTCGGCTTGTCTGAAGAACAGGATGGCCTGGCAAATAGTGGGCAGAGGAGAGAGGCGTGAATGAGGAGCGTGGCAAGGCAGGCAGGGCCCTGCAGGTCACACGAAGAGCTGCGTTCCCGTGAGCAGCATTCGCAGGGCACGAACACTCCCCTCTTCTGGAAACTCTCTCCTACCGGCTCCTGTGGCCACACTACCCTGGATTTCCTCCTACTTGTCTGGCCGCTCTCTCTTAGCCTTCTTTGCTGGCTCATCTTCCTCAATGTGGTTCATTCCGTCTCCTTCCGGTTGAAGCATATTCTATCTGCTCTCATCACGCTCACAGCTTCAATTTTTTTTTTTTTAAGGATTTTATTTATTTATGTGACAGAGAGACAGCCAGGGAGAGAGGGAACACAGCAGGGGAGTGGGAGAGGAAGAAGCAGGCTCCCAGCGGAGGAGCCCAATGTGGGACTCGATCCCACAACGCCGGGATCACGCCCTGAGCCGAAGGCAGACGCTTAACGACTGCGCCACCCAGGTGCCCCATTTTAAAAAATCTGAGTACAGCTGACACACAATGTTGACTCTATGACTCTTCTTCGGCTGTGGCCTCTCCTTTGAGCTCCAGATTTATACAACAGTCGGCCTGGTGTCTATGCGCGGAGGTCCCAAATTCGCTAAGTCCAATACTAGACCCATAAACCTCCTCCGAACGTTGCAGTGAAGAGTGCACAAGTCTCGAGTGGAATGATGCGCACGGTTTGCGGTGATGTAATTCATACCTGTCTGCCTAACCAGGCTGAGGGTTTTACGAGAGCAGGAACCCTGCTTGTTTCTTTGCCGTTTGTTCCTTCACTTCCTCCTTCATTCATGCACACAACATTCAGCACACACTCCGTGTCCACATAGTAAAAGGCATACTCCAGGGCTGGGCATACTGTAGTGAACAAGGTCAGGCCTCAACTCTTGTAAAGCTCAAGCTTTTAGCAGAGATGGGGGTGGAAAGGGAGACAGAAAATAAATTCATGAACTATTAATAATTTCAGATTGAAATAAGTGGTAGAAATCAACATGTAAGGTCAAAGAGATTAACTGGAGGTGGGGAAAGGAGTGAGATGGGGGGCTACTTTGTTTATTTATTTTAAAAAGATTTTATTTATTTGTCAGAGAGAGAGAGCGAGCATGAGCGCACAAGCAGGGGGAGCGGCAGGCAGGGGGAGAAGCAGGCTCCATGCTGAGCAAGGAGCCCAATGTGGGACTTGATCCCAGGACTCTGGAATCATGACCTGAGCTGAAGGCAGATGCTTAACCAACAGAGCCACCCAGGCATCCCTACTTTATTTAAAAAAAGACTTTTTAAATTTATTTGAGAGAGAGAGAGGAGAGCGGGGGGGCGGGGGGGAGGGGGAGAGGGAGAGGGAGAAGCAGACTTCCCTCTGAGCAGGCTCAATCCCAGGACTCAGATCATGACCTGAGCCCAAGGCACACGCTTAGCCAACAAGCCGCCCAGGTTTCCCTGGGGGGGGGCTATTTTAGATGGAGTGGCCAGGGAAGGCCTCTCTGATAAGGCAATATTTGAGATAAATCTGAAGAAAAGGAGGCAGCTATATAAAGAGTTAAGGATGGAGCACGCTGGGCAGCGAGAACAGCAAGTGCAAAGACCTTGTGCTCGGTATACTAGAGAAGCAGAAAGGATTCCAGTACAGACAGCCAATGAGGGGGTGGTGGGATGAGACTGAAGTTACAGAAACAGGCAGGAACCAGTCCAGGTAGGGCTCTGTGGCATCAGGGTTTTATTCTGCCTGCAGTGGGAAGTCACTGGATTTTAAAGAGGAGAGTGAAACAATCTGGTTCATCTTTAAAAAGATGGGTCGGAAGAAGGCAAGAGTGGAAGCTGCTCAGGGCTGAGATACACATCTGGCAATCAACAGCACAAAAACCACAGGACTAGAGGGAATCAGCTAGAATGAGTGTGAACCACAGAAGAGAAGGGGAGCTGGTCCAGGAGGCTGAGGAGGAGTGGACGCAAAGTCAAGGCACTGGAAACGAGAAAGGAGTGTTCCAAAAAACATGAAATGACCCTGCAATAAATGCCACCAACAAGCTGGGTACACTGAGGACAGTTTAGGTCCACAGGATCTGATAACATGGAGGTTACTGAGGATCCTGATATAAGAGGGGTTTCAGGGAGGTAGTGGGGACTGAATAAAGTGAGCAAAAGAATGAACAGGTGACAAGAGTGGAGCCAGCGACCGCCCCCTTTCCCAAAGTTGAGCCGTAAAAGGGAACAGAGAAACAGTGTGGCAGCTGAAGGGGACCATGGGCTTCAGGGTGGTCTGTTTTTGCTCCTCACTGCATTCCCAGTGCCCCAGTGAATGAACGCACATGTGTAAAAACATACATAGGGCAATGAAGAACATACATCAAAATGTTAATAGAAGTTATTGCTGGTAGTGAGACTATGAGAAATTTTAATTTTCCTCCTTATAATTTATATTATCTAATTTTAATATAAACCAGCAGAAAGTAACATTTACTGTCTCTGTTACTGATCTAAAAGCTTTAAGAGTATCACCACACTGAATCCTTGCAACAATCCTATGACGCAGCACCTCTATGCCCATTTTGCAGATGAGAAAGCTGAGATTTAGTAAGGTGAGGTAACTTGCCCCAAGCCACACAGCTAGTCAGTGGTAAAGCCAGGACTCCTACCTGGACAGTGCAATCAAGAGAAAGCCTGCATTCTTAACAACCACGCCACATTTTTCTTAACGGATGTGTATTACTCACATAAATAAAATGAACAGACAGAAACAATTACCATGCAAACAAAATCAAATGAACAAAAAATGGAAGGCAACGGGCTATAGATAAGATCAGCCATTTCTCCCTAAGAAATCGCCAGAAAGCGGTAGCTGAGGAGATTAGGGAGCACGACTGAGATGGTCAATGATGTGGTGTCAGAGGTGCAAACAAACAAATCAAATCTTAACCCAAACAAACTAAAAACCCTTCTCTAACTGTCTCACATCCAATATGAAGACTCTTTTCACGCAACAAGAAGTTCTGCGTGCAGTTCAGACAACGGGACTCCGAAGAACTTCACGGATCCTGGGGTACCTGAAAACCAGGCTCTGCTGTGAGACAGCCGTGTACCATAATCATGAATAGAACTCCCCTGTATTTAATCTAGTATGTTCTGTGTTGTATGCACCCATGTGCTGCTGGTAGTGTATGTATATTTTCTCACTTAACCCTCAGAGCAAACCACTGGTGGTGGGATTCTTACTCCCAATTTTAGGGATAAGGAAACAGAGGAACAGAAGGTCCAAAGACTGGTTTGAAGTTTCTTGATTCATCTGGTTTCCAGCTGAACTTTGGACTTTCTACCTTCCTGTGCTCCGATCACACACCGTCTGTTCCACACTCCAGCTTCCCAGTCATATCAATACTGGCAAAGGGACTCCATGAGGTGGACGTGGGGACTCAGGAGACTGGAAAGGCGTACCCATCCAAGGAGTACAGATCATGTCCAGTTCACTTTCCTCTCATCTTTCCCGGGGACTCCGGAAGCATTTCATACATTTCCCTTCCAATCTCCAGGACAGATTCCCAAACCAATCTCCGTAGGGCAGCCCGAGTGATCTCTCAAAATGCAAATCTCGGTAGGCAGCTCTTCTGCTTAAAACTCCACATCTGCAGTTTTGCTTGACTTGGCCTCTGCTTACTTTTCCAACCTTGCCAAGTATCATTCTTTCCACCCTCTGAAAACCAGCAACCCTGGCTTCTTTCTGTCCCTTGGCTCTGTACCTTCTACTGTATTCTTCATTGCCTCCTACGCTCACAGCACTTAGAACAGTTTGTAATCCCAGATCTACTGCATGATTACTGGAGTAACGTCAGGGGTCTGGGGGCAAGGACTGTGTCCATCTTGCACGGCGCAGTCGGCGCCTGGCACAGAAATGGTGCACAACAGGTATTAGCTGGAGAGGTAAATAAACCCAAGAAAGCATTCTGGGATGCAACTGAGTCTGAAGGTTTACCAAATTAATCTTTGATTCAGTTCACACTTATAAGAACATGAGCAAACTGCCATGTTCTATTATCAGCTGTTACAACTGATTATAGCAGACTCCAGTCCCAGAGTGAAGTAATGAACTGGCCTCCGAGAGTCTGGCTGGCTTAAATATAAGACCATGAGGAGATGAGCTTTCACTGCACTAACGGACAGAGTTCTGCCCTCTCAAAAGCTGAGGCGCAGGCCCTGGTCTTGCTCTTTCCTGAGGCTGCACCGAGCAGCTGACCAGCCCGCCTCCTGGAAGACATTACTCTCTCATCTCCTGAGAATCACCCTCCTAGGACTAAGCTCAAACCAGCCTCTGCGGCTCTGAGTGTGAAGCGAT
Source organism: Ursus maritimus (assembly GCF_017311325.1). Lineage (NCBI taxonomy): Eukaryota > Metazoa > Chordata > Mammalia > Carnivora > Ursidae > Ursus > Ursus maritimus. The sequence goes on along the minus strand of NW_024424675.1, from coordinate 33,513,173 downwards.
TTCCGTCTCTGACAGCTAGCGGTCTCACAGTCAGGCACAGAATCTGGGTGATGCCGACAATTCCTATTAATAAGAACAGCTGACACAGGCAAAGAGGTTCACTTCTATTTTGGGACCACAGGCATTTTTAGACTTGATGTCATACCTCCTGTGCACACCCCGCGAGGCAGGAAGACAGAAAGGGTGACAGGCCCCACAGTACCAAAAGGGGCTGTGACTACTCGAAGAGTGAAGTCACCACTTGCAGAGGTGAGGGAGTCCTCAGCTAGTCTAACTCCTGCTTGTTCTGAGCCGCAGTGTCTTCATCTGGAAACTAGGGACTAAAATATGCCTTCTGGGGTGTCAGTGAACTAATGCATGTGAAAGCATCGATCCCAGTGCCAGGTACAGAGGAGCCACTTCCCTTCTCTCTGTCCGCAACAGCTCCAGGCCCTCTCTGGAGGCTAGTGGCTTGTCAGGCATCCCCTCAAGTACCACGAATGAAGTGATCACACTTCTTAGTAGAGCCCTGAGGACTAAGCCTGGATCTCTTGTCTCTGCATCTCTTGTCCACTTGGGTCTCACCTGCTCCAGGCAGCTCTGACAGGCCTCCTGGATCAGCTGCTCTGCATCCACCTCTTCCCCGACGTTGTCTCTGACATTCAGTGCTGCCTTCTGGAAGAACTAGGGAGAAGTACAGCGGAGGACAAGGTCAGAAGACATGCTAATTTGCAACAACTTGAAGGAAACTCAATATAAAAGAGAAGCTTTTCCTTTCTCTCATACAGAAAGGAAAAGTGATTGTGAATGTGGCTTTCAGATCAGACAGACCTAGAGTCAGATCCCAGGCTGTACTTCCCCACTCTTCCTGTCTTAAGGAGGATAACAATCGTGGAGGTGCCCAGAGGATGGCCATTACAGCAAGAAGGTGTAAACAGTACAGAATCAAAGAATAATCTAAATGTCAATTATAGCTGAAATAAATCATGGCATATCCATACCAGGAAATAATATGCAAGTATTACAAATTACAGTAAGGATGGTATAGGAGAGTATGTTTTTGATATGAAAAGGCATTCATGATATATTGCTAGGTGAAGGAAGCAAGGTATCAAACAGTTTGGTATAGACTTAAACTTTTGGTATCAAGGTGAAGGAAGCAAGGTATCAAACAGTTTGGTATAGACTTAAACTTTTGGTATTTACTTAAAACAGCAAAAAGCAAACACAGAAAGACAAAAGAAGTGCAAGGATACATATTAAAGTAACAGTGGTGACGTTATGGATGATTTCTTCCTTTTTTTTGCTTATCTATAGTACCTCAATTTTTATAATACACCATATTACTTCTGTAGAAGGAAAAAAGAATACCAGTGCCTGCCGTGAACAGCCCAGGGCAGACCAGAAAAGATCCTGAGAGTAGAAGGTCCTCGCTGAATTCGGACCTTGCCCAATCCAAAGGAAACGTGTGGGATGGGTGGCATGAGACCTGGACAGGGCCCCAGGACACCAGCAGTCCCAATTAGCTGGGGAAAGGGAAGGCGGAAGGTTCCTCCACTGCGGAAGAGGGAGAGTTAGAGCTCGAAAACAAAAACACTGAGGGACAGGTGACGGGAGGCACTGGGAACACATTCACAATAAGAGTCTATGTTGTGTCTCCAGAAGACACTTCATACAGAAAAATTCTGGTACCTATATACTGTGAGAGACAACTATGGGGACGTACTTTGTTTCCTTTCTTTTCTTTCCTTCTTCTTCTTCTTCTTTTTTAATTTTAAGTAGGCTCCATGTCCCCCAAACTGGGGCTTAAACTCATGACCCTGAGATTAAGAGTTGCATGCTTGGGGAGCCTTGGTGGCTAAGCTGGTAGAGTGTCTGACACTTTATTTCAGCTCAGGTCATGATCTCAGGGTCATGAGACTGAGTCCCACATCAGGCTCCCCAGAAACCCCAGAGAGGCTTCTCTCTCTCCCTCTCCCTCTGCCCCTCCCCCCACTTGCAACACTCTCTCTCTCTCAAAAAAATTAGTAAATCTTTTTTTTTTTTTTTTAAGATTTACTAATTTTGGGGGCACCTGGGTGGCACAGCGGTTAAGCTTCTGCCTTCGGCTCAGGGCGTGATCCCGACGTTATGGGATCGAGCCTCACATCAGGCTCCTCTGCTATGAGCCTGCTTCTTCCTCTCCCACTCCCCCTGCTTGTGTTCCTCTCTCACTGGCTGTCTCTATCTCTGTCAAATAAATAAATAAATTCTTGAAAAAAAAAAAAAAAAAGAAAAGAAAAGAAAAGAAAAAAGAGTTGCATGCTGTACTGACTGAACCAGCCAGGCACTCCCCAAGGGGATGTACTTTCATTTCATATTTGACAAGGCCAAATGCCTGATACTGTTAATGTTCAACCAAGGAGAAGAGAGAGAAGGTGTGGATTAGCAACCTCACCAGGCGAACAGGAAAATTCTTCAGGCCCAATTAAATGAATAGTCAGATGAGTTTCACTTTAAAACAAAAACCCTGCGGTGCCTGCGTGGCTCAGTTAGTTAAGTGTCTGCCTTCAGCTCAGGTCATGATCTCAGTTTCCTTGGATTGAGTCCTGTGTTGGGCTCCCTGCTCATGGGGGAGTCTGCTTCTCCCTCTCCCTCTGTCCCTCCTCCCTCTCATGCTCTCTCTCTCTCTCAAATAAATCAATAAAATCTTAAAAAAAAAAACCAAACCAAAACAAAAAAACCCCTCAGAACTGGAGATTAATACTGGTGTTCAATGTTGATTACTGGCTAACCAATCTGGATTCTTTACAGCCAGCCTGTGAGGCGGGCAGTGTGATGAATAAACAGGGGTGACTGGAAGTGGACTCTGGACCTAAGAATGAAATCTGGTCCTGCATAAGGCATTTGCAAATGCTGTTGGGATAAATACAAAATTGTATAAGCTTCTGGAGAGACATTTTCTTGAGGAAAAAAAATATGTTTTTCTTTCCTTTTTTTAAAAAAAGACTTCATTCACTTATTTGAGAGAGAGAGCACGCACGTGTGCGAGCACGCATGAGCGCCGGAAAGGGGCAGAGCGAGAAGCAGACTCCCCACTGAGCAGGGAGCCCGACACAGGGCTCGATCCCTGAACCCCAAGATCATGACCTGAGCTGAAGTCAGACACTGAACTGACTGAGCCACCCGGACCACTGAGGGATTTTAAATAGAGGAGTGACACCCTTAGATTTACACCTTAGAGACCACTGGCACCTGTAGGGATGGTGGGATGAAAGAGGGGAAGCAATTGGGGACTCCAGGAGGAGACTGGGCAAGAGAAAAGAAGGCCTGAACCAAGGCGGAGGCGAGGAAGAAGAAGGGCATGACAGATTGTGAAGTGGAATGTACAGGCTCTGTGACTGGACGGGGAAGACAAAGGAAAGGCAGAGTCCTTGGTTTCTGGTTTCCAAGTGAATGGTAGTCCCATTCAAACCACATGTCCAAACTGAGCTCCTGACTGCCCCTGGTCGTTCCTGTCTTCCTCATACGAAGTCAGTGGCAATGCTGTTTTTATAGTTGTCCAGGGCAGATAACTGATGAGTTTACTTCTCTTGTTCTTTCACGCTGCACATCTGCATCAGTAGCAATACACGTGGAATCTCACTCTTTCCCAATACCTTTATTGCTACCACTCAAGCCACTACTATCTTAAGCCTCCTAACTGGTCCCCCTGCAGGTGATTCTCTTCACATCAGTCAGAGCGACCCTTTAAAAATGTTCAGATCAAGTGCTCTGCTCGAAACTCTCCAAGAGCCTCTATTTTACTCAGACTAAACCCCAACATCCTTACCATGGCCTCAAAGGTTCTGCATGAAGTGGGACCCTATTTCCTCTCTGATTATTTCTTCTATGACCCTCCTCCCGGCTCAGACTGCTCTAGCCACACTGGAGACTTTGTTGCTTTGAATGTGCCGAGCACACTCCTCCTCAGGGCGTTTGCCCTCGTCCCCTCTGCCTGCACTGCTTTTCCACGATGTGTCCTCATTGCTTGTTTTGCCCTCCCTTTATTCAGGTCTCTGCTCACATGTGGCTTTCCTGGACATAATCTATGAAACGGCACTACTGTTCCCCACTGGTCACTCTCTCTCCCTACTCTCCGGCGTTCCCTATCGTAGTACATATCTGTTTAAAGAGGGCAGGGACACTGTCCATTTTGTTCACTACCACATCCTCAATGCCTTGAACAGGGCCTGCTATTATGGTGACAGCTCAGTTAATACTTCTTGAATGAATAAACACAACAGGAAGAGGTTTAGGGAGAAAAAGCTCAGTTCTGAATATGCTGTTTGCAGCATCTATGGGACAATCCGGTAGAATCATGCAGAAGTTTATTTAGAGGCCCAGAAAGGAATTTTAAATAATAATAATAATAATGTTGATACTGTTAAACGAGTAATAAAAACACTTGTTTGAAGCATGGTGCTGAACACATTACGCTTAAATTATTTTATCCTCGCAATAGCTTGGCAGAAGAGGCAAATTACCCCCAAGGAGGGAGGGTAAAAGTTCTCAGGGGTTCAGAATTGGAACACTTTACACATGTGTGTGTACTGGAGAGAGCCAGGGGGATTGTGACGTAGGAAAGGCCTGCCCAGGCGTCTTTGTCCCTCTCACCTTCATGTACTTGTTGAAGACAGTCTGGATCTCCTCATTGATGCTAGGCTGCAGGACAGCTCGGAGGAGGTCCATGGAAATGGCGGGATCTGTGAAACTGCATTCGGGAGGGCGACACAGTCAGGGGCCATGACCCAAATATATCTTTCCTCGTGTGCCCAGCCAATTACTGACACAGGCTCCTTTAATGACAATAATGGATAGCTTCACCTGAAAACAAGCTACATGCCCAGGTTCTGTGCAAACTACACAAATGTATGGCTTTATTCCATTTTCATAATAACCCTATGAAATGAGTATTATTTTTAAAGTGTTTCATGAAATACAAAGTCTATCCACTTTAACAAATAGTTTTAGTGAACATCCACTTAATCCCGACCCAGCTCAAGAAATATGATCAGTATCCCATAGGTCCATCTTGTGCTCTCTCCCTTCACTGAGATAAATACTACTATTTGCCATTCTGCCTCTTTAGAGCCCTCGACCACAGAGCCCAGTGAATGTTAGGGATCTCAGGCACTGTTGAATCCATGATTCCCCCTCATTTTGTACATGAGTTCAGAGCGGGCAATGATTCAACCAAGGTCACACACACAGTCACAGAGGCTCAGTCTCCTCTTTCCTAGTCCAGTGTTCTTTCTAATGGCTGATGATCTCTTTTCAGCTCTGTGCGGTGGGGACCCCAAAAGTGCGATCCAAGCCAATGCCTAGGAGGTAAATACCCAGGACCAGCCTTACCTTGTTGTCATCTGTGAGCGGCGGCCCCTTCGCTGCACCTGCCGGTGCTTTATCATTATGTTCCAAGGGTTCTGTGGGGACCAAGGAACAGATGTCACTGAGGCCCGTGACACTGGGGTAGAGGTGGAAGGCGAGGATGAAGTTAAACTTAGACACCCCCGTTTCTCAGGTAATTTCAGCACCTCTCCCACCCTGGGGTAGGTGGGAGGGCAGCGGTTGAAAGGCCCGGCCCTGCCCGGGTGGAGGAACTGAGGAAAAGTTTCCTGCTTCTAAGGTCCCAACCCCATCTTTTCTGGGACAGCAGGAGGAAGGGAACCAGTGTTTACCGAGGGACTACTCTGGGGCAGGTGGTGTTCTGGGCGCTTTCTTTGAATTTACACCCCAACCCCACACCAACTTTATGAGGCGGCAGTAATATCTCCATTTTACATAAGAGGAAACTGGAGCTCAGGGGTTGACAGGGCTGGTTCACGTCACCTAGCTAGGAGGGCGGCACCAGAATTTGAAACCAGGTCATCGGACTGCGAAAACGCCAACCCCCTAGGCAGCACCAGCCGCCGCGTTCTCTTGCCCGCGGGCCAGGGTCCCGGGAGCCCGAGGCCCAGCCGGCCCGAGCCCAGGCCCAGCCCCGGCCTCCCCGGGGGCGTCCTCACCGTGAGAACCAGCTGCCCCGCTGCGCCCGCGTCGCCCAGCTCGGGGCCGCCCCGTTCTGCCCCGCCGGGTCCCCGCGTCTGCTCGGCGTCGCCAGTGGCCCCCATGGCTCCCCCGGCCCCCACAACTTCAGCCCGACTCAGCCACCGGCCGGAAAGTAGCCCCGTGACGTCATTGGAGGGCGCCGCGCGCCGACCCGGAAGCGCGCCGCAGCTAGCTGAGGGGTTTCCATGGGAACCGCAAGGCCGCGTCTCGCTGGGGGCCCGGACGCCTGCCCGCGCTGTGAGCGCGGTGGCCTGGGCTTTGTCTGAGGCGGGGCTTCGCCTCGGGTGCGGACTGTGGGTGTTTGGTCCGGGAACTCTCTCCGCCGGGCCAAAGCCTGTGGAGAAGTGCGGGGCAGGAGGAGGGGAGCAGGTTCCCTGGGCTGGGCTTTGGTGCGGAGGGGAGCACAGCGGCGCCTGCGGTTCAGTTTTTGAAAGCAGTAGAGTGGGCCTAATGCGGGGACCCGAAAACCCAACCGGAGGGGATTTGGCCCATGCTGTCCCAAACACCCACGGGGTTCCTCCAGGCCTAAGACCCAGGGGCTGCCTCTTGCATCCGAAGGCATCATAAGGTTGGGTCTTGGCCGGTGGACTCCCAAGCCCCAGGGAGCTGGGCTTTTCTCTCCAGACAGGTGATTGTGGGATGGGCAGGGGATGAAACGGTTTAACAGCTGTGGCGTTCCCCAGAGCTCCCCTGATCCCCTTAGCTCTGGCTTAGAGGTAAGATGTCTGTGAATAGAATTGGATCGATGTATGGGTAGTAGAGAAAGTTACTTTTACAGGTCACAATATGGGGTGGTAAAGAGTATGAGTTTTTCATGTAGAAAGATCTGAGTTCAAATCCAGCATGATTCGGTGATTAAGAACATTGACTATGGAATTGGGCTGCCTGTCTTTGGTCTACCACCTCCTAACTGAGTGACCCACGTTTCTTTCTTTGCCTCAGTTTCCCCATCTCTGTAGAGCAGGGATAATAGTACCTAATTCATAGGGTTGCAGTGAGGATTAAGTGAGTTAATTCATGTAAAGCACTTAGAACTGTGGGGCGAGTAAACCCTCAAGCAATGCTATCTGTCGACTATTATTAAATTCCAGTAACCACCACTTAACTAGCTTTACGACCTTGGGCATTCTTTCTCAACCCCTCTGAACCAGTTTTATTACCTCTACAAGATTATTGTGAGGATTAAAATAAACAATACATATAAAGCACATGTTAAGTCGTCAACAAATGTTAGTTATCTCCATGCTCCAATATCAGCCTTAAAACAATAAGGAAACTCTTTTTTTTTTTTTAAGATTTTATTTATTTATTTGATAGACAGACAGCCAGCAAGAGAGGGAACACAAGCAGGGGGAATGCGAGAGGAAGAAGCAGGCTCCTGGTGGAGGAGCCTGATGCGGGGCTTGATCCCAGAACGCTGGGATCACGCCCTGAGCCAAAGGCAGACGCTTAATGACAGAGCCACCCAGGCGCCCCAATAAGGCAACTCTTTGGCACCAAACTCTTTGGCTCTATTAAGGAGATTTTTACTTTAAGCTTTGAATTTCCTCTGCTCTTTAATCTTACTGGGCTAAGCAGTCTCAGTGGATACCATTAAATATCATGTCTGACCAAAGTCATAAGTAGGACAGAGAAAAGTAAAACGAAATAGAGGAAGAGGAGACGAAGAAAGGAAGTATGTGGTCTAGACTAGTTGAGTCATAACAACTTCCTTTGGGTTCTGTCATCTAGCCTTCACACAATCCAAAAATGGCCCATATGGGCTAGACAGACCAAGATGGAGGTGTTTGGTGCCTTTGTATTAGTTCTGAACAAACTCAAATACGACTTTACTGTAGTTTTTTGTTGGTTTCTAAGTAGTCTGCTCCATCCTCTGTTTTCTAGGTTGCTAACATGAACAGGAGCCACACTGCATTTTATTAGGCTTGGTTATTATTAAGTCCATCTTTAGTCCTTCCCTCTGTCACTTTGACTGCAGCTGTGTCCTTCCAAAGCCCTTTACGGCTCCCTTTGATCCTCTATCCGGTGGCCCTCCCTCCGTTTCCCCAGCTTCTGACCAGGTGCCTCGTCATTGTCCACGGGTGTTGTTTATATTCCATTACAGAGTTTGATCACCATCATCACACGGGCCTTTGGGAGTGCCAGGAATTTTCCCACACACCAGCAACCACTTTTCTTCTTGTCAGGAGAAGACATCCTTGGGGAGTATTGTGAAACGGAAGACTTTGGGGCTGGATTGAGGCCAGTCTCCTAGTCCTGTCCTTCCCTTGGTTGGTGTCCTGGGCAAAGTATACACCTCCGGCCTGGACTGAGTGCTCATCTCAACTCTCGGCACCATTGTCATGCTGAGGTGCCTCTTCCTCCTGAAGGTTCTTCTTGCTCTTGGGTCCCTGACATCCTGGGTGGCTGCAGGAGAGCATGGTGAGCTATTATTTACGATCCCTGGCTGATGGTAACAGAAAGTGACTAAGAAGTCATTCCCTGCCTCTTCCTGGAGTGAGAGTCCTCATTTGTGGAGATGGTCGTCTCTGTAGGACAGGACTGGATGCATAGATTCTCAGCACAGCCGGGGTAGGTCTTCCTGGCTTTCTTTACTCTCTCTGGACAAGGAGGTAGGACGTCCAGTCTGGCTTACTAGAGGTTCTAGCTTTTCCCTAGAGCTCCTTAAATGTGAACAGGATCACCCCAACCTTTCCCTCTCTTTATCCGAAAAATGGCCGGACATTCAGTAGTGGTGGGCGAGTGTCAGGGCTTTTGTGGGGGGAGGGAGGGGAAAGCGGTTGCAGAGCTATTTTGGATAGGAATGTTTGCAGAGGCTGAACACCCTTGAAGTGCACTTGGCTTCCATTCCCCATTTCTTGAGGCTTCGCCAGTCACCCAACCTCGTGGGATATCTTTTGCAGTGAAAGCAGGAGAATGCCCTCCTGATAAGAACCCTTGCGAAGAGCTGTGCTGGGGGGACGAGTCGTGTCCGGCCGGGCAGAAGTGCTGTAGCACTGGTTGTGGTCGGGTCTGCCGAGGAGCACTTCCACAGGGTATGTTGGCTGGAGGGGCAAAATCCAAGTGTGCTTTCTTCTTCTCCTTCTCCTTCTCCTCCTTCCCCCTCCCCTTTCTCCTCCTCCCCTCCTCCTCCTCCTTTTATTTATTTATTTACTTATTTTATTTATTTATTAGTTTAAATTTTTTATTTTTATTTATTTTTTTGATGTAAAGTTCGATGATTCATTAGTTGCGTACAACACCCATGCAGTACGTACCCTCCCTACTACCCATCACCAGCCTATCCCATTCCCCCACCCCCCTCCCCTCTGAAGCCCTCAGCTTGTTTCTCAGAGTCCACAGTCTCTCATGCTTCATTCCCCCCTCTGATTACCCCCCCATTCTTTATCCCTTTCTTCTCCTACCTATCTTCCTAGTTCCCATGTTCCATAGATGAGAGAAACCATATGATAATTGTCCTTCTGTGCTTGACTTATTTCACTTAGCATTATCTCCTCCAGTCCCGTCCATGTTGCAGCAAATGTTGAGAAATCGTTCTTTTCTGATAGCTGAGTAATATTCCATTGTATATATGGACCACATCTTCTTAATCCAGTCATCTGTTGAAGGGCATCTCGGCTCCTTCCACGTTTTAGCTGTTGTGGACAATGCTTCTAAGAACATTGGGGTGCATATGGCCCTTCTCTTCACTATGTCTGTATCTTTGGGGTAAATACCCAGGAGTGCAATGGCTGGATCATAGGGTAGCTTAATTTTTAACTTTTTAAGGGACCTCCACACTGTTTTCCAGAGTGGCTGTACCAATTTGCATTCCCACCAACAATGTAGGAGGGATCCCCTTTCTCCACATCCTCTCCAACAATTGTTGTTTTTTACCTTGTCAATTTTTGCCATTCTAACTATTTATTTATTTTAAGGTGTGCTTTCTGACCTTGCCTCTGGGCTGGAAAGACCCAGAGACCCTCATACCTCCTAGCTTGGCTCTTGAAATCTAGCTTGCCTGCAGCACCTCTTCCCCCTCTTGGGGTTTCTTTCTTTAATCACTCAGTTCCCAGTTCTTTGTCTTCTATCAGGAAAGAACACACAACTGATGATCTCTGCCTTTTATTTGCACCCAGGGCTCCCGTGAAGGTTTGGAGGGCCAGGTTGTGAGGGGAAGCCCGTTAGAGGTAGTGATCAAAAGAGTAGACCGGAGGGGCGCCTGGGTGGCTCAGTCGTTAAGCGTCTGCCTTCGGCTCAGGGCGTGATCCCAAGGTTGTGGGATTGAGCCCCATATCGGGCTCCTCTGCTGGGAGCCTGCTTCTTCCTCTCTCACTCCCCCTGCTGTGTTCCTTCTCTCGCTGACTGTCTCTCTCTCTGTCAAATAAATAAATAAAATCTTAAAAAAAAAAAAAGAGTAGACCGGAGCCAGGCAGACTTTTCATGCTGCAAATAAGCCTTAAGCAGCTCTTTGTAAGTGTTAAGCTTTTAAGCCTTGATTTCCTCACCTGTTAAAGGGGGATAATGGTTTGTACCTCTTGGAATTGTTGTGAGGATCAAATGAGAGGTTCCTGGCAGGAGGTGAACTCAGTAAATGTGACAGTAAATGTGAGCTCTTATCATTGTTATTATCTCTGCTTTAGCGCAAGCCTTTAGTCCCCCCCCCCCCCTTTCAGGGTTAAGAGTCCTAAAGAAGCTCAAGGCTTCCTTTCTTTGATTTTCCCTTCTGCTACACCTGTGGGTTCCACCAGCACTTCTCTCTCTCTCTCTTTTTTGTGGCTGTCTCCCTTTTTTGCTACAGGGAGGAACGGAGATTGTCCCAGGGCTGTTTGGAAACAATCCTGTTTCCAAAGGTGCCTGAATGATGAGACTTGTCCAGGTGCAAAGAAATGCTGCACGTTCGGCTGCACCAAGCGCTGTGTGGTCCCGGTCTCTAAACCAAAGCTCGGTAAGAAATACTGCTCCGGGGGCCCATGGGCTCTTTGACCTGCCTGCTCCTTTCTCAAATAAGCCCATGCCATCCTCTTGTTGGTTTTACTCTACTTTGAACAACAAGAATGAAGTGTCTGCCATATTCTGAGAACTTTTCTAAAAAAACCAAGATAGACAAAGGGTACCCCGGCCGTGATGATCTGTGGTTTGTGGTCCCAGCAGGCAGAGGAGGCTGCCAGAAGGGAGATCATGGCTTGCAGAACTTTCTGCTCTATTGCTTGCCTCCTCCCCCGGTCCCCGAGAGGCCTCCGACAAGTATTAGAAATTGGTGATGTATCTCCCATGGCTCGTTCCTTCTCATTTCCCGCGTTTCCAGATTTTTATGGTTAATTTTACTTGTTTGTGCTTCCAAGTATATTTTATTATCGTATTGTTTCTCACTACCCTCCTCCCTGAAAATATGGAGGCCACTTTTATTGGGGAGGTGTTAGATGTATAAATTAATATCAGGGGACACCTGGGTGGCTCAGTCGGTTAAGTGTCCGCCTTCAGCTCAAGTCGTGATCCCAGGGTCCTGGGATCGAGCCCTGCGTTGGGCTCCCTGCTCAGCGGGGAGTCTGCTTCTCCCTCTCCCTCTGCCCCTTCCCCCGCTCTTGCTCTCTCTCTCTCACTCTGTCTCTCTCAAATTAATAAATAAAATCTTAAAAAAATTAATTTAGGGACAACTGACATCTTTATGTTGAATCTTTATGTCTTCCCATTGTCCAAGTGCATTTGGTATATTTCAGGGTGTTTTATAGTTTTAAAATACTTCTTGATAATTTAATGTTTTATTTTTTTCTTCACTGCAGTAAATGGGGTCTTACATCACGCCTTCCATTCTATTTTCTAAAGAGACGGGAACCATTCTCTCTGAGTGCATGTGGCAGCTATGCCAGCAGGAGAGCCTAGGTTTTGGTTGTCAGAGAGCTGGGTTCAAGCCTGAGGCTTAGCAGTTCCTGGCCAGCGGGTCCCTGGTCAGGTGTCTTCTGCTCCCCCGAGCCACATTTCCCTTCTCTGTGAAATGGAAAGAATAAACCTCGGAGGCTGTTGTAAAGATTCCAAGTATGTAAAGTGTTTAGCCCTCAGTAGACGTTAGCTTCCTTCCTGTTGCCGGCTAAGGTGGGCTTCTTCACGAGTGCAGCTGCTAACCAGCCCCTTTTATCAAGAACCAGGATTGCTTTCTCCTCCCCTGACCTCTGCCTCTCGGAGACCCTGGAACTCCACAGCATGTGACCACCTCTTTCCTACCGGCCGAGCCTCCCCAGGTAGCGGGGCCCCTTCCCTGTTCCCCGCGGGCTGTGTCTGGCTTTGGCAGCTCTCTTGGGCGCCCTGCCCATAAGAGAGAATAGAGGGTTGTACTCCTTGCCAGGACTCTTGCGGCCCAGTTTTGGAACCAGAGCCTGGGAACCTGTGTCAGGACGGTCACCCACCACCAGCCTGTAGGGCCCAGCACAGTCTTCCAGTGTGTGAAGCTAATGGCTGAGTGATGGGGGCTGAGGGTGAGGCCGGCACCCAGGCCAGGCCCTTTGTGAGCTGCTCTGGGCCCTGGCCAGCCCCAGAGGGGGCTTCCTCTTCCCTTGGAGCAAGGCAGCCTGCAATAGTGACCTCCCTGCAGATCTCTCGGAGTGTACTTACTGGCTGAGTGGGGTCCTGGTCTGGCGGGAGGCGGTACTGGCTACAGTGTTAGGAGTTAATGACTTTCTTGTGGCTCTAGTCCTGGGCTGGGCCGCTCACTGGGACTGGTTGCTACGCTCAGTGCCACAGGAAGCTGTCCGTCCTGGGCTTTGAACAGTTCCTGCTTTCCCTTAGCTCTGACATTTCCAGAGGTTTACCAGAGCCAGTGCTGGTCCGTGTGGTAAGGTGGAGGGACAGTCAGGCCGCCGGAGGGCTCAGGGCAGACATTGGGACCTGCTCCCGTGTGGCAGTTCTGGTCTGAGCATGACGTGAACCTTGGCTTCTCTGCTTGCTGTGCGGCCTCTCTGAACCTCACCTTTTCTCTTTAACGTGGTGATAAGCCTATTTACCTCAAAGAGTGATAATGTCCTTTGGGCTGCTAGAACAGGATACCATAGACTGGGTGGCTTATAAATATCAGAAATTTATTTCTGACAATCCTGGAGGCTGATTAAGGTGCCGGCATATTCAGTGTCCGGTGAAGGCCAGCCTCCTGGTTCATAGACTGCCATGTCTTCACTGGGACCTCACATGGCAGAAGGGGGCAATATGGGCATAGTCCCCTTCATGGGGGCTCCCTCTCATGCCCTGATCACCCCCTAAGCTCCCATCTCCTAAACCCATCACATCGCCAGTTAGATTTCAAAATACAAATTGTGGGGGAACACAAACATTCAGTCTATATCATACACTTTGGAAGATATGTATTTAAAAAGCCTATAGAAAACCTCCCAAATAATGCTCAACAGCTCGTGCTGTGATTCCCAGCACCTCTCTGTTCAGGTTCCCTCCCCGCCGTCCCATGTCTGACCTGTCTGTCCACTCCCTCACTTACCCACTCCCTCACTCCCTCACTACGTATCGAGTGTCTGGCTGGCATATGTGCGTGCCGTGGGGAGCAAGGCGCCGTGGGGGCAAGGCGCCGTGGTTATAAATACTAGGCGTGAATGGTGATGCGGGCTGCGAGGGGACATCAAAGTGAGCAAGAAAGGAGGTGTCCTTTTAACCTGGAGGATGAGAGGGAGCTGGCTGGGAGCACGTGGGGTGCTGTGAAGGGGGAAGTACATGGGCCGAGGCCGGGAGCCAGAAGCTGGGAAGGGCTTACTGTTTCAAGGAAGTGAAAGGAGGTCAGTGGGGTTGGAGAAAAGAGAAGGAGAGGGAAGGTGGCTCCACTTAGGGAGAGTCCAGATTTCGGGTGAGTCTCCAGGGCCTCTGTCTAAGGCTTTGTTGCAAGCCCACTGGGAAGGCTTTGAGAGGCTTATAAAAGCAGGGAGGAGAGGCCCAGTCTGGTTTTCATTTTACTTTATTATTTTTTTTAAATTTAAAAAAAGGTTTCTTTATTAGGAGACTTTTTAAAATAAAGATTTTATTTATTTATTTATTTATTTATTTGAGAGAGAGTGAGAATGAAAGAGAGAGAGAAGGAACAGGGGGAGGGGCAGAGGGAGAGGGAGAAGCAGACTCCCCGCTGAGCAGGGAGCCACCGAGGCACCAGGAGAGTGAGTCCCAGCTCTTGCTCTTGGGTAAGCTTCGTGGAGTAAAGGGAATCATAATGATGTGACTTAAAGGACCACATCATTGGTCCTAGTGTCAGAACTGGGAATTTGGGATCCAGTTTTGCCGCCATTGACCTCAGGCCAATCCTGCCCCTTTCCTGGCTGTCTGGCTGTCTGTTTGCAAGAGAGGCAGGTGTGATGGCTCAGAGGGCCCTTCTTGGCTTAAGAAGTTTTGAGATTTCACTTTTCTACCAGCACCGCTGTCCTTCCCTCAGCTAGAGTGGAAGGGTAGAGTTGGGGCAACAGTAAAGCCTATGTCTGAGTATTTCCTGGGCTTCAGCTTTTTATTCCACTCTTTTTTTTTTTTTTTTTTTTTTGGTGGTAGCTTGGGTCTTGGGATAGGGGCATCTTTGCAGGTTGGGATGACCATTCCCATTCTGACTCTCATTCCTGTTTCTCATCCTGACTCCTGGTTAGATAACTGTGAGGTGCCTGCAAACCACGTGGTATGAGGAACTGAGCTTACCTGGCTTGGGAAAGCCGAGACAGTGAGAGGCAAAGGATCCTGTCTACGATGGTGGCGCAAGCCTTGTTTTCACAAGGTCTCTGGGCATAGGACAAGGACCAATGGATAGAACTTGTAGACAGCCGGGTTTCAGTTGAGTATAAAGTGTAAGGATGGGGCTGCCTGGGTGGTGCAGTTGGTTATGCATCTGACTCTCGATTTCCACTCGGTCGTGGTCTCAGGGTCATGAGATCAAGCCCTGCATCGGGCTCTGTGCTCTGCACGGAGTCTGCTTGAGATTCTCTCTCTCACTCCCTCCCTCCTCTGCCTCTCCCACTCATGCTCTCTCTCTCTCTAAAATAAATAAATAAATAAATCAATCAATCAATCTTAAAAAAAAGTGTAAGGATGGCATAGTCTGGCTTGGAGGTCGTGAAAGCCAGTGTTGGAGCTGAGAGTTGGGAAGTATTTGGCAGGGATTTAGGCATCAGACATGGGGGATGCAGTGGGTGGCCATGGTGGGCACTGGTCAAAGGGCATGTGTTCTGACCCTCGGGGCTTCAGCCTGTTTCTCAAGAGTCCTTTCCTGCATCTACTATTTGACAAAACCCCAGGGACCTCAAGGAAGCCTGGCCTGGAAGAGAGTAGGGGTTTGGTCTCTGTGCTGGTCCTGGGGATGAGGGCAGAGAGTCGCGGAGTGCTCCTGGCATTGGTCACTTCAGGGCCAAAGTCAGCAAAATGCTGACATCTGGGAAGGCTGCTTCACATAATCCCGTGAGAAGTTGTTGCTAGGTTTTTCCCACTATATATATATACATATATTTTATGCCCAGCCTTCTCAACTGCGGAATGATGTTAAATAGATTTTAGTGTTTGTCAAGCAGGTGGGGAGGGGTGCAAAGGTACCTCTGGCAGTTACAGTGACCATATTTTCTGGATAAGAAAATCAGAGTCGATGTGATCTGACAATGGCATAGAATCTTTGAAATAGGGGCTGTTCAGGAAAATCCTTGATGCCAGGTTATTAGACCCTAGTTGTTCAGCTGCACGTATTCTCCTTGGAGGCCAACACTTGCCTTTTTTCCAGCATGGCAGACTTCCCAGAGCCAGCCATAGGCCATTGTACTTACATGTCCCAACTCAGAGGCACCGGGCCAGTCCTGCTTCGGTTTTCTACAATGCTTTTAATAGCCTGTCACTTCTTTTCTCCACTTAAAGAACCTGAAATAAACACTGAGATGAGTGAGTCATGGCGAGTCAGTTTGGTTTGGAAGTGGCTTCCTAGGGGTGTGCCTGCTCCAGGGGGCCTGGCCCGGTGCCTGCGTGTTTTAAGGATGGTGTAGTAGAAAGAGTGCTTCCTTGCAAACCAAAAGGCTGAGTTTTGTCCTGCTTTGCCACTGACTCACTCTGTAGTTCTGGGCAAACCCCTTCTCTCCTCTGAGCGTTATTATCTTCAGAGGGGTGGGGAAGGGGCGCATCACGGGTGTGTTTGGCTGTATGCAACAGAAGGTTAACCAAATAGGGGTTCATTTTTCTCACATAACAAGAAATCCTGAAGTAGGGACCAGGGCTGGGGTGGTGGCTCCACGGTGCTAACAAGGATGAGGTTATTTTTTTTTTTAATGATTTTTTTATTATATTATGTTAGTCACCATACAGTACATCCCCGGTTTCCGATGTAAGGCTCGATGATTCATTAGTGTATAAGAGGTTATTTTTTTTCCTTCTCCTTTGCGTTCCTTGGCGTCGTCCTCATACTAGTTGCTTCACGGTTGAAAGAAGGTGGCTCTGCTCCCCTGCGTTATGTCTGTCTTTGCACTGGAAGAAAGAGAAGCCAGGGGGCAATTGGAAAGGTGCATTACCTGGATCAGGAATGCAAAAGTTTTCCCAGTTTAGTGTTCGTTTGTGGCCACTCTTAGTTACAAGGTAATTTGGGGAAGCAAATCATTGTAGCTGGCTGGGCTCACTGTCTCCGAACCAACCTGTGGTTTTATTAGCAAGTGTTTCAGTTATCCATGGCTGCATAACAAGCACTTCCCAAATGCAGTAGCTCAAAATAGCAACAGTTGCCTCTTTCCCACAGCTGTTTGAGTTGGCGGGGCTCAGCGGGGCAGTTCTCATACCCACATATGCCGAAGCTAGTCACTCACGCAGCTGCGTGCAGCCGGGAGCTCAGCGGGGAACTGGACGGTGGCTGGCCCGTGCACGATGCCCTCTTCATCCAGCTTCTCTCTCTCTTTGGGGCATCTCATCATTCTACAGTTGAGCCCAAGCTGCTTCACGGCATAGCGGCTGATTTCCAAGGGGGGGTGTTTTAAGAGGACAAGCCCCAGCATGCAAGTGCTTATCAAGCTTCTTACTTGATAAGGACACTTGCTGGTGTCCTGTTGGTCAAAGCAAGTCACACAGTCCAGCCCAGAGACAGTATGGGAGGTGAGTTCACTGGCGGCCACCACCATAGGAGGGAGAGTGAGTAAGGGGCTGGAAATAAGTCTGTTTGCCACAGTGGGTCAGACAGCAGTGCTTTCCGGACTGCGAGTCTTGTTTAGTAGTTGATGACCAGCTTTAAAAAAAAAGAAAGACTGTGAAGTATATACATGTATGCACATAAATACATACATTTTAGATATGCATACGGATTAACATACACAACGAAAAATGTGATTTTGCACTCAAGAGTCACAATGAAAATAACCAGAAACACTGGGCCCGAACACCTCTGGGCCCCATGCTCTGATTCTATGGCAGAATCTGGTGGCGAATGTCCTGCTGACCCCCTTCCGTGCGAGGAGCTGTGTGACAGGGACGAGTCCTGTCCCCAGGGCCATAAATGCTGCAGCACCGGCTGTGGCCACTCGTGCCGTGGAGACATTAAGGGAGGTATGTTGGCTGCTTGGGGAAGAAATTCTTGAGTTCCAGGGTCGGTTGGGGAGGGAGCCATCTGTGGCCTCCTTGTCTTTCCCTTCCTGCGGGGAGTCAGAGTTCTCATCCTTTCGGTCCTCCTTGCCCCCAGGCCAAAGCCATCCCTCCTCCTGGGGCCCAGGGGCCCATGCTGGTGTCGAAAGAACTAGGGGAAGGCAGTGTGGGTTAGTAGGAAAAGTCCTGAGGCTGGAAGACGGGTAGCACGGCTTCTGGTCTCGGTTCTGCTGCTGACTGGCTCTGTGACCTCAGGGAAGCAGACTCCTCCTGAGCCAGTTCCTCCGTCTGTAAAATGAGGGAGTTGCCCAAGATCGTGGTTTTCTGACCAGATTCTTAGCACCATATCCACAACAGATACAAGCATTCCTGATCTGATTTCTTCGCTTCAATATATATATTTTAAACAAACCCATATTTTTGAGTATGGTTTTGGTACCGGCACTGTGGAACTCCCCTTCGGAATCACGGGCTCAGATGTTGTTTTTAGACAACACGTAGATTCCCAGGCAGCGTTCAAGGTTCTGAAGACCGATTCTTGACTCTGTGTAGCTTATCAGGGAAGGTAGACAGATCAGGAATTGTGATAAATTCTGATGAGAGGAGCACAAAGCAGGGCACCAAACCTTGTCTGGGGTGGCCGAGGAGGCCTCCCCGAGGAAGGGAATACTGGGAGGCCCAGGCATGGGGGAGCGAGTTGGGGGGCTCCTTGGCACTCCGCCCAGCCCCACCCACAGAGGTACCCAACGGAGGGACCTCCAGGGAACTCTGCGGGATACCATTTGAAAACCGTTGGTCTGGATGCTCTCTTGGGGCCCCACTGATTCTCGGAGGCTCTAGCTCCCAGGTTTCCCAGGCAGATCTTTGGTTAAGATCGAGTTACAGTCAGGGATGGATTCCTCTGGAGCCAGTGAGTCTCAGTTCCAGCCGGGAACCTGGGGTCCGTGGAGCCGACGGTCCTGTCTCTTTACCTGGGCCTGTTTATCCCGCAGGCCGGGGTGGTGACTGTCCCCGCATTTTGGTGGGCCTGTGCATTGTCAACTGCATGATGGATGAGAACTGCCAGGCTGGGGAAAAGTGTTGCAAGTCAGGCTGTGGCCGCTTCTGTGTCCCGCCCGTTCTGCCACCCGAACTGGCCACAAACCCCAGCGGGACCCTCACCTCTGATTCTGCCTTAGGTGAGTCACGTCCAGCATCACTGATAAGAGCGCGCTTAACTGCTGTGTGGAGAGCGCTGGCTTAGGTGCTGGGTAGGGGACTTGAGAGCGTCAAGACAAAGTTCTTGCTCTGGAGAATCTAGTGGGAGAAAAAGATCCTAGTCACAGATGAGGACCCTTTTTATAGACCGCGTGGGCTTCTAGGTTCTTAGAGTGGGCCTGGCTCCTTGGGAAGGTCTTTCTGTCCAAAGTAGGATTGAGTCTGGACCCTAAAGGCTAAGCAGGATGTGACAAAGAGAGGATAGCACAGAGAACATGCTGGACCAGTGTGGTCTGGTGGTTAGCAAAGGCACAAAGGGTGGAATGGTGTGATGTTCGGGGAGCCGGATGGGGGTGGGGCGAGAGTGGGCTGTTCTCGTGCTAGGAGATAGAAGGTTGACATCTGAGTGAGTAGAATCTTCACTGCCAGTTTGGACTGGATTGTCTGGGGAACAGGGCACCATTCAAGGCTTTGGGGAGCAATGCATGCAGAACTTCTCTAGGGTGGAGGGGAGCCAGAGCCAGGACGGCACAGTTGTGACCTGATGCTGCTTCTTTTTGCAGAGATCCCGGTGCCTTAGCTGTTGTGATTTGTCCTGAGCTCCTTTGGTGACCACAGGGGGCTTGTCCTGGCTGCCAGGAGAGGGTGATGTCCTGGGGCTGTGACCCTTCCCGCTGGGCTCTCGTTGCCCTCTCTGCTCTGCTTCTGTTCCTGCCACTGCCCTGAGCACGGGGAAACAGAGTCGTGGGCTTGGGCAATGGTGCGCGGCGCTGCTTTTCCCCAATAAAGACTGTGCTGACCTTCTTGTCTGTGCTGTTTGAGGGCCGGACGAGCAGAGAGAGCTAGGGGGTCTGAGCATGTCTGCAGGATTATGAGACTTAAGGCAATCCATCCTTTCTGAGAACACTGAAAGTAGGTGCAGCTCGGGTGGCGAGGGCAGAGGTGGGGGGGAGCTCTGCCTAGGCTGACTTGCCACAGATGTCTCTCTCAAGCCTCAGGAGTGGGACCATCAGGCCTCTTCTTGGGCCTGCTGACCTTGTATCAGAGAATGTGAGTTGGGGGTGGACCTGGGGTGGGAAACTAGTATACTGTAGTCCCTTGGATGTTCTCACCTTTGACCTCCTTCCTTGGGGCTCCAAGACAGGCAGTTTGTTCCCTCCAGGTAGCTTTGCTGTGTGTGGGGGGTTGTCTTTAGTTTCTGAGAATATAAAAAATTAAAAACATTTTAAAAAATGCATACAAAATGGATCACATTCTATATCCTGGAGAAATCGATGTCATCACATCATTGTAATGGACACCATAACAGCTAATTTAGTCATCTCTAGGTGGATTATTAGTCCTAATAAATGTTGGCCTACTTTTGCAGGTAAATCTGGGGAAATTCTTTGTACTAGAATTCTAGTTTCTCTAATAGAGCCTGACCCCAAAAAAGACCCTCAGTCAGTGTTTGTTGAGTGAATGAAAGAATGAATATAATTCCCAGGTCTGTCCATTAGGAATTTGTTGAGCTTCGAGTAATAGAAAACCCAACTAACAGTGGCTTAGCCAATAAAGACATTTAATTTTCTCACATTGGTCTGGAGAGAGGCAGTGGGGCTGGTTCAGCAGCTCACCCATAGCACTAATGAGCAGACTCATTCTTTTCTTCCCCACCAACCTCAGCGCACTGGCGTTTGTCCTTGTGATGGTCACCTCATGGGCGTGGGATGGTTGCTGTAGCTCCGGACATCACAGCAGGAAGGTCTGTGGAGAGGGTTATGGGGAAGAAACCTTCACCTCAAATGGTGCTCTCCTTTTAGTGATGGTGCTCATGTTCCCCGGAAGCCGACCCCTCCCCACATTTCCCTCGTCCTCTCATTGGCTGGAAGAGCAAATGTCTGCAAATGGGAAAGGGAAAATGTGACTGTCTTAGATTAAACGTGCTTCATTCTTGAGGCTGAGGGAGGGACCCACCTGGGTTTAAAAACAGATTCTGTTAGCAAGGAAGAAGGAGAGAATGATCTTGGGGGGGAGGTAAGTAACGCACCGCATGTTTTGTACTGGGTCAAAGGACATATGCATTCAAAATTTGGACAGAAATTGCTAAGTAGGCAGGGCTTTTCTAACAAGAAAGACAAAGACTATTAGTGCTCACGTTCAACATTGCAAAAATGTTTTTATAATTCCCAACTCTAATTGGAAAAGGCGAGTCACAACTTAAAAAAACCTTCCAGGATGCCTGGGTGGTGTAGTGGGTTAAGTGTCCGACTCTTGATTTCGGCTCAGGTTGTGATCAGGGTTGTGAGATCGAGCCCTGTGTCGGGCTCTGAGTCTGCTTAAGATTCTCTCTCCCTCTGCCCTCCCCCCCATAGATAAATAAAAATTTATGTCCATCTCTGCTGTCTTTTTGTGTCCCCTTTCCCTCCATTTCCACACTGGCCTGTGAAATTCTGGTTTCTTCCGATTCAGAACACTCATCTCTTTGAGAAGACATGTCTGTGGTTGATCTGAAGAAGAGTGGCTGCCATGAGCCTCGAGGTGGCCATCCTAGGGACACTCAGGGCTCCAGGCTCATAGTGCAGGGAACCAGGAGGACCGACTGGTGTTAGTGGACTAGGCTGGAGAACATTTTGGTAAATTCCTCTTCCATTGTTTTGCTTATCGTGTTATTGTTTATTAAAAAATCAAAATAATACATGGATACCATCTAAAAAATTGATATGGAAAAACCTTCAATGAAAAACAGCAGTCCTGGGATCATAAGTAGTGTCGGGTGATTTTCTGCTGGGGGGTGGGAGTGAGACTGGAAAGGAAGGTGTGAGCCCCAGTGCAGCTCAGGCTGAGCACCAGGAGAGATGTCCCTTCCAGATCTTTCCTCCTCATCTGGGGCAGCCCATCCTGTCCACATGGGAGCAAGGGCATGGGGCAGGGGGAGGGGAGAGAATGAGAGGGAGAGAGAGAGAGAGAGAGCATGAACCGAAGGGCTGAATTTGACCTTGGGATTGTGTTGGAGTTTGGGGTCAAAAGTTGAGGTGGGGCTAAATTCCACATCCCCTGCCCCCCAGGGGCCTTTCTAGGCCTCTTTTCCTACTGTTTTCCCTTAACCAAAGAAGCCATCAGAATCTTTCCTTCCTCGGTTTAAGGCCATTTCAGTCTCAATCTTGGGGGATCAGGTCTCCATGGACCCTGCTCCTATGGACGCCCTAACCTTGCACCCTGAAATTAACTCTGACCAGACTGAAAAACCACACACACGCCCCTCCCCATCCTCAGCTTCCCGTGGCTCACCTTGGGGGGTGAAATCTGAAACTAGCTCCCCATACACAGAGGCCATTGTGAGATGGAGGAAAGAGATCACTCCCCATCAGCGGCTGGCAGGTGTAATAAACAAGGAACTTACACCTGGTGCTTGTCTTGGGCTCCGGAAGGTGGCAGATCTCAGAGCCTGCCTGCCAGAACCTTAAAGGTTTACAGAGAGGCCTTAACGGGGCTCAGTCTCATGCACCGGCCAGAGTGTCTCAACAACGCCCTGCTCCCTCAAGGCTACATCCTTGAAAATGGCTCCCACCATGGGAACGGTGAGTGGTGGTACATTCCAAGGACAGGGGAGGGGGAGGAACCCCTGACTGTCCAGGGTCAGCCTGCAGGTCAGCCAGCAGTCATGTCCTCTCCGTGACCTCCTCCAACACTTCCACACTGTGGGCAGGAACTTCTGGGGCTCTGATACCAGTCCTCAAATGTGAGTCATCTAAGACCTGTTCTTTGACCCGAGGCAGTGGGACTTGAGCTCCCTACTTCTCAATCCCTTTCCTTGACCATCTGGTGGTGGAGACACCAGGTTGCACACGCAGGTGCCGCTTCAGGGACATCATGGGCTCTGCATCCTCTCCCTGGTGCTCTTCTGATCTTACTCTCCAAGGGGATAATGTCATTGGTAAGTGGGATATGTGGGGTGAGAGGGGCAAGGGGCGCAACCCCTGCCCCTGGCAAGGGGGTGCTCTGGAGGGCTTTCTTTTCCTACCCAAGTTAAGCCCTCTTGTCAAGGCGGTAGGTGCCTAGAAGGCCAGCTTCCTATAGATTCACAAACATCGATAAAGAATGAAGAAATCCCCCAAAGAGTTACCAGCTAACACGTAGTGAGCCCTGACTATGTCCCAGGTGCTGGGCTAAGAACTTGACAGCACAGCGGCCCTGGGACGTCCTGTGTCTTTCACAGGACACAGAACGTTTAAATAACTTGCCCAAGGCCTCAGAGTGAGTCGCAGGGCTAGGTTTGAACCTAGGTCTGTATGCTTCAACAATTTTGGTATTCTGCTTTCTCTCACTGTAAAATGGTGGTAGGCAAGTGGTTTGGATCAACTGTGATAGTTTGGGAAGTAAGGATAAGGGACAGGCAGGGGAAACTCTGGGTTCTGGTCCAGATTACCTGCGTGAGCTGGGGCAAGCTGCTTCTCTCTCCGTAGGGAGAGAGAGGGACAGAGAGGGCAGGAGGGAGAGAAAGAGAGAGAGAGAGGCAGGAAGGGAGAGAGAGGGAGAGAGAGGGAGAGAGGAGTGAGAGGGAGGGCAGGAGAGGGAAAGAGAGGGAGGTGGGGAAGGGAGGGAGAGAGAGGGAAAGACAGGGAGAAAGGGGGGGGGAGAGGGAGAGACAGGAAGGCAGAGAGAGGGAGCCACAGGGAGAGACAGGGAGAAGGAGGGAGGAAGAGGGAGGGAGGGAGAGGGACAGGGAGGGAGGGAGAAAAAGTGAAAGAGAAGGGGATAGAGAGACAAACATCAGTTCCACAAGTTACAGTCCCTTCCTGCCCTGAGACTCTCGTCCTGCAGAGCAGGTCCCGGTGGGAGGAGCTTGGCCCTGGATGTCTGTGACCTATTCCTAAGCTCTCTTTCATGCTTTCTCACTCATATCCTGGTCACTCTGCCGTCCTGGTCTTACATACCCATCATCAGATAGCAGCTCTTGAATTGTTTTCTTCCAAGAGCGACCTGGGTCCCAGCTCCAGCCTAAAGCAGGAACCCCCCCTCCCCCCGCCGCCCCTGCCGCTTGCAACCAGGGCCAGGAAACGAAATGCAGTTTGTGAGGGTGGGACAGAGCCCAGATTCTGAAGATGGGGTGCGAGTATTCAGCGAGGGCTCAAGCCCTATTTGGAGTGGTGGGGAGCTCAGATGCTCCTCTCCTCAGATCCTGGGCTCAGCTGCTTTGGAGACGCTTGTGGGAACAATGGGTGGGGAGTTTTGAGTGGAAAGAATTCTTGGCTGGGTGCCATTATTCTCAGAGCCACCAGAGGGCAGCAGAGGTCTAAGTCAGAGACCATTTCCAGGCAAGAGAAATGAACCGTTCCGTATTCTAGAAGCCTAGTTAAGGGAAAAGTTCAGTATTGTCTGAGTTCCTCCCAGTTTTTTCCAGTCACTCTGAGAAGAAGTTACATAGCCGGCTCTATACTCCAGATCCCTACTGAATTGTACTTAATCCATTATAAGACCTAACATTATGCCCTCCCTTTTCATGCCTTGTGGAATGACCCTGCTATCTTGGGGACACGATTATGTTGTATCATTGTTTCTTGTACAAAGTCACAGGCAGGGGTGCCTGGGTGGCTCAGCCGTAGGTTCAGGTCAGGATCCCAGGGTTCTGGGATTGAGCCCCGCATCGGGCTCCCTGCTCCGCGGGAAGCCTGCTTCTTCCTCTCCCTCTCCTCCTGCTTGTGTTCCCTCTCTCGCTGTCTCTCTCTGTCAAATAAATAAAATATTAAAAAAAAAAAAAGAAAAAGAATTATTTAAAAAAACAAAAAAAAAAAAAACAAAAGAACAAAGTCACAGGCAAGTTCTTTGTGGAGCTCAAGGTCAGGAGAAAGTTGCCCTCTGGCCCTGAGCCATTCTGAGAATGGGCAGGGAAGTAACATAACTGGCCTCACCTCCATCGCCAGCCCCTGTGAGAAAGTGCTTTCCGGAGCCGATGTTTCTCCCTTGTGTTTCCTTCCTCAGCATTCCAGCAGTGTCAGAGTGGCTTATATGCTTGGGATCGTCTTTGTTTTTCTTTTCCTCCTTCCCTCTGCCTCTTCTTCTTCCTCCTCCTTTTCCAGTTTTTTTTTTTTTTTAAGATTTTATTTTTTATTTGTTAGAGAGAGACAGAGTGCATAAGTAGGGGGAGCAGGGCCTGAGCGGAAGGCAGACGCTTCACAACTGAGTCACCCAGGTGCCCCACCAGTTTCTTATTTTTTGAGAAAGGATGCATAATCACTGTCGAGATATTCAAACAACACAGAAAAGTCCAAAGAGGACGATCTCCCACCTCTAGATAACCATTGCTAAGTGGTGAACGTTGTTCTAGCCTTGCCCCTAGGTTGATACGGTAGCAAGAGTGGGAAGGAAATTCGTATATTCTGTCATAGGCTTTTGTCATTCAACAGTATGTCATAGATGGACAAGATTTTATTTATTTATTTGAGAGAGAGAGAGAGAGATCACAAGCAGAGAGGAGGGTAAGAGGGAGAGGGAGAAGCAAACTCCCTGCTGAGCAGGGAGCCCTACTCAGGACTTGATCCCGGGACCCGAGATCTGAGCCAAAGGCAGACACTTAAGCCCCCGAACCACCCAGGTGCCCTGGTAGACATGATTTTTTAAAAAGACCTATTCATTTATTGGAGAGAGAGAGAGAGAGGGAGCAGGAGAAAGGCAGAAGGAGAGACTCCCCAGACAGACTCCCTGCTGAGTGTAGAGCTGCTGCAGGGCTCGATCTCATGACCCATGAGATCACGTCCTGAGCCGAGGCCAAGAGTCGGATGCTTAACCCACTGAGCCACCCAGGCACCCTGATCGACATAATTTTTAGTTGTTAAAGTATTTGGTTTCTTTAAGTACATATGAATTTTTTATATTTAACAAGACCCTGGAACTCTGTAGCTCCTGCTTGACCTGTTGCCCCTGTTCTTTGCCAAACGGCGTCAAAGGCTGTTACCTTCCATCTTAACCAGTTAAGATAACTAAACCGGCAGGTCTATTTAGGCAGCCAAGCCTCTATTCTTCGCAGCACTTCTTGGGCTCGCAGATGGATTGTTATGGATGTTTCTTGATATAGGGTGTTCCTGATTTAAATTTTTAGGTTCTCCTGTTGTGCGGTGCTCCATTTTATAGGTTCCATCTTTCCATTTTTAATATTTTTCCCGTTTTAACATTTTTTTTTGGTCTTTGGAATATAGGTTTCTTTTTCCACCGTTCTCTCCCAAGGTCATATGGAAGCAATCCAGTCTCTTCTGTCTCCCTTGTTTGCTTCTGCCTCCTCAGCACTGAAACTCAAAGTTGCCTCCGTACCCAGCCAGTGGTCCAGACCGCGGGCTCCTAATATTGAACCGTTTAAGGTACTTGATGCTAAACGTACATTTAGACTGAAATGAAAATAGTTCTCTTTCTGGTTTTCCTGATGACAAATTCTAGTAAAGTTCATTAAAGCCGAACTTCACTTTGCTGATGCTTTACGTGCCTGCTTAGCCTCGCAGCTGGGTGAGCCCCCGTTCCCTGGAATGGACGCCTCATCTGACTAGGTACTTATGGGTGAGGGTTCTCGGTGACCAGCAACAGAGTGATACCGGCTAACTCAAGCAAACAGGAATGTGCTGGAAGGATATTGGTACTCACACTATTCACAGACAACTGGGGCCCCAAGGTCGGGGACTGGTGGCACTGTGGAGGGTCAAGAAGGAGGAAGCACGTCCTTGCAGCAGGAAGGTGACCTAGATTGGGTTGTGGTGGCACTGCTGTGACAGCCGTGTTCCCTTTCTCCTTGCTCCTTCTCTCAGGATTTTGATTTTCTGAGAGACGAAGTATATGATACCTGATTAAGGGTTTTCCCACCTTGGTTCTACTATCATTTTAGACTGGATACTGCTTTTAATGACTATTATTATTTTTAAAGATTTTATTTATTTATTTGAGAGAGAGAGAGAGAGCAGGAGTGGGGAGGGTATGCAGAGGGAGAGGGAGAATCTCAAGCAGTGTCTGCAGTGAGCATGGAGCCCGATTCGGGACTCAGTCCCAGCGTGAACTGAGCCGAAGACAGACGCTTAACTGACTGAGCCACCCAGGTGTCCCTAGACTGGATAATTCTTTGCCATGGTGGAGGAACTGTCCTGTGTATTATATGATGTTAGCACCATCCCTGGCTGCTTCCCACTGGTTGCCAGCAGACTTCACCCTCATTTGTGACAGCCCAACGTGTCTCCAGATGTTGCCAAATGTCCTCGAGGAGTGAAGTGACCCCCAGTTGAGAATTTTGATCTTAACTCATATTCTGCCCCCTCGCAGTGCTGTGTAGAGAAGTGGTTTAGTTCCCTGACTCCAGTTGCGGTCAGCAGGCTCCTGGAATTGACCCCCACAAGACATCATAGGATGAACAGAGAGAGAATTCCCGAAAAGGGAAATAAGCTACTACAAGGAATGGAAAAGGGATGGATGCATCTCACAGTAAATCTTCAGGACCATATAGACTCTTGTTAAGAATTTTACATTTTAGGAGCGCCTGGGTGGCTCAGTCGTTAAGCGGCTGCCTTCGGCTCAGGGCGTGATCCCGGCGTTCTGGGATCGAGCCCCACATCAGGCTCCTCCACTATGAGCCTGCTTCTTCCTCTCCCACTCCCCCTGCTTGTGTTCCCTCTCTCGCTGACAGTCTCTCTCTCTGTCAAATAAATAAATAAAATCTTAAAAAAAAAAGAAGTCTACATTTATAATACATTATATGTTATTTAATTGAATTTAAATAAAAAATTAGTTAAAAAAAGAGTCCAGATTTTATCGGTAGAAGTCAGCTAGTGTAGGAGAAACCTTCATTCTTAGAAGTTACTCAGATGAGATTTCCTTTCCTGATAGCTTCCTGTCTTTCACAGGCTCGTACTTATGAAACAAGCATACAAATCACCAAGCGGTCTTGTTAAAATGCAAATTCTAACTTGGCAATTCTCTGGTGGGCCCAAGATTCTGCATTTCTAACAAGCTCCCAGGTGGTGCTGTTGCTGCTGGGTTTTTTGTTTGTTCATTTTTGATTTTTAGATTATTGTCTTTATGTTATTTCATTAAAAAAAACCCAACACTTTTTAAAAAGTTCACAAAAGTCATACTCACTTATTTAAAAAAAAAAGTCAAAGTTATGAGGCCTCTCTAGTGCTGTGGCTGGATCCCTGGAACATGACCTGCACGGTACAGACAGATGATCGGGGCTTTGAAAGGAGGCTGTATAACGATGTTGGTTCCCCCTTGTGGTTGTCTCCTCTTTGGATTTCCTCCATTGACTCGCGAGTCCATCCTCAGTACTGTCTTCTGACTGCTCAGGACACAAGACTGTGCTTTCTGCGGGAGCTTCACCTGCCATATGTGAGCTGGATTTGGGCTCATCCTCAGAGAAACTGATGCGCGGGATGACTAGGGCCGCGTCCATGCTCTCGCCCCAGAGCTGAAAATTCATGCCCACACTTTTCAGCGAGCCCTCACAGAAAAGCAGTCAATTCCTCCTGTCTCCCCAGTTTCCATCAGAACTCTGTGTTCAGCCGGCCTGTGACCGAGCGTTTTTATCTCAGGCACGCATCTGAGCCTCAAAACTCCAAAGTTTAGGGGCTCGAACCCGGGCTGTTCCTCCAGGGGTGGGGGGCTGAGGGGGTCGGGGGAGAGGGTCTTGCCACACTTCTGCCTTCTGCTGGACCCCCGGGAAAGTGATCTCAGGACCGTGCAGTGGTTCACAGTTTATGGCAACACAAAGCAGAAAGCTGGCACCTAGACTTGCTGTTCTCAGCCGACTTCCCCACTCCTATGCCTGGGAAGTCTGCCACACTCAGCCACCACTTGTTTTTTTTTTTTTTTTTAATGATTTTTTTATTATATTATGTTGGTCACCATACAGTACATCCCCGGTTTCCGATGTAATCAGCCACCACTTGTGACCCCGTGGGTCCTGAGACAATGCTGTCCCGCCTGGGGGGGAGTCCACCTCGCTTTGCTACCTGAGGACCTTTAAGCCGGGCACATCCCCCACTGTAGCCGACTTCTGAAAGTTCCGATTTCACAAGGACCGAGCATCTCTTGAATGACAGGCAAACTTGTGCTACGTTCCAAGATCTGCACAAACTCCTTCTCTTTGGGGGTTCTTGGAAAGAGAAGCCAGATCATTCTTAAACTACTTTTAATTCTCTGTCATATATAATGGAATTTTCCCCTTCGAGTTTCTCGTGTGATCAGATATGACCTTGGGAAGAGGCCAGACTCAGGACTGTCATCTTTTCATTCTGTCCTTGCCGGGTACCCCAAGACCTTATTTTATGTTGTTATCTGTGTCCCCCTTTTACCAGTGATCATCCCCTCAAAACATCTCACTTGAATTTAATGTGAAACTCATTTGGGTTTCTTATAAATTGATGTTCTGTGTTACTCCTTGGATGTGTAGTTCTGTAGGAAGGCCTGTGAATGTTTTATGGGTTGTGCAACTTTACTGCTGTTTATGGGCACTTGTGAATATCTTCCTCCAGCACCACAGACAGCACGCACAAACCTTAGAGGCAAATTTAGGACCGAGTGAGAACGAAACTTGGACAGTCACTTGAGCATCCAGAAGAAATCTGAAAATCTGAGGCTAAAATGGACTTTGGGTAATAATTGTCTTCAGAGAGTATTTTACTTGTAGTAATTCTTTGGGATACTAGACTACAGTTCTGAAGGGTTTTCAAGAAATTACACTCAAGTCCGGTTTATGTAACACTGTGTTTCACAATAGTCAGAGGTAGGAAAATCTCCCGAATCCATGAATGGGCACCAGATAGGTTATACCTACGATGCCAGGCCTAGAAAAAAGGTTCCTGTGGATTCAGAACGGTCCAGGATACTAGACTTTGGCTCAGTACCCAGAAGTTACCTTTTTCATTTGCCCCTTTTTACACAGAAGCAATTCCTGGGTGAAGGGCTAGGGTGACATCTCGAACCTATGCTTTCTGCCAATTCTCAAGATGGCTTCAAGGCTCTGCCCAAAGTCCAGAGGCAGGGGCTGCCATTGTTGGGATTGACCTAGAATGCCCATGTATGGATTTACCCTGGGCTACAGTGCCCCCTACTGTTTATGGTCCTTAGAATACTGGCCTAGGGTGCTCATATCCCTGGAATCCTATGTAAGTCTGGGTCCTTGATGAGAATATGAATAGGGCAGTCAGGGCAAAGGGCAATGACCCTCCATACTCTGACTATAGAAGTTCAGCTTGGTTGAGGATTTGCAGCTTCCAGGTATAAAGTCACAATTTCTATATTGCTGGGGCACTGGAGACATTTCCCTAGAATATGAGCATTGTTGAGGGTGGAATACTCATTGATTTAGGGCAGATGAAATACTTTAATGATGATTATTTTAGTGCCACTTACATGGAAATCCACTAGGATCAGTGACAAAATACAGAAGCGAACTCCGTTTTGGCAGGTCATACCAAGGAGATATCAACAATGATTGCCTTTATACAAACTGACTCATTACATGGTTGGTGCCTTCAATGTAGTTTACATTGGAAGAATCTAGGAGGTGAGAGATGAATGAATTTAGACCAGGTCTGGCAGACAGGAAGTTTTCAGTTAAAGTTTTATATATCTAATCAGTATGAAAGGCAAATCTGGGCAAGGAAATTAAGCAAGAATTCCGAATTTGAAAATATTCCAATAATAGTTCAATTTATTTATTCAGAATATTTGTGGCATGCTTTTGCACAAAGAATATTCCTTGTTCCTTGTTTCTTCCTTCCGTGATGTTAATCATTCTTTCTTCCAATAGTTCTTTCTCTGTTAATAAATAAATGTAGTGATTGTTATGCTCTTTGGTAGAATCCATGGGTTCTTTACATCTCAGCAGAACTTCAGAGCTGTTTTTAATTCCTGATCCATAATCCATCCATAAAATGTTAGTGAGCAAATATAGTGCTATACTCCAAGGATATACAAATTAGTAATTGAGGTCTCTGCTCTTGAGCCTGACCTATTGTGTAGCCATTCACAATAGATACTGAACTATTCTGCCAGCTCTCACTGCTTCTCTTTTAATTCTCCAGCAACAAGGGTTGGATAAGATCTTAAAGACCTGAGGCCATCACGGTAGTAGTGAGATGCTTGGTGGAGAGCTAAGGGGTCTGGGTCCCTTTCCTACTCCTGAATGAGCTTGGCAAGTCATTAGCCTCTCTGGGCTTCCATTTTCACAATTACAAAAGAGTTTTGTCGGACTAAATGGCTGAGAGATTGAAATTTGTGCCTGTGACTGGTTGTCCCCAACCCAGGTATCATCCCTTGTCCCATTGCTCAGTCTCCCCTGGCCTCTTATTTGCTTTTTCCTGAAAAACCAGGGTTTCTGGTATTTGGTGTCATTGGGGGCGGGGTGAGGAGCTGAGAGACTTACTTTTCAGGAATACAAAATTTTTCACAGATATATTTTTGTTTAAAGTTGTTTCTGTTGCCTCCACAGCCAGAGAAGACGAAGGGCTCACACAGAAATGTCAAGGTGTTGTAGTAGAACCTGGTGTAAACTGACTTACAGATGCCGAACACCGGAGGGTAGTTGCAGATTTCTGGGTATGAGAATCCTGGAGTCAGGTTTTCTTTTCTACTGTGAAGTAGACGTTCTTTTCCTCATGGACTCAGATGACTGATGGCCATCAGCCCATGTGAATCTACTTGATACTTTTTCATTGGGAGAGTTCCTTCAGCGTAAGTTTCACTGTATATGTAATATGAGGCAATGATTTAGACTCCGGCCTGGGTCAGTGACTCAGATAAGTTATTGGAGAAGGACAATAAGGTAGCTCAACTACCCGAGAGCTGAAAGCAAGGAAGACCTGAGGCTTCTGCCCTCTTATTACAGAATTTCATATTAAATATGTCCCATATTAAATATATTTCTTAACTCTCCACAGGCTTTCTCATGGCATTGGAAGTGAACATGTCATCTGCTCCCCCAAGGCCGTAGGTCAGAGCCCTTACTTTGACTTTTACAGAGTCTCTGCAAACACACAAGCTCAACAGGCCTTTGGCTGTCCACCCCTACTCCTGAAGGCTTAACATGCTTAATTTGGCAGGAGATCTTCCTTTCCTCCACCAGTGTCTGTGTCCTCTCCCATCTAGCCCCCCTTTTTACCTACCAGGCAGACTCACCTGGCCTCACTGAGACCATGGAAGTGGGTGGTCAGAGCAGGAACAATGATGGCCACGTTGGAGACAAAGAAGGATTTAATGTCAGTCTTCCTCAAGTCCAACTACAGCCCTTGCCCACAATTGGGAACTTGCCATGTTTACTTTGAGCATTTCACACATATTCGTCATGATAAGTAGATGGGAGTGCCCTAAGCGTGTGAATGATGGTCTCTGCTTCCCTGTATCCGTGGAATGCATAGTGGTCCTGTACATATGTGTTAAGTAGAATTAAAGGTCATCACACACACACACACACACACACACACACACACACACACACGCAGCCCAATCAAGGGGTTCCCTGGACACTCCTGGCATTAATCCAATTTTCATAACCCCACTCCTCTTCCTCTGAAATCCCTTCGAAAAAAATTAAGCTGTTTCTGTTTTCTGTCCTCCTTCTCCAAGACATAGACAGAATTGAATGAAACTTCTGGAATCAGATGCTTTAGAGCCATATGGTTTGAGGTAAAAGCAGGACTTCATTTCTGCTTGTCACCCAAGCTGCCTAGCCCACCTTTGCCTTCACACTGTTCCCCTGGGCTGCCCTTCCTATTTTGCCTTACGTCCAAGGTGTCCACTTTCACACAACTGTTTCCTGAGATGTCCAGGAAACAGGATTCCTGAAAGCGTCTGGAGGGGCATGGACGAGATGAGGAGACACGAGGAAAAGAGGATCCATTCAGGCTTCATGGTGTTGCAGACCGCAGATAGGAGAGTCCTGGACTGAGCTGACATTATATCTTGGGGGTGGAGTTCCTTCTCTTGGGAGGAGTTGAACCTATCTCTCTGATTTCATCCCCCCAGGGCCCAAGCCTGGGCAGGGTTCTATTGTGTCCAGAATCAGCCCAGTGAGCAGAACACTAAGTGCTTGGGTACCCAACCGTGTAGCATTGCAAGGTCATGGTTTGTCACGGCTCTACTGGTGAGCCTCAGCTTCCCCCCTCTCTTCTTCATATCTAGGGGTCATGCCTACTCCTGGCTCAGGGCATCAGCGTTTCTATAATGAACGGTTGTAAATAAATTATTATCAGCACTTTAATAGATGAATGTAAAAATTCGGAAGTAAGTTAATGTGGGCTTGAATCTAAGCAAATGGAACAAAAAACAGCAAAATAAATATAAGGAAAGTAGACAAAATATTGATGAAGATAATAGTTGAAATTAATGAGTTAGAAAAAAGAAACAATACAATTGTCAAATAAAATTAAAAGTTTGTACTTTAAAAGCATCATTAAAATAGACAAAACTTTGGCAAGAATGGCCAAGAAAGAGAAGAAATAAGCATTTTCAATACTAGGGATGTGAAAAGGATAGAACTCAAACATGGAGGAGATGAAAAGTTTGCTAGGAAATAGTTTGTACATTTTTATGGTTAAAAGCATAAAAAATCTCCATAAAATGAAATTACTCAAACTGACTCAATATACAGCAGAATGCCTGAATTCATTAATAAACATGCATGAAATTGAAGTAAATGCTGACTTTATAGGTGAGATGATTATACTGTAAGTTCTACCAAACACTGGTCGACAATTTTCTGTGTCTTTTAAACTCTTCTAGTAAAAATATTTAAAAATTACAGAAAATGAAAAGGAACAGATCTTCCTGGACTTACTATGGTCCAATAAACCCATTGTAAGTCAAAAATACTGTAGATCAAGAATGCATTTAATACCCGTAACCTACCAGGGGCGCCTTGGTGGCACAGCGGTTAAGCGTCTGCCTTCGGCTCAGGGCGCGATCCCGGCGTTATGGGATCGAGCCCCACGTCAGGCTCCTCCGCTATGAGCCTGCTTCTTCCTCTCCCACTCCCCCTGCTTGTGTTCCCTCTCTCGCTGGCTGCCTCTATCTCTGTCGAATAAATAAATAAAAGTCTTAAAAAAAAAATACACCTAACCTACCAAACATCATAGCTTAGCCTAGCCTACCTTAAATGTGCTTGAACACTTAGAGTAGCCTACAGTTGGGCAAAATAATCTAACCCAAAGCCTTTTTAAAATATAAAGTGTTTAATATCTCATGTAGTTTATTGAATACTGTACTGAGAGTGGAAAGCAAAATGGTTTTATGGGGGGGACAATGGTTGCAGGTGTGCGGGGTGTTGACCCTCGGGATCGTGGTGGCCAACTGGGAGTTGTGCCCGCAGCCCCAGCCCAGCCTAAGAGAGCATGAAACGTAGATGGCTAGTGCTGGCGGGAAAAGATCAAAATTCAAAATTCCAAGTATGGTTTCTATTGAATGTGTAATGCTATTGCACCATTGTAAAGTTGAAATATTGTTAAGTTGAACCATCCTGAAGTTGAAGACCATCTATATCTGTCCCCAACATTTTCTTTATTGAATTAAAGGGAAGAGTTACTTCTCTCCTCAGTCCTTCCACCCAATCTCCAACTTTCCCCCAGATGTTTAGAAACCTATCTCTAAGTATCAGTAGTATTCTTTCCTCCTTTAAAAGCTGGAATCATCTTTTTGCAGCGCTTGGGTGGCTCAGTCGGTTAAGCGCCTGCCTTTGGCTCAGGTCATGATCCCAGGGTTCTGGGATCTAGTCCTGCATTGGGCTCCCTGCTCAGCGGGGAGTCTGCTTCTCCCTCTCCCTTTTCCCCCTGCTTGTGCTCATGCTCCCTCTTTCTCTCTGCTAATAAATAAATAAATAAAATCTGAAAAAAAAAAAAAGCTAGAATCATCTTTTTGAGGGCAAATTATGTCTTACCTATCTACTACCCATGCATGTCTCCCAAGGTGAGAACAAATCAGCCAGTATATTTCATATAGGAAGTGGAGGGCCAATTATTCATTAAGTGGGTTTCATTAAGAGAACGTCCATGTTAGTTCAAAAAAACCAAAGACATAATTGAAATCATGCTATGCAGGTGGGTCTGGGACTTGGTTTTATCTCTTAACATTATATGCTGAGTCTCTTAAATAGCTACATGGATTACATCAATGTATCATAACTTATTTCGCTTTTTTTGTATTAATGACCAGTTGTGTTATTTTTGGTATTTAATTACAAATAATGCTGTAGTGAATATTCTTGTACATGGGCCTTTATGTATAATTATTTCTATGGCATAAATTTTTAGAGGTGGGCTTCTGGGTCAAAAGCATATACATTTAAAAATTTAGTAGATAATACCCAATTCACCAGAGCCTTGATAACACTTATTTTTTGGGTAAATCTAACGAGTGAAAAATGGCAGGCTGTTGTTGTTTTAATTTAGATTTCCCTGGCTGCTAGTGGGGATGAGATGAATTATTGACATTTTGAATTTCCTTTTTCTCAAGTTTTGGTAATTTTTATTTTGGGATATCTTTTTTTCTTACTGATTTACAAGCATATTTTATAAAGTATGAGTCTTGAAAAATTATTTTATTTTATTTTAAAAAATTTATTTATTTGACAAAGAGAGAGAGAAAGAGAGAGCAAGAGCAAGCAGGGGCAGCAGCAGAGGGAGAAGGAGAAGTAGGCTCCTCTCTGAGCAGAGAGCCTGATGTGGGGCTCAATCCCAGGACTCTGGGATCATGACCTGAGCTAAAGGCAGACACTGAACTGACTGAGCCACCCAGGCACCTCATAAATTATGAGTCTTAGTAGTTATATTTGCTGCAAATATTTTCTCCCAGTGCATTATTTTCCCTCTTATCCTGTTGTGGTTTCTTCAATCATGTACTTTTAATAGTTATATAATTAAATCTGTCATTCATAAACAAACAAATTTAGGGGGGTGCCTGGGTGGCTCAGTCGGTTAAGCAGCTGACTTCAGCTCAGGTCATGATCTCAGGGTCCTGGGATTGAGCCCCATGTCTGGCTCTCTGCTCAGCCTGCTTCTCTCTCTCTCTCTGCCTGCTGTTCTGCCTGCTTGTGCTCTCTCTCTCTCAAATAAATAAATCCATAAAATCTTAACAAAACAAAACAAAACAAACAAATTTAAGGGTTTCTGAGTTTTCTTAGAAAGTCCTCCATCAGCCCAAATCTAGAAAAATGTTTTTAAAAATATTTTCTTCTATTAGTTTATCATTTTTAAAAAATATTTACAAACTTAATATATTTGAAATTTATTTTTGTTATGTGATGTGGGTTAGAGATCTAATTTGACTCTCATATCAAATGAATAGCAAATTGTTCTATCATTTATTGAAGAATATGTCAAATTTCCCTTGATTTGAAATGTTAACTTCATCATATTCTCAATTATACTAGGATCTATTTCTGGATTTTCTATTTGATGTATCTATGAATGTTTTTCTATTTCTGTACCAGCATTGCACTGTTTTTTTTTTTTTTTTTTTAAGATTTTATTTATTCATTTGTCAGAGAGAGGGAGAGAGTGAGC
Source organism: Ursus maritimus (assembly GCF_017311325.1). Taxonomy (NCBI): domain Eukaryota; kingdom Metazoa; phylum Chordata; class Mammalia; order Carnivora; family Ursidae; genus Ursus; species Ursus maritimus. The sequence goes on along the minus strand of NW_024424675.1, from coordinate 33,476,877 downwards.
ACAAGCAGGGGGAGCTGCAGGCAGAGGGAGAAGCAGGCTCCCTGCTGAGCAAGGAGCCCAATGTGGAACTTGATTCTAGGACCCTGGATTACGATCTGAGCCAAAGGCAGATGCTTAACTACTTAACTGTCCAGCCACCCAGGCGTCCCTGCACTGGTTTTGTTTTTTTTTTTTAATTGAGATATAATTTACATACTCAAAAATTCACAAATTTAAAGTGGTTTTAATATATTCACAAAATGGTGCAACTGTCACCCTTATCTAATTCCAGAACATTTTCATCACCCCAAAAGGAAACTCTGTACCCCGTTGTTCCAACACCTGGCAATCACTAATCTTTCTGTCTCTGTAAATTTGCTTTTTTCTGTATATTTTGCATAAACAGAATCATACAATCTGGGGCCTTTTGTGTCTGGATCCTAACTTAGTATCATGGTATTTTCTTCCTTCCTTCCTTCCTTCCTTCCTTCCTTCCTTCCTTCCCTCTTTCCTTCTTTCCTCTCTCCCTCCCTCCCTTGTCCCTCTCTTCCTCTCACTTTCTTTCTCTCTTTCCTTCTTTCAGATATTTGAAATACAACTTTATTATGCTTCTAAGTGAACAAGAATGGGAGTGACAGAAACAAGATTTCACCCTTGAATATTGTGTCGTGATTGTGGTACTCTTATATTGGATACTGAAGAAGGAAGCAGCTGCATTCTAAAGCAGCTAAATACGCAGGTCCAAAATATGAGCGCACTTTTTTTAGCTGCTGCCTTCGCTCTGAAGCCCATTCACCTCCTTCAGCACCCTGGAGGTGAAGCACACGTTCTCTCAGCTCTGCGGTACGGTGGCAGACAGGCTGTGCCACGGACATCACAGTTTTCCTATAAAACCAGACTTCTGATGTGGGGTTCCAGCTTCATTTTCTCCCGGGGCATCATCCTCATTTGGGAAAGCAGCTGTCTGAACAAGCTCTAAATCATGCTCCTATTGGAATGGAAAAGCAGCACACATGGAGTAAAGAGTCAAGGGGTGGAATGTAGTGAGTATTTTTGGTTTTGTCTGCTCAGCATTATATCCTCCTGTTACATGCCTCTGGTAATGGCATCCCAATTTTTCTTCACAGAACTGTCCCTCCACCTATTGGACTCTCAGAGCCGGCGTCCTTTCCTTCCTGTGAGCGTGGGCAGGAACAACTCAGGAACAGGAAGATTGGGAGTTGTGAATATTTAGGTAAGAGTCAGTAAATTCAGGCTTTTGATCTGGATTTTGGTTCATATTGAACAAATCTTAATTTTATTCTCTTCTTGCACCGAGATATTTTCTTTTTGCTAAGGAAGTCAATGATTATTTTGTATGTGAGCATTAAGAATGAGAAGGTATTTAAAAAGGCCAGCTTAGGGGTGCCTGGCTGGTTCAGTTGGTGTGAGCCTGGCTGACTCGGAGCATGTGATTGTTGATTTTGGGGTCATGAGTTCAAACCCCACATTAGGCATAGAGCTTACTTAAAAAAAAAAAAAAGGTCCAGCTTGTATGTATAACTGTTTCAGTTCTGTTATGTATTATGACTCCACATCTCCATAGGATTAATAATATAAATTCTATGTGGCAACAAATCCAAGTAACCTCGATATGGGTATGGGTGGGACACTCTATATGAAAAAACCTCATATTTAAAAATTTCTGATGACCTCTAAATTGTTTTGTATATTTGTGTTCTATTGTGTTAATCACGATCCCGTGTTGGGCTGATAATGTGATCTATATACCATTGCTTTGTTTCTCTGCTGTGCTAGGTTACGCATTGTTAGGGGGACCCAAATGAGACGTGATGCCCTTTTTAAGGCTTTTATAATGAAACTGTATTAAGGACTTGAAACCTAGTCAATGAGTAGAGGCTAAGTGTCTGGTGTTGGCTGGAGTACATTCTCCACAGTGTGGAGAAAGGTTAGGGCCTGAGGTTAGAGTAAACAGAATCTGAAGGTGGTCGTTTCCTGTGTTCAACAGGGTCAACATCTTCGCTTCTCCAGGTCATCAACTCCTTATCTCTATTATAGGACAAGGCTGAGTAGTGACGGCTGAGTGGCCCTAGGCTATGGCTGGAGAAATAAATATGTTCCAGAGTGTTGAATGCCTTGAATTCTTCCCCTGTGTGTTCAGAAGGGGGCTATCTGATGACACTATTATTTAAATGTTCCTGAAGTTTCTGTATGGTCCTGTGCAAGCATGAGAATGAATGTCCTGAAGTACAGGTCCCCAGGGAGAGGATAAAATGTTCCATTTCAGTGTGTGGGGTCTAAAACACAAAGTGAAAATGTTACGGAGTAGAAAACAGCAAGGGTCATTAACTCCCTGCTTTGTCTAGTAAAATCCTATGAAAGTAAGACCCTTGAGAAAAGCCTGGAAGACCCAGTGAACCCATTAGCAGTCCATCAAAATAAGGAAGGAACGTACATTATGAGATGAGTATGAGATGACCGCAAAGGCATAAGTACATTTTATGAGCAAGCAAATCACACCCTCAGCCCATGAAATACACTCTTCTTGTTGTGTTGTCACAGAATTTGAAATCCAGACTTAGGGCTGCCTCAGGAATTCCCAAAGACCAGATGACTAATGGGGAAAAAATTGTCTGGTTTGCACAATCCTTCCATGATTAGTGTTTCAGGACAACTGGAGATGAACTGCTTAGATGTTGACGGCTCCTGTGCCCTGAACGACAGTGAGGAATGGAAATTTTCTCCGTGGGCAGAACTTGAGGAAATAGCCATCCTTGTCCACTTCAGCTGGAAGCAAAGATAGCCTAATTGATTGATTCGTGGACAGTTGTAATGGCCCGCCTGTATTGCAAGTGTAGTGGAATAAGTAAGATTAGAAAATTGGTGAGAACAAGTTTTAGAGAAGGGAAATGTAACTGGAATTTCATTATGCTACATAATCATTGCTGAAGAGTAATTTGTTCCTTACGTGAATCCCTAATGTGAGACTATTCATGCTCTAGGTGACTGTTCATTAAAGATGCTCAATATAGAAGATATTTCTAATAACGAAGTGGGAGTAGATACGTGACTTTGTAAATGTCATATTCTGATTCATTCATTCATTCATTCATTCATTCATTCAATGTAATCATTTTCCTGCTCGAGCAGCCCATCACTTGGTCAATAGACTCATGGTAGTCATAGCCATATTGTTAGACATGGAAGCTATGCACATATTTACCCAAAGAGACTTCCAGCTTCTAAGTGTCCTGTTTGCTATGATACCAATTTATGACCGTTCTACAATAGGACCAAATAGTAGGTCACTGGGGACTTTTGTTACAGGTGTACTGTCATAATAAACTTAGACTTTTTTCATTGTGGTAAAATATACATAAGATTTACACTTTAACCACCTTTAACTGTACAGTTCAGTGAATTAAATACATTCACGTTGTTGTACAACAATCACTCCCAACCATCTCCAGAACTTTCCCATCACCCCATTAGACTTGCTTTTTTCTCTTCCCATTATATCTTTGTCAATACCAACTTTAACGGACTGAGTGAATGCCCTGTAGTCATCCTAGTGAATAATATTATCTATTTCCCGGAACACAAGTAGGGAAATATATTAATGCCTGTATATTCGCTTACCTTATATTTTCCTATCTCTAGAGGCATCTTGTCCTGCTCAAAGTTTCCTCCTACACTTTCATCTCCTATCTTATGAGACCGAAGAGTGGGGGAAAAAAACTAAGAAAAAAGACAATAAATGGAAATCACAAAACAAGATCCTACACGTAAACCCAAATACAGGATGCAAATAGCCATGCTGAACAAATGGTAAAAGAAGGAAATGTATCTGTATTACTTTCAGACAAAATAGAATTCAAAAGGATTATCACATGGTTTCACTCATATGTGGAATATAAGGAATAGTGCAGAAGACCGTAGGGGAAGGGAGGGAAAACTGAAGGGGAAGCAATCAGAGAGGGAGACAAACCATGAGAGACTCTGGACTTGGGGAAACAAACCGAGGGTTGCAGAAGGGAGGGGGTGGGGGGATGGGGTAATCGGGGGATGGGTATTAAGGAGGGCACGTGATGTGATGAGCACTGGGTGTTGTAAGCAGATAATGAGTCATTGCACATTATAGCAAAAAATAATGATTGTACTATATGTTGGCTAATTGAACTTAATAAAAAACATTGAAAAAAAGTAAAAAAAAATAGAATTCAAGGCTGAAAAAATGCATTAACAAGGATGATGAGTCACATTACATCATAACAAAACAAATAATTCAGAGGAATGCAAAATAGTCCCAGATGTATATGTCCCTAACCACATAGCCCCAAGATATGTAACAGGGAGAAACTTAGCATGTCTGACTCCATATTGCTGGCTGCTGTGACCTATTGCTGGGAAACTTTTGTTTAGCTCTGCAGGTAGGCTTGTTACAGCTAAGAGTGGCAAAAACTGGTCTTTTCCCAAAACCTACCTCACTCAAGGAGATAAGGAAGGATGTACAGAAATGACTATACTATGTTTACGATTTACACGAACGACATGATCAGATTCCTGTACAAAAGGTCAACTGGCCAAGGACAGAGAAGTGACATGACCTTCCTTGGGTGTTACACATGTCTGTCACCTTTTGACTCCAAACCCCTCCCATTTCTCCCTTCTGCGAACATAAGAGAAGCTCCAAGTTCATGCTGAGGGGAGATGAGTCTTTAGGACAATAGTCTGCCATTCCTTGGTTTGCTGGCTTTCTGAATAAAGTTGTTTTCCCTGCCCCCGCATCTTGCCTCTTGACATAGGGGCCTGTCCTGCAGCCCGCAGAAAGAGCCTAGATTCAGTTACAGATAAACAAACAGAATCCTGACAAAATTGGACCAGTTGGCAATCTGAATCATAATGTAAGATTTTTAATATATCTTTACGAGAAACTAAAAGACCAATCAGACAAAAATTCTAAATAACATCAACAATTTTATTTTACGTATATACATGTATCCAAAAATAGATAATGTAGGTTATTCTAATGACAATCGGATTGGAAGATAATGCAAACTCTTGTCTGAGACCCAGGCCCGGACGTTGAGCTGTTGAACATACCCACTTACGTGTTTTGGACAAGCCTTAAGCACATCCTGCCCCAAACCACGGCTCATGATTTTACACCCTTCCCTTGTCTCCTGCTGGGCCTTTCCTCCTCTGTTCTTATGTATATTAGTGAATGACACATCTACCTACTTAACCAAGCTCACCTGGGAGTCACCCACACCTCCCTCTAATGCATATCCCCACGATCCTGTCTGATGTAGAAAATGTTGGGATTTGGAGCTAATGGCCAAGAAAGAATTCTCGAGATGTCTTCGGTGCAAAAAGGTGGTTTTATTAAAGCACGGCGGGGGGACCTGTGGGCAGAAAGAGCTGCACTGGGGTTGTGACCAGTGACTGATTATATACTTTCAAGTTGGGAGGGGCTAGGGACAGCACAAGCCTCCAAGGTATTTTGGAAACAAGGTTTCCAGGATCCCGAGGGGGCTAGCTGTTGTTAGGAAAAGGTCATTTAGGACTTTGCAGATGTTTATCAGTGGGCCATATGCTTGGGGGATGATTGCCAACATGTATCTTAGGGGGTAGAGTTAAAGGAAGTGATGTGGTTTTGGAATATAGGTGAGGTTCAGTGAGTTGGAGTCGGGAGCCGAAGACCAAGAAAAATTTTTGGACATCTTTGGTGCAAAATGGTGGTTTATTAAAGCTGAGAAAGAGCTGCTGCCCGGGGTTGTGAGGGGTGGCTGAGTATATACTGTGGGGTTGGGGAGGTGAGGAAAAGGGAGGTTGAGAAAGCACTTTCCTATGTCAAAGAAGACTCACAGGATATCGGAGGCCTTGCCATGGTCAAGTTAAGGCTGTCCCTCCCTCTAATGAGACACTAACATGAAGACAGTTGGGAGTCACCCGGAGGAATGATCACAAGTCCTTGTCAATGGGCTTCAGGTTTAAAAGAAATTCCATTTTATTTACATTTCCTTCTGCCTCAGCCTCCCTCAATTGTATGGAGGGGATGGTAATGTTAGGGCTCCAGGAAACTGAATTATGGGTCTCTGCAAGTTAGGCTATTGATGAGAGAGCTGCTTTCTTGTAAATCACTAGGACATGTGTAAACTGAGGGAGACTCAGGTCTCGCAGGACTGTGATCTCTGTAAGTTAACCATTTGTTTTTCTTTTCCTTAGCTTTTGGGCAGCCAGGGGTGCCTGAGGAATGTCACGTACATCCCATGGCGGCCGGGGCGGGGGTGGTTTGCAGGGCGTCAGTTTCTGCTTTGTCCTCAACTTGCCTTCTGTTCCCTCATCACGTTGGGAGGGGGTTAGGGAAAGCGTAAGTCTCTAAGGAATTTTGGAAGCAAGGTTTCCAGGACCTTGAGGGGGCTAGCTACTGTTGGGAAAAGGTCATTTATTACCGTCTAATAAAACCTGAGTCATGAGACCCTTCAGATGTATATCGGTGGGCCATATGCTTGGGGGATGACTGCCAACAAGTATCTTGGGGGGGGGGGGTTAGAGATAAAGGAAGTTTCCAAAGGAATTTTTATACGTTAAAGTAGACTGACAGGATCTTGGTGGAGGGGAGGGGGTCAGGCTAGGACTGCCTTTTGCTCTTAGCAAAGTATTAACATCGAGGCAGCTGAGTTCCTAGAGGAATGTCACCGGGCCTGTTTCAAGGACTTGTCAATGGGCTGTAGGTAGTAAGGAAATATCATTGTGTCTGCATACATTCCCTTCTGGAGGCCAGGTTACTGATAGCTTTGTTCTTGGAAACTGATAAGACATTTGTAAACTGAGGGAGACTCAAGTCTTGCAAGATTGTGGTATCTATAGGTTAACTGTTTTTTTGTCCTTTAGGGCAGCCAGGAGTGCCTGAGGAATGTTGTATACATGGGGTGGGGGGTGGGTTGCAGGGTGTCAGCTTCTGCTTTGTCCTCAGCTTGCCTTCCGTTCCCTCATCATATTTTATTTTATAAATTTTTAAATTTAAATTGAATTAGGCTAACTTGTACTGTATTATTAGTTTCAGAGCTAGAATTTAGTGATTCATCAGTTGCATATAACACCCAGTGCTCATTACGTCAAGTGCCCTCCTTAATGGCCATCAACCAATTACCCCATCCCCCCACCTGCCTCCCCTCCAGCAACCCTCTGTTTGTTTCCTAGAGTTAAGAGTCTCTTATGGTTTGCCTCCCATCTTATTTTATTTTTCCTTCCTTCCCCTCTGTTCATCTGTTTTGTTTCTTAAATTCCACATAGGAGTGAAATCATATGGTATTTGTCTTTCTCTGATCGACTTATTTTGCTTAGCATAATACACTCTAGTTCCATCCGCGTTGTTGCAAATGGCAAGATTTCATTCTTTTTGGGGGCTGAGTAATATTTCATGTCCGCCAACAGATGAATGGATAAACAAGATGTGGTATGTGTGTGTATATATATATATACACACACACATACCACATCTTGTTTATCCATTCATCTGTTGGCGGACATCTGGGCTTTTTCCATAGTTCGGCTGTTGTGGACATTGCTGCTATAAACATTGGGGTGCATGTGCCCCTTCAAATTGAGGGAATAGAAGGCTGGCTGAAGACAAAGCAGAAGCTGACACCCTGCAACCCCCCTCCCCCATGTATGCAACATTCCTTGGCACTCCTGGCTGCCCTAAAACTAAGGAAAGGACCTGCAGCTCATTGATAGGGACACAGTGATAGTGTAAACAGCCTTGGCTTGACAATAGCAGGGCCTCCAATATCCTGCGAGTCTTCTTTGACATGTGAAAGTAACTGCAACTCACTGATAAGGACACAGTGATAGTGTGGACAGCCTTGGCTTGACAGTGGTGGGGCCTCCAGTGTCCTGTGAGTCTTCTTTGACATATGAAGGCGCTTTCTCAGCCTCCCTTTTTCCTTACCTCCTCCAACCCCATGGTATATAATCAGCCACCTCTCACAACCCGGGGCAGCAGCTCTTTCTGCCCATGGGTCCTGTCCCGGTGCTTTAATAAACCACCAATTCTGCACCAAAGACGCCTCAAGAATTCTTTCTTGGTCGTCGGCTCCGGACTCCACCCCACTGAACCTCACTTATATTCCCAACCTCATCAGAATCACTATGTTTGTATCCTTTGGATAAATATCTAGTAGATACTAGCTGGGCTTGAATATTAAAAAACCAGGCTCCCAGGGTTATTCACATAGCATGAGTCTCACAAATAACATTTCTTAGCCTGCTTGTGTACGTGCCGGTCCAGGTGGTCAGTTATGTCTGACAAATCACAGAAGCATCTATCTATATAGAGCAGCTTCTCTCATCTCTACTTCCCCTCTCCAGCCCATGCTATGGTCATTCTGCACTTGGATGTCTACCAGAGCTCTCAGCTGGTCTCCCTCATTCTACCCTTGGTCTACTTTAATTTACTCTCTCTATAGAAATCAGACTGAGTTTAAAAAAATTATTTTAAAACAGTTTCACACTCACAGAATTGTAAGAAGATTATAGAGATCTGTCTTATACTCTTTTCTTAGAGATCCTATTCAAATTCTGCCAGTTATCCTAGTATCCTCCTTTGTAATAGAAAGGATCAATCCAGAAGGCTGTGTTATATCTAATTGTCATGTCACTCAGTCTTTTTCAATTTGAATCAATTTCTTGCCATTTCTTGACTTTTAAGACTTTTATGAAGTTTTGCAGATTATAGGCCAGATATCTTGTATCATATCTCTCAATTTAAGTTATACTAATGTTTCCTCATGATTAGGTGTTGGTTATGCATTTTTAAAAAAGATTTATCTATCTATCTATCTATCTATCTATCTATCTATCTATCTATCATCTATCTATCATCTATGAGAAAGTGTGCACATGGAGGAGGGGACGGGCAGAAGGAGAGGAAGAGAAGCAGACTCCCCACTGAGCGTGGAGCCCGACGTGGGGCTTAATCTCATGACCCCGAGATCATGACCTGAACCAAGATCAAGAGTCAGATGCTAAACTGACTGAGCCACTCACTCAGGCACCCGTTATGAATTTTTACCAGAATAATACTGATGCTGTGTTCTTGTCGTTGCATCATATTTAGTGGTTCACAATGTCTATTTGTCCCATTATTGGTGGTGGTCTGCCAGGTTTCTTTGTTGTAAAACTGCTCTTTTGCCTTTTTTATTAAATATTTTGTGAGGAGATATTTAAAGACTATGCAAAAATTAAGTTTCTCTTTGCACTTGTGCTGACAATAAAAATTTGTCTCCATTATCTTATCTGTCAGATTTTGGCTTGTATTCAGATGTGAGGGTGTGGATATCTCAACGGTATTTCTTGAGTGACAACTAGATTTTGCACAGTGTTCCTTGACCCTGGCCCTATCAAATCCCTACCTTTGGGAGCTCTTGGCACCATCATCATTATTTTCTTTTTCTTTCTTTCTTTCTTTCTTTCTTTCTTTCTTTCTTTCTTTCTTTCTTTCTTTCTTTCTTTCTTCTCCTCTTTCCTTTCCTTTCCTTTCCTTTCCTTTCCTTTCCTTTCCTTTCCTTTCCTTTCCTTTCCTTTCCTTTCCTTCCTTCCATTCCTTCCTTTCCTTTCCTTCCTTCCCTTCCTTCCTTCCTTCTTTCCTTCCTCCTTCCCTTCCTTCCTTCCTTCCTTCCTTCCTTCCTTCCTTCCTTCCTCTCCTTTCCTTCTTTCTTTCTTTAAAAAATTGAGATATAACCGACATTTAACATTGTAGAGGTTTAAGGTGTATGACATGATTTCATACATTCTCGCATATTGCAATATGATTAATGTTGACTATAATCAGTACGCTGCATATTAGATCTCCAGGACTTATTTATCTACTATTTGCAAGTTTGTACAGTTAAACAAAAATCTTCCTAATTTCCCCAGCCTCCAGCCCCTGGAAACCACTATTCTACTATCTGTATTTAAGAGTTTGGCTTTTTAAGATTCGACATATAGGTGATATTGTATAGTATTTGTTTTCCTCTGTCTGTCTGACTTATTTCACTCAGCATAATGCCCTCAAAGTCCATCCACGTTTGTTGCAAATGGGGGCATTTCCATTTTTTTCATAGCTGATTGACATTCCATTATATATATATATATATATATAATGGAATATTTTATTTATTTTTCAAATTTTTATTTAAATTCTAGTTAGTTAACATATAGTGTAATATTGGTTTCAGGAGTAGAATTTAGTGATTCATCACTTACATACAACACCCAGTGCTCAACACAAGTGCCCTACTTAGTACCCATCAACCATTTAGCCCATTCCCTGCAAATCTCCTCTCCATCAACCCTCAGTTTGTTCTCTATAGTTAAGAGTCTCTTATGGTTTGCTTCCCTCTCTAGTATCTTGTTGAGCATTTTTGCATCCATGTTCAGCAGGAATTTTGGCTTGTAATTCTCCTTTTTCATGTGGTCTTTGCTTTTGGAATCAAGATAAACTGGCCTCGTATAATGAATTTGGAAGTTTTCCTTCCATTTCTATTTTTTGGTAACAGTATGAAAAGAATAGGTATTAACTCTTCTTTAAATGTCTGGTAGAATTCCTCTAGGACTCCATCCGGCCCTGGACTTTCGTTTCTTGGGGGATTTTTTATTACTGATTCAATTTTTTTTGCTGGTTATGGGTCTGTTCAAATTTTCTATTTCTTCCTGTTTCAGTTCTGGTAGTTTGTATGTTTCTAGGAATTTGTCCATTTCTTCCAGATTGCTCATATAATTGGCATATACTTTTTCATAACATTCCCTTATAATTGATTGTAACCCTGTGGTGTTGGTTGTGATCTCTCCTCTTTCATCTGCGATTTTATTTATTTGGGTCCTTTTTCTGTTCTTTTTGGTAAATCTGGCTAGGAGTTTATCAGTTTTATCAATTCTTTCAAAGAACCAGCTCTTAGTTTCATTAATCTGTTCTACTGTTTTTTTTATTTGTTTTGTTTTGTTTGTTTGTTTGTTTCTGTATCATTTATTTCTGCTCTAATCTTTGTTATTTCCCTTCCTCTGCTGGCCTTAGGCTTTATTTGCTGTTCCTTTTCTAGCTCCTTCAGATGTAAGGCTAGGTTGTGTATTTGAGACTTTTCTTGCTTCTTAAAGTAAGTCTGTATTGCCATATACTTCCCTCTTATGACTGGTTTTGCTGGATCCCAAAGGTTCTGGTCTGTCATGTTTTCATTTTCATTTTCATTTTCATTTGCTTCCATGTATTTTTTATTCTTTAATTTCCTGGTTAACCCATTCATTCTTTAGTAGGATGTTCTTTAACCTGCATGTATTTGTGGTCTTTCCAAATTTTTCTTGTGGTTGACTTCCAAGTTTCACAGCATTGTGGTATGAAAATATGCATGGTAAGAACTCAGTCTTTTTGTACTTGTTGAGGCCTGATTTGTGACCCAGTATGTGATCTATTCTGGAGAATGTTCCATGTGCATTCAAATAGAGTGTGTATTCTGCTGCTTTAGGATGAAATGCTGTGAATATGTCTGTTAAGTCCATCTGGTCCAGTATGTCATTCAAAGCCATTGTTTCCTTGTTGATTTTCTGCTTAGATGATGTGTCCATTACTGTGAGTGGGGTGTTAAAGTCCCCTACTATTATTGTATTGTTACCAATGAGTTTCTTTATGTTTGTTATTAATTGATTTACATATTTGGCTGGTCCCAAGTTAGAAGCATAAATATTTACAATTGTTAGATCTTCTTTTGGATAGACCCCTTAATTATGATATAATGCCCCTTTTCATCTCTTATGACAGTCTTTGGTTTAAAATCTAGCTTGTCTGATATAAGTATGGCTACTCTGGCTTTCTTTTGACATCCATTAGCATGATAGATGGCTCTCCATCCCCTAAGTTTCAATCTGGAGGTGTCTTTAAGTCTAAAACGAGTCTCTTGTAGGCAGCATATAGATGGGTCTTGTTTTTTCATCCATTCTGATACCCTATACCTTTTGATTGGAGCATGTAGTCCATTTACATTCAGAGTGATTATTGAATGATACGAATTTGGTGCTATTAGTATTACCTGTAAAGTCCTCATTTCTGGAGATTTTCTCTGTTCCTTTCTAGTCTTTGTTGCTTTTGGTCTTTCTTTCCCACTGAAAGATTCCCCTTTAATATTTCTTGCAAGGCTGGTTTAGTGGTCACAAACTCCTTTAGTTTTTGTTTGTCTGGGGAGATGTTTATCTCTTCTTCTATTCTGAATGACAGCCTTGCTGGATAAACTATTCTTGGCTGCATATTTTTTCTATTCAGAACATTGAATATGTCATGCCACTCTCTTCTGGCCTTCCTGTTTCTATGGATAGATCTACTGCTAACCCGATTTGTCTTGCCTTGTAGTTTAGGGATTTCTTTTCCATTGCTGCTTTCAGGATTCTTTCCTTATCTCTGTATTTTGCAAATTTTACAAAGATATAGCTTGGTGTTGGCTGGATTTTGTTGATTTTGATGGGAGTCATGTGTGTTCTGTACTTGGATGTCTGTTTCTTTCCTCAGGTTAGGGAAGTTTTCAGAATACTTTTTTCAGATAAATCTTCTGCCTCTTCCCCCCCCTCTTCTTCTTCTGGGACTCCTATGATAGGAATGTTATTATGCTTTATGGAGTCGCTGAGTTTCCTCAGTCTGCACTTGTGGTCCAATACTTTTCTTTCCTTCTTCTTTTCAGCTTCACTGTTTTCCATAATTTTATCTTCTTTATCACTTATTCATTCCTCTGCTTCTTTATCCTGTGGTCATTACATCCAGTCAGTTTTGCATCTCAGGTATAGCATTTTTTAATTTCAGCTTGACTAATTTTTAGTTCTTTTATCTCTGGAGTAAGGGTTTCTCTGTTTTTTATTCCCCCTATGCTTTTCTCAAGCTCAGCTAGTATCCTTATGATTTTTGTTTTAAATTCTGGTTGAGGCATATTACTTATATCTATTTTGATTGACTTCTTCTTATTCCTTCTTCTGATATGAATTCCTCCACTTTGGCATTTTGTCTAAGGTTCTGTCTTTTGTTTGCTAGTAAAGCCTGTGCCCGGTCCCATTTCCACTAGAGCTGAAGCTTTGCAACCTTCTATGGTCAGTAGACTTGGTGTGTGTGTATGGAGGGAGGGTTTGTGCTGGTCTTCTTGGGGAGGGGCCTGCTGCTGCTATGGCTCTCAATCACGCTTACCCTGTTGAAAAAGGCACTTGTAGAGCACAAGAGAGTGGGGCTTGGTGTCCGAGGCTCAAGCCTCCACTATGTGCACTCTGCTGCTGAAGTCCACCTGTGCTGGTGGGAGGGCTGAAAAGCGGCAACAGCTTGGTCTCTTCCCTGGAGAGGGGAGCTCGCACCAGCTGCTGTTCAGGAAGCCCTCACAGAAGAGTGAACCATCTCCCCACTTGTGTCCCAGGCTTTGCCAGATTCCTGCCTTCACCCTGTCTGTGTCCACATGGACTGCCTGCCTGGCAGTGGCACAGTGCGCCTGTGTTTTATCTCAGGTGTGCAGCTGGGTTTCAAAACTCCAACTTTTAGGGACCACAGACCAGCACTGATCCTCTGGGGGAGTGTCTTGCTGAGCTGTGGCTGGTAGTGGTTTGTTCCAGAAAAGCAGTTGCACGACTGTGCAAGGGTTTGGATTTTATGATAAAGCATAGCAAAAAGCTGGCATCTACCTGTGCTCAGCAGGTGTCTCTGCTTGTATGCTAGTGCATGGGGCAGTGCAATGGTGCCAAATGGCTCTTTTGTACCCTGAGAGGCAGTGCCACTTCTCCCAAATGCACTCCAGGAAGGGGAACTGTCTCTCCCAACATGACCCAGGGGATCCTTAGAGCACACTGTGTGCTCCCAGGCCTCTGGCCTCCTCCACAGGACCACCACTACACCTGCCAGACTCCAGCTGGAGATGGTGCAGACTTCTAAAACTTTAGTCTTTGAGCTCCACTGCTTCTAAAAACTTGCAATAATCAGCCCCTCTTGTTTTCCCAGTCAATGGTTTTGGGGAAATGTTTTTCTTGTGCAGTCCCCTGCTTTCTCTCTCTCTCTTTCTCTCTCTCCTCTCTCTGTGATCAGGGTTCCCTTCCCTCCACAGCACCTGCGGCTCTTTTCTCCCCCAAATCACACCACTGCACCTCCCACCTTCCATGATGTGGCCTCTTTTCTCCCTCTAGTTGTATAGTTTGTTCTCTCAGTTCGCAGATCAATTTCCTGGGTGTTCAGAGTGATTTGATAGTTATATAGCTGTGTTCGAGGGATGAGCAAGCATAAGATCCTCCTACTCTGCCATCTTAATTCTTCTCCTATACAGAATATGATATACATATCCAAAGGAAATGAAAACCAGAAATCAAAGAGATCTCTGCACTCCCATGTTTACTGCAGCATTATTGTCAGCAACCAAGTTATAGAAACAACCCGAGTCTGTCAACAGATAACTGGATAAAGATTATTCTCTCTGTCAAATAAATAAATAAATAAATAAACCTTTAAAAAAATAAAACGAAATCTTTGTCTAGCGGATCTGCCATCAGATCTTTTTTGGGACTGTTGATTTATTTATTTTTGTTTGAATCTTTTTTTCTTTTTAAGATTGTATTTATTTATTTGATAGAGAGAGAGAGCACAAGTAGGCAGAGTGGCAGGCAGAGGGAGAGGGAGAAGCAGGGTCCCTGCTGAGCGGAGAGTCCGACGTAGAGCTTGATCCCAGGACCCTGGGATCATGACCTTAGCTGAAGGCAGATGCTTAAACTACTGAGCCACCTAGGTGCCCCTAATTATTTTAATTTGAATGGGCCGTACTTTTGTGATTTCTTTTTTTTTTTTAATTTTATTTATTTATTTGACAGAGAGACAGCCAGCGAGAGAGGGAACACAAGCAGGGGGAGTGGGAGAGGAAGAAGCAGGCTCATAGCGGAGGAGCCTGATGTGGGGCTCGATCCCAGAACGCTGGGATCATGCCCTGAGCCTGAGGCAGACGCTTAACTGCTGTGCCACCCAGGCGCCCCATGTGATTTCTTTTTGATGAAAACTGGACATTTGAACCTAATAATGTGGTAACTATGGAAATCAGATTCTTTCTTTTTCCCAAGGTATGCTGTTTTATTTTGTTATTGTTTTTGTGAGGTTTTATTTGTTTGCTCTTTGGGTTGCTTAGGCTGTCTGTGTGCTGAGGAACAGCCTTAAATGTAAATCTAAGGTATTCTCGTATCTTCTTTTTTTTTTTACCCTTTTCCTGGACATGTATGGTCACTTTTAATTTTTCCCATGCGTATAGTTGTTTTTGAATTTCTTAGTCTTTATTTTTTATTTCTTTTAAAGAGATTTTTAAAAAGATTTTATTTATTTATTTATTTGAAAGAGAGGGAGAGGCAGAGGGAGAAGCAGGCTCCCTGTGAGCAGGGAGCCTGATGCGAGGCTTTATCCCCAGGACTGTGAGATCGTGACCTGAGCTGAAGGCGGAGGCTTAACTGACTGAGCCACCCAGATGCCCCCCAGAATTTCCTAGTCTTTAATGTCTGGCTTCCAAAGGAGAAAAAGTGGAAGATAAAGGGAGGGGGAAAAAATGGCATTGGCCCTTTAAACACTGGGAAGTTACTTTAGCCTGAGGGGGAGGGGCTTGCAATAATGAAGGGAGGGGCTTCTTGTACGGGCTCGGTGATGGGAGGCAGCCATTTGGAGGAGAGGATCCTTTTCTGCCTACCTGGCTGAGGCAAGCTGTGTTTAAGCTGCTCCAGGAACATGCGCATAGCTGCCTGGCATAAGGATGAGGGTGGGGAATGCGTAGCTGCTAGTGTGCTAAGAGCTGAAATTGACTGAAACTAATTGCGGTTACCATCCAAGCCTTCCCCTGGACCTTGGAAACCTCAGTAGACTCCAGTCCTGAATATAGTTACATTAGACATATTCTGTCAGTGCCATTGTTGTCTAGGTGGGGAGACCGATCCCTGCTGCTTCCTACGCTGTCATATTCCCCTACCTTAATTTTCAGATTTTAAAATTTCTTAATTCTTTTCTCATATTTCAAAGGGCTCCTCGACCTCATCTCCCATCACTAATTCATACTTCGGCTGTATCCTTTATATTTATCTCAGTTATCCTCATTTAGGTCACCTCTTCTATTTTCCAAATCCTATTTTCTGTTATTGGTTCTTCTTTGTTAATATATGTCCCTGCTTTAACATATCAGTATCCACTCTTATCTAGTTGAGAATATTAATTATTTCATTTATCTCGTCAGTTAATTCTGAGTTATTTATTTATTTATTTATTTATTTGAATTACGTTAAGTTAGCCACCATACGGTGCATCATCAGTTTTTGGTGTAGTGTTCCATGATTCATTAGTTGCATATAACACCCAGTATTTTATATTGGCTATTTGGCTTCTTGTTTCTTTTTGTTTACATGTTTGTGGCAAATTTTATTTGTGATAATTTGTGCATGAAAACGTGAGCTGTTTTTGCTTTTATTGTATAAGTTAACCTTGAAACTAAAAACTACCAGTTATTCTACCAGCAAAAGATGGGCTTATTGGGGAATAAAAGAGAGTTGCAGTCCGGACAAACAAGCTATGGTCAAATTGTAGGCATGTTTGGGAAACAAAGGAGAGGTATGTGTTTTACAAGGGGAAGAGGAGTAGGTTGGAAAGGCTGTTATACACTGAAAGTCCACCGGAGTAAACTGGGAGTTCAAAGCATGGTGGCTTCTCATGGGCTGAGCTGTTGCCCAGAGGGATAAGGAAGGTGTTCTTTTCTGTGGTAGAGTAGTAGTCACATGCAAGGTCAAGTTAGTCTTTTCCTCTTGGGGCTACAGTCAACTAGGAGTGGTAGAGCTCCCCATCCTGACACCTCCCAACTCCATTTGAGCGAGGTTTCCCATTACTAAGTTTCATGTGTATGTGGTAGATGGGTGGTTGGTGGGGTGGGCTAACTTGCATGTCTTTTGGCTGATTGATTGATCGATTTTTTTAAAGATTTTATTTATTTACTTGACAGAGAGACAGCCAGCGACAGAGGGAACACAAGCAGGGGGAGTGGGAGAGGAAGAAGCAGGCTCCCAGCGGAGCAGGGAGCCCGATGTAGGGCCCGATCCCAAAACCCTGGGATCACGCCCTGAGCTGAAGGCAGACGCTTAACGACTGAGTCACCCAGGCGCCCTCTTTTGGTTGATTTAAAGTAGGTGGTGGAGGGGCGCCTGGGTGGCACAGCGGTTAAGCATCTGCCTTTGGCTCAGGGCGTGGCCCCGGCGTTATGGGATCGAGCTCCACATCAGGCTCCTCCACTATGAGCCTGCTTCTTCCTCTCCCACTCCCCCTGCTTGTGTTCCCTCTCTCGCTGGCTGTCTCTATCTCTGTCGAATAAATAAATAAAATCTTAAAAAAAAAAAATAAAGTAGGTGGTGGAAAATTCCAGTCAAAACTCTACAATGATACAATCTGGGCTTATTTACACCCATTTGCTACTTCCTAAATAATACTTTCTTTCTTTCTTCCCCTCTGCTTATGGAACATATCAACATTTCTGCTCTACTGTGTTTTCTACGGCAGTTTTTCCCTAGGTTTAGCCATCTATCTGTCAGTGTGTATAGGAAGAAGAAAAACAGTCAACTCTGTGTCTGCCTCGTCCAATTGCACCTGTTTTTATACACTTCTTACTAGTGCTGGGCTCTGGAACCACCATTTTGTTATCTCAGTTGCACTTGTGGTACCTTGTAGATGTTATAGGTATTGAGCAGATGATGAGGGATCCAGATTTCTGTGGCGGGGAGAATAACACAACTCAAAAGCCTTCACCCAACTCGTTCTTTTGCTGTTGGTGCCCAGCAATCTGTCTTGGGCATTTATTTCATTTTCTCACCAAGATAGCACTGCTCTTTTTCATCAAAGAATTCTTTTTTTTTTTTAGACTTTATTTATTTATTTGACAGAGAACGAGAGATAGCGAGAGAGAGAGAGCACAAGTAGGGGGAATGGCAGGTAGTGGGAGATGGACAAGCAGACTCCCTGCTGAGCAAGGAGCCCGACATGGGGCTCGATCCCAGGACCCTGGGATCATGACCTGAGCTGAAGGCAGATGCTTAACCGGCTGAGCCACCCAGGCACCCCTCGTCAGAAAATTTGTAATCTTAACTTTAGTTATTCATAGCCATTTTTATTTTAAGAGAGTGAGAGAGCACGAGTAGGGGGTGGACAGAGGGAGAGGGAAAGAGAGAATCTTAAGCATGCTCCATGCCCAGCACAGAGCCTGACTCGGGGCTTGACCTCACAACCCTGAGATCATGACCTGAGCAGAAATCAGGAGTTGGATGC
Source organism: Ursus maritimus (assembly GCF_017311325.1). NCBI lineage: Eukaryota > Metazoa > Chordata > Mammalia > Carnivora > Ursidae > Ursus > Ursus maritimus. Next base: position 33,458,582 of record NW_024424675.1, on the reverse strand, counting down.
TTCATTAACTGAGCCACCCAGGCTCCCCCACATACCTTGTCTGGCTTTTCCAGAATTTGGCTGGAAGAGGAAGCAAATGGGCTGTGGGAATATGTTATTTTATTCCTGAAAGACTGTTTATTTCTGGGACACCCAGCTTGTGACTCATGACAGGAAGATCTCAGAACTTCCATTTATATTAACCAGTCAGGTTAGCCTAGTTCCTATTATTTCAGGGTTCATAGCATGTCTCCAGCAGCTGATTTGGTTTAAGAATAATTTATAATTGCCAGGTTTTCACCAAAATTGGAACACGCCAGAATTTGGGCTTCACCTGTTCAGAATAAACCCTGTTTGGATGATGGTCTGATCTTGAAGTAATCAGAGCTCTTGCAGAAAATGATCTCAATTTAGGAGATTAGTTTTCCTAATCTTAAGATTGAGAAAAGATAGTCTTGCATGTCTAGTTACAGGATCTCACTGGTTTATAAATGCCTCTGATGCTGGCCCTGGCTACCAATAGTCCAGGTGAGGGATTGGACTTGGTCAATGAGATGGGCAGGGAAGGTATGCCAGAAAGGGATACTTGAATAAATTCAGAGATGAAATGGTTAGGCTGTGTGTCCTATAGCTGGGGAGATCATGGCCATGTTGAACCTTGTAGCATTATATTCAGACTTGGCAACTAGTGTTTGAGTGATTATTCTCTTGATAGCTAAAACACAGTCATTGGATTGAAATTGAGGGTTGCTTTTCTAGAAGGACTGAGAACAGCCAGGTAAAATTTCAATGACTAAGGTACTAAACAATGTTTAAATAACTGTTTATTAATAGGGACCAATTCAGAAGCCTAGTTAAACTGACTGGGGCTCCTGACTTGGTGGGCATGAATCAGGAAACATCGCAAAGAAACACTTGTTAGGAGTGCAAGGACATGTCATGTGAATGTGAGGTTCACTGCTCAGTTTGGTTTCAAGGACAAAAGGGAGCCCTGGTTTGGTACTTCGGTCCTACTAGCTCCACCTGAGAAGGGAGGTGATGAAAACCCGTATAGTTCTAGCTTGCCACACCTGTGTGCACGTATGAGGAATGGTTCGGGGGGGAGGGCAGCTCAAGGATGGGACCAGCTGATAGTCAACTCCGGATAAGGCAGGGGAGAGACATTCAGAGAGTAGGGAAGGCTGACACAAAGTTGCTTTTATTTTAAAGGTCATACAGTTATTTTTTAGCAAAGAGAAAACTCAAGTCAGGAAAATGGCAAACAGATGGGAGTTTCCAGGATTATGGAAATATTGGAAAGATTTTAAAATTGGTTTGCATATTCTTTTTTTTTTTTTTTTTAAGATTTTATTTATTTAACAGAGATAGAGACAGCCAGCGAGAGAGGGAACACAAGCAAGGTGAGTGGGAGAGGAAGAAGCAGGCTCATAGCGGAGGAGCCTGATGTGGGGCTCGATCCCATAACGCCGGGATCACGCCCTGAGCCGAAGGCCGACGCTTAACCGCTGTGCCACCCAGGCGCCCCTGGTTTGCATATTCTTAAAACTGTGTTTCAGAATGCTGTATCAACCCTAACTTGACGTTTTTTCCTTGCTTCTGCAAAAACAAATAAACAAGCAAACAACAACAAAAACAAAAACAGATCTGTGTTATAGATTTTGGCCTTTAAGTCTCCCTGGATTAATTTAAGTCATTTTTATCCCAGGGGATGTCCAGAGGAACCATATCTTTCAATGTCCCCCCTGTTCCATTGATTGATCTCTTATTCTTTCGTTCTCTTAAAGCAGTCATTGTTTACTATGTGCCAGGCATTGCAAAAATGCACTCAGGATATTAAATAAATAAAGCAAAACTTCAGTTTTCGAGTTGCTCCCAAGGTCACTTTCCATCTCACTCTCTTGGAAATCAGCCATACCAAAGCCCTGTTAGCCTCCAAGGATCTTCTTCTAGTTCCAATGACTGGGAAGTAGTCAAAGTGTGGGCTGAGAGCTTAGTTGTATAAAACATCATGTTGCTATGGAGAGTTCACAGGTCTGGCATTACAAGGATTGGATTTGGGTGAACTTGTGCTTGTAAAATGGTCAAGCCTTGGGTGACCATCAGATCTGGTTAGAAACCTTGCTATGTCATTTAATGTGAACTTGGGCCAGTTAGTTACCTCTACTGGACTTGATTTCTTCATCTGCCCCTTTAAAATAATGATACAAATCTACCTTAGGGGGATTTTAATTTTAAATTATACCAATACATGTAAATCTCTTAGTGCAGCACCTGGCACATGGCAATTATTTGATAAATAGTGACTACTGTGTTTTCTCTGAACTTTTGATTTCCTAACTGAAAAATGATCCTGAGATCCAACCCAACTCCTAACCATTTCGATGAGGACAATCCTCCCTCTTCCCAACCCAAACCGGGGATCTTAGGATCTTAGAGCCTCTCCTTTTCCTCTCCCCCAAGGACCAAGGGCAAGAGGGGATTCCTTACTTTATTTTGTATTTTTCCACACAGGCTATGTCACATTCTATTTTAAGCTTGTAGTTGTTAAGGTTGCCATTACATCCGGAGAAGATAAAACTTTCACATCTTTTGGAGGTGGTGTTGTAGAAATATCTAAAGTGAATTTCAAAGCAGCTACCAGCATCCAAATCCATTTTGCAGGGATCTGCATGAGAAGTTCCCATTGAGTTAGGGAGAATTAGGGCTGGAGAATTAGGACACAGCTGGAGATCTTGCCTTACAGGGCCCTTAAAAATTCCTCACATTAGTTTGGAAATGGGTGGTAAGTGATTGAGTGACTTGACCAAGGGCTCACATTTGCTAAGTGACCGGGCCAGAATTTGGGGCGTCTGACTCCCAGTGTAGATTGTGCCACCTCCCCGTGCTCCAGAAGCACTGAGCCTGTACACGTTACCTGTGGAAGAAAACTTCATTATCCTTGACATCCACATTGTGACTTTCTGTAAATAGGGACCATGGGTTCAAGTATTCTCTATGCACCCAGAGCCCAGATATTGAAAATGCCTCAGTTTGCTCAGTTTCCAATCCCCCTTGACTCTCCTCTCAATGCATGTTCTTACATGGTCTGGGATCTTCAAAATTCATCACGAAACCCCTCATTCAAAATACTTCTGGTCCTTTGGGCCTCCTACAAAAGACAGCCCCATCTGGAAAGGACTTATTTGCATCATAGTTTGTTTTTTCTCATCAGACATCCACGAGATCCCTAGAGTAAGTAATGCCCATAGTCACAGGACTAAGAGTCTGTGGGTATTAGCACAAAAGAAGGACCTTCCTGGACCAGCTGGATATCACATTGTTTTGGGACACTTTCTTCCTCATTCATAATTGGTCTTTGCATTTATTTTTTGCGTTAAGTTCATACCTTTGAGCTCTCCACATATCATGTCAGCCAGTTTAGCAACACCGCACATTGATGGGGTAGTCAGCAAGAGGACGAAGAGCCCTAGGAGAAATCCCCACTCAGCAGACTTCATGTTGCAGCAAGTAGGAGGTAGGACGGTCTGGGTATCAACTGATGTTATATTTTGGGCTTGAGACTTGAGATGGCTGAGCCCACTTACCCCAAGGGCCAGGACTGAGCATGACTAGGCATCGAGTTGAACAGTGAATGCTTGGGTACCCAGCCATGAAGCTGAAGGTCCCAGACCAGTTAAACTCCTGATCGTTGAGTCCCATGTTCATCTAGAAACCATAGAAATGAAAGGATCAGGGCTTCTAGCAGAAGTTTAGTGATGGACGATGGAATGATTAGACTAAAGAATTGAAAAAGGATTGCTTCCTTTCCTCTCTTCAACCTCCACACAAGGAAGAGACTGATCCTGGTGAAACAGGAGGAATGTATTAAGAACGATAGCAGTAATGATAATAACTAACCCCTATGGTACTTCCTTCATGCTAGGCACTGTTACCTATCCATCTGCACGAAATCAGTAAATTTCAAAAAAAGCACACGCACCCCATGAGTTAGGTGCAATTATCATCACAGATGAAGAAACTGAGGCTGAGGTTAAGTTATATGCTCAAGGTCACTCATCTATTACGTAGTGGAATCAAGATTTGAACTCACTATACTATATTGCTTAGGATTATGAGACACCTTAATTTTGTTTTCTTGTAAGACTTTTGAAATTTTGGCTTTCACATTGATTATTTTTGGTCAAGTATGAAATAATGGTCCAATTTAATTTTTCAATGGCTTCAGACACATTTATTGATGAATTCTTCTTTTATCCAGTTATATAATAACTTCTCTTATACATGTGGGATTATGTCTGAGCTCTTTATTTCACTCTACTGTATATTCCTGCTCCAAAACCATTCTTAATTACTTGAATTTTGTATTATCTTAGGATTTTGCATATTCACATACATTTTAGGGTCAAGTCCAAAGCAATTATGGGGCACCTGGTGGCTCACTGGGTTAAGTGTCTCCCTTCGGCTCAGGTCATGATCCCGGAGTCCCGGGATTGGACCCCGCCTTGGGTTCCCTGCTCAGCGGGGAGTCTGCTTCTTCCTCTCCCTCTGCCCCTCCTCCTTCCTGCTCCTTCTTTCTCTCTCTCTTGCTCACTCTATCTCTCAAATAAATAAATAAAATCTTTAAGAAAAGAAATTATAACAAATCACAAGCTTACAAAAACTTATAAATACATCATACATCATGAATCCTAGAAAAATAACATTTCATTACTATTATTTAAAATAGTTTTATAATACCATTTTCCTATATTTTCTGGCTGATTATTCTTTGATCACCTCTTCTCATGACAGTGATTTTTTTATATCTTATTTCTAGGGAGAGAACAGAAAGATAATTCAGTCTTTGCTCTAGCATGGTTGATAAAAAACTTCAAGTTATAGCCCCCTGGAGAGCTAATGCACAATAGAGTGATTATAGTCAACAATATCGTATTATGATCTTCAAAGCTGCTAAGAGACTAGGTTGTAATCCTTCTTGCCACAAGAAAGAAATAACAATTATGTGACTCAATAGAGGTGTTAGCTAATGCTTCAGTGGTAATCATATTGCAATATATAAATGTATCAAATCAATACATGGTAAACCTTAAACTTGCACAATGTCATATCTCAGTTATATCTCAAATAAAAAATTAAGTTATTGCTATTGGGAAAGATCCTTTCTAGATTTATAACACTGGTAATGCCACATCTGTAACTATCTTCGTAGTGTCTGGTTCAGGTGGGCTACATGCCTGGGACAAGCCCTTGGAGAATTCTAGCTCTTTGATCTTGATCTAATGGACTCTCGTTGCAGCCTAATAACCACTGATCCAGCCCCACCACGTCCTCCCCACCCTCACTGTGCCTGTCTTGGGTTCATGATATGGCCATGAAACCTTGAACCCTGGCTCCAAGCATGTTGTGTGTGGGGCAGTATCTTACTGCTATTTTTTCTTGAGGTCAAATAGGGGAACATTTTGCTTGGTGGGCACAACCAAGGCAGATCGTCAGTATGGGCTGTCCAGACATGAGCACAGAATTAACTTAAGACCATGATTAGCCTATGGCCCCGCAGCCCCCCACCCTTCTAGCCCCCACCCTGGGTTGGGACAGTGCTGCCTGCCTCCCTGCTTGGATGGTGTTTCTCCTTCCTCTCCTCATCCCGAGAGAGGCAAGCGAGGGGCCTGGAGCTTAAGCTTCATGAGTTTCGTGGTAAATTAGTCTTTCCTGCCAAACTCAAGATCTGTTTGTAAGTCAGATCTTGTTGGGGAGAGTGGTCTCAAATTGACTGCTTCTCCATGCCTTCCTAAAAATGGACTGAGAAAAACAATATTGCGGAGGCCTGTANNNNAAGAGGATAATTAGCACATTTTTTCTTCTGGATTCTTTTTTTTTTTTTTTAAGATTTTATTTATTTATTGGACAAAGAGAGACACAGTGAGAGAGGGAACACCAGCAGGGGGGATGGGAGAAGGAGAAGCAGGCTTCCTGCTGAGCAGGGAGCCCAATGTGGGGCTCGATCCCAGGATCATGACCTGAGCCGAAGGCAGACGCTTAACGACTGAGCCACCCAGGCGCCCCTCTTCTGGATTCTTTAGACACATCCATGGATTACACCATGGAGGGCCTCCAAGGAACTGACCTATGTGTTGTCAGAGTATGCCCAATAACCCTTAAAGAAGTAGCCCCAGGAAACTTCCTGGAATCTAACATGAGGCTGTCATGGAGAGCGTTGTTCACCTTACTACACAGTGTTTCCTCTTTGAGAACATGTGAAAGAGCTCATCTCTTCTGCCATTTACTACCATGATTATTTCCGCTGTTCCTGAGTATCTTTTTGGGCTAACTTTATGGTTACTCTAACGGTTGTTACTGTGCTGCCCTTATGTTCTGTTACTATAAAAGCTTAGAGCCAATTTTATGATATCTCCTAGCAAGTGTCTGTGACCCTGTAGCATGCATTTGCTGTGCTAATCTGCATAGTTCCACCATACTTTATTATTTTTGTGTCTTCTTTCCTCTATCTTCTTTATACATATATATTTTTTTATTTAAATTTTTTATTTTTAAAATATTTTTATTTATTTGAGAGATAGAGAGAGAGCATGCGTGGAAGAAGGGGGAGAGAAGGAGGGGGAGCGGGAGGGAGAAAAAGAAGCAGACTCTGCACTAAGCATGAAGCTCAACATGGGGCTGGATCTGAGGACTCTGAGATCATTATGTGAGCCGAAATCAAGAGTCTGACACTCAATCAACTGAGCCATCCAAGCATCTCTAAATTTGTTGCTTATTTATTTTTGAAGATTTTGTTTATTTATATGACAGAGAGAGAATGCAGGTGAGCACAAGCAGGGGGAGTGGCAGGCAGAGGGAGAGGGAGAAGCAGACACCCTGTGGAGCAGGGAGCCCGATGTGGGGCTTCATCCCAGGACCCTGGGATCATGACCTGAGCTAAAGGCAGATGCTTAACCAACTGAGCCCACCAGGTGCCCCTAAGTTTGCTTTTTAAAATATTATGTGTTATGAGTCCTGGTAATCTGCCTTAAATCTTTTGAAACAAGGTTGAATGTCAATAAATAAAACCATAAACTGATTTGAACCCAGGTCTTCATATTAAATTAAAATTTTTTTCCAGGACACCATGCTGCTTGATGGTGTAAAGAATGGGATGGGGCTCTGGGGACACAAGGTCCCTCTTGGCTCAGTAGCTTCTTGGCACATCCTGTCCTGCCCCAAGGGCTGAGAGGTAGTGAAGTGGGAAAGATAGGAACTAAATGCAAGAGGAGCCACCAAAAATTTAAGTCCCAACCTAAAAGAATAGTGTCAGCTCAGATAAAAGTTTTCGCATCTTATCCCAATAGCATCAAGTAGGAGGTTCATCTGAACCCTTCTGGGTGCTTTACTCATTGCTCCAGATTATTAGACTTGATGGTAAGAGCAGGACTGAGACCCCAGGAGGGGTTACATTCCTGCCCCAGACTTTACCCTGAAAAAGAATTAGAATATTGTGAGGCTAGACTCTAGGTTAGGATTTCTCAATATCCTAGGAGGTATTTTTTCCTGTAGTCAGAATCCATAATTTTGTTCTCAACTCAGGAAGGAGCTCCTAAAAAATGACAAAAGATTGATGGACTGTAGGACCTATCTCTGACCCTACTGAGTGGACAGTTTTCTGGAATGTGGTCCAGGGGAGTAACCTGGTACTTTGTGTTTGATCAAAGCTTAATAAACTGACTCCAATTGATAGTGACAATGGACATGCCAATAGCATAGACAAATCCACCTGAGTCAGGAAGCGGGTGCCTGGAAGGGGGGCCACCATGAAGCTAATGGTATCAGAGCTTCATGGAATCACAGTTGTTTCCCCGGCCACTGTTCCTGATCCATCTTTGGTCTTTCAGCATAAGAGTTCCCAGGCAAGTCTTGAAAGGCTGGGTCTAAGAGAAGGGGTGGCATTCTAAAACAGGGCTGCATGAGTGCATGCTGTCAATGGAGGAGTTCTGCCTACCTGAGTATGGACGCTATGTGACAAGGGATCTGAGAGCAAGAGATCTCTGCGTCGAATGCTGTGCCCAGTCCCTTAAGCTCATTAGGACAAAACAAGACCCAAGATACTGGACTTGGATTCTACCAGTGTCTCTTTCTTTCTATATGGCCCTGCATCCATCCTCCCTTTCTCTGGCTATCAGTTATTCTAACTTTAAAACGCAAGGATTAGACCAAATAATGGCACAGAATCCTTCTGGTTCTAAGTTTGTGGGAAGAAGGAATGTGAATCGTGTCTCTGTCCAACCATGAGTTTGAAGGTAAAAAAGGAAATAAATCTGGGGTGGTGGGTAATAAAAATATAGAATTAAAAGGCAATGGGCAACTGGGTAGAGAGAAGTATTTCATCTACTTGGCACTGCCATGCTGGAGATGTAGGCCCAGACATGGTTGAACCTGGCCATGAAAATCTTGATGCCTGTTTGTTGGTTCCGTGGACGGAAATGGAAATACAAATTGGGTATCGGGTGGAACCATGAAATTCCTTGCCATCAAGGAGTCTGGGGCTGCCTCTGGGGTTTGGATTATTGTGGCCCTGATTTCCTTCCCAGGCCCTGGTACACATATGTCCTCTTCTTTGACAAATCCCAGAGCCCAGGAGTCTTGGAGTTGGCTGATAGTATGCGCACAGTGTCTGCCCCAAAGTTAGCATTTAATAAGTCTCTGTTGCTGGGATCTTATTTGTTTTGTTGTATATTTTTCTTCTTGAGTCTTTTTGAGGAGGGACCTTTTGGGTTCCAATTTCTCCCCCATCAAAATAACACCCTTACTCTTTCCTTCCAGTGTGCTGAACTCAAGGAAATTGACCATTTTCCCTAACTATTCAGATCGTCCTTTGAGCTTGACACCCAAGTTGCCAGAAGCTCACAGGGAGAATGCAGTTGTTTTACCAATAGCTTTCTGATCAGAGAGGCATGTGAGAGCATCCGTGTGTTCTCAAAGTAGAAATAGCACAAGGTGCAGGAGTTCAGAGGTTCTGCTGTTAGGTTATCAGAGCCATAGATGAAGAAGCCAAAGGGTAAGAACTTGGTGGGGAGTTCACATGAGTGATGGCCTAGAAATAAGGATTTTCTTTGATTTCCAAATGAACGGGGGCATCTAGCGCCAATTGTTTGCAAAATTTGGGAAGAATCACGACTGAAATTCTAAGTCTCTCTTATAGCTCTTCCTATTAAGGCTGCTTGAGTTGTTGCATTGCTGTCCTTGTAACTCTTGGGACTTCTGAACGTAGGAGCTCATCCTCCTATCTTCCATTTACTGTTTACCCCAATAACTCACCCCTTGTGCCCACCACATGTTACATGCCTGTGGTAAATGAGGGAATTCCAAGCAGATACCCCTGGACCCAGGGAGCTTTTAGCATTTGAGCTCCAGAAAAAAACTTGATCTAGTGTGAACAAATGTAGTTCTCAGGAGCATTCTTAGATATGCTCCAAGGACCTCACTGTATCTTGTCACTGTCCCTGTATTGTACACAGCCTGTATATTTCTCCCTTAGGACTGTGCTTCTGGCTTTTTTCTGTCATATTTGTGTGGAAACTGCCATGCCAAGTCACTAGGACCAGAGCACACAAGTCTACTGAGAAAGGATTTAAATTCATAGATCCACACAGATAATTTTGTCTCAATGTCACTGTGTCTTCTTTCTGCTCCCTTGGTCAATGCAGTTGCAAGATATTTTATTTATTAGCTTAATACTACTTGCTTAAATAAGAAGTACAGCCTTATTCCTTATCCTCCTGCTTCCATCTTTCTAGCTCCCCTTCATCCTGCCCATTGCTTCAGTGTAATGTTCACACTATACTATCATAGTTTTCTAAAAATTTCAGACTCATTCAGAAGGGACATTTCTTTTTTTTTTTTTGAAATGCAAAGTATGAGAACATTGGATGCATTACGCATTTATAGTAATTAAGTTAATCTCTTTCTTGTAAGCCTTATCAAATCCATTATTATCATATAGCTTCTTTCATCCAATGGCCTCTAGGTGGACAGACTGTACTTCTGTATTTCCTGGGTCTTTGACTTTTATTATTTATTTATTTATTTAATTTTTAAAAAAGATTTTATTTATTTATTTGACAGAGATAGAGACAGCCAGCGAGAGAGGGAACACAAGCAGGGGGAGTGGGAGAGGAAGAAGCAGGCTCATAGCGGAGGAGCCTGATGTGGGGCTCGATCCCAGAATGCCGGGATCACGCCCTGAGCTGAAGGCAGACGCTTAACTGCTGTGCCACCCAGGCGCCCCGGTCTTTGACTTTTAACTTGATCCTGTTGCTTGCTTTGGTCAAGGAATAATACCAGGCTTGAAATGTGCATGCAGGATTGGATTTCCTCCTTTGAGCTGTGCATTTTACCACAAGAAGAGTGTTTCTTGAGAACCTTTTGGTCCAAAAAGAAGGAGAGACACAAGGATCAAAAGTGGACTTTCCTCTCGGCCTGGATCCAAGCTCAGCCAAATCCAGTTTAGATTAGTTAGACGTCTGATTTCCTGCTGATGTGTGTGAGAGAGAAATAAACTTTTATTGTTGCTGCCCCTGAGATTTACTGGTGGGAGATAGTTACTGAACAATGCTGACTTAAACACCCATGCAAAAAATTCTCATGTAAATATTACCTGTTCACATGATATAAAATAATAGGAGGACATGGGAGATGGGAAATAACTAAAATAAATACACACATATATAATACTAATGACATTTATATGTATAAACATCCGTGATACAGCAAAGAAGAGAAAATCGTGGTCCTCTTTTCTGATCAGAAAGCAGTGGCTGGTGTTTACCCCAAAGATACAGACGTAGTGAAGAGGAGGGCCATATGCACCCCAATGTTCATAGCAGCAATGTCCACAATAGCTAAATCGTGGAAGGAGTCGAGATGCCCTTCAACAGATGACTGGATTAAGAAGATGTGGTCCATATATACAATGGAATATTACTCAGCCATCAGAAAGAACGAGTTCTCAACATTTGCTGCAACATGGGCGGCACTGGAGGAGATAATGCTAAGTGAAATAAGTCAAGCAGAGAAAAACAATTATCATATGATTTCTCTCATCTATGGAACATAAGAACTAGGAAGATCAGTAGGAGAAGAAAGGGATGGGGGGGTAATCAGAGGGGGGAATGAAACATGAGAGACTATGGACTATGAGAAACAAACTGAGGGCCTCAGAGGGGAGGGGGTGGGGGAATGGTATAGACTGATGATGGGTAGTAAGGAGGGCACGTATTGCATGGTGCACTGGGTGTTATACACAACTAATGAATCATCGAGCCTTACATCGGAAACCGGGGATGTACTGTATGGTGACTAACATAATATAATAAAAAATCATTAAAAAAAAAAAAAGAAAGCGGTGGCTGATATTCATGACTTCTTCCTCACACTATTCATCCACATTCCCTTTGCTTTCACCCAGCAATGCATCAGCTAGTTAGTGTTGTTGTTTTAACCTGGTAGAATGTTCCAAATCCTCATTTCTGAAGCATGTGAGTTCTTTGTGGCTCTGTTTGCATCGGTTGCTGTAAACCTCTACTATGCCAGACCTAGAAAATTCCTGTGTTCTAGCTCTAATTCCTGCCTCATTGTTGAGTAGTAGTCCTATTTCTCCTTTGTAATGGTGACTAATTGTGATAGGCAACAGGGAAACCACTCAATTTGCTGTGAAATAAGGAGCATGAAGTGGCCCCTTGGCAGTCACTCCATAACCCAGGTAGAGTTTTGTGACATTTGATGGAGGAATTCTGCCCTGGGATACAAAACAACAACAACAACAACAACGCCAAACCCACCAAAACCCCTCAAAACCAAGCTGGCAGATCACAGTCACCACTGTTGGGAATACTGTTGGAG
>NW_024424675.1:33355273-33446704 GCF_017311325.1 Ursus maritimus | reverse complement strand
GGGGGGGGGGGGGGGGGGGAATGGTATAGACTGATGATGGGTAGTAAGGAGGGCACGTATTGCATGGTGCACTGGGTGTTATACACAACTAATGAATCATCGAGCCTTACATCGGAAACCGGGGATGTACTGTATGGTGACTAACATAATATAATAAAAAATCATTAAAAAAAAAAAAAGAAAGCGGTGGCTGATATTCATGACTTCTTCCTCACACTATTCATCCACATTCCCTTTGCTTTCACCCAGCAATGCATCAGCTAGTTAGTGTTGTTGTTTTAACCTGGTAGAATGTTCCAAATCCTCATTTCTGAAGCATGTGAGTTCTTTGTGGCTCTGTTTGCATCGGTTGCTGTAAACCTCTACTATGCCAGACCTAGAAAATTCCTGTGTTCTAGCTCTAATTCCTGCCTCATTGTTGAGTAGTAGTCCTATTTCTCCTTTGTAATGGTGACTAATTGTGATAGGCAACAGGGAAACCACTCAATTTGCTGTGAAATAAGGAGCATGAAGTGGCCCCTTGGCAGTCACTCCATAACCCAGGTAGAGTTTTGTGACATTTGATGGAGGAATTCTGCCCTGGGATACAAAACAACAACAACAACAACAACGCCAAACCCACCAAAACCCCTCAAAACCAAGCTGGCAGATCACAGTCACCACTGTTGGGAATACTGTTGGAGTCTTAGAAGAAAGATTTGTGGTAAGACAGAACGGGAACTGGGAATCTTGGGTTGATGAGTCTTTGGAAAACTTTTAGTCTGTCCTTCCTCAAGGCATTTCCATACCCCTCCCCCTCAGTCCAAGGGGTGTCTTCATTTCCAGAGTGTAGCATTCCCTGATGAGGTGAAGCTCTCTGTGCTAATTTCTTCTATAGCTGCCCCTGGCAACACACTCAAGATGTCTATAGCTGGCAGCCTTCTGTTATTTCCTTGGCTCACAAGAAGACTCAGGCTTTCTAGCCTTTTCAGACTCTGGATGGGAAGACATCTCCCATCGCTTCTTACCGTCTAGATATGGTAAGTCTCTATGTCTTTCAACCTCAGAGGACTCACCTCAATCTCTTCTAAGCACGCTTTCATGCCCTGCTCGGACGGCAGCGTGGTCAAGGGTCTCCTGTTCCTGCCGTTCAGCTGCACTCAGCATGGGCCTGGCATGTCAGTCATCCCTTCTGGCAGAAGAGTCACTCACCTGTGAATGGTTGGTTGTTCTAAAGCCCCTCACTGGGCCGGCTGGAGGGGAGCACAGCATTCCTTAGTTCTATGACCCCCTTCCAAAAACATGTTCTTGAACCCTCTCTATAGTTAAGCTCTAACCTTCTCTTGGATGGATGGAGGTGAGTGATGGCCTTGGACCACTCTGGCCACTTCAGAATGCTTTCTTCTTCAGGTGTTTCATTCTTCTCTTCAGAACGAATGGGCGCACACCGATCATTGTCTTTAGCTGTGACGTCTCAGCTAAAGTCTATGAGACGGGGGCAAAGTTCCACTCCATAGCCTATCACAAATACATTTGTTTCACACCATGGGTCTACTATAATTTACGTAACTGGTCTCCTATTGTTGAATATTAAAGCTGATTCAAATATTTTACATTTGTAAGTAATATTGATGAATATCTTTGTCCATATCATTATTTTATCAGTCTTTTAGTAACAATTGTCACTTGGTTTGATAGCTGTCGGTCCTCCAGTCCAACTCATGTAATTCTCCAAAAAAATGGGCCCATTCCTATATCACCTCCAGCTCCTTCAGCTGGAAAATCCACATGTGGGTAGCTATGAAATAGGAGAGCTCCATTTTCCCAGTGCCTTCACTGCCTGTTCCTACCTCAGGTTCTTTTTTTTTTTTTTTTAAGATTTTATTTATTTATCCTGAAACTTCAAGGAATGCTCCATGAATCACTATCCCAGGACTACCACTGCATAAGGTATTAGCTTTTTAAAGTTCGATGATTCATTAATTGCGTATAACACCCAGTGCACCATGCAGTACGTGCCCTCCTCACTACCCATCACTGGCCTATCCCATTCCCTCCCGCCCCTCCCCTCTGAAGCCCTCAGTTTGTTTCTTAGAGTCCATAGTTTCTCATGCTTCATTCCCCCTTCTGATTACCCCCTTTCTTTTTTTTTTTAAGATTTTTATTTACTTATTTGACAGAGAGACAGCCAGTGAGAGAGGGAACACAAGCAGGGGGAGTGGGAGAGGAAGAGGCAGGCTCATAGCAGAGGAGCCCGATATGGGGCTCGATCCCATAATGCTGGGATCATGCCCTGAGCCGAAGACAGATGCTTAACGACTGCGCCCCCCAGGCGCCCCATAACCCCCCTTTCTTTATCCCTTTCTTCTCCTACCGATCTTCCTAGTTCTTATGTTCCATAGATGAGAGAAATCATATGATAATTGTCTTTCTCTGCTTGACTTATTTCACTCTTTTCATATTACACTGATATATTATACCCAGAGTAAAAAGTTCAAGTACATCCTTCAATAATTAGCACGTATCTTGGAATTTTATTTCTTCACAGATAATTGGAACTAAATGCTAATACCTTAAATGTAAAAAAAACCCCTATATTAGTAAACCCTTATAAAATTCTTTGACACCATGATCTTTATTTTGCCATTTTTTATTTAGATAGTGGCTCTAGATAGCTCAAAACAATGCTTATCAATAGAACTTTCTGCCATGGTGGAAATGTTCTATGTTTGCATTTTTTACCAACAGTAGCCACAAGCCACGTGAGGTTATTGATCACTTGAAATGTGATTAGTGAGACTGAGGAGCTGACAGAATATTTTATTTCACTGAGTTGTAATTAGTATAAGTTTACATTGAAATAGCCTCCTGTGATCAGTGTCCTTGTAATGGACAGATAGACCAAACTCAGGGGATTCAAAGAGCGAGAGCTGCAGCTCGAATGCGCCACTGTTAGTGTGAGAGGCCTGGCTACTAGGTCACCTTGAGCCGCATCAGGTCAGCTCATGGTGGTAAGGAGCCTGCAGTGTTTTCTGAACAATGTCTCTGGCTCTGGGCCAGGGGTCACCAGGGATCAGCCAGATTAGAAAGGGGAAACAGAAGAGTGGAATGGGACATGGAACTGTGATAAATTTATCTTGGGAAAAGTTCATTTGGATGGGATATGGTTGGGGAAGTGGTATGGTGGGACTAGGTGACCACAAAGTTCCAAGTTGGCATAGTCATATGGGATTTGCGGTTGGAAGCAACATCTTCCGCAGTTGCTGGAGACTTAGTAGAGGAATCGAGATCATTGTTAAATTATCTGATCCTTCCTCAGTGGTTTAATCATATTATTTCTCAGGGATGGAGTACTTTCCATAGCTATGCTTTGTGTCATCTTAGAAGATGTTTCAAAGGTTAGAGACACGATCCTTGTCTTCTTTGGGAGCGAATTTATATTGAACCTAGAGAAACTTTTTTTTTTTAAAACATACAGTTTAAGGTGGAAGGTACACTTTGATTCTTTTCTAAAACAAGAATTTTTGTTAGAAGAATGATCGGGGAAGACATGAACAATAATACTAACATTCTCCTTAGACTCTCTACCAAGCGCTGTGGTACGTGCTTTACCTGCGTCATCTCATTTGGTCTCATGACACACCTGAGGGTAGGTGTTATTCAGTGACATTTACAGATGAAGAGACTGAGGCCCCAAGGAGTTGGAGATGCCCACCTTTCCCAGGCCAGCAAGGACAAAGCTAGACTGAGTCCCAGAGCAGCTAGGACCTTTAGCCCTTACTCTGTCTTACCATCTTTATAAATGGATATTTCCAAGGTTTTTTTGGGGGAGTTGTTTTTCAGCCTGTTTTAAGTTTCCAAAAGCAAATATAAATTTGTCTTTAAGGAAAATAATTTGTAAAAGGAGGCTGAGTCTAGCCCACAAAACAGTTGGCTGGTATCTTAGGGGTTCTGGACTATGCAGTGAAGATTTTCTTTGTGAGAACAAGGCATCAAGTGTTAGGATTAATATACTCCTTGTCAGCTTCCTTCCCATCCCATTTGAAAAGTCAGAATTGTATCCTCACTATGTGGAGGGTATGATGTTAGGTTCTAGGATTCTGTGGCAAAGAAGTCTGACACAGTTCATGCTTTTATGAGATTCATTCTCTAGATAGAGAAAATACTAAGTTAAATGATGATAGGACAATGTGATAAGAGTTCCTATAAGGGCAAGATATAGTAGTTTGAAAGGACAGAGTGGCCCATTCCATCTGGGCTGAATTGGTGAAGTTTCCACAGAGATTTTTATTTAATATGAGGCTTGAAGCATGAATGGGAGCTCATCAGGAGAGTGGGAGAAAGACATTCTGACAGAGAGAAAAGCTAGAGTTTGAGCACAGAGGGACAGAGGGCATGGGGCCTTGGAGGGAGACCAAGCTGAATGAGGCAGCTTTGTAAGTGTGAAGGGGAATGAGGAGTTACGAGGCCTGAGCTGGAAGCAAGGGGAAGAGTGTCAATGGGAAAATTCAGTGGAAACTGGAAAATGTGAAGATCCATTCAGCAGCAGTGAAATTGACTGCCCAAGGTGGCAATCCCTTGGGAAGAAGGCATCCCAAGCCTTGGGTTTTGATTCCAGCTCCACCACTGGCCCCTTGGCTAATGCTATGCATATGACTTTAACTCTATGATCTTCAGTTTCCTTGTTTGTAAACTGGGTATTATGGTTGCTATGAGGACCAAATGGGGTGAAGCATGGCATGGCTAAAATGTTTGCTCACACTTAAAACGTTGGAAGCCCTTGGCAATGCCCACCAGAGCCTAGGTTTTATGGAAGATGCTGGCAAGTTCTGCCTGGGCTGTTCTGTTTTCCATTCTGTCACCACAGGAAGCTTGACACTGCACTTTCTGGGAATAAGATGAGCATTTTTCTCAGGTCCTCATTGGCACTGCCATCTCCTTCCTTACCCGAGCTTCCCAGCCAACACCAGGACCTCCAGAGCAGTCATGGTCAGTCAAGAAGAACCATTCTGCATAGGACAGGATGCAGGATTGGGAAGAGCAAACATTCTGATGTGTGGATCTAACAGATATTACAATTAATGAACATCAAGGGCATGATCTTAGCCAAGCCTACCAGAAGATGACAGGATGGCGATGCCTTTTTCTATAGAAGATGCGCTCAGGTCTATGGCAGTGTTTTTCTGCTTGTCCAAGATGAAGTCTTGTCTCTCTGGGCAATGCTTTGGGATGAGGCTTGCTAAGGCTCATATACCCATAGCCATGCAACCCTGAAACTACAATACAAAAATACCCTATATTGTTGCACCAGCCACCTTCTGTTACCTTTCACCTGGATAGAACATCTGGGCTCTTACTATGAGTTCAGTATCTTCCCACTTTGTGGGCCATGGATTATGTGACAATGCTGATGCATGGATGGATGGCCAGGCTGTGGCCTGAGCGGTTAATCATGTACGAGGGGCAGAGGAAGTTAGCAGGGCTGACTCACCAGGGTCTGAACATGGGGTGTTCATGCTCATAAACTCCACTGGCCTTCACTTGTCACCGTTTATCGAACTCCTTTGTACAGGGTTAATAAAAGGACTGTCCAAGCTGAAATACCCCTTGGCAACTGATTTCAGAAGGACTGTTAGAAGACCCCAAGGTCCTCCTTTTCCCCCAAACAGTCTGAACCAAAACCCACCAAGTTATGAACTGTAGCTTTGATTCAGTGGTGGAGTTACAGAGGATTCTATTTTGCTCTCTTGCTTTCTTGTAACATTGGCCAATTAATAAAGATGATCCCTTTTTTTTAAAGGGGAAAAATCTGGAACCCAGAAAGAGTGAATTGCTGGCAGCTTCTAACCTTTACAGAGCCTTTGCAATGATCAAGTTCTTCTGTTCCACATGGCCTCATGTACTCCTCACAAAACCTGACGGATCTCTCACATGATGGTCTCAGAGCTGTGGAGTGAGCTGACCAAGACCACATGGAGCGTGAAGTGTTCAACTTGACTTCCCGCCCGGGACCTCATTAACCCAAAGGCTGACAGAGCCTGTTCCCTGGCAAAGGCTCAGATGTGAGCACCCTGTGTACCCCCCCCCCCCCCCCCCGCCCAGGGCCATAACTCTGCCTCCCTATGTTGCTCTGTGTCCCAGAACCTTCCCTAAACCACATCTTGCTCCAGGGAATGAGAACATAACCTGGTGTGTGTGTGTGTGTGTGTGTGTGTGTGTGTGTGTTGGGTGGGGGGAAATGGAGGAGGGTGCAACTGGGATGATGAAAGGCTATTCTGACATTGCCAGGATATTGGAGAGGCTCGAGGAGGAAAACTGGAAAAGCCCACACTGGGAATGCCAGGCCAAACCCCAATACTTACAAAATGCTCTTAGAAACATGCCTCAGTTGCCAGCCATGATGTTTCTTTGTTTTTAAAATTTTTAATTTAAATTCAATTTAGTTAGCATATACTGTGTTATTACTTTCAGGGGTAGAATTTAGTGATTCATCAGTTGCATATAACACCCTGTGCTCATGCCATCAAGTGCCTTCCTTAATGCCCATCATCCAGTTACCCCCTCCCCCAGCAACCCTCAGCTTGTTTTCTAGAGTTAAGAGTCTCTCTCTCTCTTTTATTTTTTTTAAAGATTTTATTTATTCATTTGACAGAGATAGAGACAGCCAGCGAGAGAGGGAACACAAGCAGGGGGAGTGGGAGAGGAAGAAGCAGGTTCCCAGCGGAGGAGCCCGATGTGGGGCTCGATCCCAGAACACTGGGATCACGCCCTGAGCCGAGGGCAGACGCTTAACGACTGAGCCACCCAGGTGCCCCTGTGCATTGATTCTGTAATCCACAACTTTGCTGAATTCGTATATCTGTTCTAGCAATTTTTTTGGTAGAGTCTTTGGGTTTTCTATATAGAGTATCATGTCATCTTCAAAGAGTGAGAGTTTGACTTCATCCAATTTGGATGCCTTTTATTTCTTTTTGTTGTCCAATTTCTGAGGCTAAGACTTCCAGTACTATGTTGAACAATAGTGGGGAGAGTGGACATCCCTGTTGTGTTCCTGACCTTAGGGGAAAGGCTCTCAGTTTTTCCCTGTGAAGGAAGATATTCGCTGTGGGTGTTTTGTATATGGCTTTTATGATATTGAGGTATGTTCCCTCTATCCCTACATTGTGGAGGGTTTTTATCAATAAAGCATGCTGTATTTTGTCAAATGCTTTTTCTGCATCTATTGAGAGGATCATATGGTTCTTGTCCTTTCTTTTCTTAATGTGGCATATTGCATTGCTTGATTTGTGGATGTTTGAACCACCTCTGCATGCCAGGAATAAATCCCACGTGGTACTGGTGAATAATCCTTTTAATAATCCTATTAGCTAGTATCTTGGTGAGAATTTTTGCATCCATGTTCATCAGGGATATTGGTCTGGAATTCTCCTTTCTGGTGGGGTCTTCATCTGGTTTTGTGGGATCAGGGTAATGCTGGCCTGAATGAGTTTGGAAGTTTTCCTCCATTTCTGTTTTTTGGAACAGCTTCAGAAGAAAAGGTATTAATTCCTCTTTAAATGTTTGGTAGAATTCTTCCTGGGAAGCCATCTGGCCCTGGACTCTCGTTTGTTGGGAGATTTTTGATTACTGGTTCAATTTCTTAGCTGGTTATGGGTCTGTTCAGGTTTTCTATTTCTTCCTGTTTCAGTTTTGGTAGTTTGTATGTTTCTAGGAATTTATCCATTTCTTCCAGATTGCTTATTTGCAGATAATAGCTTATAATACTCTCTTATAATTATTTGTATTTCTTTGGTGTTGGTCTTGATCTCTCCTCTTTCATTCACGATTTTAATTATTTGGGTCCTTTCTCTTCTTTTTGATAGGTCTGGCTAGGAGTTTATCAATCTCGTTAATTCTTTCAAAGAACCAGCTCCTAGTTTTGTTGATCTGTTCTACCGTTTTTTTGATTCCTATATCATTGATTTCTGCTCTACCCTTTATTATTTCTCTTCTTCTGCTGGATTTAGGCTTTATTTGCTGTTCTTTTTCCAGCTCCTTTAGGTGCACGGTTAGGTTGTGCCATGGTGGTTCTTATGTTCTTGTGTCTTGTTCTGTAGAAGAAAAATATTCTCAAAGATTCTCAAGTGAAGTTTTGTTCTTAGAAATATAATATTTAATTTTCCATTACCTCCATCATTAAAACTAGACCATGAAGCTAAGTTTTCTTGCCATAGGGAAAGCAGAACCTCAAAGAACCAGGTGACCCCTAGCCAGACCTATCAAAAAGAAAAGAGAAAGGACCCAAATAAATATGCTTCTGCATTGTGCTGTAGAGCCTTGAAAGGTGTGAAGTTTCATTATAAAAGCCAGCCTCTTAAGAGAGCAGTGCTTGCCTAGCTGCAAAATTTACTGTGCAATTACTATGTGGCATGTAATGTCTTTAGAGTTTATGGGTTATCTATTTTCATGTCACCATTGTCTTAAAGACGAGGAAGCTGATGCTCAGAGAGAGGTTGATTCAGGTTGTATGAGGTCACTCAGCTAAGAAGTGGTAGAGCCAGGATTTGGGTCTACGTATGTGGCTCTGGGCCCCTAGTTCATCACTCATATGCTCGTCTCATATGCTGGGTATTGTGCTCAGGGCAGGGAATACAGCAGAGAACAAGACAGTTTAGAAGGTCACTGGTTGAATCTCTTTGCCTTGTGGTCTTTGTACCAATCTTGCAAGGCTGGAATTAAGAGCCCTCATCTTATGCATGAGAAAGAAAGGGAAACATGGGGAATTGTCTTGCTCAAGGTTGTAGAAAGACATAGTTGAAAGATAGAATTAGAAACCAGATGTCTCATAGCTCTCTAATGCCCTTTCCCTGCTCTGCTAACACTTCCATGAAGCAGATTTGGGGCCAGTGCTAATGCCTCGGCAGTTAACCAAGGCTTTGCTCAGGCTGTGGAATCTCCAGAGCCCAGGAACACCGGGGACCAAAGGATGGTAGTTGGTGAAAGAGGAAAAGCAAAAACAAAGAAAACAGATTGGCTTAGGGATTTCGATGAGACTTACAGTCCCAGATATAATGTCCCAGGCTTCAGGATAGAGGCAGACCCTGGGACAGGGCAGTGTCTGTGGATGGAGGGTTTGTGGGTGTGTTCAGAGAGGCATATTTAGAGATTCACAGATGTGGTGATGAGAAAGATTACGTGGTTTGGGAATGGAGGAAAGCTGTTTTAATCAGGGCATTTAAGAAAATTATTCTTGGCAAAGAGAAGGAGAATGTTAGAAAAATAGATCCACTGTAGGGGCTGGTGAGAGACTCTTCTGTTGAGCTCCCAAAGGCAGCTGGGTCAGAACTGGGCATGAGAAGCCCCTTACCTGTCGTGATTTATATTGTTGTTTAATGTACAGACTATCCCACAGAAAGCAGAACAGCACTGAAGTCCGTTTTGGCAATCTTCCTGCAATGTACAGAATTGAGTACAGTCTCCAGGATCCGATCTGCAGGGTGGGGGTTCCAAGATATTCCCTGGGACACAGAACAGGAAAGAGAAGGGCCCAAACAACAGACTGGAGTAACATCCAGAACTCAAAAGCCCAGGTAACTGCTAGAAAACCAGCCACCCTGACCTTCCTCCCATGGTCATAGGGAGGTGGAATCAGATGTTGTCCTTAGCTGCTGCTTTTCTCCGGGTTCTCGGCAGGAAAAGCCGAGGCTTGGGTATCTGATTGGAGACAGAAGTCAGCAGGACCCTGCACCCATTGGTGATTCACCATCCTTGCAGATTGGATACCTCACGGACCGTAGTTGGGTCCAGTTCAAGGGAATGAACCATGTGGGGTGAGCAAGAGAGGGGCATGTAAGTGCATTTGCGCTGACTCATCGTGTAGTCCCAAGCAAGTTGTACAACCTCTCAGTAACAACATTGTTTATCCTAGGGTCGACCTAACACGTGCTATTTGTGTGTAGGAGAATGAGGGGGAAGGAAGATTTTTGGGAAAGGATGAAGAGCACACAGTACACCGAAGATTCTGGCATCAGAATGTTAGAACCCAAATCACAAATGGGTTCGGGGGGTAACTTATTCCATGGGGTTGAGGGTGGGTATTTTGGAATGGGGAGCGAAGATTGGCTTCTCTTTCTTCCCAGGTCTCTTTTGATAAGGAAGCCAGAGCACGAGGATGCCCCCACTTTTTACTATTAGAGAAGAGTAAGCATCTTCACGCTCACATCCCATTTCCCCCAGCCCTCAGTACTTGGGTCCAAGTCAAGACCACCTCCACCAGGAGATCCTGCCGCAGGGCTCCAACTCACAACCTTCTCTCTGTTCCTGAACTCTAAGGCATTAAGGATAAGTACAATTAGCCCCTTTATCGAAGCCCAGCCAGGCCCTAATTTTTGTACCTTGTGACTAGCCTTTTCTTTGGGACAAATGCCATAGGTGGAGCATTCTATAAGCCCTTCTTGACTTATTGCTTTGAAACTATTTGCAATTAGAAGGGGGTCCATAGGATAACATACCTGGAGGGAACAAATGATGAATGAATCTGGGGCAATAATTGTAATAGCAAATAGCACCAGAGGAAAAGGCCAAGGCCCAAGCTTTTGGCAATTTGGCAGAGACCAGTATGCAGCACTCACCCTGAATCTCTGAGTCATCCCATGGGTCACTAGATCGGTGCAAGAAATTGGAACTGGTCCCCACTTTGGGGAGGAGCTTGGGGATCATGGGACAGTGTGGGGAAGGAGTCTGGAGCCAGGGATCTCAGAGAGGTGGACCTTCTCAAGTTTTGCCTCCTCTTCTGGGTACGTGATCCCAATCTCCCTCACAAAGCCTTACCAGTCTTTCAGGAGCCCTTTCTGTGTTTCTCTTCAAATTTTAGTCCTTGATTCTCCAAATTAATCCTGCCCCCCTTCCCTTGCACTTAGCTTGCCCCCCCATCAGTCTTACAAATCTGTGTGCCTTCTCTGAGATCCCTAAAACAGGAACTTGCCTTCCTAGACACCTGAGATAGTACACGTTTCCCGCTTCTGAGCCCCCAGTATTCTGAGGATGCTCTCCCCATAGAAGAATGCAGGTGTGATGGATAATAGTCCATTTCCCATTTGGTATTGGTCAAGGTCAACACAACTGTGGTCAGCGCTCTTGTTAGGTTGACCGTGTGGCTGAGGAGATGGACTCTACACCTTGCCACTGATGCTAGTCCCCGGTAATTGTGCAGGTGCTTCTGAGTGTTTAAAATGGGGAATAAAATGTAAAACTGTCTTTCCTTCTCTCCCAAACATTCTCCAAGGCAGAGAATATGTAAGTTCCAGCCTGAGTTCTACCAACTTAATTTTCCTCTCTCTTTTTTTTCTTACAAAATTTATTTATTTATTTGAGAGAGAGAGGGAGAGAGAGAGAGAGAGAGTGGGGAGGGGCAGAGGGAGAGAGAATCTCAAGCAAACTCCCTGCTGACCACAGAGCCCGACACGGGGCTCCATCTCATGGGGAGATCACGACCTGAGCCAAAACCAAGAGTCAGACGCTTAACCGACTGAGCCACCCAAGCGCCCCTCCTCTCTGTGTTATTGCTTGAAAAGCTGGCGCAAGCATCCGTGAAGGACAGCAAGAATACAGTGGATGATGAAGCTGATAACGTTTACAGCAGTTAATTCTTACTGAGCGTTTATCACGGTCCATTAAGGGTGTTCGGCGGGTACGTGCATGATCTCAGTTTCTCTTCCCAACTATCCCAGTGTCATTATATCCATTGCAAAGATAAAATCTGAGGCCCAGACACTTTGTCCAAGACCACTCAGTAAGCACACAGCAAGGATTCACACCTGGATCTTACTGGCAATAAAACTTGGACCCTTGCACATGCTACTGTATTTTTTTCACAAAGTTTATCCTCAGCCCTCAGATCCTCTCATCTCTACAGATGCTGCTTCAGCCCCCCTCCCCCCACGGAGCCCCGACCCAGCACCTACTCATCCAATGTTCCTTGGGGCTCCCAGACATCTGCTGTGGTGTTAAGTGAATCAAGAGAAGGAGCTGGAGAAGCAGCACAGGCTTCATGCTGCTGGTGGGATGGATGGGTAAGTCCTGGCTGAGGACTGCTGGGTCTGACCAGGCACAGCTCCGAGGAGGAGAAAGAGAAGGAGGGCCCAGTTGAGGCATATGCTGTGACCAGCCTTGCACCGTGTATTCCAACAACAGGTGTCCAAGTACCTCCCAGCCACGCCCACCCAGGACTAGGTAGTGTTTTCAAATCTGCACCCCTTTCACTCTCTAATGTCCTTGTTATGTCTTTCCTCTGTGTAGGTCTTGTTAATGTCCTTTCACAAAATTTTAATAATTTTTCCCATGTAGATTTCTGGCATGTCCTTGTTATATTTATTCCTAGAGGCTTGAACTTTTAAAATTGTAAGGAGTGGGTAACTTTTTAGTTATTTCTTTCTGTTTGTTGCTGATGTAGAGAAAGGACTTTGATGTATTGATCTGTTCCTAGCTACCTTGCTAAATTCTCCCACCACTCATTTTAATTTCTTCGTGTGTTCCTTGTAGTGTTCTGAGTAGTCAATCACCGTCTGCCAATTATGACAATATTATTTTTTCTCTTTAAAATTTATGCCATTTTAAATGCCTCCTTGTGCAGGCCAGGACCTCCATACATTACTGTATAGAAGGGAAGATGTGCATATTTTAATCTGATACCTGATTTAAAATGAAAGCTTCTTAAATGTCCCCTTTTAGGATAGTGTCTGTTTTAGGTTTCTCATAAACACCTCTTATCAAGTTTAGAAGATTCTCTTTCATTCCTGACAACAAGAAAGATTTCCTCGATTTATGTGAAATTATATCTGTTGCTTTTTTCTGTTAGTGTGTTGAATTATGTTTCAGATTTTCTTTTTTTTAAGGTTTTATTTATTTGTGAGAGAGAGCCAGAGAGAGCGAGAGAGAGTGAGCGAGAGAAAGAGTACGCATGAGTGGGAGGGGCAGAGGGAGAGAGAAAGAGAATCCCAAGCAGACTCTGTGCTGAGCTCAGAGCCCAATGCGGGGCTTGATCCCACGACCGTGAGATCACCACCCAAACCAAAACCAAGACTTGTTTGCTCAACTGACTGCACCATCCAGACACTCCCACTTCAGATTTTCTAACATTAAACCATTCTTGCATTTCTCCCATAATCTAATGTGATTATTGGATATTATCATTTTCACATCATTGGTTCAGCTTGCTGTTTTTAAGGAATTTTACATCTCTGTTCATAAGAAAGCTGAGCCTGTAACCTTCCATTCTCACACTGTCCTTGCCTGGTTTTGTAGTAAGTTTGCACTGATGTCATAGAAAGTGCTGAATAGCAGCCCCTATGAATCAATTCTGCGGAAAGTTTTGTGTAAGGTAAAGATAACTAGTTACTTGAATCCTTAATTTCCTTTTTTTTTTTCTTCTTGCACAGATATACTCACTTGTACCTTGTTGTTTTCACTTAACAATATATCCTGAGAATTACGCTAAGGTAGTTCATGGCAATTTCCCCCCTTTTTATAACTGCATCCTATACTGCGATGTGCACACAAACTTAGTCGTGCCGCCAATCTCCTTTACAGGGGCCTTTATGTGTTTTCCAAGATGTTGCTATTACAAATATGCTTCAGTCAACAGCCACGTGCATATTTTCTGTATTGTTGGAGGTATAACATCCCCGTAAATATCTACAGGTGTAATTGTTGCTTAAAAGGGTAGGTTGATACATAGTTTTCTTGGATATCACTAAATAAATCACTCCATAAAGTCGATAGTCTTTTGTATTTGCCACCAAGAGCGTTTCCCACAACGGAATGTATGGTTGTGTTTTTCAATTTTTGCCAAACTAAGTGAGAAATGTTATCTCTGCAGTTGCTGATGTTTGTTTACATTGTAGTATATTCCAGTACTTCATTGAGTTTTGTATCTGAATAATAATCCATTGCATGTATGTACCACAATTGGCTTATGTGTTCATCTGTTGATGGACAGTTGTGTTGTTTCCACCCTTTGGTGATTGCAAATAGTGCAGTGTGAACGTTTGTGTATGAGTATTTTTTTTAGTACCTATTTTTAATCCTTTTGGGTATATATCCAGCAGAGGAACTGATGGGTCATATGTTTAGCTTTTGAGGAAATTTCGACTGCTTCCATAATTGTTGAATTATTTAACATTTTTTATCACTCATGCATGAGAGTTTCAATTTCTCCAGTTCCTTGCCAACTCTTGCTATTTTCTTCTTCCTCTTCTTCTCCTTCTTCTTCTTCTTCTTCTTCTTCTTCTTCTTCTTCTTCTTCTTCTTCTTCTTCTTCTTCTTCTTCTTCTTCGGATTACAGCCCTCCATGTGATTGTGAAGTAGTATCTAATTGTGGTTTTGATTTGCATTTCCCTAATGATGTGGAGCATCTTTTCATGTGCTTGCTGTATCTTCATTGGAGAAATGTCTATTCAAGTCCTTTGCAATTTTATAACTGGGCTGTTTCTCTTTCTTGAATTGTAAGAGTTCTTTTTATATTCTGGGTATTAGACCTTTAGCAAACGTATAATTTTCAAGTATTTTCTCCTGCTTTATGTGTTGTTTTTTCACTTTTTTGATAGAGTCTTTGATGCACAGGTGTTCTTGACTTTGATGAAGCCCAACTTATCTATTTTGTTGATGTGATTTCTATGCTTTTGATGCCATTTCTAATGATCCGTCGCCTGATCCAAGGTCGTGATAATTTATCTCTACACTTTCATCTTGGAATTTTATAGCTCTTATATTTAAATCATTGATCAACCTTGTATTAATTTTTGTATATGATGTGAGATAGGGATCCGATTTTATTCTTTTCCCTGTGAATATCAAGGGTCCCAGTACCATCTGCTGATGTGACTATTCTTAGTTTTGATACCCTGTTAAAAATCATTGGCCGTAGATGTGTGGGTTTATTTCTGGACTCTGAATTCTGTCTATCAATCTATATGTCTGCCCTTATGCCAGTACCACACTCTTTTGATTACTGTAGCTGTGTAGTAAGTTTTGAATTTGAGAAATGTGAGCCCTCCAATCTGTAGTACTTTATTAATATTGTTTTGTGTATATGGTATGCTCCTCGAAATTCCATATGAATTTGAGGCTTGGCTTCTTCATGTCTGCAAAAAAAAAAAAAAAAAAAAAAAAAAAAAAAAAGGAAGCCATCAGAATTTTATTTGGGATTACATTGTATTGCTATTTTAATGTCCTAGATCTTCCAATCCGCAAATATGGAATGTCTTTTAATTTATTTAGGTCTTCCTTAATGTCTTTCAGCAATGTTTTCTATTTTTTGGTGCACAGGTTTTTCACCTTCATGGTTAAACTTATTTCTAGGTATTTTATCCTTTTATATCTTATTAGAAATCAAATTGTTTTCTTAATTTTGTTTTTGGATTGCTAATTGCTGGTGTATAGAAGCACAATTGATTTTGGTGTCTTATTTTGTACTTTTTTTTTAATTTTTAAAAATTTTTAAAAAAAATTTAAAAATTTTTAAATAATAGTATTTTTTATTATGTTATGTTAGTCACCATACAGTACATCCCTAGTTTTTGATGTAAAGTTCCATGATTCATGAGTTGCGTTTAACACCCAGTGCTCCATGCAATACGTGCCCTCCTTAATACCCATCACCGGCCTATCCCATTCCCCCACCCCCCTGAAGCCCTCAGTTTGTTTCCCAGAGTCCATAGTCTCTCATGCTTCATTCCCCCTTCTGATTTATTTTTGTACTTTGTAACTTAGCTGAATTTGTTTATTAGTTCTACTAATCTTTTTGTGTGGATTCTTTTGGAATTTCTCTATGGGGGATCATGTCATTTACAAGTAGACAGAGTTTTATTTCTTCGTTTCCAATTTAGATGGCTTTCTTTCTTTCTTAATTGCTTTGGCTTAAACTTCCAGTACAATATTGACTAGCAGTAATGCATTTTTTGTCTTATTCCTGATCTGGGGAGGAAAGATTTCACTCTTTCACCATTGAATATGATGATAGTTGTGTATTTTTCATAGATACCTTTAATCTTGTTGAGGAAGTTCCTTCTATTCCTAGTCTTGTGAATGTGGTGCATTTTGTAAAATGCTTTTTCTTTTTCAGTTGAGATGATCATGTGATTTCCCCCTTCATTCTATTAATGAGTTTTATTACATATCACTGCAATTATAAGTACAGGTACTGCAGATTTTAAAAATAAACTATACCTGTGTACTGAAGGAGATTGTTTCAGGAGTTTAGAACATCAGACTAGGGTTCAACTCTTCACTGATATCTTCTTCCCAGATCCAGTGCCTATTGGGAGTTCAGCATCCCCAGGTTTTCCCTTTTTCTCTTAGAGGAAAATCAACTTTGCTTCTAAGAGCCTACACTGTTTCTCCACAATATTTATGGTCAAGGACCACCTCTTCCTGGAGAACCTGCCCTGAGCTCTTGGCTGATGGATCTCCTCTCTCGTCTGAGCTCTAAGATACTTACAGTGTGTCCCTATTCTTCCCATGTCCTCCTCTAGTCTTTCTCTAGATATCATTTGTATTAATTAATTAATTATAATTAATACATATTAATAAATCTGGAAAATATATGTTAATATATGTTTTCTAGCTATATTACAATATACTTGATACAGTTCAGAATTTTTTCAAGCTGGGAAAGCACATGTGTGTAATATATATAATTATATATAAAATATGTAATATATTGTTTTCTAGCCTTATTAAGATATAACTGACATAACATTGTATAAATTTAAGGTGTACAGTGTGTTGGTTGGATATGCTTACATGTTGTATAATGGTCTAACACCTCCATCATGGCAAATAATTATCATTTCTTATTTGTGGTGAGAACACATAAGATTTACTCTCTAGGCAATTTCTTTCTTTTTTTTTAAAAAAGATTTTATTTATTTGAGAGAGAGGGAGAAAGAGAGAGAGAAAGACAGTGAGAGAGAGAAGGAGCAGAGGGAGAGGCAGAGGAAGAGGGAGAAGCAGATTCCCCAGTGAGAAGGGAGCCCAACACGGGGCTCAATCCCGGGACTCCAGGATCATGACCTGAGCCAAAGGCAGATGCTTAACCAACTGAGCCACCCAGCCGCCCTCTCTTAGCAACTTTCAAGTAGGTAATACAGTGTTGTCACCTGTAAGTACTGTGCTGTATGTTAGATAGCCAGAATCTATTCATCTTACAATTGGAAGTTCATACCTTTTGCCAACATTTCCCCATCCCCCAATCTCCAGCCAATGGTAACCATTATTCTATTCCCTGTTTCTAACAGTTCAGCATTTTTAGTTTCCATAAGGAGGTGTAATCATACAATATTTGTCCTTTACACACACACACACACACACACACACACACACACACACACACACACACAGTATCTTCTTCTATTCATCCACTGTGGTTGTTCTATATTTTCCTACAAAAATAATGTTTTCTTCTTTTCTGTAAATTATTTTGTAATTAGAATATAGAAATATTATATCTTTCAGGGAAAATTCTGTTTACAAAGGAGAGGGTTAGTCCTGTGAGAGCAGGAATCCTCTACAGAAGGCCCAGTCCCACAGAGAACAGGCTGTGATAAGGGCAGGCTAAGGGGAGGAAACAGGGCTCCTTGTTTGGCCAGTGGAAGCAGGGAGGAGCCCAGGATAACCACCCAGCTCTCCAGGGAAGTCTGTGCCAGACCGAGCGCTCTCCACTCTGCTCAGAGTCATGTCAGCCCAGGCTCTGCTGCTCGTCCTGTTCCTCTGTGTGCTGCTGCCGCAGGCCCAGGGAGGGCACCGTAACCTGAAGATGATGCAGAGTAGGTGATGGACTAGGGGACAGAGAGGGGGAGGGGGCCAGGAGCGGCTGTGTGCCTTCTGAGGAGGACCTGGGAATTGGAACCTTTCAGCACATCCTGCTCAGACCACAGCACTATGAAGACTCTGGGTCCTCCCAAACCGTGGCCCTCTGGCCCTTTTACTCAGTCCTGGGAACAGTGATGGGGGTGGAGGGAGAGCCTACATCTTTTGATTCTCTGTTCCAAATACCCAGACACAAACGGTACATACAGTAGTGAAAGGTACATACTGGGCTGAGAATCACATGGGGAAACCAAACAACTATTCTTAGATTTCTGCACACATGTGACATGTCACATCCAGAAATGTTGGTGGGAGTAGCTGTAGAATGAAAGGACCTTGGGAAAGCAGATTTTGGGGTGTACAGGTTCAAGTCAAAGTTATCATCAGAAGAACCAGGATGGTGGCAGTGGAAGGGAAATAGTGCAAGTGGTATTTTCTGGGAAGAGGCAAGGGCCCTGGAGAAAGTGACAGGGACAGGAGAGAGGGGGCAGAGCGGGAAGTCCTCTTCCTCTCTGGACCCTGCAAATTCTGGAGAGTGGGGAGGGTCTGCAGGGTGTCTCAGTCTCTGCTGAGTTCTCAGAGTGTAGACTCTATGGGGTGCATCACCAAGGCCATGATCAACGTGGAAGACAGGGTCCTGGTTGCAGAGTATCCAGAGGGCCCTGGAAGGCCAGGTATTGAGATTTGTTGGGGGAAAACTGGGGGATGTAGGATTTAAGATACTACCCGTCACCAGGATTGTGTAAAGGACAGAAAGTGAGTTCCCTGAAAAGTCCAAGAGCATCATGTGTGGGACCTGGGTTCTGGGGTCTTCGGGAGAGACTTTAAGCTTGAGAGGAGTACTCTCAAGGGATCAAGTTCTCACTGATCTTACTCCTGCTCCTTTTAGATTTAAAGGCCTGTGACAAGCAGCCCAGCGTGGATCTTTGCAGCAATCACTGTTCATATTTTCTAAAGTGTCCACAAGAAAATACCGTATGCTGTTCAACCTACTGTGGGAATGTTTGCATGAGCCTGCAGTGAGTGGGCGAGGGGGCTGGGCTGTGCCTCCTGCTCCCCCAACCCTTTCTTTAGACCAAAGCAGGAGGACCTCAGATCCCGGGCACCAGGATGTGATCCCGGGCACCAGGATGTGATCCCGGGCACCAGGACGTCCACAGGAAAGCACCCTCCCCGCTGTCTGTACTGCTTGCTCCTGCCAAATAAACCAGAACAGATGTCCACAGACTTGCCTGTTTTGCTCCCAGTGCTTGTGATCACCAAGGACCCAGTGCAGACCCCAGAGTGGCCCCCTCACGGGGTCCAGGCCTCTGATCTCTCTCCCCTTGTCACTCCCCTCTATTCTCTCTCCCATTGGCCCCCGCACCCCTGCCAGGTCCCTGAGGCCCAGGCTCATTGTTGATCTGCTCACTGAACCAGTGCTCCCAGGGCAGAAACTGTCCATGTGTGGTATCTCCCAGTGCTAACCAGAACATTCCTCAGCCTGGGGTCAGAAGGGCCAAGTTAAACATGAGGTAGGTGGAGGCTAGACCCTGGTCACAGAGTAGGAGGCCCCCAGGGAGGCCTCTTCTTAAATTTAATCCATCCCCATCCCGGTCTCCCCATTCTCCTTGTGAGGTTCCGGTTACTGTCCCTTTATGATGAAGAAAACCAATCCAAGGGAAGTTAAGTGACACGCTCAAGGCAAAAGAGAGTGAGAGGTCATGATGTGGCTGGAGGAGGATGTTTGTGTGGACCCCTGTTTGCTCACAGCTCCTCCACTATGGGGAGACCATGTGCAGGGAAGTAAGTGTCTACACTAGCATCTCCCACCCCGTCCTCCACCACTATGGCCACTCTTGGGATGGGGCCTGGAACAAGGTGCCAGGACCTGAGACTCCAGGGCCTTCCATCAGCTGAATAGTCCCCACCTTTCCCCAAACCCCCTCCATTCTCTTTTCTAATCCAGGGAGAAACCATGTGGTGGGGAACAGGTGGTTCACAGTGATGTTACTAAAGATTAATTGGCTACTAATGCTCTCAGGTGAATCATTGAACCTTAATCATTGGGGGACAGGCTCCTGACCACTCAGCGCAAGCACAGCTGCTCTGAGGTGGTCCTGGGCTAAATCCAGGGACGAGGTCACATGTGCCCAGTGGAGTGATATGGAGTCAAGTGGGAAGAGTTCAAGGCAGGCAGGTGGGCCTTGCTGGAGGCAGGTGTGCAGTGTTACACTCCAGTCCAGTGCTTCCTGCTGGGCCTCAGTGAAGGATTGCCCAGAGGAGGAAACGTGCCTCTCTCAGGCCAGAGCGTCTGGCCCACCTCAGAAGCATCCTAGGGCTCCTGGTACCAGAGGAGCTTCTCCACCTCTCCTGGGACCTGCCCTTGGACCAGGAGACCTTAGGAAAGACACCACGATCAACCAGCCCTTGGACAAGGAGATCTTAGGAAAGAGATTATGATCAACCAGCAGCACAGCCATCATCAGACACAGGTGGGTGGTAAGGGCATGCTCTGCAGGAGTGCTTCCTCACATAGCCTGACTCTGCAAGCATCTTCCCAGTGCTTGGCCATGCCCCAAACACCCTGGGAGAGACTATTAAGAGAGGCAAGGTTACCTGCCAGAGCCCACATAGGGAGTGACCTCCCATGTCTACGATCAGTGCTCCCTACCATGTGGGTACACCATGCTGCCAGCTGACCTAGTCCTTGCCCCTGGCATGAGCCCCTGACCATGAATTCTATTTGAAGCAGCTGGTCTTCTCCATCGTGATAACTGGTGGCCTGGCCTGTGTTCCACAGGGCTCTCTGGACACTCCACCCTGCCCCAGTGGACTCAGAGGCTACACCTAGAATGCGTTGACTGGGAGGAGTGCTTGCCTGGCCAGCACTCCATGTTCTGTCCTATGGAACAGTTGTGTGCCCCTATGGTAGGTCGAGTGGAGGAGTGGGGACCCCTGCAAGGCCTTGACTCTCATGGAGGCAGAGGAGGGAGTAAACGTGAATTCTGCCATGACCTGGGTGTCCAAAAAGCCAAGTTCCAGCATGTGGAGAATTGTTGATCAGGCTGGTCTGTCGGACAGACACACGACCTCCCGGTTGTCATGGCTTCTGCAGTGACTTCTCTCTCCTCATGCTCCAGCCACGCTCCTAGCAAATTCTCTCTTCCCAACCCCTCATTTTGTTCATCAGAAGTAGCTTTCTCACATGTAGAGACTCAGCACATAGCTTCAGTCTCTTACTCAGGACTAAGCCATCTCCTTGGACCTGTGATGTAATAGAGTTTGAAGAGACTTCGATAATTAGATACCCCAGAGGACATCATGCTGATCTTTCGGGTCATTTACGTTGCGCTAACTGGCCATGGGGAAATAGTAGGTATCCTAAGTGTTTTACCATATGCATGCCAGAGTGTAGGAGATACACCTGATGTTATCCAGGACTTTCCATATTGGTGAATTTCCAGAGATCCAGTGGCCTGGGGCTCATGGGGACAGTCTTTTGAGACAGGAGTCAAGTTTCTGCACCTTGTATTGCTTACCATGAAGAAAGACACAATGCATGTACTGTATGGTGACTAACATAATATAATAAAAAATCATTATTAAAAAAAAAAAAAGACACAATGCATGGTGGTCCTCTTTGGATTTTGGAGATAACAACGGCCTCTTTGGGGCATTCTCCTTTCATCTATTTCCTTGGGGGAATGTAAGGCTGCTAGTTTTGAGTGAGGCTCAGATTACAAGAAGATTCTGCAGTAAGCCCAGGATGTGTTGAAAGTTGCCTGCCAGCTGGGTCTTAGCACCTAGCATATGCATTTTACTCAGTGTGTCGGTGGCGGATCAGGGTGCTGGATAGAACCATTGCATGTCCAAGTAGGAGAATCACAGAACACACACTTGGCTTATTCAGGTCAGGCCTTGTCCTCTTATGTTGACATTTGAGAAGCAGCTCTTTACTTGCTCATGGACACTAGTAAAAAATTGCATGCCTGACCATGGGACATCGCGTCACTCTACAACTGGAATTTTCCATCAGAAATCGGGAGTGATTTGACCTATGAAGTCCTAAAACGGGACGCGTTATAGAGTCAGCCCATTGCCAAATGGAAATGGTATAAATGAGAATGGGCCCAATCAGACCATTTCTTCTGGAAATACGTAATCAAGGGTTTAGGCCCTAAGGACCCACTGATATCTCCTCTTGCTTCATTCTTGCCGGTTGCCACTAAGTCTCCAACAGGGGCTTCCCTTTCCACATCACCACGCATTCCCTAAGAAGTGGTGTCTTCCCATGTCTGCCTATTTGGGTCGTCATACTTTCCAATCCCTTCCTGGTTTTCTCAGGAACCAGAGATCTAATCTACCAGGTGTCAGCCTTGCCCTCGGGGTTCGTCCATTCATTGGCAGACTTTTGCAAGCGTGATTTTACCTGTGTTCTATGCTAAGCCCTCTGCTCCCATCTCCTCACTGCCATGCAGTCTCTGCAGCCTGTGTGTGTATGTCTCTGCGGTTAACCTCAAAAATAAAAAGTCAGCTATTTTGCCAGCAAAAATGGGTTAACTTGGGAATAGCAGAGAATTGCAGCTCAGGGCAAACAAGCTTTGGCAGAACCACAGCAAGTCCGGAGATCAAAGGAGGGAATGCTCCTTCGAGGAAAGTGGGAATTAACTGGGAGTTCCAAGTAGAATGGCTTTTCATTGGCTGGGTTGTGATAGTCTCTCATTGGCTGGGCTATTGCCAGGGAGGAGGAAGACCTTTCTTTCTCTTGCTGTGACCGCAAGTACTAAGTGGCTAAGGTATGATCCACTTGCCAGGAACATTTCCTGTTGGGACTACAATTGAGGAGTAGTGTGGTGTGAGAGCTCCCCCTGGTGGCCTCCCGACTCCATATCAGTGAGGTTTTCCTTTATGCGTTTTCACGCTGCATGTCTGTGGACTCCAACAATACTAATCCAAATCTGCTGGATCTCAGTGTTTTATTTCTTTGCTCACAGATTGCTTGAAATTTGTAGCATTCTCTATTTCCTCATTAGACTGAGGCTAGGGGTTATGGATTGATTTATTTGCTTTCCTTGTTGATCTGATGGGTTTTTTGTTTGTTATTAGTTTCAGAGGTAGAATCTAGTGATTCATCAGTTGCACATAACACCCAGTCTCATTCCATCAGGCGCCCTCCTTAAGGCCCATCACCCAGTTATCCCATCCGCCCACCCACCTCCCCTCCAGCAACCCTCAGTTTGTTTCCTAGAGTTCAACGTCTTATGGTTTGCCTCCTTCTCAATTTTCTTTTCTTTTTAAAGATTTTTTTATTTGAGAGAGAGAGAGAGAGTGAGAAAGAGAGAGAGAGAGAGAACAAGTGGGGGGAGGGGCTGAGGGAGAGGGAGAAGCAGGCTCTGTACTGAGCAGGGAGCCCAATGCAGGATTCGATTCTAGGACCCTGGGCGCATGACCTGAGCTGGAGGCAGATGCTTAACCAGCTGAACCACCCAGGCACCCTCAATTTTCATCTTATTTTAGTTTTCCTTCTCTTCCTCTCTGTTCATCTGTTTTGTTTCTTAAATTCCACATATAAGTGAAATCATATGAAAATTGTCTTTCTCTGGCTGACTTATTTTGCTTAGCATAATACAGACTAGTTCTAGCCAGGTCATCGCAAATGGCAAGATTACATTCTTCTTGGTGGCTGAATAATATTCATTATATATATATATATATATATATATTCACTTTATATATATATTCACTTTATATATATATTCACTTTATATATATATTCACTTTATATATATATATTCACTTTATATATATGTATTCACTTTATATATATATTCACATTATATATGCTACATCTTCTTTATCCATTCATCTGTTGATGGACATCTGGGCTCTTTCCATAGTTTGGCTATTGTGGACATTGCTGCTATGAACATTGGGGTGCATATGCCTCTTCTTTTCACTATGTCTGTATCTTTGGGGTGAATGCCCAGTAGTGCAGTTGCTGGGTCGTAGAGTAGCTCTATTTTTAACTTTTTGAGGACCCTCCATACTGTTTTCCAAAGTGGCTGTACCAACTTGCATTCCCGCCAGCAGTGTAAAAGGGATCCCCTTTCTCCACATTCTCGCCAACGTTTGTTGTTTCCTGCCATGTTAATTTTTGCCTTTCTAACTAGTATAAGGTGGTATCTCAATATGGTTTTGATTTGAATTTCCCTGATGGCTAATGATGTTGAACATTTTTTTCATGTGTCTGTTACCCATTCGTATGTCTTCTTTGGAGAAGTGTCTGTTCATGTCTTCTGCCCATTCACTAACAATGTAACTGTAGAAAGAGAAATTAGGGAATTGATTCCATTTACAATAGCACCAAAACCATAAGATACGTTGGAATAAATCTAACCAAAAGGGAAAATGGTCTATACTCTAGAAACTACAGAACACTTATGAAAGAAATTGAGGAAGACAGAAAGAGATGGAAAAACATTCCATGCTCATGGATTGGAAGACAAAACATTGTGAAAATGTCTATGCTGCCCAGAGCAATCTACACTTTCAGGGCCATCCCTATTAAAATACCATAGGATTTTTCAAAGAGCTGGAACAAATCCTAAAATTTGTATGGAGATAGAAAAGACCCTAAATCTCCAGGGGAATGTTGAAAAAGAAAGTCAAAGCTGGGGGCATGATGTTGCCTGACTTTAAGCTATATTACAAAGCTGTGATCATCAAGACAGTATGGTACTGGCACAAAAACAGACACATAAATCAATGGAACAGAATAGAGAATCCAGAAATGGACCCTCAACTTAATGGTCAACTAATCTTTGACAAAGCAGGAAAGAATATCCAAAGGAAGAAAGTCTCTTCAGTAAATGGTGCTGGGAAAATTGGACAGCTATATACAGAAGAATGAAACTGGACCATTCTCTTACACCAAACACAAAGATAAACTCAAAATGGATGAAAGACCTCAATGTGAGACAGGAATCCATCAAAATCCTAGAGGAGAACATAGGCAGTAACCTCTTTGACATCAACCACAGAAAACTTCTTTCAAGACACATTTCCAAAGGCAAGGGAAACAAAAATGGAAATGAACTTTTGGGACTTCATCAAGATAAAAACTTCTGCACAGCAAAGGAAATGGTCAACAAAACAAAGAGGCAACCCACAGAATGGAAGAAGATATTTGCAAATGACATTATAGATAAAGGTCTGGTATCCAAGACCTGTAAAGAACTTCTCGAACTCAACACCCAAAAAACAAATAACAAGTCAAGAAATTTCTCTGTCATTTAAAAAATTTTTCATGATAGACGCATTAAGCATGAGTTCCTCTTTTCGGAGTACATAAACAACAAATGGTATTCTGGAAAGAAACCATGTTTTTCTACAGAAAGAAGTAAATGGGATGAAGTGATGAGAGCTCTTATGAAGAGGTGAAGGCCAAGGATATGTTGTAAAGTGGGGAGAGACAAGGAAACAGACCTAGAGGAAAAAAAGAAGTTTGGACAATCCATAAGGCGTTGCTTTTTTCTTGCTCTCCATTCTCTCCATTCTAGCTAAGCCGCTCTTGGGATACTCTAAGCCAGGACTTACCCAGTGCTATCCATAGTCAGCTTGGCCCCTGGAGTCCCCCTCCCCCCTCTGCTCCTCTGCTAGCATTATAAATGCACCTGGAGAGAGTAATCTTGGTGACGGGAAACGGGTCCAAGGAATAGCATGGCTTGCAGTCCCAAGAGAATCTGGGGGCTTCACTATCTGGCATACATGGTTCTAGACTCACTTCCTTTTAAATCCTGTACCTGGCACTTACTAGCTGTGTGGCCTTGGGCAAGTTGCTTTAATCTTCTATGCCTCAGTTTCTGCATCTGTAAAATAGGAATAATAGTAGTACTAAACTCATAGTGTCATTGAGGTATGTATTAGTTAATACATGTTAAATATCTGAAACATAGTGAATTTGGTTTTAAACTGAATGATTCTTGACACTTCATTGGGTAAGTATTTCTTTTTTCTTTTTTTTTTTGTTTAACAAACAAAGCATGACTTCTATGCCAGACATTGGCTCTAAGTGCTTAACAGATAATCACTCATGGAACCCTCACCACGACCTTATCCCCATTTAGCATATGAGGAAATTGAGGCACAGAGAAGGTTAGTGACTTGCCCAAAGTAAGTGGGAGCTAGGATTTGGATCCAGGTTAAGTCTGTGTTTTAAATCTCTATGTTATGTGGCCTTTTGCAAGCTCTCTTGGTAGACTTCTCTCTTCTTATCAGCACAAAGGCCACAAGACAATGGTGATAAGGTAATGTAGGCTGATGCTAGCAATGGAGAAATTAGTATCAAAGATGGATGGGGCTTTACAAAAGTCTTCACACAGATGCTGGAGAAAAATAGTTACAGAAATCCTCTCCACCTCCGTAAGCACCCAGACTTCCAGAAGTGTATGTGCTGGTGGATGGGAGTCTCCTGCAATTCCACAGTGTTCTGTTTCTGTCTATATTACCTGCTGCAAAAAGAAAAAAGGAAGTACTCTTTGAATAGAAATTCAGTGATAATGTTCTCAATGTACCCAGCTTATGGCTTGGGGCAGAACTCACAGATCTGCCACAGCCAGAGCCATGATTACATTCTGAGTCTTTGAAAGCTGTTCTGCTCACCGTCTGCCCTGTGCAGGGGCTCTGTGGTTCCCAGAAGCCAGGAAGAAGATCCACCAGCCACGTAATTACCGGCATCTCCAACTTGAGCGTCTCCAGAGGTAGGTAGAGGTCAGAGTCCTGAGGCTAGAAGTGGGAACCTGAAAACACTTGTTTGTGCTTGGTTGGACGAGTTCCCCGTCCAAATCATGCCTCCAGATCATGCCAACACTACCCCTGTATGGCAGAGATTCTTGTCTTTGTTGTTCAAATGGAGAAATCAAGAGGCACTTGGGTGGCTCAGTCGGTTAAGCACCTGCCTTTGGCTCAGGTCATGATCTCAGGGTCCTGGCATGGAGCCTTGTGACAGACTCCCCTGCTGAGCAGGGAGACTGCTTCTCCTTCTCTGTCTCCCTCTGCCCCTCTCCCCCAGTCATGCTCTCTCTCTCTCAAATAAATAAATACAATCTTTAAAAAATGGAGAAACCGAGAGAGAAAGCTGACATAGATAAACACTGTACTCCTTCATGTGTGATATCTGAGAAGGACACTGTGTATTGCCTACGTAGTATTCCCACTGAGAATGTATAATGTGAGTCTAATCATGAAGAAATTTCAGACAAACCCCAAAATGAGGAATGTTCAACTACAAGAAAAGTCTGGCTGTATTCTTCAAAAATTTCAGTGTCCTAAGAGACAAAGGATGTTACTGGTTGAGTTTATAAAATGGAATATTGAGGGTAGCTTAGATAAGTGTATAAAAGTATATTTTATCAATATTAAATTTGATGAAGTTGATTATTTGTACATGGTCATGTAGGAGAATGTCCCTATTATATTACTCACTGAAATATTATTCCTAAATAAGGGCCATGATGTATGATATTTACTCTCGAGTTGTTCAGAAAAAACATAACATATAATATGTATTTTATATACTTGCAATATATATATATATATACATATATATATGTATATAAAAGGGAGGAGGGGAGAGAAAGAGGAGATAATTATGGAAAAATTCTTAAAATCAGTGATTCTGAGCAAATGGTATATAGAAGCTTTGTACTATTCTTACTCTTGTAACTTTGAAACTATTTCCAAAGAACAGTTCCTGAAAAGTTAAAGGCAACTCATCTAATGGTCCACATGCCTCAAATTTTATTTTCCTATTTTATAATTTTTCACACATGCCGAGGACGAGAATAAGTCAGCCCTTCTAAAGAGCTTTGCACCTTTGGATACGTCTCTACATATTGTGTCTATTTTTGAGCATTTGAAGAGATTTCAACCAATGTATGTAGGTTATCTTCTGCTTTGTTGAAAACGTGGAAGCAAAGATAAAGATTTTTGAGGGAAAATGGGTCTCTTGGTGGGAAAGAGACAATTACTCTCCTGTGACTGTATAATTCATAGTATCTAGACTTCTCTTTTGTCTTTGCTTCTTTTATCTGTCCTTCTGTCTGTTCGGCCTCAGGAATGTGAAGCTCCAGGCTGGGGGTGAGAGATAAGTGGGGAGAGGACTGAGAATTTGGGGGAACAGTAGGAAATCTCTTCCTTCAGAACCTTGAATCTCATCACGGGTGAGCTGCCTAAAATAACATCTAGCACTTACTTTGCATATACTGTGTTCCAGATCCTAGACTGTCTCTTATCTTTCCTCCTTCACATTGATGCCCATCTATTATGATGTATTTCTTTTATATATCTTGTTTATTTTCCGTCCCCTGTACTAGAATGTAAGCTTTACAAGGGCAGGGATTCTTTTTGTAATTTTGTTCATTACTGTATCCCCAGTGGTTGGAAGAGTGACTTATAGTAGTCACCAAAAGTAAGTATTTGTGGGATGAATACATTTAGGACAGATGAATGAAATATGGGCGCCCACTCATTCACCAGAATTAATTTCAAATAGGTTAAATAGTTTTTTTTAAAAGACCACAATAAAGTTAATGAGATTAACATTCACTCCTCTAGTGAAGAAAAGAGTCTGAGCCTAATAATAACAACAATAATGACCATTTATTTTGCACATTCTGTGTGCCAGACCCTATGCTCTCTGCTTCATAGACTCAACATTTGCAATGTGGAGTCTAACTTCACTCCCATGTTACAGGTGGGGAAACTGAGGCTCTGAGAAGTTAGGTGGTAGACCAATCCCAAAATTTAAATTAAGCTCAATGCATTGGGGCTGGGCTTCAAGCCAGGTCTCTGACTCCAAAGCCCATGTTTTGTTCTCTGTCCTATACGATATTGACAGTCTTCAGTGTGGTAACAATTGGGAAAGAATTTCCTTTTTATGATGAAACAAGATGTGCATCCTATTGGCAGAATAAACCAATCTTAATGGAGAAGAAAAGTGGCAACAACTATGTAGGGTTTGAAATAGGCAGTACTCTTTACTCAGGACTTCCAGATCTATACATTTGTGCTCTGAAGCTAATACCAGATTTAACTGAATTTTAGTTGCAAGATATTTCCTGTTGATTTTTTTCTAATGAAGAGAAATTCTAAATTTTCAGATGTCTTATGATCAATGGGAAATATGAATGATATGTGTAACTAGTATATTGGGAAAATATTCACAGGGAGTGTTATTGATAATCTGTTGAAAATCTTGTCCTTTGTCTCATTTAAATTTACTCATTTAAAGTGACTTCTTTTCCTGCCTCTGTTTTAGAGCTTGGGTATAGAACTTGACTTTTCTAGACACTGCCTAAATTTAGAAATATTAAAAAAAGTCTAAGTCCATGCAACAGTCAAAATACTAAAATTGAATTAATATTGTGGTTTCCCCCACACCTAGAAACCTGCAACTGGGAAGAGAGTGGCCAGTTTCCTTTTCTCCTGTGGCCGGCTAAGCGCCATGTTGGGAAGTGGAGGAGGGAGAAGAGATGAGGAAGTCAGGACAGCTCTTTTTGGCAAAGATTATTGTACCTTTGTGCTTTGTGCTTTGGGGGCTTAGTATTGATTAAAGTTGACTCTGTTGTGGGTGGTTTCACGGGTTCTTTGAGTCTTCCCCCAGCCCCAACTGATGGACGTTTCTTACCCGTGGTTGTCTTGATATGGCTGAACCCACCTCCTTTCTAACACCTTTCCAAGACCCTAGGCATCTGGCCACTTGCTTTCGACTTCCTTCTGCTGAGGTCCCATGGCTGTCCCAGGCAGCCTGCCTGACATGAATCTAGTGCAAATCCACACTGGCTTTCTTGCATACCTTGCCTTATCAAATGCCATAGCAGATGCTATAGCCTCTTGCTGTGGCCATAGGTCGCTTCTTATCCTTTGTTTCTCTGGTGTGACTCAGACATCTGCCTATGTCTCCACAAAACCTTGGGGGCAAATATAAAGCTCTATGGAAGGTATTCTTTTTTTTTTTTTTTAAAGATTTTATTTATTTATTTGACAGAGATAGAGACAGCCAGCGAGAGAGGGAACACAAACAGGGGGAGTGGGAGAGGAAGAAGCAGGCTCATAGCGGAGGAGCCTGATGTGGGGCTCGATCCCATAATGCCAGGATCACGCCCTGAGCCGAAGGCAGACACTTAACGACTGAGCCACCCAGGCACCCCTATGCAAGGTATTCTTAAAGCCTTTCTAGTGAGTTGGAATTAAAAGAGCACAGCATTCTTTTTTTTTATAATAATATTTTTTCATTATATTATGTTAGTCACCATACAGTACATCCCTGGTTTTTGATGTAAAGTTCGATGATTCATTAGTTGCATATAACACCCAGTGCACCATGCAATACGTGCCCTCCTTACTACCCATCACCAGCCTATCCCATTCCCCCACCCCCCGCCCCTCTGAAGCCCTCAGTTTGTTTCTCAGAGTCCATAGTCTCTCATGCTTCATTCCCCCTTCTGATTACACCCCCTTTCTTTATCCCTTTCTTCTCCTACCGATCTTCCTAGTTCTTATGTTCCATAGATGAGAGAAACCATTCCATAGATGAGAGAAACCAGAAAGAGCACAGCATTCTTTAAAAACAAGAGAGAAAGATGACCAAAAAGCGGTTGGTGACTCTTAAAATCCTGACTTATTTTAAATGTGGAAAATGGCCAGGTACTTGACTTACTTTTCGCAAAAATTTAACTTAAGTTTTTGAGTAGATTTCCTTTAAACTCCAGGTTGATCTGTCTCACAAGCTCATTTTAGGGGCTATCCAAAGGTCTTGGCCAAAACTTTAATTTTAATATCATGTTACAATTTTTTTTTAATTTTAAAATTTTTAATTTTTTTTAGAGAGAGTGAGAGCATGCAAGCCAGTGGGTGGGGGAGCAGCAGAGGGAGAGGGAGAGAGAGAATCTTAAGCAGGCTCCACGCTCAGCACAGAGCCCAACACAGGGCTCAATCTCACGACCCTGAGATCATGACCTGAGCAGGAATCAAGAGTTGGGCGCTTAACTGACTGAGCCACTCAGGTGCCCCAAATATCATGTTGCACATTTTTAAATAAAAAGTCAAGATAAAGACAGCAAGTCTGATACGATTTCAGTTTTATGGACGCGTACAGAAGACAGAATAACGTACACCAACATAGTGGAGTTCCTAGAAATATTTCATTGTCTTCTTTGTACTTTTTTATGTTTTAAGAATTTTGTCAGTTGGATTTGAATTCTCTTTTAATCCAGGGAAGGCAACACATTAAAAAAATTTTTTTTTTCTATAAAAGGCATGAAGTGTGAGATGGGGAGAAACCTTTTCCCAAAGCCAGCGTTCAGCTTAGGTGTGTGCCTGTTGTTGGGTGGGTGGGGTCAAGGAGGAATAAGGAAAGAAATTCTATAAGCACTTATTTTTGCTTCACAACTCTGTTTATATCTCTCAATTTCCAGCAGGAACTGGAGAGGGAAAACACATCCTGACAATATATATTCAGACATATACGGTCAGCATTATGAAGCTCTGGACACCTCAACTCATGACCTTCCTCTGTATGGTCCTACTGTCTGTGCTGGGAGTGATGAAGGAAAAACACAGCTGTAGGTGATTAGCCTGGAGGCAGGGGTACTGTGCGATGGGGGTACTGTGCTTGTTCCTGGATAAGTGAAGGGGTATTGTGTCTGGCACATCTGACTCAGGGTTTAGGACCCACCTTCCCTGGGTCACCTGTTGGAGATTCGGAGACTTTTTTTTATGCACAGAGATCTAAGAAATGTCTAAGTTGAGGTCCTTCGATGTCTCCTCTTCCAACCTGGAAAGTGGCAATGGGTACCTGTCACCTTTTATATACATTCCATAAGTTATAAAGATATGTTAGTTTTCCATGTCAGGCTACCATATTTTTCTGTACTTCCAGAAGCTCTGTGCCTTAGCTGTGTACTTTGATGACTACTATAGGGGGATTTTTTTAAAAAAAGATTTTATTTATTTATTTGACAGAGAGAGAGAGACAGCCAGAGAGAGAGGGAACACAGGCAGGGGGAGTGGGAGAGGAAGAAGCAGGCTCCCAGCAGAGGAGCCTGATGTGGGGCTCTATCCCAGAATGCCAGGATCACGCCCTGAGCCAAAGGCAGATGCTCAACAACTGAGGACCCTGGCACCCCTATAGGGGGATTTCTTTTTCTTTCTTTTTTAAAATTATAATAATATTTTTTATTATGTTAT
The DNA here is from genome assembly GCF_017311325.1 of Ursus maritimus. Lineage (NCBI taxonomy): Eukaryota > Metazoa > Chordata > Mammalia > Carnivora > Ursidae > Ursus > Ursus maritimus. The sequence goes on along the minus strand of NW_024424675.1, from coordinate 33,414,652 downwards.
GTTATTTTATTTATTTATTATATTATGTTATATTATATTATATTATGTTAGTCACCATACAGTACATACATTTATATTGATGTAAAGTTCCATGATTCATTAGTTGCGTATAACACCCAGTGCACCATGCAATACGTGGCCTCCTTACTACCCATCACCAGCCTATCCCATTCCCCCCTCCTCTGATTTCTTAATATATACCTTTAGTTTCAGTGGCAGGATCTTTCAGAATGTGAAAAGATAGAAAAGAGACATGAGATGTGTCCCTAGTGGGGCAAAGCTGAGGGACGTATGATGAGAAAATGGAATCAGTGGAAGGTGCCAAAAGAATGGGTGAGAGAGAGAAGAATTTGGTGAGAAGCTGCTCTTAAAGGCAGGGTCAACAAGAAAGAGAAGAAAAAGGGAGAGAATCTGTTCCTTATTCTCCCTGGTCTGGCTTCCCACATTAGGAAGTAGGTATGGTAATGAGGCTAGAGGCTGCCTTGGGCCCTGAGGTCTCCTGTTACTGAAATGTAGATTTTATAGGAGGACTCACGAGTGTGTGGGGGGTATGCTGAATCCCATCTCCAGGAGGCTTGATGAGGCCCGAGAGGCCTGTGGGAGCAGAGAAGGCAGAGATCTGTGAAGATGTAACGAGGAGGCTCAGTACAGAGATTTTCTCATAGGGCAGATGGATACCTGGGTGGGGCTTGGTGGGGTTTGGATTCTAGGAGGGGCTGTTAAGCTTATGAAGGACTTTTCTTCCCACCTTGGCTATGTGGCCCCTGTCAGCATCTTTCCATCTTATGTCAATTACAGGGGATGAAATGTTCATCGAGGAGTGCTGGGGAGAGCCAACTGTCATTGAATGTACCAAGAAGTGTTCTAGGGCCCTTAAATGTACAAACAAAAATTATACATGCTGCTGGACCTATTGTGGAAACATCTGTTGGAAAAATAAAGTGAGTTGGGAGGCGTACTTGGGCATAGGTCTTCACTGATTCTCAGATGCTATTATTCATAAACAGAAGACTGAGACACTCCAAATCCTAGGCACAAAAATAGTGGAAGAAAATGTCCCCTAAACCTGGACAGCAGTTCACTGGCAAATAAACCAAGACACCAGCTTGGGGCACATTGTTTCTTTTATTATATAATTAATGCCTATGTTGTCCTCATTATATTACTCAATCATTTGTTCTTTTCCCAGTTTTTGTCCAAATTTCTAACCATTGCCTCCATCGTCAGACCTTTCAATGAACGCTTTTGGCCCAGCCAGTCCCCAAATTTCTACATTTCTCTGTTCAATGAACCAAACCCACCTCCCCACCCCAGAAGTGTACAATTTTTAGCACTACATAGAGTACTTGTGTCCCAGAGTCTGGCGGGAATGGATAAATTAAGCTTGGGAATGAATGCTTGTTCCTCAGAGTTCCCTTAGCCTCAGAGTATATAACCTTTCTGTCTTGCAGGAAATCTTTGCATGAGGTCTAAACTCTAATCTCCCAGCAGGACACCAGTCTGTTCACACTGAGGGCTGGGCAAGAGCAAATCCTTGACAAATAAACTCATTTATCATCAGTGGTTTTTGGCTTTTTCAACTCCCTTCCACTATCTTTGACTGCCCTATTATACCCCCCAAATTGTTCCCATCCTACAGGCTGCATAGCCTCTAACTCTTGCTTCCTCATCTGGTTACCTTAGAACTGACAGGCTAATCTCATGGGTTTCACAATATAGAAGTATATTTCTAGTATGTCATTTTGATGTGGGTAACTGGCAAGTAGCTCTTTCATTTGGTTTTTCAGAAAGCAGGTCTCTGGTAAATTTGTTTCTCACAAGGTGTGGGTAAATAATTCTTTTTATTTTATTTTATTATTTTATTTTTTTGAGAGAGAGAGAGAGAGAAAGAGAGAGAAAGTGTGCGTGAACAGGGGGGAGGGGAAGAGGGAGAGGGAGAGAGAGAATCCTAAGCAGTCCTCATGCCCAGCTTGGAGCTGGACACGGGGCTTGATCTCATGATCCTGAGATCATGATCTGAGCCAAAATCAAGCGTTGGACACTTAACCGACTGAGCCACCCAGGCACCCCTCGGTAAAAATTCGAAAATGACTTAAATGCATACAAGATGTATATAAGATTGGGCAAATAAGTAAATAAGTGGGGATGATAGGAGCCATGTTTCTAACTGTAAGAGAAAAGAAGTTACAAATAAGCAAAATGGAAGGCTAGAATGAGCCCTCACGGTACTGGATTTGAGTCAGAGACATCAATATGAGCCCACATTCAGCTCAATATATATACAGAGAGACAGATACAGAAGTAAAATAGATATGTGTATATACATGGATTAGTTACACATGTGTATATTTCCTGGCTATGCCTGGAAGCAGTGATACCACAGTAGCAATAAGCACACCAGGAGCCCAGATCTTGGTTTTTAAAACCATTCTCCAATAAATGGCCAAGTCTTCTTGGAGAAATGGCTAATTCTAGAACTAGGCTTAGAAAATACAAGATGAGAGTGGAGTATCTTTTAGGGTCAGAAAGTAAGGAAATGCTATAAAGTCAAAGAATGGGAAACAGGAACCAACCTTAAAGAGTTTCCAGTGGCCAAAGCCTAGAACAATTTGAGCATAAAACTGTCACTGCTGGTCTATTAAAACAAGATGTTACAAAGTTAATGGAGTTTTATTAGACAACTTCAATGTAAAACTACTATTAAAGAAAATAGAACGAATGAAAACTGAAATATTTCTGCAGAAAAAAAAATTCTCCCACCAGAAATACCTTGTCAGGGAGAAGGGTAATACAACACCTGCAACTTTAATGAAATAAATATCTGTGAACAAAGATTTTAATAGATGAAAAAATACCTTGAATCAGAAGTTTAAAAACTCAGCACATAAGTAGCAAAAATCCAGGAAGACACGAAGTAAGAGGTGGACAGAACAAAAAAAAAATCAAAGAAAAAGTTAAAGGTCATCTCAGAAATAAAGATTGTTACAAGATTTCGAGACAGAATAAATTCAACTGAACTATAAGAGACATTGAAAAAGAATGAAAGAAGACAATATTCAACCTGAATCTTTGAACATTATATCAAAATTGAATGCTGTACTATACCTTGGCTAATTGGACTTAAAAAAAAAAAGAAGACAAGAGATCACAAATAAAATGCAAAAAGTAAAAACAGAGAGAGAAAGTTTAGTAAAGAAGATAGACAAAGAAAATCTAAATAAATAAACATAATTGGAGTTTTCAAAAAAACCCCAAAGTTACCAATATTAAAAACTAGAAAGCATTCCACCAATAAAAGAAATCTGAATTCCCACAAAAAGGGACCACCATATGCCCAGCAACAGTGACCCAGAATATCCTTAGAATTCAGATGCATGGTTTCCTCTCATATAGATTCTTCTACCTTCTCACACCCACTCACTAATGCTTTCCAGGGAGGAGTGAACACTTCCCAAGTTAAGACACTGCACAGACACTGCACTCACTGTTGGGTATGCACTCCCAGAGAATGTAATTTTAATGGTAGATTTTAGGCTTAGAAACAACTGCCTTGGGATAGAGCTTTCCTCGAATCCTGCATGTTATGCCTATTCTAATTATATTTGGGCCAATAGGCATTTCTTGGTGGTAGGTCTTGCACTTGGCACCTAAACGCAAATCTTGCATTCCAGAACTTCCTATAGCTCCTTAACTAGGCACCCTAGGTTTGTTATGACACAGACTACTACCGGAGATGGTGGTGGGACACACTTCGTGGGTGAAGGCATCAGTATGGACCCACTTGTGAGCATGAGGGGCACCCAAAGGATGGAAATGAAGCAGGAGTTGACCATCATCAAGGTGTATGAGATGTGCAAATTACTTCTAGAGTCCTGCCATCTGCACTGACATAGAGAAGGAGCATGGCTGGAGCATGAAGAGAGAACAATCACTGCAGAAGCCATGACAACTGTGAGGTCATGTGTTTGTCAGACAGACCAGCCTGATCAACAATTCTCTGCATGTTGGAACTTGGCTTTTTGGACACCCAGGTCATGGCAGAATTCATGTTTACTCCCTCCTCTGCCTCCATGAGAGTCAAGGCCTTGCAGGGGTCCCCACTCCTCCACTCGACCTACCATAGGGGCACACAACTGTTCCATAGGACAGAACATGGAGTGCTGGCCAGGCAAGCACTCCTTCCAGTCAAAGCATTCTAGGTGTAGCCTCTGAGTCCACTGGGGCAGGGTGGAGTGTCCAGAGAGCCCTGTGGAACACAGGCCAGGCCACCAGTTATCACGATGGAGAAGACCAGCTGCTTCCAATAGAATTCATGGTCGAGGGGCTCATGCCAGGGGCAAGGACTAGGTCAGCTGGGAGCATGGTGTACCCACATGGTAGGGAGCACTGATCGTAGACATGGGAGGTCACTCCCTATGTGGGCTCTGGCAGGTAACCTTGCCTCTCTTAATAGTCTCTCCCAGGGTGTTTGGGGCATGGCCAAGCACTGGGAAGATGCTTGCAGAGTCAGGCTATGTGAGGAAGCACTCCTGCAGAGCATGCCCTTACCACCCACCTGTGTCTGATGATGGCTGTGCTGCTGGTTGATCATAATCTCTTTCCTAAATTCTCCTTGTCCAAGGGCTGGTTGATCGTGGTGTCTTTCCTAAGGTCTCCTGGTCCAAGGGCAGGTCCCAGGAGAGGTGGAGAAGCTCCTCTGGTACCAGGAGCCCTGGGATGCTTCTGAGGTGGGCCAGACGCTCTGGCCTGAGAGAGGCACGTTTCTTCCTCTGGGCAATCCTTCACTGAGGCCCAGCAGGAAGCACTGGACTGGAGTGTAACACTGCACACCTGCCTCCAGCAAGGCCCACCTGCCTGCCTTGAACTCTTCCCACTTGACTCCATATCACTCCACTGGGCACATGTGACCTCGTCCCTGGATTTAGCCCAGGACCACTTCAGAGCAGCTGTGCTTGCGCAGAGTGGTCAGGAGCCTGTCCCCCAATGATTAAAGTCCAATGATTCACCTGAGAGCATTAGTAGCCAATTAATCTTTAGTAACATCACTGTGAACCACCTGTTCCCCACCACATGGTTTCTCCCTGGATTAGAAAAGAGAGAGAATGGAGGGGGTTTGGGGAAAGGTGGGGACTATTCAGCTGATGGAAGGCCCTGGAGTCTCAGGTCCTGGCACCTTGTTCCAGGCCCCATCCCAAGAGTGGCCATAGCGGTGGAGGACGGGGTGGGAGATGCTAGTGTAGACACTTACTTCCCTGCACATGGTCTCCCCATAGTGGAGGAGCTGTGAGCAAACAGGGGGTCCACACAAACATCCTCCTCCAGCCACATCATGACCTCTCACTCTCTTTTGCCTTGAGCGTGTCACTTAACTTCCCTTGGATTGGTTTTCTTCATCGTAAAGGGACAGTAACCGGAACCTCACAAGGAGAATGGGGAGACCGGGATGGGGGTGGATTAAATTTAAGAAGAGGCCTCCCTGGGGGCCTCCTACTCTGTGACCAGGGTCTAGCCTCCACCTACCTCATGTTTAACTTGGCCCATCTGACCCCAGGCTGAGGAATGTTCTGGTTAGCACTGGGAGATACCACACATGGACAGTTTCTGCCCTGGGAGCACTGGTTCAGTGAGCAAATCAACAATGAGCCTGGTCCTCGGGGACCTGGCAGGGGTGCGGGGGCCAATGGGAGAGAGAATAGAGAGGAGTGACAAGGGGAGAAATTTCAGAGGCCTGGACCCCGTGAGGGGGCCACTCTGGGGTCTGCACTGGGTCCTCAATGATCACAAGCACTGGGAGTAAAACAGGCAAGTCTGTGGACATTTGTTCTGGTTTATTTGACAGGAACAAGCAGAACAGACAGCGGGGAGGGTGCTTTCCTGTTGACATCCTGGTGCCCAGGATCTGAGGTCCTCGTGCCTTTGTATGAATAGAGGTTTGGGGGAGCAGGAGGCACAGCCCAGCCCCCTCATGCACTCACCTGGAGGCTCATGCGAATGTTGCTGCAGAAGGTTGAACAACATGTGTTATTTGTTTGACAGCCTTGATTATATTCACATGGACATCTGCACATTTATATGCTGGTGTGCTTTTCACAGACTTTGATTTCTTTGAACAGCTCTGTTTCTGAAGCAGAGCAGGAACAGGGTCAGTGCAACCAGATCCCTTGAGAGTACTCCTCTCCTGCTTAAAGCCTCTCCCGAAGACCACAGAACCTAGATCGACAAATGACGCTCTTGGACTTTTCAGGGAACTTACGTTCTGCCCTTTACACAATCCTGGTGATTGGTAGTATCTTAAATCCTATATTCACCATTTCCCCCCAACAGATCTCAATATCTGGCCTTCCTGGGCCCTCTGTATACTCTGCAACCAGGACTGTGTCCCCCATGTTAATCATGGCCTTGGTGATGCCCCCCGTGGAATCTACACTCTGAGAACTCAGCAGAGACTGAGACACCCTGCCGACTCTCCCCACTCTCCAGAACTTGCAGGGTCCAGAGAGGAAGAGGACTTCCCACTCTGCCCCCTCTCTCCTGTCCCTGTCACTTTCTCCAGGGCCCTTGCCTCTTCCCAGAAAATACCACTTGCACTATTTCCCTTCCACTGCCACCATCCTGCTTCCTCCGATGATAACTTTGACTTGACGCTGTGCACCCCAAAATCTGCTTTCCCAAGGTCCTTTCATTCTACACCTATTCCCACCAACATTTCTGGATGTGACGTGTCACATGCGTGCAGAAATCTAAGAACAGTTGTTTGGTTTCCCCATGTGATTCTCAGCCCAATATGTACCTTTCACTACTGTATGTACCGTTTGTGTCTGGGTATTTGGAATGGAGAATCAAAAGATGTAGGCTCTCCCTCCACCCCCATCACTGTTCCCAGGACTGAGTAAAAGGGCCAGAGGGCCACGGTTTGGGAGGACCCAGAGTCTTCATAGTGCTGTGGTCTGAGCAGGATGTGCTGAAAGTTTCAATTCCCAGGTCCTCCTCAGAAGGCACACAGCCCCTCCTGGCCCCCTCCCCCTCCCTGTGCCCTAGTCCATCACCTACTCTGCATCATCTTCAGGTTACAGTGCCCTCCCTGGGCCTGCGGCAGCAGCACACAGAGGAACAGGACGAGTAGCAGAGCCTGGGCTGACATGACTCTGAGCAGAGTGGAGAGCGCTCAGTCTGGCACAGACTCTCCTGGAGAGCTGGGTGGTTATCCTGGGCTCCTCCCTGCTTCCACTGACTAAACAAGGAGCCCTGTTTCCTCCCCTTAGCCTGCCCTTACCACAGCCTGTTCTCTGTGGGACTGGGCCTTCTGCAGAGGATTCCTGCTCTCACAGAACTAACCTTCACCTTTGTAAACAATTTTTCCTACATTTTTAATTATAAGATAATTTACAGGAAAAAAGAGAAGAGTATAATTTTAAAAAATTATGATAATCTAACTGCGGAGAATTAATGTGTGCCTCTTTGTATTACCATTCCTTTGTTTGCATATTTAATGCAAACAATCTAATGCTTTCTCATATTTGGAATCACCACCTTTTGTTACCCATCTTGTCCCACTCCCAATTAATTAGGTAAATTTTTCACAATATGGTTTTCCATAATCACACATGTCTCACTTAAAATAAATGCCTATTGTTAAGCATTTACATTGTACTAATTACTGATTATCTAGACAATATATTATGTTGAGCATTTTCTTTTTTTTGATAGTTTATTTATTTATTTATTTTTAATTTAAATTCAATTAACACATAGTGTATTATTAGTTTCAGAGGCATAGTTCAGTAATTCAACAGTCTTGTATAATACACAGTGCTCATTACATCACATGCCCTCCTTAATGTTCATCATCCAGTTACCTCATTTCTCTGCCACCCTCCCCTCCAGCAACCCTCAGTCTGTTTCCTATGATTAAGAGTCTCTTATGGATTGTCTCCCTCTTTAATTTCGTCTTGTTTTATTTTTCCCTCCCTTTGCCTATGATCGTCTGTTTTGTTTCTTAAATTCCACATATGAGTGAGATCATATGAGAATTGTCTTTCTCTGGTAGACTTATTTCGCTTAGCAGAATATCCTCTAGTTCCATTGACGTCATTTCAAATGGCAAGATTACATTTTATTTGATGGTTGAGTAGTATTCCCTTGTATATATACCACATCTTCTTTATCCATTTATCTGTCAATGGACATATGATATAGTTCCTTTATTATAATTTGAGAATTTTTTATGGCATTATTATCTGTTTTCTCATAAATTTTTAAGATAAGTATAAAAGTATGCTTTAGTTCCAGTTCTTCTTCATGTGCCAGTGGAGAAGAGAAGACAAATTTTGATTATTTGATTTATTTGATTAATAATTATTTAATTACTACTAATTATTTTTTAGTTATTTAGATATATTATTCAGTATTGTTTTGATCTTAATATTCTTCTTAGACTGGCATATGAAATTTATCACTCAAATGTTTCAATTATCAAAAACCTCCCCCGGGCGCCTGGGTGGCACAGTGGTTAAGCGTCTGCCTTCAGCTCAGGGCGTGATCCCGGCGTTATGGGATCGAGTCCCACATCAGGCTCTTCTGCTATGAGCCTGCTTCTTCCTCTCCCACTCCCCCTGCTTGTGTTCCCTCTCTCGCTGGCTGTCTCTCTCTCTGTCGAATAAATAAATAAAATCTTTAAAACAAACAAACAAACAAACAAACAAACAAAAAACCTCCCCCAAAAAAGAGTCTAGGGCCAGATGGCTTTCCAGGGGAATTCTACAAAACTTTTAAAGAAAAAATAATACCTGTTCTCCTAAAGCTGTTTCAAAAAATAGAAACAGAAGGAAAACTTCCAAACTCATTCTATGAAGCCAGCATTACCCTGATACCAAAACCAGGCAAAGACCCCACCCAAAAGGAGAATTACAGACTAATATCCCTGATGAACATGGATGCTAAAATACTCACCAAGATCCTAGGCAATAGGATCCAACATTATATTAAAAGGATTATCCAACACGACCAGGTGGGATTTATTCCTGTGATGCAAGGGTGGTTCAACATTCGCAAAAAAAATCAATGTGATAGAGCACATTAATAAAAGAAAAGAAAGAACCATATGATCCTCTCAACTGGTGCAGAAAAAGCATTTGACAAAATACAGCATCCTTTCCTGATTAAAACTCTTCAGAGTGTAGGGATAGAGGGTACATTCCTCAATATCATAAAAGCCATCTATGAAAAGCCCACAGCAAATATCATTCTCAATGGGGAAAAGCTGTGAGCTTTTCTCTTAAGGTCAGCAACATGACAGCGATGCCCACTCTCACCACTATTGTTCAATATAGTACTAGAAGTCCTAGCATCAACAATCAGACAACAACAACAACAATAAAGATAAAGGCATTCAAATGGGCAAAGAAGAAGTCAAACTCTCTCTCTTCGCAGATGACATGATACTTTATGTGGAAAACCCAAAAGACTCCACCCTCAAATTACTAGAACTCATACAGCAATTCAGCAATGTGGCAGGATACAAAATCAATGCACATAAATCAGTTGCATTTTTTAAATTTTATTTTTAATAATATTTTTTATTATATTATGTTAGTCACCATACAGTACACCCCTAGTTTTTGATGTAAAGTTCCATGATTCATTACTTGCGTATAACACCCAGTGCACCATGCAATACGTGCCCTCCTTAATACCCATCACCAGCCTGTCCCATTCCCCCACCCTCCCCTCTGACGCCCTCAGTTTGTTTCCCAGAGTCCGTAGTCTCTCATGGTTCATTTCCCCTTCTGTTGCATTTCTATACACTAACAAGAGTGTATAGAAGAAAGAGAAATTAAGGAATCAATTCCATTTACAATAGAACCAAAAACCATAAAATACCTAGGAATAAACCTAATTAAGGAGACAAAGGATCTATACTCTAGAAACTACAGGACACTTATGAAAGAAATTGAAAGAAGACACAAAAATATGGAAAAACATTCCATGCTCATGGATTGGAGGACAAAACATTGTCTGTGCTGCCCAGAGCAAGCTACACTTCCAGTGCCATTAAAATATCATTGGGATTTTTCAAAGAGCTGAAGCAAACAATCCTAAAATTTGTATGGAACCAGAAAAGACCCTTAATCTCCAAGGGAATGTTGAAAAAGAAAGCCAAAGCTGGGGGCATCATGTTGCCTGACTTCAAGCTATAATGCAAAACTGTGATCATCAAGACAGCATGGTACTGGCACAAAAACAGACACATAGATCAATGGAACAGAACAGAAAGCCAAGATTTGGCCCCTCAACTCTATGGTCAACTAATCTTCAACAGAGCAGGAAAGAATATCCAAAGGAAAAAAGACAGTATCTTCAATAAATGCTACTGGCTACTGGGTATTTACCTCAAAGATACAGATGTAGTGCAGAGAAGGGCATATGCACCCCAATGTTCATAGCAGCATTGTCCACAACAGCCAAATTGTGGAAGGAGCCGAGATGCCCTTTAACAGATGACTGGATTAAGAAGATAAGGTCCATGTATACAATGGAATATTACTCAGCCATCAAAAAGAATGATTTCACAACATTTGCAGCAACATGGACGGGACTGGAGGAGATAATGCTAAGCGAAATAAGTCAAGCAGAGAAAGATAATTATCATATGATTTCACTCATTTATGGAACATAAGAAGTAGGAAGATCGGTAGAAGAAAGGGAAGAAGGAAGGGGGGGTAAAAAGAAGGGGGAATGAACCATGAGAGACTATGGACTCTGGGAAACAAACTGAGGGCTTTAGAGGGGAGAGGGGTGGGCAATCGGGATAGGCTGGTGATGGGTATTAAGGAGGGCACATATTGCATGGAGCACTGGGTGTTATACGCAAGTAATGAATCATGGAACTTTACATCAAAAACTTGGGATGTACTGTATGGTGACTAACATAACATAATAAAAAATTATTATTAAATAAATGGTGCTGGGAAAATTGTACAGCCACATGCAGAAGAATAAAACTGGACCATTCTCTTACACCAAACACAAAGATAAACTCAAAATGGATGAAAGACTTCGATGTGAGACAGAAATCCATTAAAATCCTAGAGGAAAATAGGCAGTAACCTCTTTGACATGGGCCACAGCAACTTCTTTCAAGATACATCTCCAAAGGCAAAGGAAACAAAAGTGAAAATGAACTTTTGGGACTTCATCAAGATAAAAAGCTTCTGCACAGCAAAGGAAACAGTCAACAAAACTAAAAGGCAACCTACAGAATGGGAGAAGATACTTGCAAATGACATTACAAATAAAGGGCTGGTATCCAAGATCTGTAAAGAACTTCTCAAACTCAACATCCAAAAAATAAATAATCAAGTCAAAAAATGGGCAGAAAACATGAACAGACACTTCTCCAAAGAAGACATATGTTGAGAATTCTCAACCATAAAACTTTTTTTTAATTTTTAAAAGTATTTTAAAAAATATTTTATTGATTTATTTGTCAGAGAGAGAGAGAGAGAGAGAGAGCATAAGCAGGGGGAGCAGCAGGCAGAGGGAGAAGCAGTTTCCCCGCTAAGCAAGGAGCCCCATGTGGGAGTCAATCCCAGGACTGTGGGATCGTGACCTGAACCAAAGGCAGATGTTAAACCAACTGAGCCATCCAGGCACCCCCATAAATCTTTTGTTAAAGGCTTATTTATTTGTTTTATAAAGAGAGAAAGAGAGGGAGCAGGGGGAGGGGCAGAGGGAAAGGGAGAGAGAGAATCTCAGGCAGACCTCAAGCTGAATAGGGAGCCTGACCCAGGGCTTAATCTCACAGCCCTGAAATCATGACCTGAGCAGAAACCAAGAGTCAGACACTTAACTGACTGAGCCACCCAGACGCCCCACAACCATAATGTTTTATTTTTTAGACCAATATAAGAAAGTTGGAATTTATGGGTGTAAGAGTTAAGTAGGTATTTTAAGTATAAGTAAATAAATACACACATGTATGCATGTATACCTATATATACACACACATATATATGGAGGGGGGCGGAGAACTGGTTTTATAATTAAACATGCTTAAATCATGTTTAACTCAACAGAGGATGAGTGTCAATTTCCCCAAACCTTGTAAGGCACCACAGTGTAAGTCAGGAGATAATGGGCAGGAATGAATCCTTTATTGTCTATAAACGTTTGAGTAGCAGAGGAAAGTTCATAGGTTTTTTTGTAAGGCAGATGGGGAGTTGAATCTTGACCCCAATATTCACCAGTGTCATAACACCGGGACAGTCTTATGACCTCTATAGATTTAGTTCACTCATTAAATCTTGGCACCTCCATGGTGAAGATGAAATAAGATGATATCTATAAACACCTTCATAGTACCTGGCACACAGTATGTGCTCAATGCAGCACATTTGTCTTCTCTCCAATCTTGCTTCCCAACATCACAAAGCAAGCCCCAGAGACCAGAAGAACTCTCTCACCTCTTATTTTATGCTGGGTATTAAGACCTGGCCTTGGAATTGGACTCTTAGAAGAAAAAACTTTTGGTCCAGAAGTTGGGGGGATTTGCATACTTACCCAAGCAGATCCGCCAACTCCACGTGGATTGGTGGCAGAGCCAGGCGTAGACATAGGGACTCAAAACAGCCATTTCAAGTGAACTACCTCTACTCTCTGAAAGATCAGAACATGTGGGGAGTTTGTTCTGGTTTTATCGAGTGAGGAGGTGAATCCCGAGTCAGGGACCTTTTCCTGTTGTGTGAGGTCAGAGTCAATTACTCTACCTTGTCCTTCAACTTAAGTTATTTCTTCCTGTTGACAGGCTTTACCACCTACTCCCTTGGGGGGCACCCCTCAGCCTTTCCTTCTCCCCTGCCTCCTTGTTTACCCTTGTGGCTGTGGACAGATCTCCACAGACTGTCTCCTCTTTCAGTGTTTTTGGGGTGGGATAGTTTTACCCAGAGACATACGATCCTCACCCTTTAACCTGTGGTCAACTGTACAGACCTCCCTATCGAAAAAGGATTCCTAAGGGATGCTTAAATTTCCATCATCAGCCATTTTTCCTTTGGAAATTGGATCCCTTTACAAATGCAAATACTGTATGATCTCATGTATTTGTGGCCAGAAAACAAAGACAGCCCAAGCTCGTACATACAAAGAATAGTTTGGGGGTTGCCAGAGGTGGCAGGTAGGGTGTGAGGAAAATGGGTGAGGAGGGTCAAAAGGTACAAACTTCCAGTTATAAAATAAATAAGTCCTGGGGATGTACTGTATTGCTTGGTGACTATAGTGAACAAGACTGTGTTCTATATTGAAGAGTTGCTAAGAGAATAGATCTTAAAACTCCCATCACTAGGGTGCCTGGGTGGCTCAGTTGGTTAAGCATGTGACTTCAGCTCAAGTCATGATCTCAGGTCCTGGGATCAATCCCCAGGTGAGGCTCCCTGTTGATCAGAGGGTCTGCTTGCCACTCCCCACTCCCCCTACTGATGCTGTCTCTCTCAAATAAAAAAATAAGATCTTTAAAAAAAAACCCTCTCATCACAATAAAAAAAAAGTATAATCATGTGGTGATGAATGTTAGCTAAATTTATTGTGATGATGATTTCACATGAATCATTAGGCTGTATAGCTGAAACTAATGTAATGTTATATGTCAATTATGTCTCAATTAAAATATGCAAATACCTGTGGAATAAGCAATCACTAGGATTTATGAAGAGCTCAGGAATGGCGACTATGAAAGCAGACACCAACCACACAACCTTACAGTTTTGGAAGAATGCATAGGCTCATTACAAATCAAAAATACATGAGCAGGTATTATATATAAGTGTAATATATATGTGTATATATAATCATATATAATAATATGTATAATATGATGTATATATACATACTAATGTGTATGTATGTATACATAAAACCATATGCACACATGTACATGTATATATACATATGCATATGTATATATATGCATGTCTGTTTATACATATATGTGTATATATGTGTGTATACATGTGTTACGTATGTGTTACATGTGTATATATATTATGAGTGTATATATGTATATACATGTGTAATATTTGTAAGTATATGTGCGTGTATGTATAAAATATACACATAGTGTGAGTGAGAGCTGGAGCCTGCTGTTTTCCCAAATTCTTCACAGCCTTATTGCAGACCAGTCTGAATGATCCAGAGCCAAGTGTGGCAGGAATCCTGGGAGGAACCTCCTTGGTCCTCAAACAGAGCACTAAGGAACCCCAACACCTGGGCCAGATGCAGGGCAGGGCTGTGATTGCCCTGCACGGAACATCATTTTCCAGCCATAGAAAGCGAGGACTTGGGAATCCACAAGTCAATCATTTTAGGTGTGGCACCACTTGCAAAGTTCCTTTCCATTTGCTCCCACACCTTTGTACCCAGGTCCCTGAATTCTGCCTTTGTCTCTATACAGTCCACTCTCCTCAGCCAAGCCCCTAGAATCCTGACGTACATTTCCCACTGTTCAAAGCATCCGGCGTATCCTGGGGAAAAGTCACTTGTACATGGACGTCTCCAGTCAGTGTATGAAATCTTCCTGGACATAGAGTTTGGAAGAAGGAGGTCTGCTCCTTGGCAGCCTTGGCCCTTGCCCATTTGACTCTTCTTTTTTTCTGATAAGCTCCAAATCATGGGTATGGTAGCTTCTCTCTGATATTTGGTGGGAAAATCCCCCCAGCCCTCAACTCATAAATTTGTGCCAAGATGTGGGTGCTAGATTCCATCACTTCACTTCCCTCATTTACTGGGTGGTCATGTGTCTTTCCTAAAGTCCTTCCTATTCAGTCTCTTTTTATCCACATAAAACCCCCAGGGCATTTGGTGGGAGATGGTGTTATGCTTTAATTAGCAAAAGAGAACCAATACAGAGAAAGTATTGGGTGGGACCTTATTAGCACAGAACAAGTCCAAGGCAAATAGACAGACTGCCCTTCACTGCCCACCTGTGGGTAGACTCAGATGCATCAGATAAAGACTCTAGACTTGGGTCTGTTTGGGTGGCCAGGACTGTGATAAGGTACAAAGTGTTCCTCCTAGTTAGGAGGACATACTGCTCAGATCAAAGAAAACCCAATACTTTGGAATGGGAGAGTATCAAAGGAAAGAGTCTGTGACATGGTCAACATGTAGTTCCTGGGCAGAACTTACAGATCTGCCACAACCCAAAACACCATTAATTTTTAGGCCTTTGAACTTTGTTTTTCTGCTCCTCTGCCCCTGGTTCCAGACCACGATCTCTTCTCCCCCTCCCCAAGTAAGAAGAGGCCACATAAAAGAGCTGTCAGCCAGTTATAGCACACACTCAACTCAACACCTTGAGAGGTGAGTGTGGGTAAGGGTCTGGAGGTACGAGTTTTAATTTGTGGCTTACTTGGATGAGTTCCCTGCCCAGGTGGTGTCAACACTATTCCTGTGAGATGGAGATGATTGTCTCTGGTGTTCCAATAAGAAAACTGAGACAGAGGGACATAGCTGTCTGAGGTTCCACAGGTAAAAGGGGCAGACATGAAACAAGATACCAGTATTCCTGACTCTAAATCCAATACTTTCTCCTCTTTAACATTATCTGGAAAGCCCAGGATCCTGAATTCTGAGGGCAGCAGTCCTCCTGTGTCTTTGTGATGCCTAGGGACCTTGTCCTTGTCCTACACTGTACGTCAAGATGACCAAAGAATTCACCCTGAATTCTGCATGTGAGTAGTACGCAGCCTGGGCATGATTTTATTTCTCTCCTCTGGCTCAGTTAGTGCACCCGAGGTGTGCAAAGAAGGAGATTGGGCATCCCCAGGATCCAAAACTCTTTAAGGGCAAATAAGGAACTTGCTTGGAAAACTGGACTGAGAGGCCTTTTTTTCTTTTTTCATCGAACAGATCTCAAAGTTCTGGAAAAGTTAGATCTAGAATGATATTTTTACGTATAAATGAATAGCTTCATGGAATCCATGGCTTTGGATTTACTGTGTTTCTTTTTTTTTTTTTAAAGATTTTTATTTTATTTTATTCGACAGATATAGAGACAGCCAGCGAGAGAGGGAATACAAGCAGGGGGAGTGGGAGAGGAAGAAGCAGGCTCCTAGTGGAGGAGCCTGATGTGGGGCTCGATCCCATAACGCCAGGATCACACCCTGAGCCGAAGGCAGACGCTTAACCGCTGTGCCACCCAGGCGCCCCTGGATTTACTGTGTTTCTGTCAGTGTGCACCAGTCTTCCTCCTTCTTTGTGCAAAGGCAGTGTAAGTGCCACAGGAATCCAGCCCACCCCAGTGCATGCTCACCATCACCCAGCTATCTTCTATGTCGTATCCCACCTGTAATTGGATGACAGAGCATCTGCTTTGTTCATCAGCCTTGTTATGCACGGCTGCCTTCAGAGGATCACAAGAGCACTCTGAGCCAGGCTCAAGAACTGGGTATCCTGCCACCTCAACCTGGCTTTCTGGGGCAAACTATGTGAGTGATTTATAGGATTTCTGGCACCCTACCATGCTCCTCAGAGATAGTTCACCCTAGGCCTGGAGCTTCACCAATTAGGTTGTATCCTTTGGTAAATATCGCCCAATAGTAAATGAAGTCTCAATACCTTCACTTGGCAGTTTTCCTTCACCAAGCCAGGCTGCCAGGGACACGGTTCTGAATGGAGAAAGTTGGAGAATAGATGTAATCATCTAAGATGGAAGCCCCCCAACATCTTTTAAAGGCTTCTCTCCTCCTTTGCTTTCTCTCCACAATCTCCTTCTCTTGTTCTTCTCCTCAGGTCTCCTAAATCCAACCTGCTCAAAGTCGATGTGTCAAAGAGTCACATGCCTAAAACTTACATTTTTCCAGCTTCTAAATTTTACCTTTTCTGAAAGGAGAATAAGGTTTCAAAGCCCCCTTTGAAGAATTTTGCCCCTTTTAAATGATCTCTAGCAGGACACGTGCTTTTGAGCAGAGGAATTTTGGTTGATTCTTCTAGAGAAGCGTTGTTCACTAGAACTTTCAGGGATGATGGAAATGTTGTATGTCTGAGCTGTCCAATATAATAGCCACTAGTGGGGTGCCTGGGTGGCTTGGTTGGTGAAACGTCTGGCTTTGGCTCAGTTCATGATCTCAGGGCCTTGGGATTGAGCTCTGCATCAGTCTCCCTGCTCAGTGGGGAGTCTGCTTCTCCCTCTCCCTCTGCCTGCCGCTCTGCCTGCATGTGTTCTTTCTCTCTGTCAATACAAAAATAAGCCTAATAAAAAAATAGGCACTAGCCATTTGTAGCTATCGAATGCTTGAAATGACTGGAAGCCAAATTTTAAATTTAATTAAAATTGTCACATGTGGGTAGTGGCTATCATATTGGACAGTGCAGGGGAAGTACTTCTGCTTGGTGGAAAACTTCCAAAGAATCATAAAGACTTCCAGGAAGAAAGACAATCACTTCCTTGTGACCATGTAACTCATAACATTGGAAGTTTACTCTTTTCTTGGGCTCTTTTATTTTCCTTCCTCTTTGGTTTCAGGATGGTGAAGCAGCAGATGAATGTTAAAGGGTGCATATGGGAGAGCTCTGGGACTTTTGAGTGGTAATTAAGCCTCTTCCTTCCTTGCCCCATCTTTCCCCACCCTCAGCTGCCAGTTGTCAGCAGGGTATATCTTCTTTGCTTCATTGTTTTCTCCTTAACAATTACTACCATCTTTGTCCTTCCTTATTATATTGTTTAATTAGAATGTCACCTCTATGAATGTAAGGATTTTTGTTTGTTTTGTTCACCACTCTATTCTAGTACCTATAACTTGTAATGCAATTAGATACTTAATAGATATTAATTTTTTTATTTTGAGATAAAGATATAGATGATAGATAGATAGATGATAGATAGATAGATGATAGATAGATAGATAGATAGATAGATAGATAGATAGATAGATGATAGAACACATACAAGAGCACTAGGGTGGAGTAGGGGCAGCGGGAGAGAGAGAATCTCAAGTAGGCTCCATGTCCAGCACAGAGCTTGACCTGGGGCTGGATCTCACGACCCAGAGGTCATGACCTGAGGCAAAATAAGAGCCAGACATTTAACTGACTGCACCACTCAGGCACCCCTTAATAGATATTTATTAAATGAATTAACTTCCCCTCTACTCACACAGGTTAAATTCTAGGCAAATTAAAATGTAAAGTGTATACGCAACTAATGAATCATTGAACACTACAACAAAACTTGTGATGTACTATATGTTGGTTAACTGAACATAATGAAAAATTAAAAAAATTAAAAAAAGAAGTCTTGCCATTTGCAAAGACATGAATGGAGCTAGAGAGTTATCCTAATGCAATAAGTCAGTTAGAAAAGACAAATAACATATGATTCACCCAGGTGTGGAATTTAAGAAACAAATCTGATGAACATGTGGGAAGGAAAAAAAGAGAGAGGGAAGAAAACCACGAGACTCTCAACAAAAGAGAACAAACAGGGTTGATGGAGGGAGCTGGGTAGGGATGGTCTAAGTGGGTGATGGGTAGGCACTTGTTATGATGAGCAGTGGGTGTTATATGTAAGTGAAGAATCACTAAATTATACTCCTGAAACCAATATTACACTAGATGTTAACTAACTAGAATTTAAATAAAAATTTCAATAAACAAAAAATATAAAGTATAAAAGAAAAAAACAAAAAATTAAATGAAAATAGTTTTCAAACATCTAGACGAGAGGAAATTCTGAGCTTAATACTAAAAGCTAACATTTATTGAGTGTATATAGTATGTTTTGGGTCCTATGCTGAGTGTTTCATATACATTAGATTATTTGATCCTAGTAACCTAATGAGATGAATATGGGTATTATTTCTGTGTTACAGAAATACAGATGAGGAAGCTGGGGCTCCAGGAATTATGTGATCAGCCCAGTTTCCACAGCTAAAAGTTGGGGCAACAGGTGTTGGAATTCTATTTCAAGCCAATTTGACCCTGATGCATATATTCCTTCCTCTCTATAATACTGGAGAGCAAACAGTGTGGTGGCAGATATTTCCTTTGTATTGCCTTGAGTAGAACAGGAAGTGTGGTAACACACATCTGATATCTTGCTGGTGGAATTATAACCCAACCCTTAGTGAGAAAATGTGGCAGACATTGTCCAAAGCCTGAAATAGACAACATCTTTTGCTCAGCAATCTTTCTCTATTAACTCATATATATAAATAATAATGCATGTGCCAAAGCTGTAGCTATAAGGAGGTTCATCAGGACATTTTTATAACAAAAAGAAGGTGGAAATATTTGAGTCTTCATGATATAGGGGGAATGATTGTGATTTTGATACTTGAATTGTTGGCATGACTTGTATGATGTGATCATACTACTTTGTCTCTCCTGTCTGTATATTTTATTCAGATAGGCTAGATGTTTCCTTGCCTCTTCAGGAAAACTTAGGTAGGTCCCCAAATTTTGTGTGACCCTTCAATCACAGAACATCTCAACTTAATAATTAAATGTGCAGGCCCATGTAATTAGCCACAACTCCACAAATTGTTGAGAACTGTGGACTCTCCCCTCCCTCAGAAACTCTAGTTGTGGAAAAGGATGTGGTCAATATCTCTGTCTTGGGCTCCTTGTGATTCTGTGTCTTCACCCTCTTTTGGCTATAAAAAGTTTCTGTCTCCTAGGTAGTAGAGGCATGAAGAACCAGTAAGTGGGAGTAGGACAGTTCTCACACAGCACATACTATCACAAGCTGACTTGGTGCTTCTGACACTCATTTATGGGAGAATTCAAAGGTTCACTGCAGACAGAAAATGGCATCTGGCCATTTACAACTCAGATGTGCCCCAACTGCAGCTCTCTTCTTTGGTGTTAAAGGTCCCTTGAGAGCCTTCAGTCATGACTCAGGTCTACAGGATCCTTACGGGCTTCTGGAGATGCACAGTAAGCACTATGAGTAGTATCCACAAAGCCTTTTGTCTCAACTTGGAATTAGAAGAGAGCTTCCCCACTTCCTTGAACAGAGCTTTTTACCAATAAAATCTTTGAAACCCTCTCCACAACTCATTCAACTTTGGATCATCTATTTAGATGAAAGGTTTAAGAGTTCCCTGACCAGTTCTTGACCATCAACTTTCTCAAGTCCTACATAGTAACCCATCTCACATAACTCAGTCTGGAATCATTCTGGTATTTTGTCTTGGGGTCTGGACTAACAATTACATTATATAATCCTATTACATATGCTCTTAAGTAAATAAATCAGGACACTTGATGTGTTCTATTATTCCAAGTTCATAAATATAATGAATACAACAAAAAAGGACATATATACACTGGTTATCTATGGGGGGATGGAATTCCTAATGCTCATCCATTTCTTTTACATAGTTTTTTTGTTTGTTTTTGACAAATTATACAAACTGAAGATTTACTACATCAAAAACTGATGAAGTACTGTATGGTGACTAACATAACATTAAAAAAAAGCAATGCATTTTTAAAGGAAATAATTTTGCAAAGGAAGTGGCATGTAGTGTGAGATGGGGAAGTAGCCTGGGAGGCAATGGCTAGCTTGATATGCAGTTAGGTGCCAGAGGGGGAAAAGGAGAAGTAGGAGAAAGAATAACCCAATATTCACAAGCACTTCAACTCTCTTTCTGACCCTTGTCTCCTTAATTTCTGTTCTACCTCTAGTGGCATTGGGAGAAGACCTATCTTCTGCCAAAGCTTAACCCAAATACGCAGAGAGACGACCATGAAGCCCTGGGTTCTCCTACTCATCATGCTCATCTATGGGGTTGTGATGCTTCTGCCTGTGCTGGGAGGCTTCAAGAACAAGAATTTTGTGGGTGGTATGACACGGGAGGAAGGGGGTCTGCCCAGTCCTGGGATGTCTGGTATAAGTGATTCTGGGACCACCTTTCCTCGATCACAACCTTCCTTAAAGCAGAGACAACCAAGAAAAATTTAGGTTGGATGTTCCCAATTTGGTGCCCTTTCAGCTTCCCCTCTGAGGTGAAAGTGATAATGGGTATATGGAAATGGAACATAGCTTAGTCGAAATGGTATTTCCCAATATTAGACTACCTTAGGCAGGGGAAACACCAACACAGAGCTTTCCTCTGAGCCCATATTTTCAGATCTCTGTGCCTTCAATGAATACCAAAAGGGCAATATTGTTCACTTGGAAGGGTAGAATCCTTTAGAATGTGAAAAAATGGAAAAGACAAAAAAGGGATCCTTAGGAGTTCAAGTTTGGGGTCAGATGATAAAATGGGGATAGTGAAGAGAGGGTTGTGGGCCAGTGAAAGAGATGGAATTTGGAGAGAGGCTTAGTGCTCAGGCTGTGGTTATGTATGGGCATGGAAGCAAATAGATAAGGGGAAAAACAGGTACCCATTCTCCCCCAGCTCAGTTTTCCATTCTGTAAATTGGGTATGGAAAGTAGAGCTAGGCAATATTGCCATCCCTGAAATCCCAAGTCCAGTGAGAATAGACTTGGTGAGGAGGTGCCATAGATGGTGAGGTTGTCCTGGGTCCTATCTTTAGGGAGCTTGGGGAGGGCCCAAAGGCCTGCAGTGCTATGGGGACATGTGGAAAGAGGGAAGGCATGTGATGCAAGAAGGGTCTCCTGTGAAAAGACACAACTTGAATTCAAGGAGAGAATTTTCTTAAAATGCAGAGAACTATGTTGTTTGTGACCTTGAGCTTAAGTTTCAGTCAGGGGATTGTTAAGCTCGAGAAAGGTTTTTTCTCTAAGTTGTGGGTGGATGGAGCTAGCATCTGCCATCATATACCATCTACCATCTCAGTTCCATTTGGAAGAACAGCCACTGACCAGTGCTGGGTACAGCCGCCATTAAAGTATTGTGAGAAGAGGTGCACTAAATTACAAGAGTGTTTATCTCTCAATCATACATGCTGTTGGACCTTCTGTGGAAACATCTGCTTGGACAACAGGTGAGTTGGCTGGAGTGGGAAGGTTGTACTTGGCCATACTTCCTCACTACTGGTCACCCTCATTCAGAAGCTGTGACATGGGACAGATTCACCCAAATTCTGGTCAAAGAAACAGGCAGCATAAGGCAATGTTCTCCTATCTCGATACCTAGCTGCCATTCAGGGCAAAAACCCCAAAACACCAATGTTGGGGTGGGGAAGCTCCACTTTCCTTCTTTTGCTTTCATTCGTTTCCCCAAAGAGTCACCCGTCAGTTTGTTCATCCCTCTTTTGTCCAAGGCCCTGACTATTGCCTCCTTGGTCTGGCATCTCCATTGGCCCCTTGTCTCAGGCAGACCCAAAGAGACCCGGTCTCCACCTATCTGCCCAATTGCCAAATCTCTTGGGAGAAATTGCTTAAAATGGGTAACTAGTGATCTTATAGGAAGAATTTCTGTTCCCATTGACAAGGACCAAGGTGCTACTAAGGTTGGGAATGGAGGTCTCCAGGGTTCCCTGATTTTAACCACTTGACTTGTCTTTTCCAGAGAACCCTTTAAATCCATGCTAAACCACTAAGTTCTAGCTGGCCCACCACTAGTACGGGCTAGAGGATGACTATGTAGTCTAAGAAGAGTTCTACCCGGCTCCATGTTGGGTTATCCACTTGCCTGGCTGAAGACCCTTCCATTCTCTCCTTGATCTCCCTATCCTGAGAAGGCTCATCTCTGCCAAATAAACTGATAACCAACCTGAGCGCTCTGCATTGTTTTATACCCTATTCCTGTGTTTCCTTTCTGTCTTTATCAACAGTTGTTCCTTTCCATCCCACCATGGGTATAGGCACCCAACACTGCCTTCCCTGTTAGACCTATATAATAGTCAGTAGATTCACATCTGTAGCAAAAATGCAGAGCTTTATAAAAATCTCAGTAAACAGAGTAAAAGTTTATTCTCATTCACAATACATTTCAATGCTGATGGTTGGTGAACAACCCCCATGCCATGCATGGTTCAAGGACCCTGCATCCTTCTATCTATAACTCCATCATCTCCCAGGGCCTCCACTGCATCCAGCCAGCAGATGGGAGATGAAGGGCAGCACAGAGGCTCCTACAGAAGGGTTTTAATGGCCAGACCTAGAAGTGGAGCTCTGTTTCCATCCACATTCTATTTGCCATAATGTAGCCATAGGGTCCCCTTCTTTGCAAAGGAAACAGGGAAATACAGTCTAGCTGTATGCCCAAGGTCAACAGAAAGCAGGATTTGGTGAACTCATGGCAGTCTCTGAACCGTATACTTCTGCAAAGCCAAACTCCTCAGCAAGACCCAAGACCCTGGCCTCCGCCTCACTCTCCAATGGAACAAGCACCTCCCTGTCATTAGAGAAGGCATTCCTGCCCTCGGGGTGGGCACTCTGAGCCCCCAGAACGATTCCTCCTTCTGCAGTCTCCATATCCTCTCACTCCCACCTGTTTTGTCTGCCTGGTAGTGTTACCTGGGTAATATTATTCATACCCTGAGATGTCTACTCCTGCCAGGCAGGCTTTCCAGCCCATCCTGTTCCCCTAGATTATATCTGCATTTCTACCATCAGTATCTTGAAGATCATTTAAAAAGTATAACTTCCTTTGGATGAGGAGATTATAAAGTCCCTACGATGTATTCGTATCTGTGCCTCTTCCTGAGAATTAGGTATTTTCATTTAGATGGGATGAGTCAGGGATAAGGAGCACTTATCTCCCTCAGGGATAAGGAGCTCTTGGAGTCAATTGAGTGAAAGTGGTATTCCTTCCTGACCAAAGAAGTAGAGAAGAACAAGAGGTTAGGGACCCCCAGTGGAATGACCAGGGAAGGAAAGCATTGTCCACTTAAGGATCCTGGATATTATGACAAAAGAAAAGCAATTTCCCTCTATCCTTCTGGGTTCTTGGCTGAGACCCCCTGCAATAAAAGACAGATTGGGAGAAGTTAAAGAAACAGAAGTTTATTAAATGTATACCTCTGGTATACGTGGGACAGCCCAAGAAAACAGAGTAAGTCCCTGAAATGGTCCTAGCCATCTCCTTAAATACCATCTTCAGCTAAAGACAAAAGATGTGGAAAGGAAGGGAAAGGCCAGTTATGGGTTGTCACCAGGAAGACAGAGGGGTTGTTGACTCATGCCAACCTCCTTCATAAGGTTTTATGTCTATAGAAAATATTTTCACTTAGTAATATGCAGAAGATGATCTGGATAATGTATAATATGTGTAAACAATGTAAGGATGGAACAAACTGATGTGTGAGGCAGGGAATATACATCCTCTTGCCTAGGCTCGCAGACAGCTTAAACATTTTTGCATGCACAACTCCTTAGAGAATATTTTTTAAAAATCTGGATAGGTGTGATGCAGGTAAAGTCAAACTGTTACATTTGACCTCTTCAATGCATCCACGCTTGAATTTTTTTTCTCCAACAGTGTGATGGAACTTCTCTGTTACGTGACAAAGCTCTGTCATCTGTGGGTGATTGTCTAAATGACTGTTCTCCAATGGCTCTTGGACTGTGGCTGAGGGGGGTAGAGCTAGTTCTCAGGTTGCTTCAGGTTCCCATACCAATGCTGGGGTCTCTACGCCTATGACTCAGTCCATGGGTGAGAGTCCTTCTGGGTCCCTTGGAATATGGTGATGGATCTGCAGCTTCCACCAAGGTACTTTGTTCTGTGGGTGGATGCCAAATTATTGTGTTATGGGGGATGGGGGGCTTCAAGCAGGGGAGTCTTAATCACCTAGTTTATTGATGTTGCTCTTGGAAAGTACGTTAATGGAATGGAATGTTATACAATAGTGGGGTTACAAAAATTGTAAATTAAGTGTGTTTTAAAAATGAAATGTGCCGGTATTTCTTATGAAACAGAAAATGTTGGGGAAATTCACGCTTAGAAAAAGTTGTTCCACTTCAAATTCTGTAATCAAGTTTTAAATGTCTTGGTGATTTTTATATTTTAAATTACTTACACTTTCTGATATTCTTTTTTTTAAAGATTTTATTTATTTGAGAGAGAGAGAGAGAGAGAGCAGGGGGGAGGGCAGAGTGAGAGGGAGAAGCAAACTCCCTGCTGGAGAGGGAGCTGGATGAGGGGCTTGATAACAGGACCCTGAGATTAGGACCCTGAGATCAGGACCAGAGCCAAAGACAGATGCTTAACAGACTTAGCCACCCAGGCTCCCCCATTTTCTGATATTCTTAAATGGCTTTTAAAATATACTAGGGGCACCTGGGTGGCGCAGTCTTTAACCGTCTTTCTTTGGCTCAGGGCGTGATCCCAGCGTTCTGGGATTGAGCCCCACATCAGGCTCCTCCGCTGGGAGCGTGCTTCTTCCTCTCCTTCTCCCCCTGCTTGTGTTCCTTCTCTCGCTGGCTGTCTCTGTCAAATAAATAAATAAAATCTTAAAAATATAAAATAAAATATACTAAAACACTTATATAATAAATAATGTATGATTTTTGGGGGGAGGTCAACTCTAAAGCTATATTTCATGAAAGAAGAATGACATCATTATCTAGGTAAGGGATAACTGATCATATCTTACTAGTTTTCTTTGTAATCCTGTGTTTTTCAAATTTCTAAAATAAGAAATGATAAATGATGAAGAATTCATTTCTGCAACGAGGGGAGTAGAAAGCATAAGAGAAAGAAAGTAACTCGGGAGATGCCAGTGCTCAGCCAAAGAGTGGTGCGTGGAGGAGATGAGGTAGAACCAGATGGGTGGTGAGAGACCAGTCACGTGCTCTCCCAGCTCCACACCCCAAAGCCCTTCTTTACCCCCTGCAGGACCTAGTAAAATCCTGGGTCTCCTGCCAGGCTCACACTCAGACATCCAGAGTTAACATCATGAAGCTGTTGGTTCTCCAGCAACTGACACTCTACTGCCTGGTGATTATGCCAGTGACAGGAAAGATGAATGAAAGAGTTAAGATTGTAACACAGCCTCCAGTTTACAGTAGGTATTCTGATTTAGCTTCAAACTGAAGAGGGGGTAGAAAACAAGGAATGAGGGACTGGCATATATGAAAGCATTGGTTCCTTCTTTAAGCCAGGATACCTGAGGAAAGCTGAATGTGCAGTTCGCAAGTTTGATGGTCTCCTGATCTTATGAAAAAGGATGTTTTTATGTGTGTCATGGGGACTGTGGTGGCTACATGGTGTTTTTGTTGAGGAGGACTCGAAGAAGCAGAAAGCTCCACAGGGTTCAAAGCCCACGTGGACCGTGCCTAGCTTGAGCCACCAGGAGCTCCTGTCCTCCAGTTAGGGGCTCCAAGGAAGAGCACCAAATTGGGAAAGGGGTACTCGTTATTTCTTGAAATGTGCCCTTTGTTTAGGGAATTGAGTTTTTTAGAATATTGGGCATGGGGAGGAGAAATAAAATGGATGCTTGACCAAGAGAAGTTTGGAATCACTAGGGTAAAAGAATTGAAATCAGCAGAATTGAGGGGAGAGTAGTGGGTCCATACAGGTGGCAAAGGTTTCTGGGGAACAGCTAGGTTTGGAGGGCTGTCTCAGCCAGACAGGGAAAAGTACAAGACACTTCCTCTTCTTCTCTGGGACTCTGTTCTTCTCACCCTGTAAAATGAGAGCAGGAGACCAGAGGATCTCTTGGGCCTCTTTGTTCTGAGAACTGAGTTTCAGGACTCAGGTCCTGTGATGTTTAATTCCATGGAGGTGACCTCATGGTTTCTGGGTTTGTTAGGGAGTGGGAGCTGTTTTTTGACTGTAGGAATGGAAAAAGCCACTAGATCCCTAGGTAGGCAGAAGAAGAGAAATGAATGGAGTGGGTGCTGGGGCCTTAGAGGGGCTGATAATAGCGAGAAAAACTCTTCTTCTTGGAGTCACTGCTCATGTGTTCCTTCTCAGTTGTACCAAAACCAGATCTGCTACACTGTGTGAATATGCCCAACTACTACGATTGCCAGAAAAAGTGCGAGTTTTACTCGGATTGTAGTAATGGCTATGAATGCTGCCTGTCCGTCTGTGGAAAAATCTGCATGAAAATCCCAGAACCTGGTAGGATCTAAGAATCACCCCTCTCTTGCCATTGGGTTCCAAAAGACTATGGAACCCCTAACTGTGAGGGAACAGACAGAAGAATACTATGCCTCCGCAGTCCTGGTACCCATTCCAACCTGGAACCCCAACCTCTTCCTCCCAGCCCAAACCCCCATTGTCCACTTGTGGGCCTTCCTGATTTATCCAAACCTCAGGACATCTGACATTTATGTCTCTTTGATCACTGGACTTAAAACATCCTGAGAGAAGCCTTGTATAGGCATCTCCTAAACCACAGAAATATCCCTGCCCCCAGGGTTTGGGTGGATCTGTTACCCCTAAAGAGATGTGTTTCAGCAGACTGTGCAGCCACTGAATACCTACCCATTCTCTCTTCCAGAGACCATCACCAAGAATAATAAACATAGCAGCACGGTGGTGTCTACTGTTGTTCCCTTAATCACTGGTGAGATGTCGAGGACACCTGGAGGGCAACAGACTAATTCTACCTGATGTCCAGGGGGACCATCGTCTTGTTCCAGCTGGGAGGCAAAGGGAGGGAGAAAGTGGGGTCCCAGGGCAATGTCCCTCCTCCTTGCCAATCCTCTTCTCTGAACCATTATATTATCAGCCTCAATTCCTTGACAAATAAACTATGGCAGTAATCCAGAACCTCTGTTTCTTCTTCTATAGTCCCAGTACGAATCACTCCCTCCACTTTTTCCCTAAGCCCCAAACCCCTGGCTCCCAGTGGATTTCCCTGCCTTTTTACCATTCAGAAGACTGAACTCCTTAGTCATGACTCCTGGACTCTCTTTGTTCATTGACTACCATCCCTGGGGAAACTGTTTATGTGTGGGATGATCTTATGGCTAAAGAAAACACTGTCCCTCTGGGTTCCCTGATCTTCTCAGTGCAGCCTTTCTTTCCTTATTTGAGGCCTGTGATTCTAGTAGGTTCCCACAAGCAGCTACCCTTTTAACTAATCCAGGAAGTACAATCTTCCTTACAGGTGACAGCATCCATGGTCTAGAACTGAAAGGAAATGCATTGTCTCTCCAAGCTCTCCTCTCAAACAATGCCTTTTTTGTTTTGTTTTGGTTTTGTTTTTCAAGGAAGAAGTTTCCTATTACCATGAAATTGCAATGAGGCCTTGAGTAAGCTGTTTCTTTCTTTTCTTTTATTTAAAATCAATTAATTGACATACAGTTATTATTAGTTTGAGAGGTACAGTTTAGTGATTCATCAATTGCATTTAACACCCAATGCTCAGACAATGCCTTATTTGTTAGCATCATTTACTAAACCACTTGGAATCTATAGGAATATTTTCATTTTTTTAAATAATATTTTTTTATTATATTATGTTAGTCACCATACAGTACATCCCTGGTTTTTTATGTAAAGTTCCATGATTCATTAGCTGCGTATAACACCCAGTGCACCATGCAATACGTGCGCTCCTTACTACCCATCACCAGCCTATCCCATTCCCCCACCTCCCTCCCCTCTAAAGCCCTCAGTTTGTTTCTCAGAGTCCATAGTCTCTTATGCTTCATTCCCCCTTCTGATTACCCCCCCTTTCTTTATCCCTTTCTTCTCCTACCGATCTTCCTACTTCTTATGTTCCATAGATGAGTGATACCATATGATAATTGTCTTTCTCTGCTTGACTTATTTCACTTAGCATTAAAAAATAAAAAAAATAAAAAAAGGAATATTTTCAAATGTAAATAATCCTGGGAAGAATAAGCAACCCTTGGAAGGTTATAGAGAGCCTACATTGTGCTCAGACTTGTGGCAAGGACCACTCCTTATGACTGGAGGTGTGACTATCTGTTGGCATATAGCCCAAGGAAGGGTTAAGTCTTATGATTCAAAAAAGCAGAAACCAGGATGGGGCATGGCAAGAAGGGATGAATGGAATATACAGTCAGTACCTTAAGGTATAAATACAGAGGTGTCATTATGCGCATTGTGGTGTTAGGTGTCCTGGGAGAAGAGTTGCTTGGTCCCACCTTAAGGGATAGGGAAGAATTAGGGTAACTTGGAATGAAAGCTAGTTTTCCTCCATAACAGGATTAAATATAGACTGGGGGAGAAGAAAGGGAACTTGGAGGAAAGAAAATGTTGTTACCCTATCCTCCTCCTGCCCCCAACACCAGCAGATGAAGTTGTGGACAAGGTTGAATTATGAATTTGGTATTAAGCTATATGACTACCATATTGTAAATTATCAAATTTTCCTTTTGGTCTCTGTTGTTATGCCCATAAAAACTGTAGAGCAGAAGTATTATTTGCTAAAATTATCAAAGGAAAACAAACAGGCACAGACAGGTGGCTGATCCTACTCAAGTCCACTCAGCAGGTTGATGACAAATAGGTATGTAGACCTCATTCTCTAAATGCCCTTGTACTCAAAATACATATACATATGTTTCCTGAGATACATATATGTCAGGGGCCAGAGGTGTGCGTAAAATAGGGAGTCTAGGGGGGATTAGGGTTGGGGAGGGACGCTGTGCAGAAAGAGTGATAACTGAGATGGGCGAAGGAAGACAGGTCCATAGTGTTCTCCTGGACTAGCAGGGGGTGATTGCCTTAGGACAAAACCAATGAACTGTTTCCTGATAAGCAATTAGGAAAAAGAAGCAATTGAGAAGAACTCTGGAGCCACCAGGCAGATAGGACACTCTTAATCAGTCGGTGAATTAGGAACACAGTACGCCTTTGCACTTGGGTGTCTCACTTCAAAGCCCAGAGTTAATCCACTCTGGAAACAGAGTTGGAAGGTGACCAGTATCTAAATGTGGGGCTGGGAGATCCCCAAGTGATCTCATTTTGCTTTCTTGGAAGGATTGGTCCGAAGTAAACTGGCCTGCCATTGCCAGAAGCATAATTGACCAGCAGACACTTTTAACATACTTCTCAGTAACTGATAGACTAGGAAGACAAAACAAAACAAAGTACAAAAAACCCAGTAAGGATCTAGAAGGTTTGAACAACACAAATTAGAGGTGACTAACTTGTATCAAAATGAATTCAGAATTACTGGGGAATATATAGTCTTTACAAGAGCAAATGGAAAATTAAAAAAAGAAAACCCACAAAACTGAGGCATAGCACACCTGTCTGGCTCAGTCTCTGCCTTGTGAGTATAAGCCCCACATTTGGTGTAGAGATACTTAAAACTAAAATCTTAGCAGAAGGAATGAAGGAATGAAAGAAAGAACAAAAGAAAGAATGAAAGAAAGAATGGTAGAAAGAAGGAAAGAAAGAAAGGAAGGAAGGAAGAAAAAAAAAAAGGACTGAGGCTCAGTCAGTTTCAGTGGCTGAGCCAAGACCACATAGCTGGTAAGTGGGGGATCCACAATGTGAACTCAGGTCCAACTCCAAGCACTGTTTTTGATCATTCCATGCCACTTCATGAATACTGTTCACCTCATCTCATCTGATCCTCACAGTGACAGCAAAGCAGCCAGGTAGGTTTTATGGTTTCCATTTTCCAGATGAGGAAACTGAGGCTGTAAGATACAGCTACAGTGATAAGTTACCAAGCCAGTACCAAAACTCAGTGCCACTGGGTTTGGGGCCATAATTATCATAACTGAAGAGTCCAGGACTATTGTAAAATACGGGGAGCATACAGGATTAGAATTCTGGAGACAAAAATGGATAAATTGCCACAAGTCTTTCCTCAGAGGCAGTCACCTAGTATGGTTTCAGGAGACCTGGGAAAGTCTCTACCCCTTTCCCAGCGTCTGAAGTTCCACCAATAAGATAGATGCATTCCTGGCCATAACGATGTTCTCTCTCTTTCCGTCTCCCCTACTTTCTGCCTCCATCCCTCTCTCGCTGTTTTCAAAATGTGTGTAGTCTGAGAGAGGTAACATGGCAAGGCATCATAAGTTCTTCACATCACAAAACTAAAAAGTACAAAAGGACCAGGAAGAGACATGTGGAAATGGGGGTTGAATGAGTAGGGGAGGGTCATCTGTTTATGGGGTGCTCTGGGAGTATCAGAAGCTAGGCTTGGATAACACCAGAAGGAATACAAGGAATCCCTTTGTTAATCCAAGTTCATCTTGGACCTTTTTGCTCCTGGGGCTCCAAGACCCTGTGGAACATGCCCAGGCCCTCCTGAAAATCTTATACCATTGGTTTCTTGTCATCAGTAGAGCAAGGAAAAGGTGTTCCCTGGTGTCTGGGGTTGCTCTGGGAATGACAGGGGGCAAGCTAGCCCTACAACTGTTCCAGATAAATCCCTGTGATCATTCATATGTGACCTCTCATGAAGGAACAAGACACTGGGAGAATGTCCTGGTGGGACACCATTCAGTATCATAGCAGAGTGTGGGGCCACTGGGAGGGTCCAGAGCCTGAAAGTCCTGCCCTACTCTCCACATGACCTCACACAAACTCCTTCCCCACTGTACATCTCAGTTTCCTCATCTATGAACTGGGAGAAGTAGTGGGCCATCTTCACAGTTCTCAGCACATGTTCTGTGTCTCTGTCAGGCTTGAGCCTAATCCTGATGCCTCTTCTCATCCCACACAAGCACTTTTGTCTCCACAGTTCCACCTTTTCCTGGAGGAATGTAGCACTCCTGTTGCTTCTCTTTCTCTCTTTGGAGGAGAACACTTCATCACCAATCAAAGAGTCAAATGTGGGTTCAGAGAAGCTTCAGCCACCCCTCCTTAGGAGGCCTTCATGGGACGGAGGGTCAGACAGGAGGCAAGAAGTCCTATTGGATGAGGCCACTTTCTCTGTAGCTTTAGAAAACTAGCGCTGTTTATCCATTCTGGACCCTTCAAATCCTTTCCTCACCTACTGCCCTCAAATTATTTCTCTAGCTTTACCTGATATGTGCCTTTTCCAAGTTTATTTTTTTTCCCGAGAAAGAGAGAGAGAGAGAGGGAGAGAGAAAGAGAGATTGATTGCTTGGGGAGAGGGGCAGAGAAAGAGAGAGAGAGTCTTAAGTAAGCTTCATACCCAGAGTGGCTATCTGCCACTCTGAGTACTGCTTGAACAGTGGAGGATGTAACTCCCCACTCTGGGGATGAGTGAGGTGGGGGATGCCATTTCCCCTGCCCATCAACACTGACAGACTTCAGTGAGCAGCACAGCACCCCCGGTGGAGGCTCAAGCCACTTATGCCAAGCCCCGCCACCCTGCACCCAGCAGGTGCATTTTTACTAGGGCTAGTTAGCTTGAGAACAAGCACAGCTGGCCCCTCCCCAGAAGACCAGCACAAACCGCTCACATGCACCAACTGTATTGATCATAGAGTGCTGCAAAGCTTCAGCTCTAGGGAAAATAAGATCTAACCTCTTAACAAGCAGACCAAAGCACACTTAGTTAAAAGTTGCCACTGCATGGACAAGACCCAAACACCCCACTGCAGGCAAGGAGAAACTCTGCAGAGGACTAACCTGAGGGAAAGAGCAGCCAAAACATAACAGCAGAGTGCACACTCTGAAACACTTTCTGAAGTGCCAGGCCCTGGACAGTATAGGAACCGTCGTCGTCGTCATCGTCTTCATCGTCCTCCTCCTCCTCCTTCTACTTCAAAGATTTTATTTATTTATTCGAGAGAGAGAGAGAAAGAAAGCACAAGCAGGGGGAGTGGCAGGGGGAGAAACAAGCTCCCTGCTGAGCAGGGAGCCTAATGTGGGGCTCAATCCCAGGACCTTGGGATCATGACCTGAGCCAAAGACAGATGCCTAACTGTTGAGCCACCCAGGCTCCTCAAGACCTCTTCTTAATACAGCCATCACTCTCAGGAGCAGGAAATAAAACAAGCTCTCCTAACATGCAAAACACAGTGACCTAGACAAAATGACAAGATGGAGGAATTCACCTCAAAAGAAAGAACAGAAAGAGGTCATGGCCAGGGTTCTAATAAAAGAGATGTAAACAATATGCCTGAACCAGAATTTAAAACAACAATCATAAGGATGCTAGCTGGGCTTGAGAAAAGCATAGAGTACGCTAGAGAATTCCTTTCTGCAGAGATAAAAGAACTAAAAACTAGTCAAGTCAAAATAAAAAATGCTGAGATGAAAAACTGGATGCAATGACAACAAGGATGGACAAAGCAGAGGAACAAATAAGTGATACAGAAGTTAAAATTATGGAGAGGAGTTAAGATGGCGGAGCAGTAGGAGACACCGTTTTCAGCCGGTCCTCCGAGTCGAGCTGGATCGGTACCAGACCAGCCTAAACAACCACGGAACCAGCCTGAGACGCAGGAAGACGCATCTGGATCTCTACAAATGAACATCTCCAGCGCTGAGTATTGAGGTACGAAGCGGGGAGCCATGAAACCTGCGTACAGATATCGAAGATAAAGCGGAAGGGGGAGGGAGCCACCTGCGTTGGCGCGGGAAGCGGCAGCCACTTGCATCGGGGGAGCGGGCGGCTGAGGTCGGCACCCGCAAAACAGCAGACTGAGACCGTGAGCCGGGTGCACGCACCACCAGGCATCTCGCGGAACTCCGGGACCCGGTGCGCCACTGGATCCAGACTGAGACCGGGAGATCCGGAGCGCGGGCGGCTGGCGGCTGGCGGTCAGAAACACAGGACAGAGACGCCGCTCTGGAAGTGAGGGCTGGGACGCCGGGTGTGGGGCGCACATCTCGGATGCTGCAGGGTTGAGCAGCACCAACAGAAACAGAGTTAAAGTGGCCAGAACATTAGTAGAGAACGGGCCGCAATCCTTCTGTTCCGTGACAGAGGCTGAAATTTGGCCGCTGCTGCTCTGACTCTCAGAAGAGGCACAGCAAACCGCCAGGGAAAGCCGCCAGAGAACAAAAGCCTGGAAATACCGGCTCAGGGAGTGCCCATCCCCATCCCCCCTCGCAGGGGACACGGAGACTCTACCCAAACAGGGTTGCCTGAGTATCGGCGCGGCAGGCCCCTCCCCCAGAACACAGAAGGCAGGCTGAAAAATCAAGAAGCCCACAACCCGGGCGCCTGGGTGGCGCAGTCATTGAGCGCCTGCCTTCGGCTTAGGGCGTGATCCCGGCGTTCCGGAAAGGAGTCCCTCATCGGGCTCCTCCGCTGGGAGCCTGCTTCTTCCTCTCCCACTCCCCTGCTTCTGTTCCCTCTCTCGCTGGTTGGCTGCCACATAAATAAATAAATAAAATCTTTAAAGAAGAAGCCCACATCCCTAAGATCCCTATAAAACAAGGGGCACGGCCTGGGACCCAGTCAATAATTTGGGCTCTGGAAACCCCGCAACCTCTCTTCATCAGAATGACAAGAAGGAGAAGCCCCCCCCAGCAAAGAAAAGACAGTGATTCTGTGGCCTCTGCCACAGAAATAATGGATATGGATGTAACCAAATTATCAGAAATGGAATTCAGAGTAACGATGGTCAAAATGATGAGTAGAATTGAAAAAACTATTAACGAAAAGGTTACTGAGAATATAGAATCCCTAAGGACAGAAATGAGAGCGAATCTGACAGAAATTAAAAATTCTATGAGCCAAATGCAGGCAAAACTAGAGGCTCTGACGGCCAGGGTCGCAGAAGCAGAGGAACGGGTTAGTGAATTGGAGGATGGGTTAATAGAGGAAAAAATGAAAATAGAAGATGGTCTTAAAAAAATCCACGCCCACGAATGTAGGTTACGGGAGATTACTGACTCAATGAAACGATCCAATGTTAGAATCATCGGCATCCCCGAGGGGGTGGAGAAAAACAGAGGTCTAGAAGAGATATTTGAACAAATTGTAGCTGAAAACTTCCCTAATCTAGCAAGGGAAACAAACATTCGTGTCCAAGAGGCAGAGAGGACCCCTCCCAAGCTCAACCACGACAAACCTACGCCACGTCACGTCATAGTGCAATTCGCAAATATTAGATGCAAGGATACAGTATTGAAAGCGGCCAGGGCAAAGAAATTTCTCACGTACCAAGGCAAAAGCATCAGAATTACGTCAGACCTGTCTACACAGACCTGGAATGAGAGAAAGGGTTGGGGGAGCATATTTAAAGCTCTTTCAGAGAAAAACATGCAGCCAAGGATCCTTTATCCAGCAAGGCTGTCATTCAGAATTGATGGAGAAATAAAGACATTTCAGAATCGCCAGTCACTAACCAATTTTGTAACCACGAAACCAGCCCTACAGGAGATATTACGGGGGGTTCTATAAAAGTAAAAAGGCCCCAAGAGTGATACAGAACAGAAAGTCACAGCCAATACAAACAAAGACTTTACTGGCAACATGGCAACATTAAAATCATATCTCTCAGTAATCAGTCTTAATGTAAATGGTTTGAACCATCCCATAAAACGCCACAGGGTTGCAGATTGGATAAAAAGAAATGACCCATCCATTTGCTGTCTACAAGAGACTCATTTCGAACCCAAAGATGCATTCAGACTGAGAGTAAGGGGATGGAGTACCATCTTTCACGCAAATGGACCTCAAAAGAAAGCTGGGGTAGCAATTCTCATATCAGATAAATTGGATTTTAAACTACAGACTATAGTTAGAGATGCAGAAGGGCACTATATTATTCTTAAGGGAAGTATTCAACAAGTGGATATGACAATTATAAATATATATGCCCCCAACAGGGGAGCAGCAAGATACACAAGCCAACTCTTAACCAGAATAAAGAGACATATAAATAAAAATACATTAATAGTAGGGGACCTCAACACTCCACTCTCAGAAATAGACAGAACACCCTGGCAAAAACTAAGCAAAGAATCAAAGGCTTTGAATGCCATACTCGACGAGTTGGACCTCATAGATATATATAGAACACTACACCCCAGAACCAAAGAATACTCATTCTATTCTAATGCCCATGGAACATTCTCAAGAATAGACCATGTTCTGGGACACAAAACAGGTCTCAACCGATACCAAAAGATTGAAATTATCCCCTGCATATTCTCAGACCACAACGCTCTGAAATTGGAACTCAACCACAAGGAAAAATTTGGAAGAAACTCAAACACTTGGAGACTAAGAACCATCCTGCTCAGGAATGACTCGATAAACCAGGAAATCAAAAATCAAATTAAACAATTTATGGAGACCAATGAGAATGAAAATACAACAGTCCAAAACCTATGGGATACTGCAAAGGCAGTCCTAAGGGGGAAATACATAGCCATCCAAGCCTCACTCAAAAGAATAGAAAAATCTAAAATGCAGTTTTTATATTCTCACCTCAAGAAGCTGGAACAGCAACAGAGGGACAGGCCTAATCCACGCACGAGGAAGCAGTTGACCAAAATTAGAGCTGAAATCAATCAAGCAGAAACCAGAAGTACAGTAGAGCAGATCAACAGGACTAGAAGCTGGTTCTTTGAGAGAATCAATAAAATTGACAGACCACTGGCAAGACTTATCCAAAAGAAAAGAGAAAGGACCCAGATTATTAAAATTATGAATGAAAAAGGAGAGGTCACGACGAACACCATTGAAATTGGAAGGATTATTAGAAATTTTTATCAACAGCTATATGCCAATAAACTAAGCAATCTGGAAGAGATGGAATCCTTCCTGGAAAC
This sequence comes from Ursus maritimus, assembly GCF_017311325.1. Taxonomy (NCBI): domain Eukaryota; kingdom Metazoa; phylum Chordata; class Mammalia; order Carnivora; family Ursidae; genus Ursus; species Ursus maritimus. The sequence continues at coordinate 33,378,161 of NW_024424675.1, read as the reverse complement.
CTATAAACTACCAAGATTGAAACCGGAAGAAATTGATTCCTTAAACAGGCCAATTAATTATGAAGAAATTGAGTCAGTGATAAACAACCTTCCAAATAACAAAACTCCAGGCCCGGACGGTTTTCCTGGGGAATTCTACCAAACATTCAAAGAAGAAATAATACCTATTCTCCTAAAGCTATTTCAAAAAATAGAAACAGAAGGAAAGCTACCAAACTCATTCTATGAGGCCAATATTACCTTGATCCCCAAACCAGGCAAAGACCCCCTCAAAAAGGAGAATTACAGACCGATTTCCCTAATGAATATGGACGCCAAAATCCTCAACAAGATACTTGCTAATAGAATCCAACAGTACATTAAAAGGATTATCCATCACGATCAAGTGGGATTCATACCTGGGATGCAAGCGTGGTTCAATATTCGCAAATCAATCAGCGTGATACATCATATCAACAAGAAAAGACTCAGGAACCATATGATCCTCTCAATCGATGCCGAAAAAGCATTTGACAAAATACAGCATCCTTTCCTGATTAAAACCCTTCAGAGTGTAGGAATAGAAGGTACATTTCTCAATCTCATAAAAGCCATCTATGAAAAGCCTACTGCAAATATTATTCTCAATGGGGAAAAGCTGGAAGCCTTTCCCTTAAGATCAGGAACTCGACAAGGATGCCCACTCTCGCCACTATTATTCAACATAGTACTAGAAGTCCTTGCAACAGCAATCAGACGACAAAAAGGGATCAAAGGTATTCAAATTGGCAAAGAAGAAGTCAAAATGTCTCTCTTTGCAGATGACATGATACTCTATATGGAAAACCCAAAAGAAGCCACTCCCAAACTATTAGAAGTTATAGAGCAATTCAGTAACGTGGCGGGATACAAAATCAATGCTCAGAAATCAGTTGCATTTCTATACACGAATAACGAGACCGAAGAAAGAGAAATTAGGGAATCCATCCCATTTACAATAGCACCAAAAACCATACGTTACCTTGGAATTAACTTAACCAGAGACGTAAAGGACCTATATTCTAGAAACTATAAATCACTCTTGAAAGACATTGAGGAAGACATAAAAAGATGGAAAGATATTCCATGCTCATGGATTGGAAGAATTAACATAGTTAAAATGTCCATGCTACCCAGAGCAATCTACACTTTCAATGCTATCCCGATCAAAATACCGAGGACATTTTTCAAAGAACTGGAACAAATAGTCCTTAAATTTGTATGGAAACAGAAAAGGCCCCGAATCTCCAAGGAACTGTTGAAAAGGAAAAACAAAGCTGGGGGCATCACAATGCCGGATTTCGAGCTGTACTACAAAGCTGTGATCACAAAGACAGCATGGTACTGGCACAAAAACAGACACATAGACCAATGGAACAGAATAGAGAGCCCAGAAATGGACCCTCGGCTCTTTGGGCAACTAATATTTGATAAAGCAGGAAAAAACATCCGGTGGGAAAAAGACAGTCTCTTCAATAAATGGTGCTGGGAAAATTGGACAGCTACATGCAAAAGAATGAAACTTGACCACTCTCTCACACCATACACAAAAATAAACTCCAAATGGATGAAAGACCTCGATGTGAGACAGGAATCCATCAAAATTCTAGAGGAGAACATAGGCAGCAACCTCTACGACATCGGCCAAAGCAACCTTTTTCATGACACATCCCCAAAGGCAAGAGAAACAAAAGATAAAATGAATTTATGGGACTTCATCAAGATTAAAAGTTTCTGCACAGCCAAGGAAACAGTCAGAAAAACTAAGAGGCAGCCCACGGAATGGGAGAATATATTTGCAAATGACACTACAGATAAAGGACTGGTATCCAAGATCTACAAAGAACTTCTCAAACTCAATACACGAGAAACAAATAAACAAATCAAAAAATGGGCAGAAGATATGAACAGACACTTTTCCAATGAAGACATACAAATGGCTAACAGACACATGAAAAAATGTTCAAAATCATTAGCCATCAAGGAAATTCAAATCAAAACCACACTGAGATACCACCTTACGCCAGTTAGAATGGCAAAAATAGACAAGGCAAGAAACAACAATTGTTGGAGAGGATGTGGAGAAAGGGGATCCCTCCTACATTGTTGGTGGGAATGCAAGTTGGTACAGCCACTCTGGAAAACCGTGTGGAGGTCCCTTAAAAAGTTAAAAATTGAGCTACCCTATGATCCAGCCATTGCACTACTGGGTATTTACCCCAAAGATACAGACGTAGTGAAGAGAAGGGCCATATGCGCCCCAATGTTCATAGCAGCAATGTCCACAATAGCTAAATCGTGGAAGGAGCCGAGATGCCCTTCAACAGATGACTGGATTAAGAAGTTGTGGTCCATATATACGATGGAATATTACTCAGCTATCAGAAAGAACGAGTTCTCAACATTTGCTACAACATGGACAGCACTGGAGGAGATAATGCTAAGTGAAATAAGTCAAGCAGAGAAAGACAACTATCATATGATTTCTCTCATCTATGGAACATAAGAACTAGGATGATCAGTAGGGGAAGAAAGGGATAAAGAAAGGGGGGGGTAATCAGAAGGGGGAATGAAACATGAGAGTCTATGGACTATGAGAAACAAACTGAGGACTTCAGAGGGGAGGGGGGTGGGGGAATGGGATAGACCGGTGATGGGTAGTAAAGAAGGCACGTATTGCATGGTGCACTGGGTGTTATACAGAACTAATGAATCATTGAGCCTTACATTGGAAACCGGGGATGTACTGTATGGTGACTAACATAATATAATAAAAAATCATTAAAAAAAAAAAGAAGTTAAAATTATGGCAAATAATGAAGCTGAAGAGAAGATGGAATGAAAAGTATTGGATCACAAATGTAGACTTAGGAACTCAGTGACTCCATAAAGCATAATAATATTCCTGTCATAGGAGTCCCAGAAGAAGAGAGGGAAAAAGGAGCAGAAGTTTTTTTTGAGCAAATTATAGCTGAAAACTTCCCTAATCAGGGGAATGAAGCAGTCATCCAAATCCAGGAAACACAGACTCCTGTCAAATTCAACAAGTGGACCAATACCAATATTGTAGTAAAATTTGCAAAATATAGGGATAAGGAAAGAATCCTGAAGACAGGAAGGGAAAAGAAATCCCTAACCTACAAGGAAAGAGAGAGACAGGTTCATAGCAGATAAGTCCACAGAAATGTGACAGGCCAGAAGAGAGTGGCATGATATATTCAATGTGCTGAAGGGGAAAAATATGCAGCCAAGAATACCTTATCCAGCAAGGCTGTCATTCAGAATAGAAGGATAGATAAACAGCTTCCCAGACAAACAAAAACTAAAGGAGCTCATGACCACTAAACCAGCCCTGCAAGAAATATTAAAGGGGATCCCTTAAGTGGGAAGAAAGACCAAAAGCAACAGACTAGAAAGGAACAGAGAAAAATCTTCAAAAACAGCAACTTTTCAGGTAATACATTGACACTAAACTCTTATCTATCAATAATTATTCTGAACGTAAATGGACTAAATTCTCCAATTAAAAGACATACTGTATCAGAATAAATTTTAAAAAACAAAGCAAGACCGTTGTATATGCGGCTTACAAGAGACTCATTCCAGACCTAAAGATACCTCCAGACTGAAAGTGAGGGTATGGAAAACCATCTATCATGTTAATGGATGTCAAAAGAAAGGTGGACTATCTCCTCCAGTCCCGTCCATGTTGTGGCAAATGTTGTGAAATCGTTCTTTTTGATGGCTGAGTAATATTCCATTGTATATATAGACCACATCTTCTTAATCCATTTATCTGTTGAAGGGTATCTCAGCTACTTCCACAATTTAACTATTGTGGACAATGCTGCTATGAACATTGGGGTGCATATGGCCCTTCTCTTCACTACGTCTGTATCCTTGGGTTAAATACCCAGTAGTGCAATTGATGGATCATAGGGTAGCTCAATTTTTAACTTTTTAAGGGACCTCCACACTGTTTTCCAAAGTGGCTGTACTAACTTGCATTCCCAACAACAATGTAAGAGGGATCCCCTTTCTCCACATCCTCTCCAACATTTGTTGTTTCCTGCCTTGTCAATTTTTGCCATTCTAACTGGCATAAGGTGGTATCTCAATGTGGTTTTGATTTGAATTTCCCTGATGGCTAATGATGTTGAACATTTTTTCATGTGAAGAGCTGGTTCTTTGAAAAAATTAATAAAATTGATAAATCGCTAGCCAGACTTATCAAAAAGAAAAGAGAAAGGACCCAAATAAATAAAACCACAAATTAAAGAGGAAAGATCATAACCAACACCAAAGAAATACGAATAATTACAAATGAATATTATGAAAAATTATATGCCAACAAACTGGGCGATGTAGAAGAAATGGACAAATTCCTAGAAATGTATGAACTACCAAAGCTGAAACAGGAAGAAATAGGAAATTTGAACAGATCTGTAACAAGCAAGGAAATTGAATCAGTAATCAAAAATCTCCCAAAAAACAAAGTCCAGAACTGGATAGTTTCCCAGGGGAATTCTACCAGACATTTAAAGAAGAGTTAATACCTATTCTTTCTTTTTTTTTTTTTTAAGATTTTATTTATTTATTTTGACAGAGAGAGAGACAGCCAGCGAGAGAGGCAACACAAGCAGGGGGAGTGGGAGAGGAAGAAGCAGGCTCCCACCGGAGCAGGGAGCCCAATGCGGGGCTCGAACCCAGGACCCTGGGATCACGCCCTGGGCTGAAGGCAGACTCTTAACGACTGAGCCATCCAGGTGCCCCAAGTTAATACCTATTCTTGTCAAACTGTTCCCAAAAATAGAAATGGAAGAAAAACTTCCAAATTAATTCTACGAGGCCAGCATTACCTTGATTCCAAAACCAGACAAACACCCCACAAAAAAGGAGAATTGCAGGCCAATATCCCTGATGAACATGGATGCAAAAATTCTCACCAAGATACTAGTTAATAGGATCCAATAGTACATTAAAAGGATTATTCACCATAACCACGTGGGATTTATTCCTGGACTGCAGAGGTGGTTCAAACACCCACAAATCAATCAATGTGATATGCCACATTAGTAAAAGAAAGGACAAGAATCGTATGATCCTCTCAATAGATGCAAAAAAAAAAAAGGCATTTGACAAAATACAACATCCTTTATTGGTAAAAACCCTCCACAATGTAGGGATAGAGGGAACATACCCCCTTCCCCTCTGTATCTCTGTTTCCTGGAGTCCAGAGTCTTTCATGGTTTGTTTTCCTCTCTGATTTCTGCCCATTCAGTTTTCCCTTCCTTCCCCTGTGATCCTCCGCACTATTCCTTATGTTCCACATATGAGTGAAACTATATGATAATTGTCTTTCTCTTTTTGACTTATTTCACTTGGCATAATACCCTCCATGTTGATGCAAACGGTAGGTATTCATCTTTTCTGATGACTGAGTAAGATTCCATTGTATATATGAATCACATCTTCTTTATCCATTCATGTGTTGAAGGGCCTCTCGTCTCCTTCCACAGTTTGGTTATTGTGGACATTGCTGTTGTGAACATTGGGGTACATGTGCCCCTTCTTTCACTATATCTGTATCTTTGGGGTAAATACTCAGTAGTGCAATTGCTGGGTTGTAGGGTAGGTCTATTTTTAACATCTGGAGGAACCTCCACATTATTTTCCAGAGGGGCTGTACTAGCTTGCATTCCCACCAGCAGTGTAAGACGGTTCCCCTTTCTCCATATCCTTGCCAAAAATTGTTGTTTCCTGTCTTGTTCATTTTGCCATTCTAGCTGGTGTAAGGTGGCATCTCATTGTAGTTTTGATTTTATTTCCCTGATGACTAGTGATGTTGAACATTTTTTCATGTGTCTGTTGGCCATTTGTATGTCTTCTTTGGAGAAGTGTCTGTTCATGTCTTCTGTCCATTTCTTTTTCTTTTCTTTTTTTTTTTTTAAAGATTTTATTTATTTATTTGACAGAGAGAGAGACAGTCAGCGAGAGAGGGAACACAAGCAGGGGGAGTGGGAGAGGAAGAAGCAGGCTCCCAGCAGAGGAGCCTGATGTGGGGCTCGATCCTGGAACACTGGGATCACGCCCTGAGCCGAAGGCAGACGCTTAATGACTGAGCCACCCAGGAGCCCCTTCTGTCCATGTCTTGACTGGATATTTGGGTTTTTTTGGGTGTTGAGTTTGAGAACTTCTTTATAGATCTTGGATACCAGCCCTTTATCTGTAATGTCATTTGCAAATATCTTCTCCCATTTTGTAGGTTGTCTTTTAGTTTTGTTGACTGTTTCCTTTGCTGTGCAGAAGCTTTTCATCTCGATGAAGTCCCAAAAGTTCATTTTTGCTTTTGTTTCCTTCACTTTTAGAGATGTGTCTTGCAAGAAGTTGCTTTGTCCAAAGTCAAAGAAGTTGCTGTCTGTGTTCTCCTCTAGGATTTTGATGGATTCCTGTCTCACATTGAGGTCTTTCATCATTTTGAGTTTATCTTTGTGAATGGTGTAAGAGAATGGTCCAGTTTCATTCTTTTGCATGTGGCTGTACAATTTTCCCAGCACCATTTATTGAAGAGACTGTCTTTTTTCCATTGGATATTCTCTCATGCTTTGTCAAAGATTAGTGGACCATATAGTTGAGGGTCCATTTCTGGGTTCTCTACTCTGTTCTATTGGTCTATGGGTCTGTTTTTGTGCCAATATCATGCTGTCTTGATGATCACAGCTTTGTAATATAGCTTGAAGTAAGGCATTGTGATGCCCCTAGGTTTGGTTTTCTTTTTCAACATTCTTCTGGAGATTTGGGGTCTTTTCAAATTTTAGGATTGTTTGTTCCAGCTCTGTGAAAAATGTTGATGGTATTTTCAACATTATTTCAGATGCTCTACATGATATAAAAAGACAAGGAAACAAAGTAAGTCATGAAATTGGAATAAAGAAGAGTCAAGTTTCTCATCATTTTCAGATAATATGATTTTATATAAAATCAAAGGACCCCCATTAAATATTGTTATAGTTCATAAGACAATTTGGAAAGGTAGTTGGATAGAAGAGAAAATTGATAGCTTTTTATTATGCTACTCATAATTAATTACATCGATGATAATATTTTCCACTTACTATTCACTTTTGAGGTTCCAGGCACTTCAGTCCACAATGTGAACAGCACTTCTGTAACATTGGGCAATCATGATCCTGCAGGCACTTGGGTCTATCAATCTTGGAACACTCCATGCACTTGCATGGGCAAACTCAAACCTGGTTTGAGTTTATGGGACAAAATAAGACACTTGACCTTGAAATACTTGATTATAGTTTGGGGGAACTTGGGGAACCCTAAATAGGGTTTTATTCTGACTAAGCCTCTTACCCTTCCCCCCAGAGTAACAATAGTGCGCAGAAGGCAGAGTATCAACTTTCAGTGGCTAATAATTTGAGGAGTATCAAAAAGGCTTGCCATCTCTGACATAGACAATCTGATAGGATTCCTGCCGGCCCCCACAGAACTAATAGATTTGGGTTATCTAATCCCAGAGTACTAGAGGTAGAAGGAATATTAGAGAGCACCTAGAATTTCCTTGTTTTATAAGTTATAGAAATTGAGGATTGTGTAGGGACAAGTGACTTGCCTACGGCCATGCGGAAAAAAGTAGAAGAGTTGAAGTCAGTTGCAAGGCCTTGGGTTCCTTCCGGCATACTGTGCTATACTTCAAAACACTAAAAATCTCTGGGACAAGACGATTCTATCTCAGGACTACGTGAGGAAATGAGCAGCAGCCTCAGAGGCTACAGAGTTCATTTCTGCCTCAATTGCATTTTGCTACCCATCTTTTCCCCAGCATACCTTACAGGATGTGGATATGCTCTACATGTTGTGAAGTTCTGTGTAGACATAAGGGCTTAATAGGAATGTACCTAACTTGGTTATCCTTTTATTTTTTTGTATGAGTAAGTGGATATTGTCACCTGTCAGTCAATGAAGAATGAGACTCAGAATAAATAAGTTCTCATGCGGAAAAAAAATAGGGAGTGATACTATGCATGATTGGCTTTGAAGACTAGCACCATAGCTTCCTGAAATCAGGAGGACAACATGAGAGCCGTGATTGAGCATTAAAGAAGGAAAAATTCCCAAGAGATATCTAAGGTCAACCAAAGGCGCATCTCCATTTCATGGGACAGCATGGCATCCCTAGCATATGCCTTGAAGACGTTAGGAGGTATATCCCCAGTCCTCACCTGTCCAGGCCTTGGCACAAACAAAGCCACACATGGATTCACATTTGTCAGTTTCGGGGCAATCGAAGTCACTCTTACATGAAGTTGGACACTCCATATGGTCCTTGAAAGGGAAGAGTGGGCACTGTCCCTTCTTGACTAAAACAAGAGTAGATGTGAGTTCCCTCAAACCCCACCCCATCTCACACCCTTCAAACACCTCCCTCCCCCTTTAAAACTAGTGTGTCTTTCTGTGACTTGGTTCACTCTACTGTGACTACCTCTGGTAGGCTGTGGAGGAATAGAATGTCTCAGCATCTCATAGGATGTTGGAGAAAGAGAATTAGGCTTGTTCTTTGAAGCTCCAGATGAGAAGACAGTTACCTGGATTGGGGTAGCAGCTGAAAATGTGGTAGGAAGTGGTCAGATTCTGGATCTATTTTTATGGTAGATCTAAAATGATTTCCTAACTCAATGGGTATGGATTGAGAATGTTGATTTTGATTCATTAAGGGTGATTTAGAAGTTTATTTTAACCAAGATGGAGAGAACAATGGGCAGAACAGGTTTGAGGGGTGGTAGAGCTAAAATGAGGGTTTCTGTTTTAGACGAGTGAAGTGTGAGGTGTTTGTGAGATCGAGATGAAGTAGTAGAGTATACAGTTGGAGTTTGGGAGTCAAATTCAGAATGGAGATACAACTCTGTGGGTCATTAGGACATAGATGGTGTTGAAATAAATTCTTTAGGATTTTGTGCACGTTTCCTGTTGTCATTATCTGATTACAAATTTTATTAGGGTGAAAGTATTTCTTTTCTTCTCTTTCTCTTTCTCCTCCTTCTCCTTCTTCCTCAAGTCAGACTCTGACAGACTGTGGTGTGTTTGACTCTCAGAGCTATGGTTAGGTTCTTTCTGAGCCCCAAATATAAACTTCCCCCAAACCCACCCAAGCCCTTTTCCCTGACTTCCTCTTTCTGCTGGCCTCTGAGAGTGAGCCAAGGTCTAATCTATAGTGCCATGATTTCTTACAGCCTCCCACAAATGGTCAGGCCACAAGATTGCCTAATTTCCCATGTATAAAATGAGAATTACAATCTCTAGTTTACAAATGCTTAAAGGAATTAAGGGGGATGATGGGGAGCCTGGGTGGCTCAGTTGGTTAAGCATCAGACTCCTGATTTCAGCTCAGTTCATGATCTTGGTATCCTGAGATCAAGCCCCAGGTCGGGCTCTGTGCTCAGTGTGGAGTCTGCTTGAGAATCTCTCTCTACCTCTCTCTCTGTTCCTCCCCCTTTTACACTACTAAATAAATAAATAACTCTCTTTTTAAAAGACGGATTAAGGAGGATGAAGCCCATGATAAACTCACCACCGTGCCTGGCACATGGGAAGAGTTTGGAAGATATGGGTTTCCTTCCTCCCTTTTGAGGGCTGGACATAGTTTCCTAATTTCTGAGCTTGTGGGAGACAGAATTCTAAATTTACATTCCCAAGATTCCCATCCTCTGGTTATTGAATCAAACATGGATTTAGGTGCTGCTGTGAAGGGATTTCATAGTGGAATTACAGTCCCAAGTTAATTGACCTTAAAATATAGAGATTATCTGACTGGGCCAGACCTAAGCTGTTGAGTTCTTAAAAAGAAGAGTTTGCCCTCTGACTAATAGAGAAGAGATAAGAGAGATTCGAAGTGTGAGAGGAGCCCAACATGCTATTAGGAGCTTCGAGGACAGAGAACGCTAGGTGCCCTGGACTGAAGGTGGCCTCTGGAAGCAGCCTCAGTGGTACAACTGCAAGGAAATGATTCTACCACAGCCAGTGAGTGTCATTGAGAACCCTTGGTCCCAGATGGGAATGTCAGCTTTGGCTGCCACCCGGTTTCAGCCTGCTGAGAACCTGAGCAGAGAAACCTGACACACCACACCAGATTTCTGACCTACAGGTAATGTATCACACAACAACAGATAACTACTACACTGTACCACATGGCCATGGGGCTCTAAACTGAGCATCTCTCCAGTGGGGTCTGACCAGAGAGGCATGATCCTTTTGGATACTACTGAGTCTTGGAATTACAGAAGTTTAGATTCAGAAAAAATCATATTGGTCATTAGTATTGCCCTCTTAATTTCCTAGGTTAAGAAAAATGAAGTCAAATGGGAAAATATAGTTAATGAGGGGCGGGTCAAGACCTCCAATCCATGACTCACTCCAGAAGCCCTGAACACTGTACTTTCCAGCTATATTTCTGACCTGTCATACCACCCTTCATGCACTCTCCTAGGACGTCTGATGCTAAGAAGAGTTATGGTTCCTAATCTGGAGTGTACATTGAAAACACCTGTGCATCTTTTAGAAACTACAGATTATGGCCTGAATCAGAATCTCTAGAAAGTGAAGCCTAGGGACTTAAATTTTTAAAAGCACCTCTGGTGACACAGAAGCAGGCAGTTGGGCACCATGATGTAAGCTGCTAATTGGGAAACACTGTTCTAGTTTTGGGTACAGGGAGAGTAAAGCAATTCAAATAGGGACACCACCAAAGAGGTAAAAAGACATAGACATCTTGGGATTATAAAGACAAATGTCCTCTCAGTAGTGTAGACTCTAGTCAGTCCTGCCTCCTTTCTGCTTCTGAGGCATGTAAGCCTTTTTTGGTTTAGCCATTGTAGTTCTTGCCCCACTGTCAGCTTCAGCTCTCACTTAGAATCCTCCTCCTATGGACTCTGAGAAACAAACTGAGGGCTTCAGAGGGGAGGGGGTGAGGGAATGGGATAGACTGGTGATGGGTAGTAAGGAGGGCACGTATTGCATGGTGCACTGGGTGTTATACACAACTAATGAATCATCGAACTTTACATCAGAAACCAGGGATGTACTGTACGGTGACTAACATAATATAATAAAAAAACATTAAAAAAAAAAAAAGAATCCTCCTCCCTCCCAGTCAACTCTCCTCAGCTACTTACCTTGTCTGTGCAGTCTCCTTGCCAAATGCACACACCCTGTAGGTTCCTCTGCAGATACTGGGGAAGCTCCCCGGAGTTTGGGTCTCAGTTCTCTGCTGTCATTACTTGACACACACTTCCTGCATTCATTCCCATGTTGCTAACTGTGATACCTATGCCTCCCTCCAGACCTATTCTCACTTCCAAGCTAAAGGCACATATCCAGCCACCTGGGGAACATACATCTGGCATCTCAAGAGACCTGTATGCCCACACATATAAATCAGAGTTAGTTTCTCCCTATGCCTCAACAGGAGGAGCTCTCTGCTTCCATCATTATATTTGGCATCGACAGGCCCCCAGGCTGTCGTGAGAACCCTGAGATTCACTCCTCCCTTTCCTTCACCCTAGCATCCTGTCAGTCATGGACTTGGGCCAGTTCTACCTCCTAATCTCTCTCCAAGCCCCATGGCTTCCCCTCTTGGCCACCACTTCCAGGTCAGCCCCCGACGGCATTCCAACTCTCTCCTCCACTTGTGCAACCACCTCCCTACTGTTCTCTGCCCTCAGGCTCCTGCCTAGTGACTGATTAGTTTTTAAAAATTAAACTAGGAGGGGTGCCTGGTTGGTTTGGTCAGTTAAGCAACAGACTCTTGATTTTGGCTTAGGTCATGATCTCAGTTAGGGTCGTGACATTGAGCCCCTTATCAGGCTCTGCGCTGGGCATGAATCCTGCTTAAGATTCTTTCTCCCCACTCACCTCTTCTCTTGCTCTCTCTCTCATTCAAAAAATAATAAACTTTGAAAAGACACATATCAGGTAAAGCTAGGGAAATAATTTGGAGGGAACAGTTGAGGGGAGGATTTGGTTGCAGGATGGGTGATAGGGCTAGTTCTCTGAAGCCACAGAGGAAGTGACCTCATACAGCACAAGTCCTTGCCTCCTGTCTGAACCTCAGTCCCAGGAGGTCTAATAAGGAGGGGTGGGTACAGCTTCTCTGAACCCACATTTGACTCCTTTGATTGGTGATGAAATGCTCTCCTCCAAAGAGAGAGAGAGAAGCAACAGGAGTGCTACATTCCTCCAGGAAAAGGTGGAACTGTGGAGACAAAAGTGCTTGTGTGGGATGAGAAGAGGCATCAGGATTAGGCTCAAGCCTGACAGAGACACAGAACATGTGCTGAGAACTGTGAAGATGGCCCACTACTTCTCCCAGTTCATAGATGAGGAAACTGAGATGTACAGTGGGGAAGGAGTTTGTGTGAGGTCATGTGGAGAGTAGGGCAGGACTTTCAGGCTCAGGACCCTCCCAGTGGCCCCACACTCTGCCACAGTACTGGACAGTGTCCCACCAGGACATTTGCCCATTATCTTGCTCCTACATGAGAGGTCACATATGAATGATCACAGGGATTTGTCTGGAACAGTTGCAGGGCTGTTTTGCCCGCTGTCATTCTCAGAGCAACCCCAGATACGAGTGTACACCTTTTCCTTGCTCCGCTGATGACAAGAAACTGATGGTATAAGATTTTCAGGAGGGCCTGAGCATGTTCCACACAGTCTTAGAGCCCCAGGAGCAAAAAATCCCAGATGACCTTGGGTTAACAAAGGGATTCCTTGTATTCCTTCTGGTGTTATCCAAGCCTAGCTTCTGATACTCCCAGAGCACCCCATAAACAGATGACCCTCCCCTACTCATTCAACTCCCATTTCCACATGTCTCTTCCTGGTCCTTTTGTACTTTTTAATTTTGTGATGTGAAGAACTGATAATGCCTTGCCACGTTACCTCTCTCAGACTGCATGCATTTCGAAAACAGCAAGAGAGGGATGGAGGCAAAAGGAAGAGAGACAGAAGGAGAGAGAACATCGTTATGGCCAGGAATGCATCTATCTTGTTGGTGGAACTTCAGACGCTGGGAAACGGGGTAGAGACTTTCCCAGGTCTCCTGAAACCATACTAGGTGGCTGCCTCGGAGGAAAGACTTGTGGCAATTTATCCATTATTTTATTTTATTTTATTTTATTTATTTATTTGACAGAGAGAGAGACAGCCAGCGAGAAAGGGAACACAGCAGGGGGAGTGGGAGAGGAAGAAGCAGGCTCCCAGTGGAGGAGCCTGATGTGGGGCTCGATCCCATAACGCCAGGATCACACCCTGAGCGGAAGGCAGACTCTTAACGACTGAGCCACCCAGGCGCCCCCAATATATCCATTTTTGTCTCCGGAATTCTAATCCTGTATGCTCCCCGTATTTTACAATAGTCCTGGACTCTTCAGTAATGACAATTACAGCCCCAAACCCAGTGACACTGAGTTTTGGTACTGGCTTGGTAACTTATCACTGTAGCTGTATCTTACAGCCTCAGTTTCCTCATCTGGAAAATGGAAACCATACAACCTACCTGGCAGCTTTGTTATCACTGTGAGGATTAGATGAGATGGGGTGAAGAGTTTTCATGAAGTGGCATGGAATGTTCAAAAACAGTGCTCGGAGTTGGACCTGAGTTCACATCGTGGCTCCCCCACTTACCAGCTATGTGGTCTTGGCTCAGCCACTGAACCTCATGGAATTCCCACTAAACAGCTCTTCCCTCCTTCCCTCCTTCCCTCCTTCCCTCCTTCCTTCCTTCCTTCCTTCTTCTTTTCTTTCTTTCGTTCCTTCATTGTTTCTGCTAAGATTTTAGTTTTAAGTATCTCTATACCAAATGTGGGGCTTTACTCACAAGCCCTAGATCAAGAGTTGCACACTCTTCCAACTGAGCCAGACAGGTGCCCTGTGCCTCAGTTTTCCTTTTCTTAAAACGTTCCATTTGCTCTTGTAAAGACTATATATTCCCCAGTAATTCTGAATTCATTTTGATATAAGGCAATCATTTTTCGTTTGTGTTGTTCAAAATGTTTAGATCTTTACTGGATTTGTTGTACTTTGTTTTGTTTTGTCTTCCTAGTCTATCAGTTACTGGGAAGTATGTTAAAATTATCGGCTGGTCAATTATGCTTCTGGCAATGGCAGGCCAGTTTATTTGGGACTAATCCTTCCAAGAAAGCAAAATGAGACCCCTTGGGGATCTCCCAGCCCCACACTTGAATACTGGTCACCTCCCAATTCTGCTTCCAGAGTGGGTTAACTCTGGGCTTTGAAGTGAGACACCCAAGTGCAAAGGCTCACTGTGTTCCTTAGTGCACCAACCGATTAAGAGTGTCCTATCTGCCTGGTGGCATAGAGTTTTTCTCAACTGCTTCTTTATGTTTATTGCTTAATAGGGAAACAGTTCATTGGTTTTGTCCTAAGGCAATCACCCCCTATTAGTCCAGGAGAACACTATGGACCTGTCTTCCTTCGCCCATCTCAGTTATCAGTCTTTCTGCACAATGTCCCTCTCCAACCATATCCCCCCCCTAGACTCCTTATTTTAAGCACACCTCTGGCCCCTGACATATATCTATTTCAGGAAACTAGAGTACAGGGGCATTTAGAGAATGAGGTCTATATATCTACTTGTCATCAACCTGCTTAGTGGACTTGAGTAGGATCAGCCACCTGTCTGTGCCTGTTTGTTTTCCTTTGTTAATTTTAACAAATAATGCTTCTGCTTTGCAGGTTTTAAGGTTTTAACAACAGACTCTAAAATGGAGAAGTTAACAAATTATAGTATCCTAGGGTCACAGAGCTTAATACCAAATTCGTGATGAAAGCTTGTCCACAACTTCATCTGTTGGTATTGGGGGCAAGAGGAGGACAGGGTAACAACCTTTCCTTTCCTCCAAGTTCCCTTTCTTCTCCCCACAGTGTATATTTAATCCTGTCATGGAGGAAAACTAGCTTTCATTCTGAGTTACCCCAATTCTTCCCTATCCCTCAAGGTGGGACTGAGCATCTCTTCTTCCAGGAAGCCTGATAACATGATGCACATAATGAACCCTCTGTATTTATATCTTCAGGTACTGACTGTATATCCCACTCATCCCTTCTTGCCATGCCCCACCCTCGTTTCTGCTAGTTTGGATAATAAGACTTAACTATTCTTTGGGCTGTATGCAAATAGATAGTCACACCTCCACTCATGAGGAGTGGTCATTGCCACAAGCCTGAGCACATTGTAGACTCTCTATAACCCTATAAATATTGCCTACTCTTTCTAGGAGTATTTACATTTGAAAATATTCCTATAGATTCCAAGTGACTGAGTAAATAATGGTAACAAATAAGGAATTGTCTGAGAGGAGAGCTTGGAGAGGCCAGTGGCATTTCCTTTCAATTCTAGACCACGGGTGCTATCATGTATAAGGAAGACTGTACTTCCCTGGATCGTTAAAAGGGTGGCTGCTTGTGGGAAACTACTAGAATCACAGGCCTGAAATAAGGAAAGAAAGGCTGCACCAAGAAGTTCGGGGAACTCAGAGGGATGTTTTTTTCTTTAGTCATAAGATCATCCCACACATAAACAGTTTCCCCAGGGCTGGTAGTTAATGAACAAAGAGAGTCCAGGAGTCTTGACTAAGGAGTTCAATCTTCTGAATGGTAAGAAGGCAGGTAAATCCACTGGGAACTTAGGGAAAAAGTAGAGGCAGTGATTGGTACTGGGACAAAGAAGAAGAGACAGAGGTTCTGGGTTACTGCCATAGTTTATTTGTCAGTGAAATGAGGCTGATAATTTAATGGTTCAGGGAAGAGGGTTGGCAAGGAGGAGGGACATTGCCCTGGGGCCCCACTTCCTCCCTCCCTTTGCCTCCCAGCTGGAACAAGACGATGGCTCCCTGGACATCAGGTAGAATTAGTCTGTTGCCCTTCAGGTGTCCTCCACATTTCACTGCAGTCTAGGGAACTATGTAGTTACTGTGCTGTTGGGTTTATTGTTCTTAGTGGTGGTCTCTGAAAAAGAGAAGGGGTAGGTATTCAGTGGCTGCACAGTCAGCTGAGACACATCTCTTTGAGAGTAACAGATCCTCCCAAACCCTGGGGGCAGGGATATTTTCTGTGGTTTAGGAGATGCCTATACAAGGTTTCTCTCAGGATGTTTTAAGTCCAGTGAACGAAGAGACATAAATGTCAGATCTCCTGAGGTTTGAATAAATCAGGAAGGCTTGCAAGTGGACAATGGGTGCTTGCGCTTGGGGTAAGAGGTAGGGATCCCAGGTTGGAATGGGTACTGGGACTGGGGAGGCATAGTCTCCTTCCGTCTGTTCCCTCACAGTTAGGGATTCTTTGAGAACCTTGTGGCAAGAAGAGGGTTAAATCTTAAATCCTACCAGTTTCTGCGATTTCCATGCAGATATTTCCACAGATGGAATTGCAGCATTCATCGCCATTATCGCATTCTATGTCAAAATTGCAGTTTCTACCACACTGGGGGATGGTGGGAATCTTCTCGCAGTCTTTCAGTCTTGGTTTTGGTACAACTGAGAAGGAACACATGAGCAGTGACTCCAAGAAGAAGAAGAAGAAGAAGAAGAAGAAGAAGAAGAAGAAGAAGAAGAAGAAGAAGAAGAAGAGTTTTTCTTGCTATTATCAGTCCCTCTAAGGCCCCAGCACACACTCCATTGGTTTCTCTTCTTCTTCTGCCTACCTAGGGATCTCGTAGCTTTTTCCATTCCTACAGTCAAAAAACAGCTCCCACTCCCAGGTAAATCCTGCAACCATGAAGTCACCTCCATGGAATTGAACATCACAGGACCTGAGACCTGAAACCCAGTTCTCAGAACAAAGAGGCCCAAGAGATCCTCTGGTTGCCTGCTCTCATTTTACAGAGTGAGAAGAACAAAGTCCCAGAGAAGAGGAGAAATTGTCTTGTACTTTTCCCTTTCTGGTTGAGGCAGTCTTCCATACCTAGCTGTCCGCCAGAAACCTTTGCTACCAGTTATGGACCCACTACTCTCCCCTCAATTCTGCTGATTTCAATTCTTTCACCCTAGCGATTCCAAACTTCTCTTGGTCAAGCACCCATTTTATTTCTCCTTGCCATGCCCAATATTCTAAAATACTCAATTCCCTAAACAAAGGGCACATTTCAAGAAATAACGAGTACCCCTTTCCCAATTTGGTGCTCTTCCTTGGAGCCCCTAACTGGAGGACAGGAGCTCCTGGTGGGTCAAGCTAGGCACGGTCCATGCAGGCTTTGAACCCTGTGGAGCTTTCTGCTTCTTCGAGTCCTCCTCAACAAAAACACCATGTAGCCACCACAGTCCCCACAACATACATAAAAACATCCTTTCTCATAACATCAGGAGACTGTCAAACTTGCGAACTGCACATTCACCTTTCCTCAGGTATCCTGGTGTAAAAGAGGAACCAAGGCTTTCATATATGCCAGTCCCTCATTCCTTGTTTTCTACCCCCTCTTCATTTTGAAGCTCGACTAGAATACCTACTGAAATCTGGATGCTTAGCTACAGGCTCAGGGATTTCTCTTATACTTCCTGTCACTGGCCGAATCACCAGGCAGTAGAGTGTCAGGAGCTGGAGAACCAACCGCTTCATGATGTTAACTCTGGATGTCTGAGTGTGTGCCTGGCAGGAGACCCAGGACTTTACTAGGTCCTGCAGGGGGTAGAGAAGGGCTTTGGGGTGTGGAGCTGGGAGAACACGTGACTGGTCTCTCACCGCCCATCTGGTTCTACCTCAACTCCTCCATGCACCACTCCTTGGTTGGGCATTTTTGTCTCCCGAGGTTCTTTCCTTCTCTTATGCTTTCTACTCCTCTCATTGCAGGAATGAATTCTTCATAACTTATCATTTCTTATTTTAGAAATTTGAAAAACACAGAATTACAAAGGAAACTAATAAGATATGATCAGTTATCCATTACCTAGAGAGATAACAGTGTCATTTGTTTTCATAGAAAGATAGCTTTAGAACTGACTTCCCAGGGCACCTGGGTGGCTCAGCAATTAAGCGTCTGCCTTCAGCTCAGGTCATGATCCCAGGGTCCTGGGATCAAGTCCCGCATCGGGCTCCCTCCTTGGCAGGAAGCCTGCTTCTCCCTCTCATACTCCACTTGCTTATGTTCCCTCTCTCACTGTCTCTCTATGTCAAATAAATAAATAAAATCTTTAAAAAAAAGTGACTTCCCAACAAAAAAATCATACATATTTATTGTGTATGTATTTTAGTATCCTTTAAAAGCCATTTATCAGTAATGAAAGGAAATTAAAATTTAAAAATCACCAGAGACTTTTAAAAACTGATTACAAGATTTGAAGTGGAACAACTTTTTCTAAGCTTGAATTTCAACCAACATCTTCTGTGTTTCATAAGTATTAGCTCTTAAATGATACCAGCATTTCATTTTTTTTAAAGATTTAATGTATTTATTTGACAGAGAGAGAGAGACAGCCAGCGAGAGAGGGAACACAAGCAGGGGGAGTGGGAGAGGAAGAAGCAGGCTCCCAGTGGAGAAGCCTGATGCGGGGCTCGATCCCATAACGCCAGGATCACGCCCTGAGCCAAAGGCAGACGCTTAACGACTGAGCCACCCAGGCGCCCCCAGCACATTTCATTTTTAAACATACTTAACTTACAATTTTTGTGGATACACTAATTTTATATCACTCAATTCCTTTAAGGTCCTTTTTGAGAGTGACATCAGCAAGATGCCTGAATAAGACCCCCTGTTTGAACTCCCCCTCCCTGACCTCCACACAACAACTTGGCATCCACCCATAGACCAAAGTACCTTGGAGAAGCTGCGGATCCAGCATCATATGCTAAGCGATCCAGGAGGAGTCTCAGCCATGGATTGGGTCATTGGCATAGAGACCTCAGTCTTGGCATGGGACCCTGACATGGCCTGAGAACTGACTGTAACCCCCCTCAGTCACAGTCCAGGAGTCACTGGAGAACACTCATTTAGAGGATCACCCATATGACATAGCTTTGTGGAAGTCCAGGCGTGTAACAGAGAAGTTCCATCACACTGTCTGAGAAAAAAAAAATCCAAGTGTGGACGCATTGGAGAGATTAATGAATCATGGAACATTCCATCAAAAATTAAGGATATACTGTATGGTGACTAACATAACATAATAAAAACTTATTAAAAAAGAAAAAAGTAACAGTTTGACTTTACCTGCATCATACCTATCCAGATTTAAAAAACTTACTCTAGGGGTGCCTGGGTGGCACAGCGGTTAAACGTCTGCCTTCGGCTCAGGGCGTGATCCTGGCGTTATGGGATCGAGCCCCACATCAGGCTCCTCTGCTATGAGCCTGCTTCTTCCTCTCCCACTCCCACTGCTTGTGTTCCCTCTCTCGCTGGATGTCTCTATCTCTGTCAAATAAATAAATAAGATCTTAAAAAAAAAAACTTACTCTAAGCAACTGTGCATTGAAAAGTGTTCAAGCTGTCTGTGAACACAGGCAAGAGGATGTATAGTCCCTGCCTCACACTTCAGTTTGTTCCGTACTCACATTGTTTACACATATGGTGCGTTATCAATATCATCATCCCCACATTACTAAGTGAAAACATCTTCTACAAAAATGAAACCTTATGAATTTGGTTGGCATGAGCCAAGGGGTCTGAAAAAGCCCACAATATTAGAAGTAAAATTGCTAAGTGTTTAGTATTTGAACAGTGAACACACCCAAGTCCGACTACATAAAATGTTTTCATGATTCTTCTGTGCACAAGAAAATAAACTATGAAAGTTCTGTAGGCCCTAGAAAGCTGTAGTGAGTCACCAGGGCATGGCCTAGTATTTCTGAATGCTGGAGAAATATGTACGTACAATGATAACCATGATCACTGTAGGGGAAGTCAAGCACTGGGTTGATACAGCAAATCCTGTTGGATATCTTCAAATATCTCAGGAAGAAGGCAGAGGGCCTTGAGGTACTTCTGTGAAGATGTTGAATTCCAGAGAGTGCAGAAGAGTTTCAAGAGATTTGAGAATGGTGAAAGAGTGCTGAATTTACATACAGAAAATAAAGACAATGAATAAAAGCAAGTTTTGACTGTTTCTTAAACAGGCTTTCATAACAACCCGGGATCACGCCCTGAGCCGAAGGCAGACGCTTAACAACTGAGCCACCCAGGCGCCTTCAACCTCTTTTTTTTTAATAATAATTTTTTATTATGTTATGTTAGTCACCATAGAGTACATCCTTAGTTTTTCATGTAGTGTTCCATGATTCATTATTTGCGTGTAACACCCAGCGCTCCATGCAATACGTGTCCTCCTTAATACCCACCACCGGCCTAACCCAATCCCCCACCCCCTTCCCCTCTGAAGCCCTCAGTCTGTTTCCCAGAGTCCAAAGTCTCTCATGGTTCATTCCCCCTTCTGTTTATCCCTCCTTCTTTCTTCCCTTTCTTCTCCTACCGATCTTCCTGCTATTTCTTATGTTCCATAAATGAGTGAAACCATATGATAATTGTCTTTCTCTGCTTGACTCATTTCACTTAACATAATCTCCTCCAGTCCCATCCATGTTGCCGCAAATGCTGGGTAATCGTTCTTTCTGATGGCTGAGTAATATTCCATTGTATTTATGGACCACATCTTCTTAATCCCGTCATCTGTTGAAGGGCATCTCGGCTCCTTCCACAATTTCGCTATTGTGGACAATGCTGCTATGAACATTGGGGTGCATATGGCCCTTCTCTTCACTACGTCTGTATCATAACAACGTCTTTTCAACAACATCCACCTCCCCACCTTCAGACACCTGATGGCTCACTTCTCAGACGTTGTAGTTCTTTGGTTACATGAGCTGGCTTTGCAGTCCTCATCCAGACTGGCATGAATCGGGACATATCCTCCAGGCAGTTTGGTTTCCTCTTCTCTAAGGAGAAGCAGACTCCCTGCTGAGCAGGGAGCCCAGTGCAGGACCATCCCAGAACTCCAGGATCATGGCCTGAGCCGAAGGCAGTCACTTAACCAACTGAACCACCCAGGCACCCCCTCTCTCACAACGGGTTTTAAGTGTAAGCAGAGGTAAAGAGGATAACCATGCCCATGTCTCAGGCCCGGCACCTACTTCCTGACCTGAGGTGCTAAAGGGGCTTTGCAGATGTGATGAAGGGTAGGGACCTTGAGATGGAGAGCTGGGTGGGACCGGGCTTTGCAGATGTGATGAAGGGTAGGGACCTTGAGATGGAGAGCTGGGTGGGACCGGTGTAACCAAGAGTCCTTAAGTAGGGAATGTCTCCTGGCTGCAGTGGGTTAAAGAGCAGCAGAAGAAGCTAAGAGCTGAAGCATGAGGACCCACCTGGCGCTTGCTGGCTCTGAGGATGGAGGAATGGAGCCCACGCCAAAGCATGTGAGTGGCCTCTAGAAGCTGAAAACGGCCCTCAGCTGACAGCCGGCAAGGAAACGGAGACCTCAGTCTTAGGTCTTGAAGGAACTGAATTCTGCCAACAATCGGAAGGAACACACACATGGATCCTTCCCTCTAGAGAGGAAACACTAAAAGGAGCACAGCCCTGCTGACACCTTCACTGGAAGGCATGAGACCCATGTGGGACTTCGGACCTACGGAACTGTGAGATAATAATTTGTGTGGTTTAAGCTCCTAAATTCATGGTGACTTGGTACAACAGCAATAGAAAACAAAAATCGTAATCAAATACCCTGTTTAACTGGTGATCCCATTTCTGTGTTAGGATTTCCTAACCTATCTGGGTGTTTCAGTTTCTTCCTAACTCACTCCTCCGGGGTTCTCCTTCCTGCCGACTGCTCAGACGTTTATACCTTTTGCAGTGGACTAGATCCGTTCTTAGGTTATTTAGCTTTATTCCTAATTCCAAGGTTTATGGTTTGAGGTCCATACTTGTGAGAGCCAAGGTGAGTCTTTGTCATTTCAAACACAAGACAAACACTGAAAAACAACTTTTCTCTCTCAACGAGCAATAATAGCTTTCAAAACTGTTGTGGCCCTCAGATCCATGACCACGACTCTGTCCTCCCTGGTTTATTTTGTGATCCCTTTTCCCTGGGGAAATAAACCTCAGCTTCATGTCCTAATTTCATGGTCAAAGTGCTTGTTGGAAAAACAAGGACTTGCAGAAAAAGAAAAACAATAACTCGATTAATACTTTTTAAAATGCTGCACCATAGTGCCATTTTTATTATTAAGGTCACAGAGTCTTTCCTCCTCCAGTTTTGAGCAATATCATATTCCATTTTCCTCTAGTTTGGCTGTGGCTGGAATTTTCTTACTTCGATTTAACGTTTAACCTGTCTGAATGTCATTCTCGAGTGAGGGGCATATTTAATATCTTGCTTAGACCTTGTAGGTCATGACGTGACGATCTTGGAAATGGAAACTTCATGTCAAGGGTGATGGAGCAAAAAGGTGAAGGCACCTGGGTCTTCCATGGTTTTGTGTTGTCCCCAAACTTGTTCTGGATCCCTAATACCTGACTCTTCCACGTGAGCAAAGATTGACCTGCCTTATTTAAGCCACTATTTTCTTTGTTGCTGCTGTCATCACGTAGTTGAAATGTATCCAGCCACAGTGGTATTAATGTAGAATGGAGGCATAAGAAGTCTCTATTTTACTCGTTTCTCAGGTACTCTCTCAGGAAGCTCCTGTGGCATGTATGTTACCAAAATGAGGTCGTTAACAAAGAGGGAGAGGTAGGATCTAGGAAAAGGGCTCCCTAATCCAAAAGAGTATGAAGTGCCACCATGATAGTGAAGGGAAGTCCCCAGGGCTGCTGGGTATGGCCCTGGAGCCCAGACGCGCTGGTGCAGAGGCTGAGGAC
>NW_024424675.1:33332957-33353209 GCF_017311325.1 Ursus maritimus | reverse complement strand
AAACAGGTGGGAGTGAGAGGATATGGAGACTGCAGAAGGAGGAATCGTTCTGGGGGCTCAGAGTGCCCACCCCGAGGGCAGGAATGCCTTCTCTAATGACAGGGAGGTGCTTGTTCCATTGGAGAGTGAGGCGGAGGCCAGGGTCTTGGGTCTTGCTGAGGAGTTTGGCTTTGCAGAAGTATACGGTTCAGAGACTGCCATGAGTTCACCAAATCCTGCTTTCTGTCGACCTTGGGCATACAGCTAGATTGTATTTCCCTGTTTCCTTTGCAAAGAAGGGGACCCTATGGCTACATTATGGCAAATAGAATGTGGATGGAAACAGCTCCACTTCTAGGCCTGGCTATTAAAACCCTTCTGTAGGAGCCTCTGTGCTGCCCTTCTTCTCCCATCTGCTGGCTGGATGCAGTGGAGGCCCTGGGAGATGATGGAGTTATAGACAGAAGGATGCAGGGTCCTTGAACCACGCATGGCATGGGGGTTGTTCACCGACCATCGGCAGTGAAATGTATTGTGAATGAGAATAAACTTTCACTCTGTTTACTGAGGTTTTTATAAATCTCTGCATTTTTGCCAGGGCTATGAGTCTACTGACTAATATATAGGTCTAACAGGGAAGGCAGAGTTGGGCACCTATTCCCATGGTGGGATGGGAACATCTATTGGTTGTTGTGAAACGAGCAATATAAGAAAGGAGTATGAAACAATGCCTAGCCCTCAGGTTGGTTATCAGTTTATTTGGCAGACACTTGAGCCTTCTCAGGATAGAGAGATCAAGGGGAGAATGGAAGGGTCTTTGGCCAGGGCAAGTGAACATCCCAATAGGGAGCCAGGTAGGACTCTTCTTACTTCTTAGACTACATAGTCATCCTCTAGCCCGTACTAGTGGTGGGCCAGCTAGAACCTAGGGGTTTAGCATGGATTTAAAGGATTCTCTGGAAGAGACAAGTCAAGTGGTTAAAAGTCAGGGACTCCTGGGAATCTCCATTTCCAAACTTAATAGGACCCTGGTGCCTGTCCAAGGGAACAGGAATTCTTTTCTCTAAGATCACTAGTTACCCATTTTAAGCAATTTCTCCCAAGAGATTTGGCAATTGGGCAGATAGGTGGAGACCGGGTCTCTTTGGGTCTGCCTGAGACAAGGGGCCAATGGAGACGTCAGACCAAGGAGGCAATAGTCAGGGCCTTGGACAAAAGAGGGATGAACAAACTGATGGGTGACCCTTTGGGGGAACCGAATGAAAGCAAAGGAAGGAAAGTGGAGCCTCCCCACCCCAACATTGTTGCGTTGCGTTTTTTGCCCTAAATGGCAGCTAGGTGTGGAGATAGAAGGACCTTATGCTGCCTGTTTGTTTGACCAGGATTTGGATGAATCTGTCCCATGTCACAGCTTCTGAGTGAGGGTGACCAGTAGGGAGGAAGCATGTCCATGCCCAACCCTCCCACTCTAACCAACTCACTTATTGTCCAAGGAGACGTTTCCACAAAAGGTCCAGCAGCATGTATGACTGGGAGATAAACACTCTTGTAATTTTTTTTATTTTTATTTTTTATTATACTATGTTAGTCACCATACAGTACATCCCTGGTTTCTGATGTAAAGTTCGATGCTTCATTAGTTGTGTATAACACCCAGTGCACCATGCAATACGTGACCTCCTTACTACCCATCACCAGTCTATCCCATTCCCCCACCCAAGCAAAAGAGCCTCCCTCTGCACTGTCCAATAGGGTAGACTCTACCCACATGTGATGATTTTAATGAAATTTAAAATTTAGCTTCTAGTCATTTCAAGCCTTCGACAGCCACATGTAACTAGTGGCTATTATATTGGACAGCTCAGACATACAACATTTCCATCATCCCTGAAAGTTCTAGTGAACAACGCTGCTCTAGAAGAATCAACCAAAATTCCTCTGTTCAAATGCATGTGTCCTGCTAGAGGTCATTTAAAAGGGGCAAAATTCTTCAAAGGGGGCTTTGAAACCTTATTCTCCTTTCAGAAGAAGTGAAATTTAGAAGCTGGAAAAATGTAAGTTTTAGGCATGTGAATCTTTGACACATCGACTTTGAGCAGGTTGGATTTAGGAGACCTGAGGAGAAGAACAAGAAAAGGAGATCATGGAGAGAAAGCAAAGGAGAGAAGCTTTTAAAATGTAAAAGATCAGGTGTTGGGGGGCTTCCATCTTACATGCTTACAGCTGTTCTCCAACTTTCTCCATTCAGAACCGTGTCCCTGGCAGCCTGGCTTGGTGAAGGAAAACTGCCAAGTGAAGGTATTGAGACTTCATTTACTATTGGGCGATATCTACCAAAGGATATAACCTAATTGGTGAAGCTCCAGGCCTAGGGTGAACTATCTCTGAGGAGCATGGTAGGGTGCCAGAAATCCTATAAATCACTCACATAGTTTGTCCCAGAAAGCCAGGTTGAGGTGGCAGGATACCCAGTTCTTGAGCCTGGCTCAGAGTGCTCTTGTGATCCTCTGAAGGCAGCCGTGCATAACAAGGCTGATGAACAAAGCAGATGCTCTGTCATCCACTTACAGGTGGGATACGACGTAGAAGGTAGCTGGGTGATGGTGAGCATGCACTGGGGTGGGCTGGATTCCTGTGGCACTTACACGGCCTTTGCACAAAGAAGGAGGAAGACTGGTGCACACTGACAGAAACACAGTAAATCCAAAGCCATGGGTTCCATGAAGCTATTTATTTATACCTAAAAATATCATTCTAGATCTAAGTGCTCCAGAACTTTGAGATTTGTTCAATGAAAAAAAAAAAAGGCCTTACTCAGTCCGGTTTTCTAAGCAAGTTCCTTACTTGCTCTTAAAGAGTTAGGATCCTGGGGTTGATAATCTCTTTCTTTGCACATCTCAGGTGCACTAACTGAGCCAGAAGAGAGAAATATAATCATGCCCAGGCTGCGAACTACTCACATACAGAAAGCTGAGTGAATTCTTTGGTTATCTTGACCTAGAGTGTAGGACAATGACAAGGCCCCTAGGCATCACAAAGACACAGAAGGACTGCTGCCCTCAGAATTCAGAATCCTGGGCTTTCCAGATAATGTTAAAGAGGAGAAAGCATTGGACTTAGAGTCAGGAATACTGGTATCTTGTTTCATGTCTGCCCCTTTTACCTGTGGAACCTCAGACAGGAATGTCCCCTCTGTCTCAGTTTTCTTATTGGAACACCAGAGACAATCATCTCCATCTCACAGGAATAGTGTTGACACCGCTTGGGCAGGGAACTCATCCAAGTAAGCCACAAATTAAAACTCATACCTCCAGACCCTTACCCACACTTATCTCTCAAGGTGTTGAGTTGAGTGTGTGCTATAACTGGCTGACAGCTCTTTCATGTGGCCTCGTCTTACTTGGGGAGGGGGAGCAGAGGTCGTGGTCTGGAACCAGGGGCAGAGGAGCAGAGACACAAAGTTCAAAGGCCTTAAACTTAATGGTGATTTGGGTTGTGGCAGATCTGTAAGTTCTGCCCAGGAACTACATGTTGACCATGTCACAGACTCTTTCCTTTGATACTCTCCCTTTCCAAAGTATTGTATTTTCTTTGATATGAGCAGGATGGCCTTCTAAGCTAGGAGGAACACTGTGTACCAACACTAAAAACAACAGAATGAATTAAAGAAAACAGAATGAATGGGAACTGAATTATATCTACAGAAAAAAAAATTCTCCCACCAGAAACATCTTGTCAGGAAGAGAAGGGTAATACAAAACCTGCAACTTTAATTAAATAAATATCTGTAAACAAAGGTTTTGACAGATGAAAAGAATACCTTGAATCAGAAATTTAGAAACTCAGCATATATGTAGCAAAAAATCCAGGAAAACATGAAATAAGAGGTAGACAGAACATACAAAAACCAAAGAAGTTAAAGGTCATCTCAGAAATTAAGATTTTTTTAAAAAAGATTTTATTTTTTTATGTGACAGAGAGACAGCCAGCGAGAGAGGGAACACAGCAGGGGAGTGGGAAAGGAAGAAGCAGACTCCCAGTGGAGGATCCCGATGTGGGACTCGATCCCAGAACGCCGGGATCACACCCTGAGCCGAAGGCAGACGCTTAACGACTGCACCACCCAGGTGTCCCAGAAATTAAGATTGTTAAAAGATTTCAAGACAGAATAAATTCAAATGAACTGTAAGAGGTATTGAGAAAAAGAATGAAAAAATATAAGAGATCACAAATAAAATGCAAAAGTAAAAACAATGAGAGAGATAAAGATTAATAAAGAAATAGGAGAAAGAAAATGTAAATAAATAAATAATATTGGAGTTTTTGAAAAGAAAACAAGTTACCAATATTAAAAACTAAAATCCAAGAAACCGTTCCATCAATTAAAAAAACCTGAATCCACATAAAAAGGGACCACCATATACCCAGCAACAGTGACCCAGAATATCCTTAGAATTTAGACACATGGTGTCCTCTCATGTAGATTCTTCTACCTTCTCACACCCACTCACTAATGCTTTCCAGGGAGTGAACACTTCCCAAGTTAAGACACTGCACAGACACTACACTCACTGTTGGGTATGCACTCCCAGAGAATGTAATTTTAATGGTAGATTTTAGGCTTAGAAACAACTGCCTCGGGATAGAGCTTTCCTCGAATCCTGCATGTTATGCCTATTCTAATTATATTTGGGCCAATGGGCATTTCTTGGTGGTAGGTCTTGCACTTGGCACCTAAACCCAACCCTTGCATTCCAGAACTTCCTATAGCTCCTTAACTAGGCACCCTGGGTTTGTTATGACACAGACTACTACCAGGAGACGGTGGTGGGACACACTTTGTGGGTGAAGGCATCACTATGGACCCACTTGTGAGCGTGGGGGGCACCCAAAGGATGGAAATGCAGCAGGAGTTGACCATCATCATGGTGTATGAGATGCGCAAGGTACTTCTAGAGTCCTGCCATCTGCACTGACATAGAGAAGGAGCATGGCTGGAGCATGAGGAGAGAACAATCACTGCAGAAGCCATGACAGCCGTAGGCCATGTGTTTGTCAGACAGACCAGCCTGATCAACAATTCTCTGCATGCTGGAACTTGGCTTTTTGGACACCCAGGTCATGGCAGAATTCACATTTACTCCCTCCTATGCCTCCATGAGAGTCAAGGCCTTGCAGGGGTCCCCAATCTTCCACTCGACCTACCATAGAGGCACACAACTGTTCCATAGGACAGAACATGGAGTGCTGGCCAGGCAAGCACTCCTCCCAGTTGAAGCATTCTAGGTGTAGCCTCTGAGTCCACTGGGGCAGGGTGGAGTGTCCAGAGAGCTCTGTGGAACACAGGCCAGGCCACCAGTTATCACGATGGAGAAGACCAGCAGGTCCAGTAGAATTCATGGTTGAGGGGCTCATGCCAGGGGCAAGGACTAGGTCAGTTGGCAGCATGGTGTACCCACATGGTAGGGAGCACTGATCGTAGACATGGGAGGTCACTCCCTATGTGGGCTCTGGCAGGTAACCTTGCCTCTCTTAATAGTCTCTCCCAGGGTGTTTGGGGCATGGCCAAGCACTGGGAAGATGCTTGCAGAGTCAGGCTATGTGAGGAAGCACTCCTGCAGAGCATGCCCTTACCACCCACCTGTGTCTCATGATGGCTGTGCTACTGGTTGATCATAATCTCTTTCCTAAACTTTCCTGCTCCAAAGGAAGCCCTTTAGGAGAGGTAAAGAATCTCCTCTGATACTAGGAGCCCTGAGATGCTTCTAAGGTGGGCCAGAGGCTCTGGCTCAAGAGAGACAGGTTTCCTCCCCTGGGCAATCCTTTACTGATGCCCAGCAGGAAGCACTGGACTAGAGTGTAACACTAGATGTTAGTGTAGGCATTCACTTCCATGCCCATGGTCTTCCCATAGTGGAAGAGCTGTGAGCAAACAGGAGGTCCAGACAAACATCCTCCTCAAGCCACATCATGACCTCTCACTCTCTTTTGCCTTGAGCATGTCACTTCACTTCCCTCCGATTGGTTTTCTTCATTGTAAAAGGACAGTAATCTGAAACTCACAAGGAAAATGGGAAGAATGGGATGGGGGTGGGTCAAATTTAAGAAGAGGCCTCCCTGGGGGTCTCCTACTCTGTGACCAGGGTCTAGCCTCCACCTGCCTTATGTTTAACTTGACCCTTCTGACCCCAGGCTGAGGAATGTTCTGGTTAGCACTGGAAGATACCACACATGGACAGTTTCTGCCCTGGGAGTACTGGTTCGGTGAGCAGATCAACAATGAGGCTGGGCCTCGGGAATCTGGCAGGGGTGCAGGGCCAATGGGAGAGAGAATAGAGAAGAATGACAAGAGGAGAGAGATCAGACACCTGGATCTAGAGAAGGGAGCACTCTGCACTGGGTCCTCAGTGATCACAAACACTGGGAGTAAAATACGCAGATCTGTGGACATTTGTTCTGGTTTATTTGACAGGAACAAACGGTTCAGACTGGTGGAAGGGTGCATTCCTGTTGATATCCTCTTGCCTGGGTTCTGAGGTCCTCATGCCTTGGTGTGAATAGAGGTTTGGGGGAACAGCCCAGCTCCCTCACCCACTCACTGCAGGCTCATGCAAATATTCCCGCAGAAGGTTGAACAGCATATGTTATTTGCTTGACAATCTTGATGATATTCACAGGGGCGTCTGCACATATATATGCTGGTATGCTTTTCACAAACCTTGATTTCCTTGATCAGCTCTATTTCTGAAACAGAGCAAGAGCAGGGTCAGTGCAACCAGATCCCTTGAGAGTACTCCTCTCCTGCTTAAAGCCTCTCCCGAAAACAACAGAACCCAGATCGACACATGACACTCTTGGACTTTTCAGGGAACTCACTTTCTGCCCTTTACCCAATCCTGGTGACGGGTAGTATCTTAAATCCTACATCCCCCAATTTTCCCCCAACAAATCTCAATACCTGGCCTTCCAGGGCCCTCTGTATACTCTGCAACCAGGACCCTGTCTTCCACGTTGATCATGGCCTTGGTGATGCACCCCATAGAGTGTACACTCTGAGAACTCAGCAGAGACTGAGACACCCTGCAGACCCTCCCCACTCTCCAGAACTTGCAGGGTCCAGAGAGGAAGAGGACTTCCCACTCTGCCCCCTCTCTCCTGTCCCTGTCACTTTCTCCAGGGCCCTTGCCTCTTCCCAGAAAATACCACTCGCACTATTTCCCTTCCACTGCCACCATCCTGGTTTCTCTGATGATAACTTTGACTTGACCCTGTGTACCCCAAAATCTGCTTTCCCAAGGTCCTTTCATTCTACACCTCTTCCACCAACATTTCTGGATGTGACGTGTCACGTGTGTGCAGAAATCTAAGAACAGTTGTTTGGTTTTTCCCATGTGATTCTCAGCCCATGATGTATCTTTCACTACTGTATGTACTGTTTGTGTCTGGGTATTTGGAACAGAGAATCAAAAGATGTAGGCTTTCCCTCCACCCCCATCACTGTTCCCAGGACTGAGTAAAAGGGCCAGAGGGCCACGGTTTGGGAGGACCCAGAGTCTTCATAATGCTGTGGTCTGAGCAGGATGTGCTTAAAGTTCCAATTCCCAGGTCCTCCTCAGAAGGCACACAGCCGCTCCTGGCCCCCTCCCCCTCCCTGTCCCCTAGTCCATCACCTACTCTGCATCATCTTCAGGCTCCGGTGCCCTCCCTGGGCCTGCGGCAGCAGCACACAGAGGAAGAGGATGAGCAACAGAGCCTGGGCTGGCATGACTCTGAGCAGAGTGGAGAGCGCTCGGTCTGGCACAGACTTCCCTGGAGAGCTGGGTGGTTATCCTGGGCTCCTCCCTGCTTCCACTGACCAAACAAGGAGGCCTGTTTCCTCCCCTTAGCCTGCCCTTACCACAGCCTGTTCTCTGTGGGACTAGGCCTTCTGCAGAGGATTCCTGCTCTCACAGGACTAACCTTCTCCTTTGTAAACAATTTTTTCCTACTTTCTTTTTTTTTTTTTTTTTAGGATGGGGAGAGGAGTTAGATTTTTTTTATTATAATAATATTTTTATTAAATTATGTTAGTCACCATACAGTACACTTTCTAATTATAAGGTAATTTACAGAAAAAGAGAAAAGTAAAATTTTAAAAAATTATGATAATCTAACTGCAGAGAATTAACACGTGTCTCTTCTTATTACCATTCTATTTTTTTTGCAGATTTAATATAAATAATCTATTGTCTTCTCACATTTGGAATCACCCACCTATTGTTACCCATCTTGTCCTACTCAATTAATGAGGTAAATATTTCACAGTGTGGTTTTCCATGGTTACATACGTCTCACTTAAAATAAATAAATGCCTATTGTCAAGCATTTGCATTATTATCTAGACAATATATTATATTGAGCATTTTTAAAAGTTTTTATTTATTTATTTGTCAGAGAGAAAGGGCAAGAGCTCAAAGGCAGGGGGAGCAGCAGGCAGAGGGAGAAGCAGACTCCCTGCTGAGCAAGGAGCCAGATGCGAGGCTTGATCCCAGGACTCTGGGATCATGACCTGAACCGAACGCAGATGCTTAACTGACTGAGTCACTCAAGCAGTCACCCAGGTGTCCCTCTGTTGAGCATTTTCAACCATAAGTCTTTCATTTTTTAGATTAATATAAGAGAGGTGGAATTTATGGGTGTAAGAGTTAAGTAGGTATATTAAGTATAAGTAAATAAATACACACATGTATGCATGTGTATCTATACCTATATATAAATATATATGGGGGGGCAGAGAACTGGTTTTGTAATTAAACATGTTTAAATCATGTTTAAGTCAACAGAGGATGAGTGTCAATTTCCCCAAAGCTTGTAAGGCACCACGTGGGGAAATAATGGGTAGGAATGAGCCCTCTATTGTCTATAAATATTTGAGTAGCAGAAGAATGTTCACAGGTTTTGTCCTAAAGCAGATGAGGAGTTGAATTCTGACCCCAATATTCACCAGTGTCATAACACCGGGACAGTCCTATGACCTCTATAGATTTAGTTCACTCATCAATTCTTGGCACCTCCATGGTGAAGATGAAATAGGATATCTACAAACACCTTCATAGTACCTGGCAACGGTAGGTGCTCAATGTGATACATTTGTCTTCTCTCCAATCTTGTTTCCCAACCTCACAAAGCAAGCCCCAGGGACCAGAAGAACTCTCTTAGCTCTTGGTTTATGCTGGGTATTAAGACCTGGCCTAGGAATTGAACTCTTAGAAGAAAAACTTTTGGTCCAGAAGTCGGGGGGATTTGCATACTTACCCAAGCAGATCCGCCAACTCCACGTGGATTGGTGGCAGAGCCAGGAGTAGATATAGGGACTCAAAACAGCCATTTCAAGTGAACTACCTCTACTCTGAAAGATCAGAAAATGTGGGGAGTTTGTTCTGGTTTTATCGAGTGAGGAGGTGAATCCTTAGTTGGGAAACTTTTCCTGTTGTGTGAGGTCAGAGTCAATTACTCTACCTTGTCCTTCAACTTAAGTTATTTCTTCCTGTTGACAGGCTTTACCACCTACTCCCTTGGGGGGCACCCCTCAGCCTTTCCTTCTCCCCTGCCTCCTTGTTTACCCTTGTGACTGTGGACAGATCTCCACAAACTGTCTCCTCTTTCAGTGTTTTTGGGGTGGGATAGTTTTACCCAGAGACACATGATCCTCACTCTTTAACCTGTGGTCAACTGTACAGACCTCCCTATCCAAAAAAGGATTCCTAAGGGATGCTTAAATTTCCATCATCAGCCATTTTTCCTTTGGAAATTGGATCCCTTTACAAATGCAAATACTGTATGATCTCATGTATATGTGGCCAGAAAACAAAGACAGCCCAAGCTCATACATACAAAGAATAGTTTGGGGGTTGCCAGAGGAGGCAGGTAGGGTGTGAGGAAAATGGGTGAGGGGGGTCAAAAGGTACAAGATAAATAAAATATTTATAAATTGTAAGTTATAATACAAATAAGTACTGGGGATGTACTGTATAGCTTGGTGACTGTAGTAAACAATACTGTATTCTATATTGAAAAGTTGCTGGGGTGCCTGGGTGGCTCAGTTGGTTAATCATCTGACTTCAGTTCAAGTCATGATCTCAGGGTTTGGAGCGCCCCTCCCCCCATTGTTGGGCTCCCTGCTCAGTGGGGAGTCTGCTTCTCCCTCTCCCTCCTCATGTAGGCCCTCTCTGTCTCAAATAAATATATTAAAAAAAATTTTTTTTTTAAAGAAATGTTGCTAAGAGAGTAGGTCTTAAAAGCTCCTGTCACAGGGAAGAAATTGTGTAATTGTGTGGTTATGAATGCTAGCTAGATTTATTGTGATGATCATTTCACTATATAAATATTGAATGTATACTTGAAACTACCAAGTTGTATGTCAATTATGTTTCAATTAAAAAATGTAAATACCAGGGTGCCTCAGTGGCTCTGTAAGTTGAGCATTGGACTCTTGGTTTTGCTTGTGTCATAATATTGGGGTCCTGTGATAGAGCCCCACCTGGGCTCCAGGCTCAGCAGGAAGTCTGCTTGGGGTTCTTTCCCTCTCCCTCTGGCCCTCCCCCTGCTCACTCTCTTTCTCTCTCTCTCTCCTTCTCTCTCAGATTAATAGATAAATCTTTCTTAAAAACTGTGAAGACCTGTGGACTAAGGAATCACCAGGATTTCTGGAGAGCTCAGGAATGGGGACCTTACAGTTCTAGAAGAAAACACAGGCACATTATGAATCAAAAATACATGAGCAGGTAGTGTTTATATATATATATATATATATATATATATATATATATATATATATGGATATGGATACATATAATCACATAAAATAATGCATGTATATACACAATAATTTGTATGTATGTATACATAAATCTATATCCATATATATGTACATGTATATATACATATGTATATGTGTGTATATATGCAGTTCTGTTTATATGTATATATGCATACATGTCTGTGTATCTATGTATATGTGCATATATATCTATACATATGTGTGTATATGTCTGTGTATGTATATAAAATATAGAGAACAAAAGCAAGAGCAAAGGTCTGCTGCTTTCCAAATTCTTCATAGCTTTATTGCAGACCAGTCTGAATGATCCAGAGCCAAGTGTGGCAGGAATCCTGGGAGGAACCTCCTTGGCACTTACAGTGACTGTGCTCCTCAAACAGACCACTAAGGAACCCCAACACCTGGGCCAGATGCAGGGCAGGGCTGTGATTGCCCTGCATGGAACGTCATTTTCCAGCCATAGAAAGTGAGGACTTGGGAATCCACAAGTCAATCATTTTAGGTGTGGCACCACTTGCAAAGTTCCCTTCCGTTTGCTCCCACACCTTTGTACCCAGGTCCCCAAATTCTGCCTTTTGTCTCTATACAGTCCACTCTCCTCAGCCAAACCCCAGAATCCTGACGTACATTTCCCACTGTTCAATGCATCTGACGCATCCTGGGAAAAGTCACTTGTACATGGGCGTCTCCAGTCAGTGTATGAAATCTTCCTGGACATAGAGTTTGGAGGAAGGAGGTCTGCTCCTTGGCAGCCTTGGCCCTTGCCCATTTGACTCTTCTTTTTTTCTGATAAGCTCCAAATCATGGGTATGGTAGCTTTTCTCTGATATTTGGTGGGAAAATCCCCCCAGCCCTCAACTCACAAATTTGTGCCAAGATGTGGGTGCTAGATTCCATCACTTCACTTCCCTCATTTACTAGATGGTCATGTGTCTTTCCTAAAGTCCTTCCTATTCAGTCTCTTTTTATCCACATAAAACCCCCAGGGCATTTGGTGGGAGATGGTGTTATGCTTTAATTAGCAAAAGAGAACCAATACAGAGAAAGTATTGGGTGGGACCTTATTGGCACAGAACAAGTCCAAGGCAAATAGACAGACTGCCCTTCACTGCCCACCTGTGGGTAGACTCAAATGCATCAGATAAAGACTCTAGACTTGGGTCTGTTTGGGTGGCCAGGACTGTGATAAGGTACAAAGTGTTCCTCCTAGTTAGGAGGACATACTGCTCAGATCAAAGAAAACCCAATACTTTGGAATGGGAGAGTATCAAAGGAAAGAGTCTGTGACATGGTCAACATGTAGTTCCTGGGAAACAAACTGAGGGCTTCAGAGGGGAGGGAGGGGTGAGGGATGGGATAGGCCGGTGATGGGTATTAAGGAGGGAAAATATTGCATGGTGCACTGGGTGTTATACCCAAGAAATGAATCATGGAACTTTACATCAAAAACTAGGGATGTACTGTATGGTGAATAACATAATAAAAAATTATTATAAAACAAACAAAAAACCATGTAGTTCCTGGGCAGAACTTACAGACCTTCCACAATCCAAATCACCATTAAGTTCTAGGCCTTTGAACTTTGTTTTTCTGCTCCTCTGCCCCTGGTTCCAGACCACGACCTCTTCTCCCACTCCTCAAGTAAGAAGAGGCCACATAAAAGAGCTGTCAGCCAGTTACAGCACACACTCAACTCAACACCTTGAGAGGTGAGTGTGGGTAAGGGTCTGGAGGTATGAGTTTTAATTTGTGGCTTACTTGGATGAGTTCCCTGCCCAAGCGGTGTCAACACTATTCCTGTGAGATGGAGATGATTGTCTCTGGTGTTCCAATAAGAAAACTGAGAGGGGACATTCCTGTCTGAGATTCCACAGGTAAAAGGGGCAGACATGAAACAAGATACTAGTATTCCTGACTCTAAGTCCAATACTTTCTCCTCTTTAACATTATCTGGAAAGCCCAGGATCCTGAATTCTGAGGGCAGCAGTCCTCCTGTGTCTTTGTGATGCCTAGGGGCCTTGTCATTGTCCTACACTCTAGGTCAAGATAACCAAAGAATTCACTCAGCTTTCTGTATGTGAGTAGTTCGCAGCCTGGGCATGATTATATTTCTCTCCTCTGGCTCAGTTAGTGCACCTGAGATGTGCAAAGAAAGAGATTATCAACCCCAGGATCCTAACTCTTTAAGAGCAAGTAAGGAACTTGCTTAGAAAACCGGACTGAGTAAGGCCTTTTTTTTTTTTCATTGAACAAATCTCAAAGTTCTGGAGCACTTAGATCTAGAATGATATTTTTAGGTATAAATAAATAGCTTCATGGAACCCATGGCTTTGGATTTACTGTGTTTCTGTCAGTGTGCACCAGTCTTCCTCCTTCTTTGTGCAAAGGCCGTGTAAGTGCCACAGGAATCCAGCCCACCCCAGTGCATGCTCACCATCACCCAGCTACCTTCTACGTCGTATCCCACCTGTAAGTGGATGACAGAGCATCTGCTTTGTTCATCGGCCTTGCTATGCACGGCTACCTTCAGAGGATCACAAGAGCACTCTGAGCCAGGCTCAAGAACTGGGTATCCTGCCACCTCAACCTGGCTTTCTGGGACAAACTATGTGAGTGATTTATAGGATTTCTGGCACCCTACCATGCTCCTCAGAGATAGTTCACCCTAGGCCTGGAGCTTCACCAATTAGGTTATATCCTTTGGTAGATATCGCCCAATAGTAAATGAAGTCTCAATACCTTCACTTGGCAGTTTTCCTTCACCAAGCCAGGCTGCCAGGGACACGGTTCTGAATGGAGAAAGTTGGAGAACAGCTGTAAGCATGTAAGATGGAAGCCCCCCAACACCTGATCTTTTACATTTTAAAAGCTTCTCTCCTTTGCTTTCTCTCCATGATCTCCTTTTCTTGTTCTTCTCCTCAGGTCTCCTAAATCCAACCTGCTCAAAGTCGATGTGTCAAAGATTCACATGCCTAAAACTTACATTTTTCCAGCTTCTAAATTTCACTTCTTCTGAAAGGAGAATAAGGTTTCAAAGCCCCCTTTGAAGAATTTTGCCCCTTTTAAATGACCTCTAGCAGGACACATGCATTTGAACAGAGGAATTTTGGTTGATTCTTCTAGAGCAGCGTTGTTCACTAGAACTTTCAGGGATGATGGAAATGTTGTATGTCTGAGCTGTCCAATATAATAGCCACTAGTTACATGTGGCTGTCGAAGGCTTGAAATGACTAGAAGCTAAATTTTAAATTTCATTAAAATCATCACATGTGGGTAGAGTCTACCCTATTGGACAGTGCAGAGGGAGGCTCTTTTGCTTGGGTGGGGGAATGGGATAGACTGGTGATGGGTAGTAAGGAGGTCACGTATTGCATGGTGCACTGGGTGTTATACACAACTAATGAAGCATCGAACTTTACATCAGAAACCAGGGATGTACTGTATGGTGACTAACATAGTATAATAAAAAATAAAAATAAAAAAAATTACAAGAGTGTTTATCTCCCAGTCATACATGCTGCTGGACCTTTTGTGGAAACGTCTCCTTGGACAATAAGTGAGTTGGTTAGAGTGGGAGGGTTGGGCATGGACATGCTTCCTCCCTACTGGTCACCCTCACTCAGAAGCTGTGACATGGGACAGATTCATCCAAATCCTGGTCAAACAAACAGGCAGCATAAGGCAAGGTCCTTCTATCTCCACACCTAGCTGCCATTTAGGGCAAAAAACGCAAGACACCAATGTTGGGGTGGGGAGGCTCCACTTTCCTTCCTTTGCTTTCATTCGGTTCCCCCAAAGGGTCACCCATCAGTTTGTTCATCCCTCTTTTGTCCAAGGCCCTGACTATTGCCTCCTTGGTCTGACGTCTCCATTGGCCCCTTGTCTCAGGCAGACCCAAAGAGACCCGGTCTCCACCTATCTGCCCAATTGCCAAATCTCTTGGGAGAAATTGCTTAAAATGGGTAACTAGTGATCTTAGAGAAAAGAATTCCTGTTCCCTTGGACAGGCACCAGGGTCCTATTAAGTTTGGAAATGGAGGTTCCCAGGAGTCCCTGACTTTTAACCACTTGACTTGTCTCTTCCAGAGAATCCTTTAAATCCATGCTAAACCCCTAGGTTCTAGCTGGCCCACCACTAGTACGGGCTAGAGGATGACTATGTAGTCTAAGAAGTAAGAAGAGTCCTACCTGGCTCCCTATTGGGATGTTCACTTGCCCTGGCCAAAGACCCTTCCATTCTCCCCTTGATCTCTCTATCCTGAGAAGGCTCAAGTGTCTGCCAAATAAACTGATAACCAACCTGAGGGCTAGGCATTGTTTCATACTCCTTTCTTATATTGCTCGTTTCACAACAACCAATAGATGTTCCCATCCCACCATGGGAATAGGTGCCCAACTCTGCCTTCCCTGTTAGACCTATATATTAGTCAGTAGACTCATAGCCCTGGCAAAAATGCAGAGATTTATAAAAACCTCAGTAAACAGAGTGAAAGTTTATTCTCATTCACAATACATTTCACTGCCGATGGTCGGTGAACAACCCCCATGCCATGCGTGGTTCAAGGACCCTGCATCCTTCTGTCTATAACTCCATCATCTCCCAGGGCCTCCACTGCATCCAGCCAGCAGATGGGAGAAGAAGGGCAGCATGGAGGCTCCTACAGAAGGGTTTTAATGGCCAGGCCTAGAAGTGGAGCTCTGTTTCCATCCACATTCTATTTGCCATAAATAGAGCCATGGGGTCCCCTTCTTTGCAAAGGACAGGGAAATACAATCTAGCTGTATGCCCAAGGTCGGCAGAAAGCAGGATTTGGTGAACTCATGGCGTTCTCACGAACAGTATACTTTGCAAAGCCAAACTCCTCAGCAAGACCCAAGACCCTGGCCTCCGCCTCACTCTCCAATGGAACAAGCACCTCCCTGTGTCATTAAGAGGCATTCCACTGCCCTCGGGTCAACTCTGGAGCCCAGAACGATTCCCTCACTTCTGCAGTCTCCATATCCTCTCACTCCCACCTGTTTTGTCTGCCTGGTAGTGTTACCTGGGTAATTCCAATTCATACCCTGAGATGCTACTCCTGCCAGGCAGGCTTTCCAATGCACCATCCTGTTCCCTAGATTGTATCTGCATTTTCTACCATCAGTTTATCTTGAAGATCATTTAAAAAGAATATAACTTCCCTTGGATGAGAAGATTATAAAGTCCTACAGTGTATTCATATCTACCTCTTCCTGAGAAAGGGTATTTTCATTTAGATGGGATGAGTCAGCACGTCACACTTACCAACTGAAGACCCCATGGAAGGTTCCAGAATGGGATACAGCAAAGACCAGTGCCAGGCAAAGGGGATTAAGACTTAAGGGAACACTGGTCCGTGCCCTAGAAGCTCTGAGTAAGGAAGAGGCAAGGACTCAGGGGCTCAGGTAAACGATCCTTCAGGAGTGGGGTTTTTGTCTTAACCTTCAGGGATAAGGAGCACTCCGGGCTCGATTGAGGTGAAAGTGGTTATTCCTTCTGACCAAAAGTAGAGAAGAACAAGAGGTTAGGGACCCGGGGAAAGGACCAGGAAGAGGAACCTG
This sequence comes from Ursus maritimus, assembly GCF_017311325.1. Taxonomy (NCBI): domain Eukaryota; kingdom Metazoa; phylum Chordata; class Mammalia; order Carnivora; family Ursidae; genus Ursus; species Ursus maritimus. The sequence continues at coordinate 33,336,831 of NW_024424675.1, read as the reverse complement.
TCCACTTGAGGAACCTGGATTTATAGGGAAGAAAAAGCAATTTTCCTCTAGCTTCTGGGTTCCTGGCTGAGACCCTAAATGAAGAAGCAGATTAGCAGGAGAAAAACAAGCAGAAACTACTAACATGTGTATCTCCCACTATACATGGGACGGGACCAGGAAAACCGAGGCCTGCCCCAAATCGTCTAAGCCATCTTCTTAAATACCATCTTCAGCTAAAAGACAAAAAGATGTGGAAAGGAAGGGGAGCCAGTTATGCAAGGTCAACCAGGAGGGCACAGTGAACACATGGTATAGGTTATGCAGATTTCTGCTACGAGGCTCCATTGATAAAGAGTTTCTAGAGGTTGAAAGTGATCCTCTCTAAGACCACTTACAGAAAGAAAGACACCCTTACAAATGGGTATTTCCCTCATCCAGCTTCGATGTCTCCTATGAAGGAGCAAAATATTGCCCAGGCCAAGTTCTGCCTCTTTGGCATACGGTGTGACCCTTGAAAGCCAGTTAGTTTTAAGAAACAGCAGCGCCAGGTGAAGCTCTGAGCTTGAAGAAGTTACCTGTTGTAAGAACTGTCTAAATCTGTGGTCTGTGAGAGGTGGAAGGGAGAGAGATGTGTTGCCCTAGGTGAGCAGTTGCTTGCTTTTGGAGTTTTTTACTTTCTTTTTTTTTTCTTTTTTTTTTTTTTTGATTTTTGACTTTTCTTATTTAAAGACATCTTCTCCTATTTTTCCTCCCTTTGAACATCCAGAAGGCATTGTATTCAGTTCATCCGGGGCATTCGAAAAGGATGTCATTTAAGAGGGACCGTTAGTTCCTTGACAATCCAGAATATCAGATGTGTACACTTTTGGTCACCTCTTCTATTTCTCTTTCTACTTGGGACAGAAATGGGAGCACAGCGGTAGTAAGAGAGGTAAGAGCCAAAGAGGGAGTGCACCCCTAAGATGAAACCGCTCATCCTAAGCATCCTGGAAGTAGTTGCTTTTCCTCTCTGTGGGGGCTCAGAATGTCCTCAGCCTCTGCACCAGCGCGTAAAACCCAGGGGCCATACCCAGCAGCCTGGGGACTTCCCTTCACCATCATCATGAATTAGCACTTCATACTCTTTTGGATTAGGAGCCCTTTTCCTAGATCCTACCTCTCCCTCTTTGTTAACGACCTCGTTTTTGGTAACATACATGCCATGGAGCTTCCTGAGAGGTACCCGAGGAAGCAGGAAGTAAGTAGAGACTTCTTATGCCTCCATTCTACATTAATACCACTGTGGCTGGATACATTTCAGCTTCATTGATGACAGCAGCAACAAAGAAAATAGTGGCTTAAATAAGGCAGGTCAATCTTTGCTCACGTGGAAGAGTCAGGTAGTAGGGATCCAGAACAAGTTTAAGGGACAACACAAAACCATAAGGAAGACCCAGGTGCCTTCACCTTTTTGCTCCATCACCCTTGACATGAAGTTTCATTCAAGATCGTCACGTCATGACCTACAAAGGTCTAAGCAAGATATTAAATATGCCCTCACTCGAGAATGACATTCAACGGCCCGAACCCAGGTTAAACGTTAAATCGGAAGTAAAGAAAATTCCAGCCACAGCCAAACTAGAGGAAAATGGGGAATATGATATTGCTCAAAACTGGAGGAGAAAGACTCACCAATGACCTTAATAATAAAAATGGCACTATGGTGCAGCATTTTAAAAAGTATTAATCGAGTTATTGTTTTTCTTTTTCTGCAAGTCCTTGTTTTCCAACAAGCACTTTGACCATGAAATTAGGACATGAAGCTGTGGTTTATTTCCCAGGGAAAAGGGATCACAAAATAAACCAGGGAGGACAAGTCGTGGTCATGGATCTGAGGAGCCACAACAGTTTTGAAAGCTATTATTTGCTCGTTGAGAGAGAGAAAAGTTGTTTTCAGTGTTTGTCTTGTGTTTAAAAGTGACGAGAACTCACCTTGGCTCTGCAAGTATGGACCTCAAACCATAAACCTTGAATTAGGAATAAAGCTAAATAACCTAAGAAGCGGATCTAGTCACTGCAAAAGGTATAAGCGTCTGAGCAGTCGGCCCAGGAAGGAGAACCCCGGAGGAGTGAGTTAGGAAAAACTGAAACACCCAGATGTAGTTTAGGAAATCCTAACTTTTAGAGAAATGGGATCACCAGTTAAACAGGGTATTTGATTACGATTTTTGTTTTCTATTGCTGTTGTACCAAGTCACCATGAATTTAGGAGCTTAAACCACACAAATTATTATCTCACAGTTCCACGTAGGTCCGAGAAGTCACCACCGCGGGTCTCATGCCTTCCAGTGAAGGTGTCAGCAGGGCTGTGCTCCTTTTAGTGTTTCCTCTAGAGGGAAGGATCCATGTGTGTGTTCAGCCTCCGGTGTTGGCAGAAATTCAGTTCCTTCAAGACCTAAGACTGAGGGTCTCCGTTTCCTTACGGCTGTCAGCTGAGGGCGTTTTCAGCTTCTAGAGGCCACTCACATGCTTTGGCGTGGGCTCCATTCCTCCATCCTCAGAGCCAGCAAGGCGCCAGGTGGGTCCTCATGCTTCAGCTCTTAGCTTCTGCTGCTCTTTAACCCACTGCAGCCAGGGAGATTCCCTACTTAAGGACTCTTGGTTACCTTTAGAGATTCCCACCTGGCTCCCCATCTCAAAGTCCCTGCCCTTCATCACATCTGCAAAGCCCCTTTAGCACCTCAGGTCAGGAAGTAAGGTGCGGGCCTGAGACATGGAGCATGGTTATCCTCTTTACCTCTGCTTACACTTAAAACCCGTTTGTGGCAGAGGGGTGCCCACCAAGGTGGCCTCAGTTGTTAAGTGACGCTGCCTTCGGCTCAGGGCCAGTGATCCTGCAGTTCATGGGATGGTACCTGCCACATGCTCAACTCTCCACATGAGCCTGCTTCTCCTCTCTCCCATCCCCCTGCTATGTAGTGCTTCTCACTCTCTGCTCCGTCTTCTCTCTCGTCAAATAAATAAATAAAATCTTAAAAAAAAAAGAAATGATGTGCGAGGAAAAAAATTACGTCGCAGGAAAGAGAACAGAGAAGAAAAACAGTAAATAAGCATTCAACACGCAAAGCTAGAAAGGAATGGCTAACTAGTAAGTATCTCTACTTCATTAGGAAGAAGAGGAAACCAAACTGCCTGGAGGATATGTCCCGATTCAGCGCAGTCCGGATGAGGACTGCACAAAGCCAGCTATTAACCAAAGAACTAATCTGCGTCTGAGAAGTGAGCCATCAGGCGTCAATGAGAAGGTGGGAGGTTGGATGTTGTTGAAAAGCGTTGTTATGATACAGTTAGGTGAGAGAAGTGAGCTCATTGCACCCCAATGTTCATGCAGCATTGTCCAAATAAGCGAAATTGTGGAAGGAGCGAGAATGCCCTTCAACAGATGACGGGATTAAGAAGATGGTCCATAAATACAATAGCGATTACTCAAGCCATATCCAGAAAGAACGATACCCAGCATTTGCGGAAACATGGATAGGACTGGAGGAGATTATGTTAGTGAAAATGAGTCAAGCAGGAGAAAGACAATTATCATATGGTTTCACCATTTATGGAACATAAGAAATGCAGGAGATCGGTAGGAGAAGAAAGGGAAGAAAGAAGGAGGGATAAACAGAAGAAAGGGAATGAACCATGAGAGACTTTGGACTCTGGGAAACAGACTGAGGGCTTCAGAGGGAAGGGGTGGGGAGTTGAAGGTTAGGGCCGGTGGTAGGTTTAAGGAGGACACGTATTGCATGGGCGCTGTAAGTTTACGCACACCATAATGAATCATGGGAACACTAACATGAAAAACTAAGGATGTACTTCTATGGTGACATAAGCATACATAATAAAAAAATTATTATTAAAA
>NW_024424675.1:33232989-33332779 GCF_017311325.1 Ursus maritimus | reverse complement strand
GAATCATGGAACACTACATGAAAAACTAAGGATGTACTCTATGGTGACTAACATAACATAATAAAAAATTATTATTAAAAAAAAAAGAGGTTGAAGGCGCCTAGGTGGCCCAGTTGTTAGCGGGTCTGCCTTCGGCTCAGGGCGTGATCCCGTAATGGGATCGGAGCCCCACATCAGGCTCCTCCACTATGAGCCTGCTTCTTCCTCTCCCACTCCCCCTGCTTGTGTTCCCTCTCTGGCTGGCCGTCTCTCTGTCAAATAAATAAATAAAATCTTTAAAAAAAAAAAAAGAAAAGAAAAATGAAACAGTCAAAACTTGCTTTTATTCATTGTCTTTATTTTCTGTATGTATATTCAGCAGTCTTTCGCCATTCTCAAATCTCTTGAAACTCTTCTGCACTCTCTGGAATTCGATGTCTTCACAGAAGTACCTCAAGGCCCTCTGCCTTCTTCCTGAGATATTTGAAGATATCCAACAGGATTTGCTGTATCAACCCAGTGCTTGAATTCCTCCCACAGTGATCATGGTTATCATTGTACGTACATATTTCTCCAGCATTCAGAAATACTAGGCCATGCCCTGGTGACTCACTACAGCTTTCTAGGGCCTACAGAACTTTCATAGTTTATTTTCTTGTGCACAGAAGAATCATGAAAACATTTTATGTAGTTGGACTTGGGTGTGTTCACTGTTCAAATGCTGAACACTTAGCAATTTTACTTCTAATATTGTGGGCTTGTTCAGGCCCCTTGGCTCATGCCAACCAAATTCATAAGGTTTCAATTTTGTAGAAGATGTTTTCACTTAGTAATGTGGGGATGATGATATTGATAACGCACCATATGCGTAAACAATGTGAGTACGGAACAAACTGAAGTGTGAGGCAGGGACTATACATCCTCTTGCCTGCGTTCACAGACAGCTTAAACACTTTTGAATGCACAGTTCCTTAGAGTAAGTTTTTTAATTCTGGATAGATATGATGCAGGTAAAGTCAAACTGTTACTTTTAATCTCTCCAATGGGTCCACACATGGATTTTTTTTTTCTCAGACAGTGTGATGGAACTTCTCTGTTACACGCCTGGACTTCCACAAAGCTCTGTCTTCTGTGGGTAATTGTCTAAATGAGTGTTCTCCATTGGCCCCTGGACTGTGGCTGAGGGGATTAGAGTCAGTTCTCAGGCCATGTCAGGGTCCCATCCCAAGACTGAGGTCTCTATGCTAATGTCCCAATCCATGGCTGAGACTCCTCCTGGATCGCTTAGCATATGGTGCTGGATCCACAGCTTCTCCAAGGTACTTTGGTCTGTGGGTGGATGCCAAGTTGTTGTGTGGAGGTCAGGGAGGGGGAGTTCAAACAGGGGGTCTTATTCAGGCATCTTGCTGAGGTCACTCTCAAAATGGATCTTAAAGGAATTGAGTGATAAAATTAGTGTACCCACAAAAATTGTAAGTTAAGTATGCTTTAAAAATGAAATGTGCTGGTATCATTTAGGAGCTAATTCTTATGAAACACAGAAGATGTTAGTTGAAAGTCTGGCTTAGAAAAAGTTGTTCCACTTCAAATTTTGTAATCGGTTTTTAAAAGTCTCTGGTTATTTTTAAATTTTAATTTCCTTACATTACTGATACTCTTAAATGGATTTTAAAAGATACTAAAATACGTAAATAATAAATATGTATGATTTTTTGTTGGAAAGTCAGTTCTAAAGCTGTTTTTCTATGAAAACAAATGATACTGTTATCTCTCTAGGTAATGGATAACTGATCATATCTTATTAATTTCCTTTGTAATTCTGTGTTTTTCAAATTTCTAAAATAAGAAATGATAAGTTATGAAGAATTCATTCCTGCAATGAGAGGAGTAGAAAGTATAAGAGAAGGGAAGAACCTCGGGAGACAACAATGCCCAACCAAGGAGTGGTGCCTGGAGGAGAAGAGGTAGAACCAGATGGGCGGTGAGAGACCAGTCACGTGTTCTCCCAGCTCCACACCCCAAAGCCCTTCTCTACCCCCTGCAGGACCTAGTAAAGTCCTGGGTCTCCTGCCAGGCACACACTCAGACATCCAGAGTTAACATCATGAAGTGGTTGGTTCTCCAGCTGCTGACACTCTACTGCCTGTTGATCATGCCAGTGACAGGAGGTATGGGAAGAAAACGCGTGCCTGTAGCTAAGCGTCCAGATTTCAGTAGGTATTCTAGTTGAGCTTTAAAATGAAGAGGGGGTAGAAAACAAGGAATGAGGGACTGGCATATATGATAGCACTGGTTCGTCTTTTATGCCAGGATACCTGAGGAAAGGTGAATGTGTAGTTCTCAAGTTTGACAGTCTCCTGATGATATGAGAAAGGATGTTTTTATGTGTGTGTGGGGATTGTGGTGGCTACATGGTGTTTTTGCTGAGGAGGATCCATAGCAGTGGAAAGCTCCACAGGGTTCAAAGCCTGCATGGATGTTGCCTAGCTTGACCCACCAGGAGCTGCTGTCCTCCAGTTAGGGGCTCCAAGGAAGAGCACCAAATTGGGAAAGGGGTACTCGTTATTTCTTGAAATGTGCCCTTTGTTTAGGGAATTGAGTATTTTAGAATATTGGGCATGGCAAGGAGAAATAAAATGGGTGCTTGACCAAGAGAAGTTTGGAATCGCTAGGGTGAAAGAATTGAAATCAGCAGAACTGAGGGGAGAGTAGTGGGTCCATAACTGGTAGCAAAGGTTTCTGGGGGAACAGCTAGGTTTGGAGGGCTGTCTCAGCCAGACAGGGAAAAGTACAAGACAGTTCCTCCTATTGTCTGGGACTCTGTTCTTCCCACTCTGTAAAATGAGAGCAGGAGACCAGAGGATCTCTTAGGCCTCTTTGTTCTGAGAACTGGGTTTCAGGACTCAGGTCCTGTGATGTTTAATTCCATGGAGGTGACTTCATGGTTGCTGGATTTGCTAGGGAGTGGGAGCTGGATTTTGACTCTAGGGATGGAAGAGACCACCCAGATCCCTAAGCAGGCAGAAGAAGAGAAACAATGGAGTCTGTGATGGGGCCTTAAAGGGGCTGATAATAGTGAGAAAAACTCTTCTTCTTGGAGTCACTGGTCATGTGTCCCTTCTCAGTTTTAGTGCACCCGAAGCTGAGAGACTGCTCAAGGAATCCCAGATTCTTTGAGTGCCACAGAAAATGCACATATTCCTGGCATTGTGCTACTGGCTATGAATGCTGCTTGTCCGTCTGTGGAAAAATCTGCTTGAATATCAGACAAATTGGTAAGATCTAATATTCACCCCTCTCTTGACATTAGGTTCTCAAAGACTATGGAATCCCTAACTGTGAGAGAACAGACGGAAGGAGTCTATGCCTCCCCAGTTCTGGTACCCATTCCAAATTGGGATCCCTACCTCTTCCCCCAAGCCCAAGCCCCCATTGTCCACTTGTAGGCCTGCCTGATTTATCCAAACCTCAGGAGATCTGACATTTATGTCTCTTTGCTCACTGAACTTACAACATCTTGAGAGAAGTCTTGTATAGGCATCTCCTAAACCTCAGAAATATCCCTGCCCACAGGGATTGGGTGAATCTGTTACCCTCAAAGAAATGTGTTTCAACACACTGTATGGCAACTGAATACCTACCCCTTCTTTCTTCCAGAGACTTTCATTGAGGACACTTCACCCAGCACCGAGGTAGAAACTACTTTGTATCCCACAACCACCAATGAGAGTTGGATACAGACATCAACTAATTCTACCTGAAGTCCAGTGGTACCATCGTCTAGTCCCACCTGGGAGGCAAGGGGAGGGAGGATGAGGGGTCCCGGGCAATGTCTTTCCTCCTTGCCAACCCTCTTCCCAGATCCATTACATTATCAGCCTCATTTCCCTGAAGAATAAACTATGGCAGTAACCCAGAACCTCTGTCTCTTCTTCTATAGTTCCAGTACCATTCACTCCCTCCACCTTTTACCTAAGCCTCAGACCCCTGCTTCCCAATGGATTTCCCTGCCTTCTCACCATTCAGAAGGTAGAACTACTTAGCCAAGACTCCTGGACTCTCTTTTTCATTGACTACCATCTCTGGGGGAAACTGTTTATGTGTGGGATGATCTGGCTAAAGAAAACACTGTCCCTCTGGGTTCCCTGACCTTCTCAGTGCAGCCTTTCTTTCCTTATTTGAGACCTGTGATTCTAGTAGGTTCCCACAAGTAGCCACCCTTTTAACTAATCCAGGAAGTACACTCTTCCTTACAGGTGACAGCAGCCATGGTCTAGAATTGAAAGGAAATGCCATCGGCCTCTCCAAAGTCTCCTTTCAGACATTGCCTTGTTAGCATTATTTACTCAATCACTCAGAATTTATAAGAATATTTTCAAATATAAATACTCCTAGAAAGAATAGGCAATATTTATAGGGTTATAACGAGACTACATTGTGCTCAGGCTTGTGGCAAGGACAACTCCATATGAGTGGAGGTGTGACTATCTGTTGGCATACAGCCCAAAGAAGAGTTAAGTCTTATTATCCAAACTAGCAGAAACCAGGGTGGGGCATGGCAAGAAGGGATGAATGGAATATACAGTCAGTACCTGAAGGTATAAATACAGAGGGTTCATTATGGGCATCATGGTATCAGGTTTCCTGGAAGAAGAGGTGCTTGGTCCCACCATGAGGGATAGGGAAGAATTAGAGTAATGAAATGAATGAAAGCTAGTTTTTCTCCATGACAGGATTAAATATACACTGTGGGGAGAAGAAAGGGAACTTGGAGGAAAGGAAAAGTTGTTACCCTATCCTCCTCCTGCCCCCAACACCAACAGATGAAGTTGTGGACATGGTTTCATCATGAATTTGGTATTAAGCTCTGTGACCCTAGGATACTATAATTTGTTAACTTCTCCATTTTAGAGTCTGTTGTTAAAACCTTAAAACCTGCAGAGCAGAAGTATTTTTTGCTAAAATTAACAAAGGAAAACAAATAGGCACCAACAGGTGGCTGATCCTACTCAAGTCCACTCAGCAGGTTGATGAGAAATAGATATGTAGACCTCATTCTCTAAATGCCCCTGTACTCGAGTTTTCTGAAATAGATATATGTCAGGGGCCAGAGGTGTTCTTTTTTTTTTTTTAAGATTTTATTTATTTATTTATTTATTTATTTATTTATTTATTTATTTGACAGAGAAAGACAGCCAGCGAGAGAGGGAACACAAGCAGGGGGAGTGGGAGAGGAAGAAGCAGGCTCCTAACAGAGGAGACCAACGTGGGGCTTGATCCCAGAATGCTGGGATCACGCCCTGAGCCTAGGCAGACGCCCAACGACTACGCCACCCAGGCACCCCCAGAGGTGTTCTTAAAATAAGGAGTCTAGGGGGGAATAGGGTTGGAGAGGGACATTGTGCAGAAAGAGTGATAACTGAGATGGGCGAAAGAAGACAGGTCCATAGAGTTCTCCTGGACTAATAGGGGGTGATTGCCTTAGGACAAAACCAATGAACTGTTTCCTGATAAGCAATTAGCATAAAGAAGCAGTTGAGAAAAACTCTATAGCCACCAGGCAGATAGGACACTCTTAATCAGTCGGTGCATTAAAGAACACAGTACGCCTTTGCGCTTGGGTGTCTCATTTCAAAGCCCAGAGTTAACCCATTCTGGAAGCATAATTGAGAGGTGACCAGTATCCAAATGTGGGGCTGGGAGACCCCAAGTGGTCTCATTTTGCTTTCTTGGAAGGATTAGTCCCAAATAAACTGGCCTGCCATTGCCAGAAGTATAATTGACCAGCAGATAATTTTAACATACTTTCTAGCAACTGATAGATTAGGAAGACAAAGCAAAACAAAATAGAACAAACCCAGTAAGGATCTAGAAGATTTGAACAACACAAATAGAAAGTGGCTAACTTATATCAAAATAAATTCAGCATTACTGTGGAATATACATTCTTTACAAGAGCAAATGGTACATCTTTATAAGTCTCAACAAATGTCATGAAATTGAAATCAAATCGACCGCAGTAGAATTAAACAAGAAATGAATATAGAAAAGTGGATAGAAAAATTTTTCATATGAGTAAAAATTAAGGAAAGGAATTCTGAGGAATCATGGATCAAAATGAAATTATGATAGAAAATATTTTGAATCAAAAAATGAATATGATATATCAAAACATATACATACAGAATGTTGTCCAACAAGTGGCAACATAAGAGACCTCAACCTCTGTACCCCCACAAAGATCAATAATTATACAGCTATCCATGAACAGAAACAGTTTTAGAAGACCTCTGGAGTCCATATAAGAAACTTCAGCAACACAGGGGAAAAAAACACCTGAAATTAATTGTATAGGAAGAGATGGTAGTACAGCTACATTTGCCTGCATCATCCCACCCCTGGGCCAGCAGTGCTCCATGCCAAGGAGAAAACTCCAGTTAGAGTTCCCTTCATCAGGGAAGGGAGAGCAGGGGGAGCCACAGGCCCCCCGCCAGCCTTTTGGGGTATCACACAAAGGCTTTGGTTTTACCCCACAAAGACCAAGAAAGCTGAGACATAGAAACAGCTAGGAACAAGGATGAAAAGTAGTAGCAGCCATGGAACTGGAGGGGATAATGCTAGGTGAAATAAGTCAAGCAGAGAAAGACAATTATCATATGGTTTCATTCATATGTGGAACATAAGGAATAGTGCAGAGGACCACAGGGGAAAGTAGGGAAAACTGAGTGGGAAGAAATCGAGAGAGGGAGACAAACTATGAAAGACTCTAGACTCCAGGAAACAAACTGAGGGTTACAGAAGGGAAAGGGGTGGGGGGAGGGGCAACTCGGTGATGGGTATTAAGGAGGGCACCTGTGGTGATGAGCACTGGATGTTATATATAACTAATGAATCGTTGAACACTACATCAAAAACGAATGATGTATTATATGTTGGCTAATTGAACGTAACAAAAAAGAGTAAATGTTTGGTAGAATTCTCCAGAGGAAAAATAAATAAATAAAACAAAATAAAATAATAAAATACACGCACTAAAAAAAAAAAAAAAAAAGAAGAGTAGTAGCAGCCCCGCAGTGGCAGTGACTGTGGCAAACCATGACCTGCCCTACAAGTAAATCCAGCAGATTTGCCACTGAAGAAACCAATGGCCAGCATGGCAGCCACAGAACCCTGTGGATTTCACTAGCTTTCGCCACACGAGTATTGGCATTCACTTTCACCAGCCACATGAGTCTCTACCCTCTTCTTACCCTCTGCCCACCTGGGACCCTGTGGATTTCACTAGCTTTCGCCACACGAGTATTGGCATTCACTTTCACCAGCCACATGAGTCTCTCCCCTCTTCTTACCCTCTGCCCACCTGGGGCCCAGGAACTGCATCGGTAGTCAATCCAGCCTCTGCAGCTGTGCAATTGTAAGATGGCAGTCTAGACCCCCATGACTGACCCCCACTGGAGTGAAGTATGCATGCTTGGCACTGGCCCCTCTCCCTGTGACAGGCCTCCACTAAAGTCCACATGCCCCAGAGAAACCGCAAAGCCACAGAAAGGCATGCTGACCCTCAGGGCTGCTGCAACTGCTTGTGGTCCTGGATCAGGCCCTGTCTTCAGTCACTGGCCTCTACCATGGCAGCCATCTACAGACAGTCTCTCCTGCTGTGCAGCTGCACACCCCTGGTCCCACCCCCACCACAGATCTTCCCTGCCAGGTTCTAAGACTTAATGTACAGCATGTTGACTCTAGTTAATAATAGTGTACTGAGTATTTGGAAGTTGCTGAGAGCAAATCTTAAGTGATCATCACAAGCTTCTTGAGTCTATAAGCTTATGTCTTCCAACATATTTAGAAATTTTCAGTCATTATTTCCTCAAACATTTTTTCAGCATTGTACTCTTCTTCTCTCCTTCCAGGCCTGTGGCATAGATGTCAGAACTTTGGTTATTGTCCCATAGGCTCTGTATATGTTTTTTTAGTATGTATTCTTTGTTGTTCAATCTGTTGTTGCTCCTATCTCTGTCATGTGAATTCTGATATTAAGCCCATTTAATGAGTACTTAATCTCAGTTATTATGTTCTTTTCAGGTTACCATTTCCTTCTCCTTTATGCCTTCGATTTCTTTGCAGAGACTTTCTATTTTTCCATCAGTTTCAAGGGTGTTCTTGATTACTTGCTTCAGAATTTTTATAGTAGCTGCTTTAACGTCTTTGTCAGATAATTCTGTTTATCTCATCTTGAAACTGGAATCTGTTGGTAGCCTTTTGCCATAGGAGTTGATGTTTTCCTTTTCCTTCATATGTTCCATAATTTTGGATTCTATCCTGGACGTTTTGAATGTAATAAGACTCTGAGTCTTGCATACACCCAATGGAGAAGGTTGATACTGTGTTTTGAAAAGTAATTGAAATGGTTAGGTTTAGGCTGAAAAGTTCAACCTGTCTTGGGCCGGTTGTGTTCCAATGTCAGTTCAGTTTTTCAAAGCCTCTGTTTGCGGTTCATTTAGTGCCTCCCTACATATGCACCACCAAGTGGCTAGTCTGGGACCTAGGTGTTGGTGTATCTTTTGGTTCATTTCTCCAAGTATGTCAGCGAGGATCATATCCGTGCATGCACAGCTTGGAAGTGAACCCAGGAATAAATAAACCACTGTACATGTTTGCTTCCTCAAGTTCTTCCCTCGGTGATCTCCCCAGTGCCTTCTGTTTCCCTCAGGCTCCAAACAGCTTGGGCTTTGGTTACCCTGCTCTGCGAGGCCCTTCCACAACTACATCTGTATCCAGAGCCAAGTGATGAGAGAACAAAGAGAGAAAAGAGAAACAGGGACAACAGGGGCCACCCGCTCTCTTAGAATTACAGCTGCACCCAACAGAGGAAGATTTCCCTTCTCTCACAGTCTTGGCTTCTTCCAATCCTGATTCCAGCTGCTGCCCGTCACTACTATAGATTTTCTTAGGGACTAGGACACAAAGAAGAATTATGGGGTGCCCAGCAGGCTCAGTTGGTACAGCACGCAACTCTTGATCTTGGGGTTGTGAGTTTGAGCCCTGTGTTGGGTGTAGAGATTACTTAAAAATAAAATCTTTAAGAGAAGGAGGAAGAGGAGGAGGAAGGGGAAAGAATCAAGAGAAAGAGAAGAAACCAGGGGATTTCTGCACTTCTTCTGGGCATTGCTAGTTCCCTTTCCTATGACTCGAGTCAAAATTAGATGGTTTCTCCTGACATTCTATCTGTGCCTTAGTGCTTCTTTTCAGGTTGGCCAGGGGATACGAGAGGGAGAAAAATCCCAGTAGACTCATCACCAACAGCGTGGTCCTTGAATTCTAGCCTTCTTTCCCATCTGCCTGTTAGTACTGACTTTCCATTTTTTATAGCTGTATTCAGTGGGACAGGCAAGGAACCAGAACCAGGGAATAGTATTTATCCCTGGAAGTGGGCTCACTTTTCCTTCTAATTAGGTCTTTAGTGTGGAAGTTTGTGTTAATCTGATCTGATGGCAACAATAGCTCAGGTAAAGTGAAAGAGAACATAAATATCACCAGAATATTAGGGCACCTGCCTGGATCAGTCGGTGGAGCGTGTGACTCTTGATCTTGTGGTTGTGAGTTCAAGCCCTATGTTGGGTGTACAGATTACTTAAATAAAATGCTTTTAAAAATCGTCAGAATATTGAAAAAGTACCAAGTAGAATACCTAGAAATAAAATATATAACTGAAGTAAAAAGCAAAAAGAAAGAAATTGCTTGACTCACCAAGGATTACTCAGGAGCAACAACAAAAGCTTAAGACAGTAGTAATATATTTTTTACGTGCTGGCAGAAAACTGTTAATCTAGTTCTGAATACCTCGGGGAAACATCTTTGTATTTAAAAGAATTTTACCCAGCTTTCTTGAGGTAGATCGACACATAAAAATTGTATAGATTGAAGATGGGTATCATAATTTTTGATATAGGTACATATTGTGAAATGATCACCATAATCAAGGGAGTTAACACATCCATTACGTCACATAGTCATCTCATTTTTTATGTGTGGCGAGAACACTTAACATGTACTGTCTTAGAAAATTTCAAGTGCACAACACAATATTATTACTTACAGTCACTATGCTACACATTGGATCCCCCGACCTTACCCACGTTATAACTGGAGGCTTGTCCCCTTTGACCAGCATCTTCCCTTTCACACACACACACACACACACACACACACACACACACACACGGTCTCTGGCAACTACTATTCTACTCCCTGCTTCTATGAGCTCAACTTTTTGAGATTCCACATGTAAGTGAGGTCGTGTAGTATTTTCCTTTTGGCGTCTGGTTTTTTTTCACTTAGCATACATCCTCCAGATTCATCTATGTTGTTGCAAATGACAGGATTGCTTAAAGGCTGAATAATATTCATATATATCACAATTTTCTTTATCCATTCACCCATCCACTGGCACTTAGATGGTTTCCATATCTTGGCCATCATGAATAATGCTACAGTGAACATGGGGGTGCAGGTATCTCTTCCAGATATTGCTTTCATTTCTTTTGGATACAACATACACAGAAGTGGGATTGCGGATCATATGGCAGTTCTGTTTCTGATTTTTTTGAGGAAACTCCAGGCTGTTTTCCATAGTGACTGCACCAATTTAAATTCCCACCAAGCACACACAAGAATCCCTTTTTCTCCACATCCTTGTCCAACACTTGCTATCTTGTGACCTATTGATGATAGCCATTCTAACAGGATGTGTGGGGATATCTCATTGCGTTTTTGGTTTTCATTTCCCTGATGAGCAGTGATATTGAGCATCTTTTCATATACTGGTTGGCCACTTGTATGTTTTCTTTTGAGAAATTTCTGTTCAAGTCCTTTGTCCATTTATTAATCAGGTTATTTGTTTTCTTGATATTGAGTTGTTTGACAAACAAAATAAATTTGCAAATACAAATCCTCAAATGGTAAGGATAGATTATAGAAAGCTCAAAATAAGATTGTAGAAATGAACGCAAATATGTTGTTAAAGCCCGTAAATGTCAATTAATCAGTAAAGATTACTAGACTGGATTTTTAAAAAATGTGCACTGACACTGTTTGAAAAATAAAACACACGTACATGGAAAGGTTGAAAGCAAAATGGGGGGGAAGTCAAGGCAAATGCAAACAGGAAAAAGATGGTATAGTTAGATTAATATCAGGCAATACAGAACTAGAAGATGAGTTTATTTTAGGGATAAAGAAGGGGTCACTGTATAAGGATAAAAGATTCAATTAACCAGGAATTGTATCTATTTACCTAAATCAATAGAATTGAGATCTATTCAACAAACATGGATGGAATTACAGGCATTAATTGAGAAGTCTTTGTACTGAGAGCCCTCAACACACATTTCTGAATAACCGATAGGACAGCGACAAAAAATTAGAAAGATTTAAGACATTTAACCAACACACAGTAGAGAGATGCAATGCTCTGCACACCACACTTAGAGAGTTTCAGTATCAGAATGTTCATCACTGGATAGGAGTTATGTAGAAGGTCATGTCTTTGGAGGAAGCATCTACTTATACTGCCTAAGCTTAGGGCAAGGTGTTTGAAAGAGACCCATGGAGCTAATTGTCCTCCTCAAGGTCTGCCCAGTGACTGAGGCTAAAGGCACATTCTTGGTTGAGTAGCCAAGCAGAAGACATGCCATGCCATTGGGAGGAGGAAAACGTGAGGGAGGAGCTCTCAGCCATGGAAACAGGATCTGAGGCTGGGTGTGCTCCCAGCATGGTGTGGGAGTGCAGGGAGCAGCAAGGGTCATGGGCTGTAGTAGAATCATTGTGGGGCCTTACCTGTAGTTTCCCAAAATTGTAACCTGGAAATTCACACTGTTCCCCTGGCTCCTGACCATCTGTAGACCTTTTGATTGCAAAATGCTCCTCTGTTTACTGCAAAGAGCCACCTCTGCCATGTGGGGAAGCTGGGCAAAGAGGTACGTTTTATGATGGGGTTCTGGGGAAATTTCTGACCACCCAAGTTCAGGAACCAAGGAACCCACTGGGTTTGAAACATTGTCAAATGGACAGTTGGGAAATAGGAAAAAATCCCCACCATCATTTTAAGTGACTTAGCTTCTTAGGGTCCCAGAAATTTAAACAAATTGCTTTAATCTCTTAAAATTTATGCAGTTGTACTACTATGCATGCATTAGAATGACTAACATAATACATTTACAATCCTAAATTCTAGCAAGTATGTGAGGCAAGTGAAACTCTCCTCTACTACTTGTAGAAATGCAAAATGGTACAGCCACTTTGGAAAACATTTTGGTGGTTTCTCATAAACATAGACTTATCACAAACCAGCAATCCTCTGCCCCGGTATTTACCCAAGAGAAATGACTTTTTATGTTCATATAAAAACATGTATGGAAATGTTTGTAGGGGGTTTACTCATAATCCCCCAACCCGGAAACAACCCAAGTGTCCATAACTAGTGAATGGATAAACAACGTATAGCAATTTATAAGATGAACCCTAAGTCAGCAATAAGAAGGTCCAGACAACACACAACACCATGAAGGAATCTCAAATACGTTGTGCAAACAAGCTGTAAATGCTAATACTGTTATAAGTACTAGGTAACTTGTAAAAGTAAATCCACTGGGGTCAAAATACCATCCTAACTTGACACCCACCATCATCCATTTAAAAAATACATACAAGGCATTTCTTTAAAAGTTGAACACTTGAAAACACTTCTCTGTCTTCTTGAACTCATATTTCCATTCCTATTACCCCACAGACTCTTAATCTAATGCAATATAATCTTATGCTCAAAAGTCTTTTAATCACAACATTTCATACTGCTATGCAATAGAAACATGTGTAGAGGTTGAAATTTTAATTTTTCATTTACTGGGACCATAAGACTCTCAGAATGAAAGTTCTTCTTATGGATTGATTTTTCGTTCCATTTGTTATTTAAATAACATAATAATAATGCATATGTCAGTAAATACATTGAAATTACTGATTAACAAAATTTTATTGACAAACAAAATTCTATAGGTAATGCATCTCCTGGTGGTAAGTAAGTGCTGGGGAACAAGAGTTTTGTTATAGGTATGTCACTTGGTTCTTCGAACTTCTAGGACGTTGCCCCAAATCACATAATACTCTATCATAAAAAATTATTTTTAAGGATCTAAGTTAAATATTAACAAACAGCTTGATTAAACCCCCTTTCAATTTCTATAAAGGCATAGAATTGAAAACCGTATCCTTGAAAAGAATTTGTTTCTAGTCATTAGGATACTGATCACAAATCACAAGTATTTTTCTTAATTTCTGCAAAGTTTACCAAAAAGTCTTTACTAGTATTTACCAAATGATCAGTAATGTTATTGATTATACCCATTATATTCTTTTATTTAGACACTTTTTAAAATCTGATACACTCTGTAAATGTTGGAAAGTTTGAATACTATTCACTTTGATGGACTTGTGACAGTACATATTTTATACAATGCTTGTATCTTATCGCATGCTTTAAATACCTTAAAATTTTTTTCGAAGCCACAGATTTAACTCACTATATTTATGGAAAATGTTAAATGAATCAAACTGAGGGCTTCGGGGGTGGGGGAATGGGATAGGCTGGTGATGGGTATTAAGGAGGGCACGTATTGCATGGTGCACTGGGTGTTATACGCAAGTAATGAATCATGGAACTTTACATCAAAAACTAGGGATGTACTGTATGGTGACTAACATAATATACTATAAAATTATTATTTAAAAAAATGAATCAACTAATTGGCGAAGTCAGTCCTCACTTAGCCAAATCAGACCACTTTCTCCCTCAAAAAGACTGACTTCATTTTTCAGTTGAAAGGAATGTTTTAATACACATCCCTGTGGATATGTACCATTGCTCTTGGGATTTCTAATTCTAGAAGAGGGAGCTATAGGCGTAGCCATGTACTATGACTTTGTCACCTGAACGAAACAAGGTACTGACCCCTTAGTGTTCCCTACCCATCGCTTTTTTGCTTTGTTCTTGGGGAAGCATCCTCAGGAAAATGCATTTTCAAATTGTTCCTTTGTTTGGAACTCACTTTTTATACTTTGGACACGTATAAGAGGCAGGTAAGAAATATGCTTCCATCCCAGCCTTTTTTTGGAAGGACGACAGGACTTTCTGAAAGACAGAAAAAGAGAAAGGCAGACTGCAGGCTCTTTTTCAGGAAGACCAACTTCAGGAAGAAGTAAATGTGGAAATTAGGAACCAGGACATCATGTCCTCAAATCTGTCTGTGCCTGTGTACCCTCTGGAAAATCTTCTTGTGCCCTCTGGGGTATGGGTATGCCAGCATGCAGTATGGATAGGATTGATTGAGTTGATCTTCTCATTTTTCTTGATTCATTACTTGCGTATAACATCCAGTGCACCGTGCAATACCTGCCCTCCTTAATACTCATCACCAGCCTCTCCCATTCCCCCACCCCCCTCCCCTCTGAAGCCCTCAGTTTGTTTCCCAGAGTCCATAGTCTCTCATGGTTCATTCCACCTTCTGTTTACCCCCCCTGTGTGAAACCATATGATAATTGTCTTTCTCTGCTTGACTTATTTACTTCTCATCTTTCAAATGAGTAGACTGAGATAAAAGTAACCCAAACTGACATGGTGAATTAATGGTGGAACTTGGGCTTCAGTCAAAGTCTCTTCATTCCTGGCTTGTTGTTGTTCCTATAGGACCCTTGCGTATGCCCCCCACATCTGTCCCAGTCCCTGGGGCCACTGAGCCAGTCCCCCCACACCCATTTGCCTGTCCCCCATGGGGCCCATGTTTTGTAGTCTCTTGCCCAAACAAATCCCCCTCCAGAATGAGTTCACTCTGTTTTAAAGTTGCCAGGTTTAGGAAATAAAACTGTAAGATGACCAACTAAATTTGAATGTCAGATAAACACTGACTCATTTTTTGTGTAACTATGGTCTTTATATCTCATGGGATATACTTCTGCTGAAAATACTAACTGAATATCCTGTATTATATCTGGCAATCCAATTGATCTGCATCTTTCCTTGCACACCCACCCTTGGGGCTCTTCTTCCTACTAATTGACTACAAGCTAACCTGACCAACTAGTACTCAAGACTCGGTTAATAAATGGGATAGGCTGGTGATAGGTAGTTAGGAGGGCATGTATTGCATGGTGCACTGGGTGTTATACGCAACTAATGAATCATCGAACTTTACATCAAAAGCCAGGGATGTACTATATGGTGACTAACATAATATAATAAAAAACTATTATTATAAAAAAATAAAAATAAATAAATAAATACACTTTAAAAATAAATAAATAAAAAGATATTAAAAAAAATAAGTGTAAAACTTCAAACCAAAAGAGTGATTTGATATAAGAATTTAAGACACCATCTTTGAATGCTGCTGCTAATTTTGTTTTGTTTTGTTTTGTTTTAATAATAATATTTTTTACTATATTATGTTAGTCACCATACAGTACATCCCTGGTTTTTGATCTAAAGTTCGATGATTCATTAGTTGCGTATAACACCCAGTGCACTATGCAATACGTGCCCTCCTTACTACCCATCACCAGCCTATCCCATTCCCCCACCCCCCTCCATAGATGTGGAAAAGAGATATAAAGCAAGGATTTGAAGAATGACCGTGAAGCAGAGATGTTTTGTGATACCAGACATAAAACATCTAGATATATTTTGGCAAACTAGTAACTCACTGTATCAGGAACCCAACAGACTTACTTCCTTACACTTTCTGAATGAATCCATATCTTCTTTGATTCAGTGTTCTCCCATTTGAGGGCTGAAAACTGTTTTGATAATAATAAACGCATGCATTTAGATCATATCTGAGTGTGGCCAAGTGGCTCCATTAAAGTTAACCACAGCCACTAGGCTTGACAGGGTTAGAAGCATGACAGCTCTCTTGATCATGAAGGAATCTATATTGATTTCTAAGACAGCCAGCCATCAGTGATTCCTGACCAGTTTTTCCAGGCTACAATTTCTCCACCTACAATAAAACTTCATTTTGTGCTAACAATACCAGCATTATAGATTTCTTATTTTTCTTGTGAGACAGAGAAATACATGTCATTATATTTTTTGGAATAATGATACACACAGTTTTTTTTTTTACAGGAAATTCAAGACCTAAAAACATAATAGGTAGCTTTTTTTGGCAATCAGTCTATTATTTATATTTATTATATTTAGTCTATTGACTAAAATATATTAAGCACTAATTATGCTAGTCACCATGCTTTCCACAATCGTTCCACTAAATCCCATGTCTATGAAGTACAAGTGTAATATTTCCTTAAAGGAAAACTGAGGTGCGGGACACCTGGTTGGCTCAGTTGGAAGAACATGCAAGTCTTGATCCTGTGCTTGTGAGTTCAAGCCCCACATTGGGTGTAGACTAATTAAAATTAAAATCTTGAAAGAAAGAAGAAAGAAAGAGAGGAAGGAAGGAAGCAAGGAAGCAAGGAAGGAAAGAAGGAAGGAGAAAGAAAGGAAGGAAGGAAGGAAGAAGAAAGAAAGAAAGAATCATAAAAAGAAAGAGAGAGAAAGAGTGTNNAAGACTAGGGCTTAGTGAGGTTCAGGCACCGAGCCAAGACTGCATAGCTGGTAAGTGGGGAATCCATGAGGTTCAATGGCTGAGCCAAGACCACATAGCTGGTAAGTGGGGGTCCACAATGTGAACTCAGGTCCAACTCCAAGCACTGTTTTTGATCATTCCATGCCACTTCATGAATACTCTTCACCCCATCTCATCTAATCCTCACAGTGACAGCAAAGCTGCCAGGTAGGTTGTATGGTTTCCATTTTCCAGATGAGAAAATTGAGTCTCCAAGATACAGCTACAGTGATAATTTACCAAGCAAGGACCAAAACTCAGTGTCACTGGGTTTGGGGCCATAATTGTCATTACTGAACATTCCAGGACTATTGTAAAATACGGGGAGCATACAGGATTAGAATTCTGGAGACAAAAATGAATAAATTGCTACAAGCTTTTACTCTCAGGGAGTTTTCAGGAAACCTGGAAAAGAATCTACCCCTTTCCCAGTTCCACCAATAACATAGATGCATTCCTGGCCCTTCTGTTTACCCCCCCTTCTTCTTCCCTTTCTTCTCCTACCGATCTTCCTACTTCTTATGTTCCATAAATGAGTGAATCCATATGATAATTGTCTTTCTCTGTTTGACTTATTTCGCTTAGCATTATCTCCTTTAGTCCTGTCCATGTTGCAGCAAATGTTGAGAAATTGTTCTTTTTGATGGCTGAGTAATATTCCATTGTATATATGGACCACATCTTCTTAATCCAGTCATCTAACAGAAGGGGGAATGAACCATGAGAGACTATGGACTCTGGGAAACAAACCGAGGGCTTCAGAGGGGAGGGGGGATGAGGGAATGGGATAGGCTGGTGATGGGTATTAAGGAGGGCATGTTTGCATGGTGCACTGGGTATTACATGCAAGTAATGAATCATGGAACTTTACATCAAAAACTAGGGGTGTACTGTATGGTGACTAACATAATATAATAAAAATTATTATTAAAAATAAAAAATATCTGATTAAAAACAAAAAAAGATGCATTCCTGGTCATAACAATGTTCTCTCTCTTTCTGTCTCCCTTCCTTTCTGCCTCCATCCCTCTCTCGCGGCTTTCAAAATGCATGTAGTCTGAGAGAGGTAACATGGCAAGGCATCATCAGTTATTCACATCACAAAATTAAGAAGTACAAAAGGACCAGGAAGAGACATGTGGAAATGGGGGTTGAATGAGTAGGGGAGGATCAACCGTTTATGGGGTGCTCTGGGACTATCAGAAGCTAGGCTTGTATAACACCAGAAGGAATACAAGGAATCCCTTTGTTAACCCAAGTTCATCTGGGACCTTTTTGCCCCTGGGGCTCCAAGACCCTGTGGAACATGCCCAGGCCCTCCTGAAAATGTCATACCATCGGTTTCTTGTCACCAGTGGAGCAAGGAAAAGGTGTTCCCTGGTGTCTGGGGTTGCCTTGGGAATGACAGTGGGCAAACTAGCCCTGCAACTGTTCCAGACAAATCCCTGTGATCATTCATATGTGACCTCTCATGTAGGAGCAAGACATTGGGCAAATGTCCTGGTGGGACACCATCCAGTATCATAGCAGAGTGTGGGGCCACTGGGAGGGTCCTGGGCCTGAAAGTCCTGCCCTACTCTCCATGTGACCTCAGACAAACCCCTTCCCCACTGTACATCTCAGTTTCCTCATCTGTGAACTGGGAGAAGTAGTGGGCCCTCTTCACAGTTCTCAGCGCATGTGCTCTGTGTCTCTCTCTGGCTTGTGCCTAATCCCCGTGCCTCTCCCCATCCACACAGGAACCTTCGTCTCCACAGTTCCATCTCCTCCTGGAAGAATGCAGCACTCCTGCTGCTTCTCTCTCTCTCTTTGGAGGAGACCACATCATCTCCAATCAAGAGAGTCAAACGTGGGTTCAGAGAAGCTGCAGCCTCCCCTCCTTAGGAGCCCTCCTGGGACTGAGGGTCAGACAGGATGCAAGGACTTGTGTTGTATGAGGTCACTTCCTCTGTGGCTTCAGAGCACTAGTTCTACTCACCCACCCTGGAACCTTCAAATCCTTCCTTCATCTGTTCCCTCTGTATTATTTCCCTAGCTTTATCTGGTATGTGTCTTTTCCAAGTTTAATTTTTTTTTTTAAGTGAATCAGTCACTAGGCAGGAGCCCGAGAGCAGAGAACAGGGAGGAGGTGGTTGCACAAGTGGAGGAGAGAGATGGGATGACGTTAGGGGCTGACCTGGAAGTGGTGGCCAAGAGGGGAAGCCATGGGGCTTGGAGAGAGATTAGGAAGTAGAACTGGCCCAAGTCCATGACTGACAGGATGCTAGGGTGAAGGGGAGGGAGGAGTGAACCTCAGGGTTCTCATGGCAGCCTGGGGGACTGTTGATGCCAAATATAAAGATGGGAGCAGAGAGAAGGAGGCACTGCTGAGGGATAGGGAGACACTAAAGCTGATTTATACATGTGGGCATAGATGTCTTATGACATGCCCAGATGTATGTGCCCCAGGTGGCTGGATATGTTTCTTTAGCTTGGAAGTGAGAATAGGTCTGGAGGGAGGCATAGGTATCACAGTTAGCAACATGGGAATGAATGCAGGAAGTGTGTGTCAAGTAATGACAGCAGAGAGCTGAGACCCAAACTCCAGGGAGCTTCCCCAGTACCTGCAGAGGAACCCACAGGGTGTGTGCATTTGGGGAGGAGACTGCACAGACAAGGTAATTAGCTAAGGAGGGCTGACTGGGAGGGAGGAGGGCTCTAAGTGAGAGCTGAAGCTGACACTGGGGCAAGGAACTTCAATGGCTAAACCAAAAAAGGTTTACATGCCTCAGAAGCAGAAAGGGGGTAGGACTGACTAGAGTCTACACTACTGAGAGGACATTTGTCTTTATAGTCCAAAGACTTGTATGTCTTTTTACCTCTTTGGTGGTGTCCCTATTTGATTCCCTTTACTCTCTCTGTGCCCAAACCTAGAACAGTAGTTCCCAAGTAGCAGCCTACATCATGGTGCTCAACTGTCTGTTTTGGTGTCATTGGAGGCATTTTAGATGATGTACTATACCTTGGCTATTTGAATTAAAATTTTTAAAAAAGAGGGAAAAGAATTTAAGTCTCTAGGCTTCACTTTCTAGAGATTCTGATTCAGGCCATAATCTGTAGTTTTTAAAAGATGCACAGGTTTTTTCAATGTGCACTCCAGATTAGAAACCATAACTCTTCTTAGCATCAGACGTCCTTGGAGAGTGCATGAAGGGTGGTATGATGGGTCAGAAATATAGCTGAAAAGTACTAAAGGTCTCAGTCGACAGTGTTCAGGTATTCTGGAGTGAGTCTTGGATTGAGGTCTTGACACAGCCCTCATTCACTGTATATTCCCATCTCACTTAATTTTTTTTTAACCTGGGAAATTAGGAGGGTGATACTAATGATCACTGTGGTCTTTCCAATTCTAAACTCCTCTAATTACAAGACTAATAGTACCCAAAAGAATCATGCCTCTCTGGTCAGATGTCAGGTGTGGTGTGTCAGGTTTCTCTGCTCAGGTTCTCAGCAGGCTGAAACCAGAGTGGCAGCCAAAGCTGACATTCCCATATGGGACCAAGGGTTCTCGGTGACACTCACTGGCTGTGGCAGAATCATTTCCTTGCAGTTGTACCACTGAAGCTGCTTCCAGAGGCCACCTTCAGTCCAGGGCACCTAGTGCTCTCTGTCCTCGAGGCTCCTAATAGCATGTTGGGTTCCTCTCACACTTCGAATCTCTCTTATCTCTTCTCTATTAGTCAGAGGGCAAACTCTTCTTTTTAAGAACTCAACAGCTTAGGTCTGGCCCAGTCACATAATCTCTATATTTTAAGATCAATTAACTTGGGACTGTAATTCCATCCATGCAATCCCTTCACAGCAGTACCTAAATTCATGTTTGATTCAATAACCAGAGGATGGGAACCTTGGGGATGCAACTTTAGAATTCTGCCTCCCACAAGCTCAGAAATTATAAAGCTATGTCCAGCCCTAAAAAGGGAGGAAGCAAACCCATATCTGCCAAGCTCTTCCCATGTGCCAGGCACCGTGATGAGTGCATACAGGCATCATCCTCCTTAATTCTTAGAAGCAGGTTGTATGTAAGGTGGAGATTGTAGTTGTCATTTTATTTTTTTAAAAGATTTTATTTATTTATTTGACAGAGAGAGAGACAGCCAGTGAGAGAGGGAACACAAGCAGGGGGAGTGGGAGAGGAAGAAGCAGGCTTCCAGCAGAGGAGCCTGATGTGGGGCTCAATCCCAGAACACTGGGATCACGGTCTGAGCCAAAGGCAGACGCTTAACGACTGAACCACCCAGGCGCCCCATGTAGTTGTCATTTTATAGATGGGAAATGTTGGACTCAGGAGGAAGATTTTTTCCTCAAGATTATTTACCTAGTTGTGTTGGACTCAGGCTCCCAAGCCAAGTCCATCTTATACTGCTCCTCCCGTTGCCCATTTCTGTCCCCTTTAGGGGTAATTAAGAAGTTATATAGGGAACTCAGGTTGGTCTTGATTTCACAAGGAGTCAGGGGCCCAAATCAGGCCTCATGACTCCTATACTCCTATTTCCATGATATATCTACCACTCCTTACTAATTAATTTCCCCTATCAACAAAGATTCTGAAGGCAGAGGAATTGGGCATTAACATATTAAGTTTCAAGAGGAGAGAGGAGCTCCTGAACTTAAGGTAAGGCCCTTGTTCCCTATCTAATTCCCTGACATGGAATCTGAGATGCTTCCCCTTCAGTTGACCTGAGCACGGATTCCTGATTCAGATCAATCTAAATGAGCTATGAGTGGTGAGAGGCAGACCCAGCTCCTAAATATAAGCAGAGGGAGAACTGAGGGTGGAAGGTAGAAGAGAGGGCTGGTAGAATGTCACTATTTACCTTTTCCATGGGAGGAGAGCTGAAACCCTCAAGGGATGTGAATTTGGACATTGCTTTCTTGCAGAGAAACCAGGAGTGTGCCCCCAAGAGAGGGTCATCTGTATGACTAAAGTTCCAGACTACTGCACAACTGATTGGCAGTGCCTAAACCACATGAAATGCTGCTCATTCGCCTGTGGGAAAAAGTGCATGGATCCATTCCAAGGTAGTAGACCCCAGGCTGAGGGCACAGGTGCCTTTTCAGGTGTCTTACTTCCTGCTCCATCCAGAACTGGTTGAATGATTCCCTTGGATTGTAGGACAAAGAGGTCAGGGTTCATGCTTTTCTCTTTCTCTAATCAGATTCCCAACCCTCAAGTACAAACAATGAGTCCAGGCATGGTGGATGTCAACTGGAAAATATTGATGATAGTCTTCTTTGATCAAACATTCAAACATTCACAAATAACTAATACTTTTTGCATGATCACTAAGTGTTAAGAGACTATTGTTGGCACTGTGGTAAATACAAACCTCAGTCAGCTTAGATGCTGGGCTTGGATTTGGACTCTGTGGCCTTCAAAGAGGTTTTCTGAGGACTCAAAGTATAGAGCATCTCATAATAGGAAATATTATATATACACATTTTCATTCATTCACTCATTGTTGTTATCTATTGTTAATGTCCTTTAGTCAAAGACCATCAGGAGCACACCTGTAGTTGAACAAGTTGGATTTATTACTCATTGCACTGAGAGAGAACATTCACCAGAGACAACCTGAGGGATCTCAGTAAGAAGCTGTTGGAAATAATCTACTATAGGATTGAGGCTTTGATTGGGGAATTTGGGGAGTGGATTTGCTCTACATTGGGTGATGTCAGAAAGTCAGGCAATTTTGTGATGATCTCAGGGAATCTTATCTACAGAGAGGGCAGGCTAGACTGAGGATAAAGTTATAATGGGTAGAGAAGGATAAAGTTATAATGGGTAGAGAAACATAAAGCACTCATAGGTGTTTGGTATTTTGTGGGTTTCACAATACCGTCTTTTAGTCTACCTTTATGATGGTCCCAGAGAGACCCTGTTTGATGTTGATGTCCTGTGACTTGTCTATATCTGACATGGCTCAGCTGTAAGCATCAGATCAGCTTCCAGACATGAGAGGCTGCTGTTTTTCTTTTTTCATGTTTCATTCCTTCTATGTGCCAGGTGCTTTGTTAGGCACTTTGGATATAGTCGCTGAACAAATCTTACCTCACAAAGCTCAGGGCCTTAGAGAAGAAAGATCAGCTCCATATTTGTAGGAGAGCTAGGCTAGAACTTTTATTGACAGTGGCTCTCTCTATGACTTGTATGGTCATACCAAGAATTGTGTAAAAGCTGAGAGCCTGACCCTTTCTATTTTTCCCTACCCTTTATGTTCTTCCCTTTCTGCTTCCCTGTGTTCAGAACCCTGCATGCTACCCTCAGACAAAGGACAGTGTAACGTTAGTCTCTTGCGCTGGTATTTTGACTTTCAACGTCAGTCCTGCCAACGCTTCAAGTATGGAGGCTGCCATGGGAATGCCAACAACTTCATCAGCATTGTACACTGCCAAATGGCTTGCTCATCAACTGGTAAGGCAATCTGAGATATTAGTCTAACCAGAATTAGTATACCAGCATAGTTATATGGTCAGGCTTTGAAGTTAAACTGCCTTGGTTCAAGTCAACTCTGTCATTCACTGATGGGTGGTCCTGGGTCAGCTGAAGCTCAGCATTCTTGTCTATAAAAGGGGGATAATAATAGCATTTACCTAATGGAGTTGTTGTGCCAGAAAAATGACACAGTGCACATATCCATTGAGTAGTACCTGGGGACTCACCCAAGAATGAAGCATAAACAGGTCAGGTCTGGACTCCTAAGAAGTAGGGGTAGAGCATGGAGTAAGTGAAGAATAGGCTGAGGTGAAGGTAAGGGCTGTGGATTAATTCCTACTATAATGACAACCACCAGTAACAGTGTCTTACAGAGGTAGGTGCCAGATAACCCAGATAAAAATCCTCCTTGTTCCATTTACTGCAAATTTCTTCATCTCTTGGAGGTGCAGTTCCCTCCCCTGTAATACTGGAATAACAGCAAAGACCTCACTGAGTTTTTGGTCGATTATATATGATCAGAACAAAAGGATTTGACATGGGGGCTGGTCAGTAGTGTGGGTTTGCTAAATGGTAGAACTCCAGGTGGTGAACATTGATGTTCAAATACAGCACTGTATGACTTACAAGGCAACACTAGATCCTTGCTTTCAGAGTCTGGAAAGCAGGCAGAATAATGTACCATCACCTCCAGTATACAGACAAGGAAACAGATCAGAGAGGTAAAGTTACTTTCCCAAGGATTCACAGTAGGGCAGGGGTGGATCTGTAATTTATTTCTGTAAGTCCATTGGGCCTGAATAGCAAATGCAGTCTTGTGGTCTAACCCTTTGCAGGAGGCTTTAAGGAATCATGGCACTATGTGTTAGACCTTGGCTGACCCTCAGAAGCAGCAGGAGGAAGAAGGCAGGGAAATGGGCTTGGGCAGGTTTGGGGAAAATTTAGTTTGGGGCTCACGAAGAACCTAACAATAGCTCTGAGGGTCAAACATACCACACTCTGTCAGAGTCTGACTTGAGGGAGATGGAGGAGAAAGAGAAGAAGAAGAAAGAGAAGGAGAAGGAGGAGAAGGAATAAGAGAAGAAAGGAAATACTTTCTGCCCTTGAATTTGCAAGTAGATAATGACAATAGGAAACATGCACAAAATCTGAAAGAATTTATTTCCACACCATCTATGTCCTAGTGACCCACACAGTTGTAACCCCTGTCTGAATTTGACTTCCAAACTCCAACTGCATACTCTACTCCTTCATCTCAACCTCACAAACAACTCACATTTCACTTGTCTCAAATGGAACTCCTCATTTTTGCTCTGCCACCTCAATTCTGACCACTTCTTACCACGTCTTCAGCTGCCACCCCAATCCAGGAACCTGTCTTCTCATCTGGAGCTTCAAAGAAAAAGCTTAACTCTCTTTCTCCTACATCCCATGAGATGCTGAGGCATTCCATTTCTCCACAGCCTACCAGAGGTAGTCACGGTAGAGTGAACCAAGTCACAGAAAGACACACTAGTTTCAAAGGGGGAGGGAGGTGTTTGAAGGGTGTGAGATGGGGTGGGGTTTGATGGAACTCACATCTACTCTTGTTTTAGTCAAGAAGGGACAGTGCCCACTCTTCCCTTTCAAGGACCGTATGGAGTGTCCAACTTCATGTAAGAGTGACTTCGATTGCTCCGAAACTGACAAATGTTGTGAATCCATGTGTGGCTTTGTTTGTGCCAAGGCCTGGACAGGTGAGGACTGGGGATATACCTCCCAAAATCTTTGGGACATATGCTAAGCATGCCATGCTGTCCCATGGAATGGGGATGCCCCTTTGGTTGACCTTAGATATCTCTTGGAATTTTTCCTTCTTTAATGCCCAATCACTGCTCTTGTGTTGTCCTCCTGATTTCAGGAAACCATGGTGCTAGTCTTCAAAGCCAACCATGCACATTATCATTCCCTATTTTTCTCCACGAGAACTTATTTAATTCTGAGTCTCATTCTTCACTGACTGACAGGTGACAATATCCACTTATTCATACAAAAAAAATGATAACCATTAGGTACATTCCTAATAAACCCTTATGTCTACACAGAACTTCACAACATGTACAGCATATTCATATCCTGAAAGGTATGCTGAGGAAAAGATGAGTAGCAAAATGCTGTTGGGGCAGAAGTGAACTCTGGAGCCTCTGAGGCTACTGCTCATTTCCTAACATAGTGATGGGATAGTATGGTAATGTCCCAGGGATTCTTAGTGTTTTGTGGTGTATACAGCACGGTATGCTGGAAGGAACCCAGGGCCTTGCAACTGACTCAATTCTTCTACTTGTTTTCTCTATGGCCATAGACAAGTCACTTGCCCCTACATGATCCTCAATTTCTACAATTTATCAAATAAGGACGTTCTAAGTGCTGTCTAATAGTCCTTCTACCTCTGGTACTCTGGGATTTGATAACCCATATTCACTAATTCTGTGGGGATCAACAGAAATCCTATCAGATTGTCCAAGTCAGAGATGGCAAGCCTTTTTGGTACTCCTCAAATTATTAGCCACTGAGAGTTGATACTCTGCCTTATGCATTCTATTGTTACTCTGGGGGGAAAGGTAAGAGACTTAGTCAGAATAAAACCCTATTTAGGGTTCCCCAAGTTCCCCCAATCTATGATCAAGTATTTCAAGTTCAAGTGTCTTATTTTATCCCATAAAGTCAAATCAAGTTTCTGCCCACACAAGCCCATCAAGTGTTCCAAGATTGATAGACCCAAGTGCCTGCAGGATCATGATTGCCCAATGTTACAGAAGTGCTGTTCACATTGTGGACTGAAGTGCCTGGAACCTCAAAATTGAAGAGTAAGTGAAAAATATTATCATTGATCTAATTAATTATGAGTAGCATAATAAA
Source organism: Ursus maritimus (assembly GCF_017311325.1). Lineage (NCBI taxonomy): Eukaryota > Metazoa > Chordata > Mammalia > Carnivora > Ursidae > Ursus > Ursus maritimus. Next base: position 33,306,751 of record NW_024424675.1, on the reverse strand, counting down.
AAGCTATCAATTTTCTCTTCTATCCAACTACCTTCCCAACTTGTCTTATGAAGTATAACAATATTTAATGGGGTTACTTTGATTTTATATATAATCATATCATCTTAAAATGATGAGAAATTTGACTCTTCTTTATTCCAATTTCATGACTTACTTTGTTTCCTTGCCTTTTTTATAATAATTTTTTATTATGTTATGTTAGTCACCATGCAGTATATCCTTAGTTTTTGATGGAATGTTCCATGATTCATTATTTGTGTATAACACCCAGTGCTCCATGCAATATATGCCCTCCTTAATACCCATCACTGGCTTATCCCAATGCCCCACTCCCCTTCCCTCTGAAGCCCTCAGTTTGTTTCCCAGAGTCCACAGTCTCTCATGGTTCATTCCCCCTTCTGTTTGCCCCCTCTTCATTCTTCCCTTCCTTCTCTACTGATCTACCTATTTCTTATGTTCCATAAATGAGTGAAACCATATGATAATTGTCTTTCTCTGCTTGACTTATTTCACTTAGCATAATCTCCTCCAGTCCCGTCCATATTGCTGCAAATGTTGTGAAATTGTTCTTTCTGATGGCTGAGTAATATTCCATTGTATATATGGACCACATCTTCTTAATCCAGTCATCTGTTGAAGGGCATCTCGGCTCCTTCCACAACTTAGCTATTGTGGACAATGCTGCTATGAACATTGGGGTGCATATGGCCCTTCTCTTCACTATGTCTGTATCCTTGGGTTAAATACCCAGTAGTGCAATTGATGGATCATAGGGTAGCTCAATTTTTAACTTTTTAAGGGACCTCCGCACTGTTTTCCAAAGTGGCTGTACCAACTTGCATTCCCACCAACAGTGTAAGAGTGATCCCCTTTCTCCACATCCTCTCCAACATTTGTTTTTTCCTGCCTCGTCAATTTTTGCCATTCTAACTGGCATAAGGTGATATCTCAATGTGGTTTTGATTTGAATTTCCCTGATGGCTAATGATTTTGAACATTTTTTTCATGTGTCTGTTAGCCATTTTTATGTCTTCATTGGAAAAGTGTCTGTTCATATCTTCCACCCATTTTTTTATTTGATTATTTGTTTCCTGAGTTTTGAGTTTCAGAAGTTCTTTATTGATCTTGGATACTAATCTTTTATTTGTAGTGTCATTTGCAAATATCTTCTCCCATTCCGTGGGCTGCCTTTCAGTTTTTTTGACTGTTTCCTTGGCTGTGCAGAAGATTTTCTGTTTCCTTGTCTTTTTATATCATGTAGAGCCTCTGAACAATGTTGAAAATAAAGGCAACGACATCTATCCTTGTCTGGTTCTTTATTTTAAAGTCAGCATCTCACCAGAGAATCTCGTAGTGCACAAATGAGACCTAATCAGACGGAATTTAAAAATGCTACAACTGAGACAGTCTAAATGGGATGCTCTAATAGCTAGGGTGAATGAGGCAGAAGAGAGAGTAAGTGATCTAGAAGATAGGTTGATGTAAAGAAAGGTAGTTGAGGAAAAGAGAGTAAAACAACTAATAGCCCTTGAAGAGAAGCTTCAAGAAATCAGTGATGTCATGAAACGTACCAACGTCTGAATTATTGTGGTGCCTGAGGGTGAAGAGAGAGACGGAGGGCCAGAATCTATATTTGAGCAAATCATAGCTGAGGACTTCCCTAATCTGGGGAAGGAAACAAGCATTCATGTCCAAGAGGTAGAGAGGATCTCTCCCCAAATCAATAAAAATAAGTCAATCAACACCCTGACATATAATAGTGAAGCTTGCAAAATTCAGAGAAAAAGAGAAAATCCTGAAAGGAACTTGAGATGAGAGGCTCCTAACCTACAGAGGGAGGAACGTCAGACTAACATCAGACTTATCCACAGCACTCTGGCAGGCCAGAAAGGGCTGGCATGATATATTCAGGGTACACGCAGCCATGAATACTTTATCCAGCAAGGCTGTCATTCAGAATGGAAGGAGAGACAAAGAGCTTCCAGGACAGAGAGAAATGGAAAGAATATGTGACCACCAAGCCAGCCCTGCAAGAAACATTAAAGGGGATCCTGAAAAGGAAGAGAGAGCCGAAGAGAAACATAGACTAAAAAGAAACAGAGACAATTAACAGAAACAGGGACTTTACAGGTAATATAATGGCACTAAATTCATATCTTTTAATAGTTATTCTGAATGTAAATGGGCCAAATGCTCCAATCAAAGGACACAGGGTACCGGATTGGATAAAAAAGCAAGACCCATCCATATGCTGTCTACAAGAGACTCATTTTATTATTTTTTTCTTAAAGTTTTTTTTATTTATTTGACAGAGAAAGAGACAGGGAGAGAGGGAACACAAGCAGAGAGAGTGGGAGAGGGAGAAGCAGGCTTTCTGCTGAGTGGGGAGCCTGATGTAGGGCTCAATCCCAGGACCCTGGGATCATGACCTGAGCTGAAGGCAGATGCTTAGTGACTGAGCCACCCAGGCGCCCCTACAAGAGACTCATTTTAGATCTAAAGACACCTTCATATTGAAAATGAGGGGATGGAGAACCACTTTCCATGCTAATGGACCTCATAAGAAAGCTGGGATAGCAATCCTTATATCAGACAAATTAGATTTTAAACCAAAGACTGCTGTAAGAGATGAAGAGGGACACTACATCATACTTACAGGGCCTATCCAACAAGAAGATCTAAAAATTGTAAATATTTATGCCCCCAACATGGGAGCAGCTGATTTTATAAGCCAATTAATAACCAAAGTAAAGAAACACATTGATAAAAATACACTAATTGTAGGGGACCTCAACACCACACTCACAGCAATCATCTAAACAGAAGATCAAGAAAGAAACAAGGGCTTTGAATGACACACTGGGCCAGATGGACTTCAGATATATACAGAACATTCCATCTTAAAACAACAGAATATTCATTCTTCTCGAGTGCACATGGAACTTTCTTCAGAATAGATCACATGCTGGGTTGCAAATCAGGTCTCCACCAGTACCAAAAGATTGGGAGTATTCCCAGCATATTTTCAGACCACAATGCTTTGAAACTTGAAGTCAATCACAAGAGGAAATTTGGAAGGAACTCAAACACTTGGAGGTTAAAGCACATCCTAAAAAAGAATGAATGGGTCAACCAGAAAATTAAAGAAGAGTTTTAAAAGTTCATGGAAACTAATGAGAATGAAAACACATCTGTTCGAAGCCTTTGGAATACAGCAAAGGTGGTCCTAAGAGGGAAGTACATTGCAATACAAGCCTCTCTCAAAAAATTAGAAAAGTCTCAAATGCACAAGCTAACCTTACACCTAAAGGAGTTGGAGAAAGAACAGCAAATGAAGCCTAAACCAAGCAGGAGAAGAGAAATAATAAAGATTAAAGCAGAAATCAATGAACTAGAAACCAGAAGAACAGTAGAACAGATCAACAAAACTAGAAGCTGGTTCTTTGAAAGAATTAATAAGATCGCTAAACCACTAGCCAGACTTATCCAAAAGAAAAGAGAAAGGACCCAAAATAATAAATTATGAATGAAAGGGAAGAGATCATGACCAACAGCCACGAAATACAGACAATTTTAAGAACATATTATGGCAACTATATGCTAACAAATTAGGCAGTTTGGAAGAAATGGATGCATTCCTGGAAACTTATAAATGACCACAACTGAAACAAGAAGAAATAGAAAATCTGAACAGACCAATAACCAACAAGGAAATTGAATCAGCAATCAAAAACCTCCCTGAGGCACCTGGGTGGCTCAGCCAGTTAAGTGTCTGCCTTCAGCTCAAGTCATGATCTCAGGGTCCTGGAATCAAGCCTGGTGTTGGGCTTCCTGCTCAAAGGGGAGTCTGTTTCTCCCTCTCCCCCTGCTCAAGCTCTCTCTCATTATCACTCTCTCCCTCTGTCAAATAAATAAATAAACAAAATCTTTAAAACAAAACAGAACACCTCCCAAAAAGCAAAAGTCCAGGGTCAGATGGCTTCCTAGAGGAGTTCTATCAAACACTTAAAGAAGGAATAATACCTATTCTACTGAAGCTGTTTCAAAAAATAGAAATGGAAGGAAAAATTCCAAACTCATTCTATGAGGCCAGCATTACCTTGATTCCAAAACCAGACAAAGACCCCATCAAAAAGGGGAATTCCAAACCAATATCCCTGTTGAACATGGATGCCAAATACCCACTAAAATATGAGTCAATAGGATCCAACAGTACATTAAAAGGATTATTCACCATGACCAAGTGGGATTTATTCCTGGCATGCAAGGATGGTTCAACATTCACAAATCAATAAATGTGATAGACCGCATTAATAAAAGAAAAGACAAGAACCATATGAACCTCTCAATTAATACAAAAAAAGCATTTGACAAAATACAGCATCCTTTCTTGATTAAAACTCTTCAAAATGTAGGAATAGAGGGAGTCTACCTCAATATCATCACAGCCATCTATGAAAAGCCCACAGCGAATATCATTCTCAATGGGGAAAACGTGAGAGCTTTCCCCCTAAGGTCAAGAACACGACAGGGATGCTCATTCTCACCACTGTTTTTCAACATAGTACTAGAAGTCCTAGCCTCAAAAATCAGACAACAAAAAGAAAGAAAAGGCTTTCAAATTGGCAAAGAAGAAGTCAAACTCTCTCTCTTCACAGATGAAATGACACTTTATGTGGAAAACCCAAAGACTCCACCCCAAAATTGCCAGACCTCATAGAGCAATTCAGCAGTGTGGCAGGATACAAAATTGATGCACTAAATCAGTTGCATTTCTATACACTAACAATGTGACTGAAGAAAGAGAAATTAAAGAATCTATCCCATTTGCAATTGCACCAAAACCCATAAGCTACCTAGGAATACACCTAACCAAAGAGGTAAAGGATCTGTCCTCTAAAAACTATAGAACACTTATGAAAGAAATTGAGAAAGACACAATGAGATGGAAAAACATTCCATGCTCATGGATTGGAAGAATAAATATTGTTAAAATATGTATGCTACCCAGAGCAATCTACACTTTCAAAGCAATCCCTATCAAAATACACTTGACATCTTTCACAGAGCTGGAACAAACAATCCTAAAATTTGTATGGAACAAGACAAGATCCCAAATAGCCAGAGGAATGTAGAAAAAGAAAACCAAAGCTGGGGCTTCACAATGCCTGACTTCAACTTATATTCCAAAGCTGTGATCTACAAGACAACATGGTACTGGCACAAAAACAGACACATAGATCAATGGAACAGAATAGAAAACCCTGGATGTAAGATCTGGAGGGAGAAAAGATGGTGGAGGAGTAGGGGACCCCTTTTTCAGCTGGTCCCCTGAATCGAGCTGGGTAACCACCAGACCATCCTGAGCACCCATGAAATAAGCCTGAGATGCAGGAAGATACATCTGGATCTCTCCAAATGAACATCTGCAACACAGTGTATTGAGGTACGAAGCGGGAGCTGTGAATCCGCGCACAGATATCGGAAGATAAACGGAAGGGGGAGGGAGCTGCCGTGCTTGGGCATGGGGAAGCAGTAGCCACCTGCACTGGGAAGTGGGCCGGACTCATGGATGGGCACCCATGAGAACGCAGAATGAGACCGTGAGTCTGGGAATGCGTGTGCGACCAAACGGAAAACCGGCGCTCCGGAGCATCCACTCCATGGAGCTCAGGAGCATGCGTGGGAACTGGGGGCGGCTGGTGGTGTTAGAAGCACAAAGGACAGAGATGTGTCAGCCCTGGGAGCGAGGGCTGGGAGAGCGGCTGTGGGGCGCACAACCTGGGATGCTGCATGGTTTTTAGCAGCACCGACAGAAACAGAGTTAAAGTGGCCAAGAGAGCTCAGTGGAGAGTGGACTGCGATCTCTCTGTTCTGAGACAGAGGCTAGGATACGGCCACTGCTGCTCTGACTCTCAGAAGAGCCACAGAAAACCACCAGGGAAAGCTGCCAGAGAACAAAAGCCCGGAAATACCGGTTCACATTGTGCCCATCCCCATCCCCCCTCGCAGGGGACAGGGAGACTCTACCCAAACAGGGTTGCCTGAATATCAGCATGGCAGGCCCCTCCCCCAGAAGGCAGTCTGAAAAATCAAGAAGCCCACATCCCTAAGGTCCCTATAAAACAAGTGCACACTACCTGGGTCCTGGTCAATAATTTGGGCTCGGCATCTCCACAACCTCTCCTCATCAGAATGATGAGAAGGAGAAATCCCCCCCAGCAAAGAAAAGATAGAGTCTGTGGCCTCCACCACAGAACTTATGGATATGGATATAACCAAATTATCAGAAATGGAGTTCAGAGTAACAATGGTCAAGATGATGTGTAGACTTGAAAAAAATATTAACAAAATTTTAATGAGAATATAGAATCTCTAAGGGCAGAAATGAGAGTGAATCTGGCAGAAATTAAAAATGTTATGAATCAAATGCAGTCAAAACTAGATGCTCTGACAGCCAAGGTAAATGAGGCAGAAGAACGAATCAGCAAATTGGAAGATGGGTTGGTAGAAGAGAAAGCTAAAACAGAAACTTGGCTCAAAAAAATCCAATCTCAAGAATGTAGCTTACGGGAGATTACTGACTCAATGAAACGTTCCAATGTCAGAATCATTGGCATCCCCGAGCGGGTGGAGAAAAACAGAGGTCTAGAAGAGATATTTGAACAAATTGTAGCTGAAAACTTCCCTAATCTAGCAAAGGAAACAAGCATTCATGTTCAAGAGGCAGAGAGGACCCCTCCCAAGCTCAAACCTATGCCACATCATGTCATAGTGCAATTCGTAAATATTAGATCCAAGGATACAGTATTGAAAGTGGCCAGGGCAAAGAAATTTCTCAGGTACCAAGGCAAAAGTATCAGAATTACATCAGACCTGTCTACACAGACCTGGAGAGAAAGGGTTGGGGAGGGGGCATTTTTAAAGCCCTTTCAGAGAAAAACATGCAGCCAAGGATCCTTTATCCAGCAAGGCTGTCATTCAGAATTGATGGAGAGATAAAGACCTTCCAGAATCGCCAGTCACTGACCAATGTTGTAACCACGAAACCAGCCCTACAGGAGATATTAAGGGGGGTTCTATAAAAGTAAAACGGCCCCAAGAGTGATACAGAACAGAAATTTACAATCTTTAGAAACAAAGACTTTACAGGCAACATGACATCATTAAAATTATATCTCTTAATAATCACTCTCAATGTGAATGGCCTAAATGCTCCCATAAACGCCACAGGGTTGCAGATTGGATAAAAAGACATGACCCATCCATTTGCTGTCTACAAGAGACTCATCTTGAACCTAAAGATACATCCAGACTGAAAGTGAAGGGATGGAGAACAATTTTTCATGCCAATGGACATCAGAAGAAAGCTGGAGGAGCAATTCTCATATCAGACAGATTAGATTTTAAACTAAAGACTGTAGTTAGAGATACAGAAGGACACTATATTATTCTTAAAGGATGTATCCAACAAGTGGATATGACAATTATAAATATCTATGCCACCAACAGGGGAGCAGCAAGATACACAAGCCAACTCTTAACCAGAATAAAGAGACATACAGATAAAAATATGTTAATAGTAGGGAATGTCAACACTCCACTATCAGCAATAGACAGATCACCTAAGCAGAAAATCAACAAAGAAACAAGAGCTTTGACTGACATAATAGACCAGATGGACCTTATAGATATATGTAGAACACTACACCCCAGAACAACAGAATACTCATTCTTTTCTAATGCACATGGAACGTTCTCCAGAATAGACCATATACTGGGTCACAAAACAGGTCTCAACCAATACCAAAAGACTGAGATTATTCCCTGCATATTCTCAGACCACAATGCTTTGAAATTGGAACACAATCACAAAGAAAAATTTGGAAGAAACTCAAACACTTGGAAACTAAGAACCATCCTGCTCAAGAATGATTGGATAAACCAGGGGATTAAAAATCAATTTAAACAATTTATGGAGACCAATGAGAATGAAAACACAACAGTCCAAAACCTATGGGACACTGCAAAGGCAGTCCCAAGGGGAAAATGCATAGCCATCCAAGTCTCACTCAAAAGAATAAAAAAATCTAAAATGCAGTTTTTATATTCTCACCTCAAGAAGCTGGAGCTGGAACAGAAGAACAGGGCTAACCCACACACGAGAAAGCAGTTGATCAAGATTAGAGCAGACATCAATGAATTAGAAACCAGGAGCACAGTAGAGCAGATCAACAGAACTAGAAGCTGGTTCTTTGAAAGAATAAATAAAATCGATAAGCCACTGGCAAGACTTATTCAAAAGAATAGAGAAAGGACCCAAATTAACAAAATTATAAATGAAAAGGGAGAGGTCACAAACAACACAAATGAAATAGGAAGGATCATTAGAAACTTTTATCAACAGCTTTATGCCAATAAATTAGCAACCTAGAAGAAATGGATGCCTTCCTGGAAACCTATAAACTACCAAGACTGAAACAGGAAGAAATTGATTTTTTAAACAGACTGATTAACTATGAAGACATTGAAGCAGTTATCAAAAACCTCTCAAAAAATGAAAGTCCAGGGCCTGACGGATTCCCCGGGGAATTCTACCAAACATTCAAAGAAGAAATAACGCCTATTCTCCTGAAACTGTTTCAAAAAATAGAAACAGAAGGAAAACTACCAAACTCATTCTACGAAGCCAGTATTACCTTGATCCCCAAACCAGGCAAAGACCCCATCAAAAAGGAGAATTACAGACCGATATCCCTGATGAATATGGACACCAAAATTCTCAACAAGATCCTAGCTAATAGGATCCAACAGTACATTAAAAGGATCATCCATCATGACCAAGTGGGATTCATCCCTGGGACGCAAGGGTGGTTCAACATTCGCAAATCTATCAGTGTGATAGATCATATCAACAAGAAAAGAGTAAAGAACCATATGAACCTCTCAATAGATGCAGAAAAAGCATTTGACAAAATACAGCATCCTTTCCTGATTAAAACACTTCATAGTGTAGGGATAGAGGGTACATTCCTCAATTTCATAAAAACCATCTATGAAAAGCCTATGGCAAATATTATTCTCAATGGGGAAAAGCTGGAAGCCTTTCCCTTAAGATCAGGAACACGACAAGGATGCCCACTCTCGCCATTATTATTCAACATAGTATAGAAGTCCTTGCAACAGCAGTCAGACAACAAAAAGGGATAAAAGGTATCCAAATCGGCAAAGAAGAAGTCAAACTGTCTCTCTTCGCAGATGACATGATACTCTACATGGAAAACCCAAAAGAATCCACCCCCAAACTACTAGAAATTATAGAGCAATTCAGTAATGTGGTGGGATACAAAATCAATGCTCAGAAATCAGTTGCATTTCTATACATGAACAATGAGACTGAAGAAAGAGAAAATAGGGTATCCATCTCATTTACAATAGCACCAAAAATCATACGTTATCTCGGAATTAACTTAACCAGAGACGTAAAGGATCTATATTCTAGAAACTACAAATCACTCTTTTTTTTCTCAGCTTTATTGAGATATAATTGACATGTAACGTGGTGTAAGTCTTAGATGTACAAGGTGTTGATCTGATACACTGATAGACTGCAAAATGATGACCACCCTAGTGTTGGGTAACACCTGCATCCCATCCTATAATCACCATTTCTTTTTTGTGGCAGGAACATTTAAGATCTACTTTCTTAGCCACTTTCAAGTCCATTATACGGTATTATTAACTGTAATCACTATGCTGCACGCTGGATCCCCACAACCTATTTATCTCCTGACTGGTGCAGGGGTAGGAACCGTATCTTGAGGAGCGGAGAGCCCATTTGCAGGCATGTGAAGGTCAGGCTGGATCAGCTCCACAGTGAGTACACTGTCACAGCATTTTCCTTTGGGTCCTGAGAGGTGCCTCTGTGTCCAGAGAACAGCAGCTTGTGGTTGTATATATGAGTCCATGCAAGTTATGAGTGTAATCTTGCTTCTCTCCCTGCAAAGGTAAGCCATCATTTTAATTATTATTTATTATCATTATTGTTGCTGGTTTTTTTATACTATTATTACAGTTATTATTATGAAGAAATGGCAGTTCAGAGACCTCAGAGTCGGACTAAATAAATACAAATCACTCTTGAAAGACATTGAAGAAGACACAAAAAGATGGAAAAATATTCCATGCTCATGGATCGGAATAATTAACATAGTTAAAATGTCTTTGCTACCCAGAGCAATCTACACTTTCAATGCCATCCTGATCAAAATACCAATGACATTTTTCAAAGAACTGGAACAAACAGCCCTTAAATTTGTGTGGAACCAGAAAAGGCCCTAAATCGCCAAGGAACTGTTGAAAAGGAAAAACAAAGCTGGGGGCATCACATTGCCAGTTTCAAGCTGTACTACAAAGCTGTGATCACAAAGACAGCATGGTACTGGCACAGAAACAGACACATAGACCAATGGAACAGAAGAGAGAACCCAGAAATGGACCCTCGGCTCTTTGGGCAACTAATCTTTGATAAAGCAGGAAAAAACACCCAGTGGAAAAAAGACAGTCTCTTCAATAAATGATGCTGAGAAAATTGGACAGCTATATGCAAAAGAATGAAACTTGACCACTCTCTCACACCATACACAAAGATAAACTCCAAATGGATGAAAGACCTCGATGTGAGACAGGAATCCATCAAAATCCTAGAGGAGAACATAGGCAGCAACTCTTTGACATGGGCCACAGCAACTTTTTTCATGATACATCTCCAAAGGCAAGAGAAACAAAAGAAAAAATGAACTTGTGGGACTTCATCAAGATAAAAAGCTTCTGTACAGTCAAGGAAACAGTCAAAAAAACTAAGAGGCAGCCCACAGAATGGGAGAAAATATTTGCAAATGACACTACAGATAAAAGACTATCCAGGGGAGCCTGGTAGAGCACAAATGCTGCCCTCGCTCAGGGCGTGATCCCCGCGGTGACCGAGCCCTGCGCATCAAGTTCTCCGCAGGAGACTGCTTCTTCCTCTCGCTCCTTTGTGTTCCCCTCTCACTCTGCTCCGTGCTTTCATATAAATAAATAAAATCTTAAAAAAAAAACTAGATCCAAGATCTACAAAGAACTTCTCAAACTCAATACACAAGAAACAAATAGTCAAATCCAAAAACGGGCAGAAGATATGAACAGACACTTTTCCAATGAAGACATAGAAATGGTTAACAGACACATGAAAAAATGTTCAAAATCATTAGCCATCAGGGAAATTCACATCAAAACCACATTGAGATACCACCTTACGCCAGTTAGAATGGCAAACTATGCCCTTCAACAGATGACTGGATTAAGAAAATGTGGTCCATATATACAATGGAATATTACTCAGCTATCAGAAAGAACGATTTCTCAACATTTGCTGCAACATGGGTGGCACTGGAGGATATAATGCTAAGTGAAATAAGTCAAGCAGAGAAAGACAATTATATGGTTTCTCTCATCTATGGAACAAAAGTAGGAAGATCGGTAGGAGAAGAAAGGGATAAAGAAAGGGGGTAATCAGAAAAGGGAATGAAGCATGAGAGACTATGGACTCTGGGAAACAAACTGAGGGTTTCAGAGGGGGAGAGGGTGGGGGAGGAGTGAGGTAGCCTGGTGATGGGTATTAAGGAGGGCACGTATTGCATGGAGCACTGGGTGTTATAAGCAAGCAATATATCATGGAACACTACATCAAAAACTAATGATATACTGTATGGTGAATAACATAACATAAAATAAAATTTTAAAAAAAGAAATAAGTAAAATAAAGACTTCTTATGCTTCCGTTCTATATTAATACTACTTTGGCTGGTTTTTCAGGGTGGATACATTTCGACTACGTGAAGACAGCAGCAACAAAGAAAATATTGGCATAAATAACACAGGTCAATCTTTGTTCACGTGGAAGAGTCAGGTATTAGGGATCCAGAACAAGTTTGGGGACAACACAAAACCATGGAAGATCCAGGTGCCTTCACCTTTTTGCTCCATCACCCTTGACATGAAGTTTCCATTTCCAAGATCATCACCTCATGACCTACAAGGTCTAAGCAAGATATTAAATATGCCCCTCACTCGAGAATGACATTCAGACAGGTTAAACGTTAAATCGAAGTAAGAAAATTCCAGCCACAGCCAAACTAGAGGAAAATGGAATATGATATTGCTCAAAACTGGAGGAGGAAAGACTCTGTGACCTTAATAATAAAAATGGCACTATGGTGCAGCATTTTAAAAAGTATTAATCGAGTTATTGTTTTTCTTTTTCTGCAAGTCCTTGTTTTTCCAACAAGCACTTTGACCACGAAATTAGGACATGAAGCTGAGGTTTATTTCCCCAGGGAAAAGGGATCACAAAATAAACCAGTGAGGACAGAGTCATGGCCATGGATCTGAGGGCCACAATAGTTTTGAAAGCCATTATTGCTTGCTGAGAGAGAAAGCCGGTGTGAAGGAAGACACTGGAGGAGTGGGTTAGGAAGAAACTGAAACACCCAGATAGGTTAGGAAATCCCAACGCAGAAGCGGGTACACCAGTTAAACAGGGTGTTTGAATATGATTTTTGTTTTTTATTGCTGCTGTACCAAGTCACCATGAATTTAGGAGCTTAAACCACACAAATTATCATCTCACAGTTCCCTAGGTCTGAAGTCCCACACGGGTCTCATGCCTTCCAATGAAGGTGTCAGCAGGGCTGTGCTCCTTTTAGTGTTTCCTCTCTAGAGGGAAGGATCCATGTGTGTGTTCCTTCCGATTGTTGGCAGAATTCAGTTCCTTCAAGACCTAAGACTGAGGTCTCCGTTTCCTTGCCGGCTGTCAGCTGAGGGCCGTTTTCAGCTTCTAGAGGCCACTCACATGCTTTGGCGTGGGCTCCATTCCTCCATCCTCAGAGCCAGCAAGCGCCAGGTGGGTCCTCATGCTTCAGCTCTTAGCTTCTTCTGCTGCTCTTTAACCCACTGCAGCCAGGAGACATTCCCTACTTAAGGACTCTTGGTTACACTGGTCCCACCTGGCTCCCCATCTCAAGGTCCCTACCCTTCATCACATCTGCAAAGCCCTTTTAGCACCTCAGGTCAGGAAGTCACAGGTGCCAGGGCCTGAGACATGGGCATGGTTATCCTCTTTACCTCTGCTTACACTTAAAACCTGTTGTGAGAGAGGAGTGCCTGGGTGGTTTAGTTGGTTAAGTGACTGCCTTCGGCTCAGGCCATGATCCTGGAGTCCCAGGATCCATCCTGCACCGGGCTCCCTGCTCAGCAGGGAGTCTGCTTCTCCCTCTGACCCTCCCCCTCTCATGTACGTGCTTTCTCACTCTCTCTCTCTCTTCTCTCTCTCAAATAAATAAATAAAATCTTAAAAGAAATGTTGTGAGAGGGGGGTGGGGGATTGAGATAGACCGGTGATGGGTAGTAAGGAGGGCACGTATTGCATGGTGCACTGGGTGTTATACGCAACTAATGAAGCATCGAACTTTACATCGGAATCCGGGGATGTCTGTATGGTGACTAACACAATATAATAAAAAATCATTTTAAAAAAAAGAAATGTTGTGAGAGAAAAAAACCACATTAATACACAAGGTCAAAGAGAACAGGAGAGGAAACAGTAAATAAGCATTTTCAAGACACTCAAAGCTAGAAAGGAATGGCTAACTAGTAAGTATCTTACTTCACTAGAAAAGAGAAAACCAAACTGCCTGGAGGATATGTCCCGATTCATGCCAGTCTGTGGGGCGGGCTGGATGAGGACTGCAAAGCCAGCTCATGTAACCAAAGAACCACACAAAGCCTGAGAAGTGAGCCATCAGGTGTCTGAAGGTGGGGAGGTGGATGTGGTTGAAAAGACGTTGTTACGAAAGCCTGTTTAAGAAACAGTCAAAACTGGGGCGCCTGGGTGGTGCAGTTGTTAAGCGTCTGCCTTTGGCTCAGGGCGTGATCCCAGCATTCTGGGATCGAGCCCCACATCAGGCTCCTGTGCTAGGAGCCTGCTTCTTCCTCTCCCACTCCCCCTGCTTGTGTTCCCTCTCTCGCTGGCTGTCTCTGTCAAATAAATAAATAAAATCTTTAAAAAAACAAAAAAGAAAAGAAAAAAAGAAACAGTCAAAACTTGCTTTTATTCATTGTCTTTATTTTCTGTATGTAAATTCAGCAGTCTTTCGCCATTCTCAAATCTCTTGAAACTCTTCTGCACTCTCTGGAATTCGATGTCTTCACAGAAGTACCTCAAGGCCCTCTGCCTTCTTCCTGAGATATTTGAAGATATCCAACAGGATTTGCTGTATCAACCCAGTGCTTGACTTCCTCCCACAGTGATCATGGTTATCATTGCACGTACATATTTCTCCAGCATTCAGAAATACTAGGCCATGCCCTGGTGACTCACTACAGCTTTCTAGGGCCTACAGAACTTTCATAGTTTATTTTCTTGTGCACAGAAGAATCATGAAAACATTTTATGTAGTCGGACTTGGGTGTGTTCACTGTTCAAATGCTAAACACTTAGCAATTTTACTTCTAATATTGTGGGCTTGTTCAGACCCCTTGGCTCATGCCAACCAAATTCATAAGGTTTCAATTTTGTAGAAGATGTTTTCACTTAGTAATGTGGGGATGATGATATTGATAACGCACCATATGCGTAAACAATGTGAGTACGGAACAAACTGAAGTGTGAGGCAGGGACTATACATCTTCTTGCCTGCGTTCACAGACAGCTTAAACACTTTTGAATGCACAGTTCCTTAGAGTAAGTTTTTTAATTCTGGATAGATATGATGCAGGTAAAGTCAAACTGTTACTTTTAATCTCTCCAATGGGTCCACACGTGGATTTTTTTTTTTCTCAGACAGTGTGATGGAACTTCTCTGTTACACGCCTAGACTTCCACAAAGCTCTGTCTTCTGTGGGTAATTGTCTAAATGAGTGTTCTCCAGTGGCCCCTGGACTGTGGCTGAGGGGGTTAGAGTCAGTTCTCAGGCCACCTCAGGGTCCTATGCCAATGGCTTCTCCTGGGTCGCTTGGCATACAGTGCTGCATCCACAGATTCCACCAAGGTACTTTTGTTGTGGGTGGATGCCAAATTCTGTGTGTGTGGTAGTGAGGGAATTCAAGCAGGGGAGTCTTATTCAGGCATCTTGCTGATGTCACTCCCAAAAAGTTCCTTAAAAGGATTTAATATTATAAAATAAATGGGGCCTCTATAAAAATTGTAAATTGTGTGCTTTAAAAATGAAATGTGCTGGTATCATTTAGGAGCTAATTCCAGTGAAACACAGAAAATGTTGGGGGAAATTCAGGCTTAGAAAAAGTTGTTCCAGTTCAAATTTTGTAATCGGTTTTTAAAAGTCTCTGGTGATTTTTAAATTTTAATTTCCTTACATTACTGATGTTCTTAAATGGCTTTTAAAAGATACGAAAATATGTAAATAATAAATATGTATGATTTTTTGTTGGAAAGTCAGTTCTAAAGCTGTCTTTCTATGAAAACAAATGATACTGCTATCTCTCTAGGTAATGGATAACTGATCATATCTTACTCGTTTCCTTTGTAATTCTGTGTTTTTCAAATTTCTAAAATAAGAAATGATAAGTTATGAAGAATTCATTACTGCAATGAGAGGAGTAGAAACCATAAGAGAAGAGAAGAATCTCAGGAGATGCCAGTAGCCAGCCAAGAAGTGGTGCCTGGAGGAGAAGAGGTAGAACCAGATGGGCAGTGAGAGACCAGTCATGTGTTCTCCCAACCCCACACCCCAAAGCCCTTCTCTACCCTGTGCCTGACCTAGTAAAATCCTGGGTCCCCTGCCGGGCTCACACTCAGACATCCAGAGTAAACATCATGAAGTGGTTGGTTCTCCAGCTGCTGACGCTCTACTGCCTGGTGATCATGACAGTGACAGGAGGTATGGGAAGAAAACGCGTGCCTGTAACTAAGCAACCAGATTTCAGTAGGTATTCTAGTTGAGCTTTAAAATGAAGAGGGGGTAGAAAACAAAAGGAACTAGGGACTGGCATATGTGAAAGCATTGGTTCCTTTTTTAAGCCAGGATACCTGAGGAAAGCTGAATGTGCTGTTCTCAAGTTTGACAGTCTCCTGATGATACGAGAAACAATGTTTTTATGTATGTTGTGGGGACTGTGGTGGCTACATGGTGTTTTTGTTGAGGAGGACCCATAGCAGTGGAAAGCTCCACAGGGTTCAAAGCCTGCATGGACCGTGCCTAGCTTGACCCACCAGGAGCTCCTCTCCTCCAGTTAGGGGCTCCAAGGGAGAGCACCAAATTGGGAAAGGGGTACTTATTATTTCTTGAAATGTGCCCTTTGTTTACGGAATTGAGTATTTTAGAATATTGGGCATGGCAAGGAGAAATAAAATGGGTGCTTGACCAAGAGAAGTTTGGAATCACTAGGGTAAAAGAATTAAAATCAGCAGAATTGAGGGGAGAATAGTGGGTCCATAACTGGTGGCAAAGGTTTCTGGGGAACAGCTAGGTTTGGAAGGCTGTCTCAGACAGACAGGGGAAAGTACAAGACAGTTCCTCCTGTTGTTTGGGACTCTGTTCTTCCCACTCTGTAAAATGAGAGCAGGAGACCAGAGGATCTCTTAGGCCTCTTTGTTCTGAGAACTGGGTTTCAGGACTCAGGTCCTGTGATGTTTAATTCCATGGAGGTGACTTCATGGTTGCTGGATTTGCTAGGGAGTGGGAGCTGGATTTTGACTCTAGGGATGGAAGAGACCACCCAGATCCCTAAGCAGGCAGAAGAAGAGAAACCAATGGAGTGCATGCTGGGGCCTTAGAGGGGCTGATAATAGTGAGAAAAACTCTTCTTCTTCTTGGAGTCACTGCTCATTTGTTCCTTCTCAGTTTCAGTATACACGAAACCTAGATACTGCGCAAGGAATCCTGCCTTCAAAGAGTGCCGCAGAAAGTGCAAATATTCCTGGGATTGTGATACTGGCTATGAATGCTGCTTTTCCGTCTGTGGAAAAATCTGCTTGTTTATCAGACAAGGTGGTAGGACCTAAGGATCACTCTTCTCTTGCCATTCGGTTCTCAAAGTCTATGGAACCTCTAAATGTGAGGGAGCAGAAAGAAGGAGACTATGCCTTCCCAGTCCTGGTACCCATTCCAACCTGGGACACCCACCTCTTCCTCCAGCCCAAGCCCCCATTGTCCACTTGCAGGCCTGCCTGATTTATCCAAAGCTCAGGAGATCTGACATTTATGTCTCTTTGCTCACTGGGCTTAAAACACCCTGAGAGAAGCCTTGTATAGGCATCTCCTAAACCACAGAAAATATCTCTGCCCCCAGGGTTTGGGTGGATCTGTTACTCTCAAAGAAATGTGTTTCAGCAGACTGTGTGGCCACTGAATACCTACGCCTTCTTTCTTCCAGAGACCACCACTAAGAACAATAACCCCATCATCAAGAAAGAAACTATTTTCTATCCCACAACCACCACTGAGAGTTGGATGATAAACTTCAAATAATTCCACCTGATGTCCTCTGGTACCATCGTCTTGTCCCAGCTGGGAAGCCAGGGGAGGGAGGAAGGGGGGGGTCCCAGGGCAATGTCCCTCCTCCTTGCCAACCCTCTTCCCAGATCCATTACATTATCAGCCTCATTTCCCTGAAGAATAAACTATGGCAGTAACCCAGAACCTCTGTCTCTTCTTCTATAGTTCCGGTACCATTCACTCCCTCCACCTTTTACCTAAGCCCCCAACCCCTGCTTCCCAGTGGATTTCCCTGCCTTCTCACCATTTAGAAGATCGAACCCTTTGGCCAAGACTCCTGGGCTCTCTTTTTCATTGACTACCATCTCTGGGGGAAACTGTTTATGTGTGGGATGATCTTATGGCTAAAGAAAACACTGTCCCTCTGGGTTCCCCCGATCTTCTTGGTACAACCTTTTTTCCTTATTTGAAGCCTGTGATTCTAGTAGATTCCCACAAGTGGCTTCCCTATAACTAATCCAGGGAAGTACAATCTTCCTTACAGGTGACAGTACCCATGATCTAGAATTGAAAGGAAATGCCATTGGCCTCTCCAATCTCTCCTCTCAGACATTGCCTTATTTGTTAGCATTTTACTCAATCACTTGGAATTTATAGGAATATTTTCAAATGTAAATATTCCTAGAAAGAATAGGCAAACTTTGGAGGGTTATAGAGAGCCTACATTGTGCTCAGGCTTGTGGCAAGGACCACTCCTCGTGAGTGGAGGTGTGACCATCTGTTGGCATATAGCCCAAGGAAGGGTTAAATCTTATGATCCAAACAAGCAGAAACCAGGATGGGGCATGGCAAGAAGGGATGAATGGGATATATAGTCAGTGCCTTAAGGTATAAACAGAGGGGTCATCATACCTGTCGCCGTGGTATCAGGTTTCCTGGAAGAAGAGATACTTGGTTCCACCTTGAGGGATAGTGATAGGGAGGAATTGGGGTAGCTCAGAATGAAAGCTGGTTTTCCTCCATGGCAGGATTAAATACAGACTGAGGGGAGAAGAAAGGGAACTTGAAGGAAAGGTTGATACCCTATCCTCCTCCTGCTCCCAACACCAACAGAGGAAGTTGTGGACAAGGTTGAATCACGAATTTGGTATTAAGCTCCATGACTCAACCATATTGTAAATTGTCAACTTTTCCTTTTTGGTCTCCATTGTTACACCCATAAAAACTGCAGAGCAGAAGTCTTTTTTGCTAAAATTAACAAAGGAAAACAAACAGGCACAGACAGGTGGCTGATCCTACTCAAGTCCACTCAGCAGGTTGATGAGAAATAGATATGTAGACCTCATTCTCTAAATGTCTCTTTACCCGAGTTTCCTGAAATACATAAAATAGGGGGTCTAGTGCTGATAGGGTTGGGGAGGTATGTTGTGCAGAATGAGTGATAGCTGAGTTGGCAAAAGAGGACAGGTCCATAGTGTTCTCCTGGACTAGCAGGGAGTGATTGCCTTAGGACAAAACCAATGAACTGTTTCCTGATAAGCAATTAACATAAAGAAGCAGTTGAGAAAAACTCTGGAGCTACCAGGCAGATAGGACACTCTTAACCAGTAGGTGCATTGAGTAACACAGTGAGCCTTTGCACTTGGGTGTCTCACTTCAAAGCCCAGAGTTAACCCACTCTAGAAGCAGAATTGGGAGGTGACTGGTATCCAAATGTGGGGCTGGGAGACCCCAAGGGGTCTCATTTTGCTTTCTTGGAAGGATTAGTCCCAAGTAAACTGGCCTGCCATTGCCAGAAGCATAACTGACCAGCAGAAAATTTTAACATACTTCTCAGTAACTGAACGACTAAGAAGACAAAACAAAATGCAACAAACTCAGTAAGGATCTAGAAGATTTGAACAATACAAATAAAAAGTGACTAACTTGTATCAGAAAGAATTCAGAATTACTGTGGAATATACATTCTTTACAAGAGCAAATGGAACATTTTTAAATGTCTCAATATATGTCAAGAAGTTGAAATCAACTAATGAATCATTGAACATTATATCAAAAATTAATGATGTGGGGCGCCTGGGTGGCGCAGTTGTTAAGTGTCTGCCTTCGGCTCAGGGCATGATCCCAGCGTTCTGGGATCAAGCCCCACATCAGGCTCCTCCGCTGGGAGCCTGCTTCTTCCTCTCCCACTCCCCCTGCTTGTGTTTCCTTTCTCGCTGGCTGTCTCTGTCTGTCAAATAAATAAATAAAATCTAAAAAATAAAAATAAAAAAAAATTAATGATGTACTATATCTTAGCTAATTGAATTTAAATAAAATAAATAAATAAATAAATAAAATTGAATAAATAAGTAAATAAAAATACTATATGATCCAGAAAAAAAATTGAAATCAAATGGACAAGAGCAGAATTAAATTAGAAATAAATAAAGTAAAATGGATAGAAGAATTTTCATTATGAGTAAAAATTAAGGAAAGCAATTCTGAGGAATCGTGGGTCAAAATGAAATCATGAGAGGAAATAGAAAATATTTTGAACTGAAAAATGAATATGACATCTCAAAACATATATATATAGAGTGATATCCAGCAAGCGGCAACAATGAGACCCCAGCCTCTGTCCCCCCACAAAGATCAATAATTATACAGCTCTCCATGAATAAAAACAGTTCTGGAAGAGCTCTGGAGTCCATGTAAGAAACTTCAACAACACAGGGGAACAAGCACCTGAAATTAATTGCATAGGAAGAGATGGAAGTATAGCTACATTTGCCTGCATCACCCCATCCCCAGGCCAGCAACACTCCATGCCAAGGAGAAATGTTCAGTTAGAGTTCCCTTCCCAAGGGAAGGGAGAGCAGGAGGAGCCACTGGCCCCCCAGCCTTTTGGGATACCACACAAAAGTTTGGTTTTGGTTTCACCCCACACAGACCAGGAAAGCTGAGACATAGAGACAGCTAGGAACAAGGATGAAAAGCAGTAGTAGCCATGCAGTGGCCGTCATTGTGGCAAACGGTGACCTGTCCTACAAACAAACCCAGCAGATTTGCCACTAAAGAAACCAATGGCCAGCATGGCAGCCACAGAACCCTGTGGATTTCACTGGTTTTTGCCACATGAGTATTTGCATTCACTGTCACTGGCCACCTGAGTCTCTCCCTACTTCTTACCCTCTGCCCACCTGGAGCCCAGGAAGTGCACCAGTAGCCAACCCACGCCTCTCCAGCTGTGCATTGTAAGATGGCCGTCTAGACCCCCATGACTGACCCCCACTGGAGTGAAGTATGCATGCTTGGCACTGACCCCTCTCCCTGTGACAGGCCTCCACTAAAGTCCACATGCTCCAGAGAAACCGCAAAGCCACAGAAAGGCATGCTGACCCTCAGGGCTGCTGCAACTGCTTGTGGTCCTGGATCAGGCCCTGTCTTCAGTCACTGGCCTCTACCATGGCAGCCATCTACAGACAGTCTCTCCTGCTGTGCAGCTGCACACCCCTGGTCCCACCCCCACCACAGATCTTCCCTGCCAGGTGCTAGGACTTAATGTGCAGCATTTGACTCTAGTTAATAATAATGTACTGAGTATTTGGAAGTTGCTGAGAGAGCAAATCTTTTTTTTTCTTTTATTATGTTATGTTATGAGAGAGCAATCTTAAGTGATCATCACAAGCTTCCTGAGTCTATAGGCTTATGTCTTCCAACATATTTAGAAATTTTCAGTCATTATTTCCTCAAACATTTTTTCAGCATTGTACTCTTCTTCCCTCCTTCCAGGCCTGTGGCATAAATGTCAGAACCTTGGTTATTGTCCCATAGGCTCTGTATATGTTTTTTTAGTATGTATTTTTCTTTGTTGTTCAAATTGTATAATTTCCATGGATCAGTCTTCAAGGTTGTTGCTCCTATCTCTGTCATGTGGATTCTGATATTAAGCCCATTTAATGAGTACTTAATCTCAGTTATTATGTTCATTTCAAATTTCCGTATCCTTCTCCTTTATGCCTTTGATTTCATTGCCGAGACTTTCTATTTTTCCATCAGTTTCAAGGGTGTTCTTGATTACTTGCTTCAGAATTTTTATAGTAGCTGCTTTAACATCTTTGTCAGATAATTCCGTTTATTTCCTCTTGAAACTGGAATCCGTTGGTAGCCTTTTGCCATAGGAGTTGATGCTTTCCTTTTCCTTCATATGTTCCATAATTTTGGATTCTATCCTGGACGTTTTGAATGTAATAAGACTCTGAGTCTTGCATACACCCAATGGAGAAGGTTGATACTGTGTTTTGAAAAGTAATTGAAATGGTTAGGTTTAGGCTGAAAAGTTCAACCTGTCTTGGGCCGGTTGTGTTCCAATGTCAGTTCAGTTTTTCAAAGCCTCTGTTTGCGGTTCATTTAGTGCCTCCCTACATATGCACCACCAAGTGGCTAGTCTGGGACCTAGGTGTTGGTGTATCTTTTGGTTCATTTCTCCAAGTATGTCAGCGAGGATCATATCCATGCATGCACAGCTTGGAAGTGAACCCAGAAATAAATAAACCACTGTACATGTTTGCTTCCTCAAGTTCTTCCCTCGGTGATCTCCCCAGTGCCTTCTGTTTCCCTCAGGCTCCAAACAGCTTGGGCTTTGGTTACCCTGCTCTGCGAGGCCCTTCCACAACTACATCTGTATCCAGAGCCAAGTGATGAGAGAACAAAGAGAGAAAAGAGAAACAGGGACAACAGGGGCCACCCGCTCTCTTAGAATTACAGCTGCACCCAACAGAGGAAGATTTCCCTTCTCTCACAGTCTTGGCTTCTTCCAATCCTGATTCCAGCTGCTGCCCGTCACTACTATAGATTTTCTTAGGGACTAGGACACACAAGAAGAATTATGGGGTGCCCAGCAGGCTCAGTTGGTAAAACATACAACTCTTATCTTGGGATTGTGAGTTTGAGCCCTGTGTTGGGTGTAGAGATTACTTAAAAATAAAATCTTTAAGAGAAGGAGGAGGAGGAGGAAGAGGAGGAGGAAGAGGAAGAATCAAGAGAAAGAGAAGAAACCAGGGGATTTCTGTACTTCTTCTGGGCATTGCTAGTTCCCTTTCCTATGACTCGAGTCAAAATTAGATGGTTTCTCCTGACATTCTCTCTATCTGTGCCTTAGTGCTTCTTTTCAGGTTGGCCAGGGGATACGAGAGGGAGAAAAATCCCAATAGACTCATCACCAACAACGTGGTGCTTGAATTCTAGCCTTCTTTCCCATCTGCCTGTTAGTACTGACTTTCCATTTTTTATAGCTGCATTCAGTGGGACAGGCAAGGAACCAGAACCAGGGAATAGTATTTATCCCTGGAAGTGGGCTCACTTTTCCTTCTAATTAGGTCTTTAGTGTGGAAGTTTGTGTTAATCTGATCAGGAGCCAGGCTAGTTTGTGGTTTATGGGTTGTTTGTTGCTGTGGTTACCTCAAGTGTACCATGAATTTTGGGAGAAAATCTACAAGACAGTGTGGACCCCTCACCCCCCACCCCTATATTTGCAGCCCGAGAGACTTCATTTTCTTTCACCAGTGCATACTCAGCCTCTAGCAATTTGCCGACCACCTAGCTGAACTGTCCTTCCTGGTACCTGGCTGGCTGTCTCATAGGTAATCAATGCTTACGTCTTCTCTCTCCCTTCAAGTGTCCATCTTTCCCTAGATGCCATACTGGTTGTCTGCCCTGTGATCTCAGTGCTCTGGTGAGTTCAAGAAAAGTTGTCCACCTTTGTTTTCAGTGTAAGTTTGGGAGGTTTATTCAGCTTTCGACATTTCTGAGCAGAAATCAAAGGGCCTTTTGTGTTTTTATTATTTGTAATTGTGGGAAAATACATACAACATAAAGTTAACCATCCTGACTATTCTTTTTTTTTTTTTTTTTAGAAGTGGGGGCAGTGGGAGAGGTAGAGAGAAAGAATCTTAAGCAAGCTCCACGGCCAGCATAGAGTCCAATGCGGGGCTCAATCTTACAACCCTGAGATCATGATCTGAGCCAAAGTCAAGAGTAGCATGTTTAACTGACTGAGTCACCTGGGCACCCCAACCGTCCTGACTATTCTTAAGTAAACAGTTCAGTGGCATTATGTACATTCACATGGTTGTGCAATCATCACCACCATCCATCTCCAGAACTCTTTTCATCTTGTAAAGGTGAAACTATGGGGGCGCCTGGGTGGCTCAGTCGTTAACCATCTGCCTTCGGCTCAGGGCGTGATCCTGCGTTCTGGGATGGAGACCCACATCAGGCTCATCCACTGGGGGCCTGATTCTTCCTCTCCCACTCCCCCTGCTTGTGTTCCCTCTCTCGCTGGCTGCCTCTCTCTCTGTCAAATAAATAAATAAAATCTTTAAAAAAAGAAAAAGTGAAACTATGTACCCATTAAACATCAGCTCCCCATCCCTCTCCCCCCAGCCCCTGGAAATCACTCTTCTCCTGTCTATGAATTGGACTCCTCTAAGAACCTCACAGCTAGAATCATATAGTATATGGTTTTGGCTTATTTCACTTAGCTTGGGTCCTCGAGGTCCATCCATGTTGTAGCCTGTGTGAGAATTTCCTTCATTTTAAGGGCTGAATAATGTTCCATTGTGTGTATGTGTATATATATATTCCACATCTCCTTTTTCCTTTCAGTAGAGTGGGAAAAAAGATTCCTCCAAAAAATCATCACTTACAAGCTAGTTTCCCCCACATAACAGTGGAGCAGACATCGTTACATGTGTGATGTCTGAAAAACCTAAAGGCATGACTTGAATTCCAAATAGTCTGAGTGGTTAGGGTCATATGTGAAACAAACTGATTTTGAAAATGCTCTGTTAAACACATGTTTTCAAGAAATTCTGCAGATAAGGTGCCATGAAAGAGAGGTTTCCATTAAACATAAGAGCTCATAGGAAAAATACTCACACATTATTTAAGAAAACAAGAGAAGATTGATAAAGTCAAGAGAAACAGCAGAGATCCACGACTTCAGATATTGGAATAACTGTAGACAGACCACAAAATAAAAGTGCTTAAGGAATAAAAAGAAAGGGAAGGAAATAAAAGATGGCAATAATAGCTCAGGTAAAGTGAAAGAGAACATAAATATCACCGGAATATCAGGGCTCCTGGCGGAGCGTGTGACTCTTGATCTTGTGGTTGTGAGTTCAAGCCCCATGTTGGGTGTAGAGATTACTTAAAAATAAAATCTTAAATTGGATGTAAAGATACTTAAAAATAAAATCTTTTTAAAAATCACCAGAATATTGGGGCGCCTGGGTGGCTCAGCCGTTAAGCGTCTGCCTTTGGCTCAGGTCATGATCCCAGGGTTCTGGGATCGAGCCCTGCATCTGGCACCCTGCTTGGCGGGAAGCCTGCTTCTCCCTCTCACACTCCCCTTGCTTGTGTTCCCTCTCTCACTGTCTCTCTCTGTCAAATAAATAAATGAAATCTTGAAAAATAAAAATAAAATAAATAAAAATCACCAGAATATTGAAAAAGTACCAAGTAGAATACCTAGAAATAAAATATATAACTGAAGTAAAAAGCAAAAAGAAAAAAATTGCTTGACTCACCAAGGATTACTCAGGAGCAACAACAAAAGCTTAAGACAGTAGTAATATATTTTTTACGTGCTGGCAGAAAACTGTTAATCTAGTTCTGAAGACCTCAGGGAAACTTCTTTGTATTTAAAAGAATTTTACCCAGCTTTCTTGAGGTAGATCAACACATAAAAATTGTATAGATTGAAGATGGGTATCATAATTTTTGATATAGGTACATATTGTGAAATGATCACCATAATCAAGGGAGTTAACACATCCATTACGCCACATAGTCATCTCATTTTTTATGTGTGGTGAGAACACTTAACATGTACTGTCATAGAAAATTTCAAGTGCACAACACAATATTATTACTTACAGTCACTATGCTACACATTGGATCCCCCGACCTTACCCATGTTATAACTGGAGGCTTGTCCCCTTTGACCAGCATCTTCCCTTTCACACACACACACACACACACACACACACACACACGGTCCCTGGCAACTACTATTCTACTCCCTGCTTCTATGAGTTCAACTTTTTGGGATTCCACATGTAAGTGAGGTCGTGTAGTATTTCCTTTTGGTGTCTGGCTTTTTTCACTTAGCATACATCCTCCAGATTCATCTACGTTGTTGCAAGTGACAGGATTTTTTATTTTTATTTATTTATGTATTGATGTAATGTTCCATGACTAATTATTTGCGTATAACACCCAGTGCTCCATGCAATATATGCCCTCTTTAATACCCATCACCGGCCTATCCCATTCCCCACCCCCCTCCCCTCTGAAGCCCTCAGTTTGTTTCCCAGAGTCCAGAGTCTCTTATGGTTCATTCCCCCGAATGACAGGATTTTTTAAAGACTGAATAATATTCATATATATCACATTTTCTTTATCCATTCACTCATCCACTGGCACTTAGATGGTTTCCATATCTTGGCCATCATGAATAATGCTACAGTGAACATGGGGGTGCAGATATCTCTTCAAGATATTGCTTTCAGTTCTTTTGGATACAGTATACGCAGAAGTGGGATTGCTGGATCACATGGCAGTTCTGTTTCTGATTTTTTTGAGGAAACTCCAGGCTGGTTTCCATAGTGACTGCACCAATTTATATTCCCATGAAGCACACACAAGAGTCCCCTTTTCTCCACATCCTAACCAACACTTGCTATGTTGTGACCTATTGATGACAGCCATTCCAACAAGATGTGAGGTGGTATCTCATTGTGGTTTTGGTTTTCATTTCCCTGATGATCAGTGTTGTTGAGCATCTTTTCATATACCAGTTGGCCACTTGAATGTCTTCTTTTGAGAAATTTCTGTTCAAGTCCTTTGTCCATCTATTAATCTGGTTATTTGTTTTCTTGATTTTGAGTTGTTTGACAAAATAAATTTGCAAATATGGAATCTGCAAATAGTAAGGACAGACTATAAAAAGCTCAAAATAAGATTGTAGAAATGAACCCAAATATGTCATTAAAGCCTGTAAATGTCAATTAATCAGTAAAGATTACTAGACTGGATTTTTTAAAATTTATTTTTTATTTTTTTAATAATAATTTTTATTATGTTATTTAGTCACCATACAGTACATCCTTAGTTTTTGATGTAGTGTTCTATGATTCATTATTTGCATATAACACCCAGTGCTCCATGCAATATATGCCCTCCTTAATACCCATCACAGGCCTATCCCAATCCCTCACCGCCCTCGGGATTGACACTGTTTGAAAAACAAAACACAAGTGCATGGAAAAGTTGAAAGCAAAATGAGAGGGGAAAGTCAAGGCAAATGAAAACAGCAAAGAGATGGTATAGTTAGATTAATATCAGGCAATACAGAACTAGAAGACGAGTTCATTTTAAGGATAGAGAAGGGGTCACCATATAAGGATAAAAGATTCAATTCACCAGGAATTGTTTCTATTTACTTAAATCAATAGAATCGAGATCTAGTAAACAAACATGGATGGAATTACAGGCATTAATTGAGAAGCCTCTGTACTGAGAGTCTTCAACACACATTTCTGAATAACCGATAGGTCAGCGACAAAAAATTAGAAAGATTTAAGACATTTAAAAAACACACAGTAGAGAGATGCAGTGCTCTGCACACTACACTTAAAGAGTTTCAGTATCAGAATGTTCATCACTGGATAGGAGTTATGTAGAAGGTCATGTCTTTGGAGGAAGCATCTACTTATACTGCCTAAGCTTAGGGCAAGGTGTTTGAAAGAGACCCATGGAGCTAATTGTCCTCCTCAAGGTCTGCCCAGTGACTGAGGCTAAAGGCACATTCTTGGTTGAGTAGCCAAGCAGAAGACATGCCATGCCATTGGGAGGAGGAAAACGTGAGGGAGGAGCTCTCAGCCATGGAAACAGGATCTGAGGCTGGGTGTGCTCCCAGTGTGGCGTGGGAGTGCGGGGATCACCAGGGGTCATGGGCTGTAGTAGAATCATTGCGGGGCCTTACCTGTAGTTTCCCAAAATTGTAACCTGGAAATTCACACTGTTCCCCTGGCTCCTGACCATCTGTAGACCTTTTGATTGCAAAATGCTCCTCCGTTTACTGCAAAGAGCCACCTCTGCCATGTGGGGAAGCTGGGCAAAGAGGTAGTTTCTATGATGGGGTTCTGGGAAAGCTTCTGACCACCCAGGCTCAGGAATTGAGGAACCATTGGGTTTGAAACATTGTCAAATGGACAGTTGGGAAATAGGAAAAAATCCCCACCATCATTTTAAGTGACTTAGCTTCTTAGGGTCCCAGAAATTTAAACAAATTGCTTTAATCTCTTAAAATTTATGCAGTTGTACTACTATGCATGCATTAGAATGACTAACAAAACACATTTACAATCCTAAATGCTAGCAAGTATGTGAGGCAAGTGGAACTCTCCTCTACTACTTGTAGAAATGCAAAATGGTACAGCCACTTTGGAAAACATTTTGGTGGTTTCTCATAAACATAGACTTATCACAAACCAGCAATCCTCTGCCCCGGTATTTACCCAAGAGAAATGACTTTTTATGTTCATATAAAAACATGTATGGAAATGTTTGTAGGGGGTTTACTCATAATCCCCCAAACCTGGAGACAACACAAGTGTCCATAACTAGTGAATGGATAAACAACGTATGCAATTTATAAGATGAACCCTAAGTCAGCAATAAGAAGGTCCAGACAACACACAACAACAAGAAGGAATCTCAAATACATTATGCAAACATGCTGTAAATGCTAATATTGTTATAGGTGCTACATAACTTGTTAAAGAAAATCCATTGGGGTCAAAACATCATCTTAATGTAACACCCACAATCATCCATTTAAAAAATACATAGAAAGCATTTCTTTAAAAGGTTGACATTTGAAAACACTTCTCTGTCTCCTTGAACTCATATTTCCATTCCTATTACCCCACAGACTCTTAATCTAATGCAGTATAATCTTATGCTCAAGAGTCTTTTAATCACAACATTTCATACTTTTATGCAGTAGAAACATGTGTAGAGGTTGAAATTTTAATTTTTCATTTACTGGGACCAAAAGACTCTCGGAATAAAAGTTCTTCTTATGGATTGATTTTTCATTCCATTTGTTATTTAAATAACATAATAATAATGCATATGTCAGTAAATACATTGAAATTATTGATTAACAAAATTTTATTGACAAACAAAATTCTATAGGTAATGCATCTCCTAGTGGTAAGTAAGTGCTGAGGAACAAGAGTTTTGTTATAGGTAATGTCACTTGGTTCTTCGAACTTCTAGGACGTTGCCCCAAATCACATAATACTCTATCATAAAAAATTATTTTTAAGGATCTAAGTTAAATATTAACAAACAGCTTGATTAAACCCCCTTTCAATTTCTATAAAGGCATAGAATTGAAAACTGTATCCTTGAAAAGAATTTGTTTCTAGTCATTAGGATACTGACCACAAATCACAAGTATTTTTCTTAATTTCTGCAAAGTTTACCAAAAGTCTTTACTAGTATTTACCAAATGATCAGTAATGTTATTGATTATACCCATTATATTCTTTTATTTAGACACCTTTTAAAATCTGGTACACTCTGTAAATGTTGGAAAGTTTGAATACTATTCACTTTGATGGACTTGTGACAGTACATATTTTATACAATGCTTGTATCTTATCGCATGCTTTAAATACCTTAAAATTTTTTTCGAAGCCACAGATATAACTCACTATATTTATAGAAAATGTTAAATGAATCAAACTGAGGGCTTTGGGGATGGGGGAATGGGATAGGCTGGTGATGGGTATTAAGTAGGGCATGTATTGCATGGTGCACTGGGTGTTATACGCAAGTAATGAATCATGGAACTTTACATCAAAAACTAGGGATGTACCGTATGGTGACTAACATAATATACTATAAAATTATTATTAAAAAAAATGAATCAACTAACTGGCGAAGTCAGTCCTCACTTAGCCAAATCAGACCACTTTCTCCCACAAAAGGACTGACTTCATTTTTCAGTTGAAAGGAATGTTTTAATACACATCCCTGTGGATATGTACCATCGCTCTTGGGATTTCTAATTCTAGAAGAGGGAGCTAAAGGCGTAGCCATGTACTATGACTTTGTCACCTGAACGAAACAAGGTACTGACCCCTTAGTGTTCCCTACCCATCGCTTTTTTGCTTTGCTCTTGGGGAAGCATCCTCAGGAAAGTGCATTTTCAAATTGTTCCTTTGTTTGGAACTCACTTTTTATACTTTGGACACGTATAAGAGGCAGGTAAGAAATATGCTTCCATCCCAGCCTTTTTTTGGAAGGACGACAGGACTTTCTGAAAGACAGAAAAAGAGAAAGGCAGACTGCAGGCTCTTTTTCAGGAAGACCAACTTCAGGAAGAAGTAAATGTGGAAATTAGGAACCAGGACATCATGTCTTCAAATCTGTCTGTGCCTGTGTACCCTCTGGAAAATCTTCTTGTGCCCTCTGGGGTATGGGTATGCCAGCATGCAGTATGGATAGGATTGATTGAGTTGATCTTCTCATCTTTCAAATGGGTAGACTGAGATAAAAGTAGCCCAAATTGACATGGTGAATTAAAGGTGGAACTTGGGCTTCAGTCAAAGTCTCTTCATTCTTGGCTTCTTGTTCCTACAGGACCCTTGGCTATCCCTCCCACATCTGTCCCAGTCCCTGGGGCCACTGAGCCAGTCCCCCCACACCCATTTGCCTGCCCCCCATAGGGCCCATGTTTTGTAGTCTCTTTCCCAAACAAACCCCCCTCCAGAATGAATTCACTCTGTTTTAAAGTTGCCAGGTTTAGGAAATAAAACTGTAAGATGACCAAGTAAATTTGAATGTCAGATAAACACTGAATTGCTTTTCGTGTAACTATAATCTTTATATCTCATGGGATATACTTCTGCTAAAAATACTAACTGAATATCCTGTATTATATTTGGCAATCCGATTGATCTGCATCTTTCCTTGCACCCCCACCCCTGGGTCTCCTCTTCCTACTAATTGACTACAAGCTAAACTGACCAGCTAGTACTCAAGACTCGGTTAATAAGTGTAAAGCTTCAAACCAAAACAGTGATTTGACATCAAAAACCAGGGATGTACTGTATGGTGACTAACATAATATAATAAAAAAACATTAAAATAAAAAAAATTATAAAAAAAGAATTTAAGACACCATAGGGGCGCCTGGGTGGCTCAGTCGTTAAGCGTCTGCCTTCGGCTCAGGGCGTGATCCCGGTGTTCTGGGATCGAGCCCCACATAAGGCTTTTCCACTGGGAGCCTGCTTCTTCCTCTCCCACTCCCCCTGCTTGTGTTCCCTCTCTCACTGGCTGTCTCTCTCTCTGTCGAATGAATAAATAAAATCTTAAAAAAAAAAAAAAGAATTTAAGACACTATAGGGCCTTGACTAATCTTTTCGGGGAACAGAAATAATGATACACACAGTTTTTTTTACAGGAAATTCAAGACCTAAAAACATAATAGGTAACTTGTTTTGGCAATCAGTAAATTATTGGTCTATTGACTAAAATATATTAAGCACTAATTATGCTAGTCACCATGCTTTCCACAACAGTTCCACTAAATCCCATGTCTATGGAGTACAAATGTTACTATTTCCTTAAAGAAAAACTGAGGCGCGGGACACCTGGTTGGCTCAGTTGGAAGAGCATGCAACTCTTGATCTTGTGCTTGTGAGTTCAAGCCCCACATTGGGTGTAGAGACCAATTAAAACTAAACCTTGAAAGAAGGAAGGAAGGAAGGAAGGAAGGAAGGAAGGAAGGATGGAAGGAAGAAAAGAAAGAAGGAAGAAAGAAAGAAAGTGAGAGAGAGAGAGAGAGAGAGAGAGACTGAGGTTCAGTGAGGTTCAGGCACTGAGCCAAGGCCACATAGCTGGTAAGTGGGGGATCCACAAGGTGAACTGAGGTCCAACTCCAAGCATTGTTTTTGATCATTCCATGCCACTTCATGAATACTGTTCACCTCATCTCATCTGATCCTCACAGTGACAGCAAAGCAGCCAGGTAGGTTTTATGGTTTCCATTTTCCAGATGAGGAAACTGAGGCTGTAAGATACAGCTACAGTGATAAGTTACCAAGCCAGTACCAAAACTCAGTGTCACTGGGTTTGGGGACGTAATTGTCATTACTGAAGAGTCCAGGACTCTTCAGGGAGCATACAGGATTAGAATTCTGGAGAGAAAAAGGAATAAATTGCTACAAGCTTTTACTCTTAGGCAGGTTTCAGGAGACCTGAAAAAGAATTTACCCTTTTCCCAGTGTCTGAAGTTCCACCAATAACACAGATGCATTCCTGGCCATAACAATGTTCTCTCTCTTTCTGTCTCCCTTCCTTTCTGCCTCCATCCCTCTCTCGCTGCTTTCAAAATGCATGTAGTCTGAGAGAGGTAACATGGCAAGGCATCATCAGTTCTTCACATCACAAAACTAAAAAGTACAAAAGGACCAGGAAGAGACATGTGGAAATGGGGGTTGAATGAGTAGGGGAGGGTCAACCATTTATGGGGTGCTCTGGGACTATCAGAAGCTAGGCTTGTATAACACCAGAAGGAATACAAGGAATCCCTTTGTTAACCCAAGTTCATCTGGGACCTTTTTGCCCCGGGAGCTCCAAGACCCTGTGGAACATGCCCAGGCCCTCCTGAAAATTTCATACCATCGGTTTCTTGTCACCAGTGGAGCAAGGAAAATGTGTTCCCTGGTGTCTGGAGTTGCCTTGGGAATGACAGTGGGCAAACTAGCCCTGCAACTGTTCCAGACAAATCCCTGTGATCATTCATATGTGACCTCTCATGTAGGAGCAAGACATTGGGCAAATGTCCTGGTGGGACACCATCCAGTATCATAGCAGAGTGTGGGGCCACTGGGAGGGTCCTGGGCCCTACTCTCCATGTGACCTCAGACAAACCCCTTCCCCACTGTACATCTCAGTTTCCTCATCTGTGAACTGGGAGAAGTAGTGGGCCCTCTTCACAGTTCTCAGCGCATGTGCTCTGTGTCTCTCTCTGGCTTGTGCCTAATCCCCGTGCCTCTCCCCATCCACACAGGAACCTTCGTCTCCACAGTTCCATCTCCTCCTGGAAGAATGCAGCACTCCTGCTGCTTCTCTCTCTCTCTTTGGAGGAGACCACATCATCTCCAATCAAGAGAGTCAAACGTGGGTTCAGAGAAGCTGCAGCCTCCCCTCCTTAGGAGCCCTCCTGGGACTGAGGGTCAGACAGGATGCAAGGACTTGTGTTGTATGAGGTCACTTCCTCTGTGGCTTCAGAGTTCTACTCACCCACCCTGGAACCTTCAAATCCTTCCTTCATCTATTTTCTCTGTATTATTTCCCTAGCTTTATCTGGTATGTGTCTTTTCCAAGTTTAATTTTTTTTTAAGTGAATCAGTCACTAGGCAGGAGCCCGAGAGCAGAGAACAGGGAGGAGGTGGTTGCACAAGTGGAGGAGAGAGATGGGATGACGTTAGGGGCTGACCTGGAAGTGGTGGCCAAGAGGGGAAGCCATGGGGCTTGGAGAGAGATTAGGAAGTAGAACTGGCCCAAGTCCATGACTGACAGGATGCTAGGGTGAAGGGGAGGGAGGAGTGAACCTCAGGGTTCTCATGGCAACCTGGGGGACTGCTGATGCCAAATATAAAGATGGGAGCAGAAAGAAGGAGGCACTGCTGAGGGATAGGGAGACACTAAAGCTGATTTATACATGTAGGCATAGATGTCTTATGACATGCCCAGATGTATGTGCCCCAGGTGGCTGGATATGTGCCTTTAGCTTGGAAATGAGAATAGGTCTTGAGGGAGGCATAGGAACCACACTTAGCATCGTGGGAATGGATGTGGGAAGTGTGTGTCAGGTAAGGACAGCAGAGAGCTGAGAGCTGAGACCCTGGACAAAGCAACCTCTTGCAAAAATGTCTCTAAAGGCAAGGGAAACAAAAGCAAAAATCAACTTTTGGGACTTCATCAAGATGAAAAGCTTCTGCATAGCTCAGGAAACAGTTAGCAAAACTAAAAGGCAACCTACAGAACGGGATAAGATGTTTGCAAAACGCATATCAGATTACGATCTCGTATCCAAGATCTATAAAGAACTTATCAAACTCAACACCAAAAATAATAATAATAATAATAATAATCCAGTCAAGAAATGGGCAGAAGACATGAACAGACATTTCTCCAAAGAAGATGTACAAATGGCCAAGAGACACATGAAAAATGCTCCACATCGCTTGTCATCAGGGAAATACAAATCAAAACCACATTGAGATAACACCTCACATGAGTCAGAATGGCTAACATTAGCAACACAGGAAACAACAAATGTTGGCAAGGATGCAGGGAAAGGGGAGCCCTCTTACACTGTTGTGGGAATGCAAGCTGGTACAGCCACTCTGGAAAACAGTATGGATGTTCTTCAAGAAGTTAAAAATAAAGCTACCCTGTGACACCACAATTGTACTACTGGGTATTTACCCCAAAGATACAGATCTAGTGAAATGAACAGACAGCTTTATCCCAATGTTCATAGCAGCAATGTCCACAGTAGCCAAACTGGAAGGAGTTGAGATGTCCTTTAACAAATGGATGGATAAAGAACATGTGGTTTATACATACAATGGAACATTACTCAGCCATCAGAAAGGATGAATACATACCATTTACATCGACATGGACGGAGCTGGAGGGTATTATGCTAAGTGAAATAAGTCAATCAGAGAAAGATGATTTTCATATGGTTTCACTCATATGTGGAATATAAGAAACAGTGCAGAGGATCATAGGGGAAGGGAGGGAAAACTGAATGGGAAGAAATCAGAGAGGGTCACAAACCATGCGAGACTCTTGACTCTGGGAAATAAACAGGGTTGTGGAAGGGGAGGCGAATGGGTGGATGGGGCAACTGGGTGAAGGGCACTAATGAGGGCACTGGCTGATTAACACTGGCTGTTATATGCAAGTAATGAATCATGGAACTTTACATCAAAAATTAGGGATGTACTGTATGGTGACTAAAATAATAAAAAAATAAAAAATTAAAAAATAAAGATACTACATTAAAAAAATATGCAACCGATGAATTATTGAACACTACATCTGAAACTAATCATGTACGATATGTTAGCTAATTGAATTTCAATTAAAAAGAAAATAAAGGCAGCATCCCTTCCTGTGTAAAAGAACATTTGTTTTGGCTTTGGGATAAATAGGTTATAGTACACTTGGGTTGTCTTCTTTTTATCCATTTACAACTGCTATTGGAAATTACTGTGGAATTTTATCAAATACCTTTTAAGCATCTAGTCATGTAATGATTTTTCTCTTCTAATTTGTTAATATAAGAGCTTATATTATCAAATTTTCATATGTTGAACCATCCTTGCATTACTGGATTGACCTTAATCATATTGAGGGTATACTTGAATTAATACACTGAAGGTTTTTTTTATAATAATATTTTTTTATTGTATTATGTGAGTCACCATACAGTACATCCCTGGTCTGAAGGTTCTTTAAGAAAATAGTTGTTCAGAATTTTCACATCAAAGAAAAATAGGTCTGGGTGTTATACGCAACTAATGAATCATTGAACTTTACATCAAAAACCAGGGATGTACTGTATGGTGACTAACATAATATAATAAAAAAAATTTTAAAAAAAGAAAAATAGGCCTATTACTTTTGTATGTTTTGCTATTTGAGTCATACAACTTTCAACAAACTTGCATGGAAAACTAATTGGGAAATGTACTTTTTCTCCCTATGATCTGTAATATTTTAATGTTTTAAATTAATTTTTTATTTTATTTTAAGCAATGTCTACACCCAGCGTGGGGCTTGACCTCAGCACCCTGAGATCAAAAGTTGCATGTTCTACCAACTGAGCCAGCCAGGCGCCCCCTATTATCTGTAATATTTGTAATAATATCTTTAACAGATATCCTCAATAACAATATTTTTAAGGATATCCTCTATTCCTTGAAGGCTAGACTAAATTTCACTCCAAAAGCACCTAGTAACGTTTCTTTTATAATGACACTTTTATTTTACTAATTTTCCTTGTACATATTTTATTGAATATACAGGCTCTCTACCTCTTCTTCTGTAAATTTTGGTCTTTTATATGTAGTTAAAATTCATCCATTTTCTCTCCATTTTCAAATGTATTACTTTAGCATGGTATAAATTCTTTTTATATCTTTAATTTTCATTAATGTTTTCATTCATATACTCATGTTTCTACCCACCCGCACCTATCCACCAATCATTCCATCCATTTACTCACGTATCCATCCACTCATTTAGCCTGCATTGACATACCTTTAAATTTATCTCTCTTTCCAAATATTCATTCAGTCATATATCTATCCACTTCCTCTTCTAACCCATATTCTTTCTACCTATCCAGCTGCCGTTTTATATCCAGCCTTTATCCATCTTTCACACATTCTCTCATGCCCGTCAACATACTTCATCATTTCTATGCCCATCTGCCCTCCATCCACCTACCAATTTACTCATTTGCCTTTCATTCCAAGAGTTTCTATCAATAGACCAATTCATCCCATGACTAACTTATGCATCTTTATGTTCAATCCAATCCACTTCTTCCCCAGCCATTCACCCACCCATCAATGTTCATGCATTCATGCACCCAAATATCCATGATAGCCCCACCCATTCTCCTTCATATTCTTCAAACTATCTTCCCATTCATCATACTATGAGCCATCCACATATCGACCTTGCTCATCCAGTGATTTGTACTGAGTGTTTATTCTGGGACTATTAATGTTCCAAGCACTAGGTTCTAGACACAGACCTATTCAATGAAGTTCAGAGTTTATTTGGGGAAACAAACATGAAACTCAGTAATACACTTAGAGGCACAGAGAACAGCACAGAAAGCCAGGGACAGAAAGTTTGTTCAAAGTGTCTTGGCCTTATTAACAAGCAGAAATTTCCAGGTAGAGGCCATCTACCTTGGTACCCCTCACAGTCCCTCATTCTGAGCAGGGGATTGGTGCTGGAACAGAAGAGTGACTGAGATAGAGGGAGGGCACGATGACCATCAGTGAGAGGAGATAAGGGAAGCAGGGCAAAGATCCACATGGATCCTTATTCAGCCTTCTTCAAGAAATTGGGTGAGGGAAGGGTCCAAAATGTCACTCATCCTAGGCCCCAAAGGCATAAATTTCATCTCACCTGCTTGGAAAGTGAGACCCTTGGGTGGGGCTGGAAATTAGGCAAGACAGAAAAGATGGAACACCCAGAAATTCTGAATTTTCATTTACATTCAAGAAAATTTAGAGAAGAATTCAGCTTTATTTGGGGGTCCTGGGAACCATTTGGACATTTACAGACTCTGGGGGGTCTTTAGCCTCTGTCCCCACTATAGCCATCACCTTCATCCCCTTTTATGCACTACTCCTCCCCACCTTCAACTCCATAGTAAGATATTATATTCGTACTAGTATCAGAACATTCCATAGTGACCTCTGACAACAACTCAGACACTCCTTTCCCTCTTACCTTTATCTCTGACCCTCACTCACTTGGTGACACTGAGTCAGCATCTGCACTCCTCTGGGCCTTATGACCCCTATGTGTAAGATGAGGAATTGGGACTTGTGCCCTGAGTCCTTCCACCCAAGTTGTTCAGCTTTGTGTTCTCTCCTGGGCTGAGTTTGGGAGAGACACAGAATAAGAGGGAGAGCACCACTCAAGACATCCTGATTGTTCATTAGAAAATTATTCCCTGGTCCCTTTGTGGAGTCCACCTGGTTCCTGACTTGTGGGATGGGATTCTGTAGTGCAAGCACCTGATACTCAGCTTTTTCATTGTAATGTAAGTGCCTGACATTAAGTTTTTGAGTGCTGAGGCATCCGTTTCAAAGACATCCATCTCGAATAACTACATCCCCAGCTGTAACACACAGATACTAACAACACAACTAGGATAAGGAACCTGCTGCCCTCACCAATGAAATTCCCTTTTAGAAAGGCCTTGAGTAACCCAGAGAACTGACTCTAATTCTTCCCTCCCATGCCCTAATCCCCACTTTTATATGCTTTAAATTCACCAGTAGAAAGTGAACCCGTGGGGCGCCTGGGTGGCACAGCGGTTAAGCGTCTGCCTTCGGCTCAGGGCGTGATTCCAGCATTGTGGGATCAAGCCCCACATCAGGCTCCTCTGCTGTGAGCCTGCTTCTTCCTCTCCCACTCCCCCTGTTTGTGTTCCCTCTCTCGCTGGCTGTCTCTATCTCTGTTAAATAAATAAATAAATAAATAAATAAATAAATAAAATCTTTAAAAAAAAAAAAAAGAAAGTGATCCCGTGAGACCTTAGACTTTCCACCTTTGGACCCGAATAAAGGGAGAGCCCCAAATCTGCACTTTCTCCCCCTCTCTCCATCCACAACCTTCTGTGTGGCCCTCTGGCTTGCAATGTACACTCCAGGGCTTGTGAGCAATAAATCTTGTTTTCTTAAGTTCCCTGATGGTTTGGCAGAGGTGAGTCCTGTGATCATAATAAGAACAACAGAGGCTGGTCCAACCACAACACTGGCTCAGTGGTGGTAGGGGGATGTCTCTGAGGAGAATGTCTGCAGGCCTCACTTTGAGTAAATATGCCCCAGGGGCTTCGCAGGCCTTCCTAGCAGAGAATATCACTGTCAATAGGCTGAGACCCACACTACAGTTTCCCATAGGGGCCTCTGTCGGTGATCCTAAATTTTGTGACCATATAGTCACTCACTGATGATAAGGCTGGCTTGTCTGGCTTTTGCCCATCATGTGGGACAAATAGAGAACAAAGCTTGGCCCAAAAGTGCAACAGCTAGTTAAGGAAAGAAATGGGGATTTTATAGATGACATTTACACTTTGAAGAGAGTCTCTCCTTCTGCCAAGACTGATGGACTCACTGGCATTGTGGATTCCCTGTAGGAAAGCTACCAGCTACTCAAGCACTCTCTCCAGAGCCCTTTCACCAGTCCAGTCAGAAGCCAGCAACTCTGCTGCTTATGGACTTTTACTGGGGTATAATCTCTCAGGCAGTTCTCCCCATCTTACAGTTCCTCCTCAAACAACAAGGAGTTCGCACCAGATGGAAGACACTCCCTATAAGCTCTGCTGACATTCTCCACTGCTCTCAAACAATAGGACCTTGACAAACACTCTCTGAAAATTCTGCTGACAGGCTGTTCCTCCCCCACACCCCACTCTGTGGCAACACATTTACTCTTTGGCCTTAGTCAAATATGAACTACCCAAGGAGAAAATGGAGAAGGATGGGAGGAAAGGGTAGGAGAGGGAGAAAGAGACAGAGACCATGAGAGGCCCACAGAAAAAGAAAGTCAGACACCGACACAGAGAAGCACAGAAAAACAAAGAGATGCCAAGAGATCCCTAGAGATACATTGTCAGAGACAAACAAAAGGGGCGTGCCACTCAGTGCGCAGATAAAATGGAAAGTGAATGGAGAACAAGCACCTTCCACAACTCTCAGAGTCATCAAGAAGAAGACCCCTGATGGCATTGACTCCTAAGGTCACCTAGAAAATGAGACAACCTTTGCCTGGTTGATCAGAGGGCCCAGCCCAGGCTGCTGAGGATCAGAAGCCATGCAGTCAAAGACCCTTCCCCAGGGCTGTGCACTGTAGATGCCAGCTGGTCACATTGATGATCTCAGGAACTTGGTGTTCCCAGCAGGAAAGGAGGTGGCTGGCTTGACTCCAGTTCTCACATCCAAGATACTGACTACTGAAGAAATAGGCTGGACAAAGGCAGACAGACATTTTCATGTTCTGGAATCACCGGACAGGCCTGCTGTTCTTCAGAATGGAGTCTTGTAGACTTTTGAGCATCCTGGTCTTATCCACCGTTCTAGTGACTGTCCAGGGATATGGTCTGACTGACTGGATCTTTCCCAGTAAGTACTGGGGCCTCAGCCCTCACTCTGGAGAGAGGGAAGGTTGCTGGGAGGAAGAAACAAGGAATACTACTTTAGTTGCTTCCCACCATGTTAGCCCTTGCCCTAGGTTGGGACATATTTGGAATATTTCTTCCAATTTCCCTCTTTATGGAAGATCCCTGCAGTGAATGCAAGATTGCAGACCTGAGGCAACCCCCACTTTCAGCCTCTTTGAAGTGAGGGTCAGTTGGGGGTGGAGGGAAGGGTCACAGGGTCCAGGGTTTATGGGAGGGGCTATAGGAATCTGGGAAGCCTAGGAAACCTTCCTCTCACACCACAACAGAAACAGCCCCCTTTCTCAGGATTATTATCTTTATCTTTCAAATATAGTCCTATAAAGTATTTCTGCATCCCCAGGGGTGCCTTGCCTTTGGGATAAAAGACAGTATCCAGAAGTTTCTTTGAACTGAAGACAGTAATACTTCGTGACTATAGAGTAATAATGACACTTGCTACCACTTACTGAACATTTAGAAAGTAAGGAGTTTGAGAGATCTGGATTCAGACATGGTGGGTCCAAATTCTGGTTCCACCACTCAGTAGCCATAACCTTGGGCAAGTTACTTAAATTCCATGTGCTTCTGTCTCCTCCTCTGCAAAATGGGGATGTCAGTAGAACTCAATGGGATAGCATTTAAAATGCACAGAAAAGTGCTTGTCTTATGGGAAACAGTTGACAAACGTTAATTAATGTTGCTATGCCTCAGTTCCTATGATTAGAGCTTTCCGAACTTTGCCTCGTTTCTTCCTCAATGACTCTGTAAGGCTAAAATGATTTTACAAGTGAAGATACGAAGGTTCAGAGAGGCGAGTCGTAAGCCAGAGATAGGATTTAAAAACCTGACTCTCTGATGCCAGGGTGAAGGATATTAATCACTGAGCAATAGCGCCCCCTCCCCCCAGAGGAACTCCCAAACACTGACTCCTCAAGGAGGCCAAAATGACCAGATTAGTTTAGACCAGTGTCTTTCAATGGGGCGATTTTGCCTTCCAGGGGACATTTGCTATGTCTGGAGACATTTTTGGTTGTTCAGCTGGGGAATGCTATTAGCATCCAGTGGATAGAGAGCTGGGATGCAGTTAAACGTCCTCCAGTGCAGAAAGCAGCCCTCCCTTGCCCATAAATAATGAAGAGACCCCGGTGGCAAGGTTGAGAAATCCTGCCTTAGAGGGGGTGAGGCCAGGGGGTGGAACTAGGGCCAGGGTAAGAAGGTGGAGAGTAAGGGTGGTCAGAAGACAGGGTAGTGTAGGCAGTGTTGGGAAATACATGAGAGCACCCTGGGGAAAAGGTCTCCTGTGGATGAGCAGAGAGAAAGCAAACTTCCCCGATTCCCCAGAATTGCCTTGGGTTGAGAGAAGAGTGGGCACCATGCCCTCCAACATTCATGGTTGTAAAACTATCCTATTTCCTAGGGAGATGCCCCAGAATCCGGGAGAAATGTGAATTCAGAGAAAGGGATGAATGTACAAAGGACAGACAATGTCTGGACAACAAGAAGAAGTGTTGCACCTTCAGCTGTGGAAAAAAATGTTTAGACCTCCACCAAGGTAATATTCAGAGCCTCAGAACAACCGGCCCCTCTGCCCACACCCTCACCTTCTGCCCATGTGTGTGGCATCGTCCCTGCTTTGCTAAGGGCTGGTCTCTAAGCAAGATTGCTGGGTTGGGGAGACCTGCAATTTAGAGCCATCACTGCCCCTGATATTATGTGTAACATTAGATAGTATCTTCATCCTGTCTGGGCCTTGGTTTCCCCAAACAGAAGATGACTATAAGATTGTACCAGACAGTCTCGTGGTTGCTTTTAACTCTTATGATTTTCTTTCTGGTTTGTTTGGACTCATGATTTCCTTTTTCTTTTACTATTATGTTATGTTAGTCACCATTCAGTACATCATTAATTTTTGACATAGTGTTCCATGATTCATTGTTTGTGTATAACTCGTGATTTTCTGAGTCCCCAGGTGACTACTGTTGGCACATGGTTGCTGGAAGTGATAAGCAAGCTATTGGTATTTACCAGCTTTTTGCTGCAGAGGGGCCACCTCTCTGATTATTGAAGTTCAACTTAGCACCAGGAGACCTCCCTCAACTACTCCAGACCAGAGGATCTTTCCTTTACTCCTGCAATCTTAACTCCATGGCCATCTCCTTGGGCTCCAAATAGACTATCATAGACTATTTGGAGTAAAGACAATCTTTACTCTTCATTTAACAAATACGCATTGAGTGTATCTGAGACTCAATATAGGATTTGAGCAGTCTGGTCAGGGAGGTGAGGAAGGCTCCCTGAGAAAGCAAATCTGGAGTTGCGTTCAGAAGGATGGGTAATAAATTTAGGCATAGAGTGGGTGGGAGGGCTTTTGCAGGTGCAGGGAATAACATGAACAAAGGTTCAATGGTGGAGCCTGGGGAAGCCAGAGCGCAAGAGTACGTATGAGCATGGTACGAGGGAAAGGATCTTAGGTAGGTAGGGTCTGGTGGCCTCGTGTCTCACCTTGGTCCCAAGAGTGGTGGATGGAAATCCATTGAGGTGGACAGTGATGTGTTTGGTTTTTTACAATGCACACACAGAGGAGGAACAGAGTACCTTCATGGACTTCAAGAAGAGGATGTGATAGTATGGGCCACAAAGGTAGCTGAGGGGATGGAGAGGAGTGGGATATGTTTGAAAGGTGCCTAGGAGGTAAAGTAAGCAGGACTTGACAATGGAGCAGAGTGGGTAGGAGGAAGGTAGGTTTTTCATGTGCTTACAGGTGATGGACCCTGAATCCAGGCTTCCTGAGTTCAAGTCTTAGCTCCGGTTTTTACCAGCCTGGACAAATTAACAACTCTCCCCCACTGTTCCTCAGTTTCCCCAGATAATAAAAGGGCCAGTGTTAAAGGTTATTTGGAGGATCAAAGAAGTTGATGTGCATGAAGTTCTTAGAGCAATGCTTGGCACAATATAGCCAGGTGACACATATTAGTTTAAATGATTTGTTATTCTTGACTGGGAGTTCCTAAAGAGCAGAGGCCATGCTTTTTCTTTGTCTCTAAAAGCATCCTGCACATAGTTCATGCTCGATGAATAGCTTATTTAGTTCAGGTCAGGATGCATTTGGTTTTACCCTCAACATTCTGCAAGATCCTATACTGAGCCAGACCACCTGCTAGGAATGGGGCTCCAAGATGAAATCAGACACAAACTCTGCTCCCTTGGAAGCTCACAATCTTACAGAGGAGACCAAAGAGGTAAACCAGTGACAATCATGCACATGAGATCAGAAGCATG
Source organism: Ursus maritimus (assembly GCF_017311325.1). Classification (NCBI taxonomy): domain Eukaryota; kingdom Metazoa; phylum Chordata; class Mammalia; order Carnivora; family Ursidae; genus Ursus; species Ursus maritimus. The sequence goes on along the minus strand of NW_024424675.1, from coordinate 33,263,923 downwards.
GTGGAATAATGCAGAATTGGTCCAGGCACCTGTGGGGTTGTGGGGTGTATATGGAGTCAGTGACATCACAGAGGAGCTGATGCTGAGATTTTGAAGGGAGAGTGGGAGTGTCACTAACGAACAGCAGCAGGATGGGCAGAGGGAATGCAGAGTGAAAGGTGTAGGTGTGTGGGATAGCAAGGGCTGTTGAATATTGCAGGAGAATGTACCTCAAATGGTACTGTAGTGAGGGTGGGGTGGGACAGAACCACAAGCAGGAGCCAGACTACAAAGAGCCTGTGAGTCATGGGAAGACTTGGCCATGAAGTCAAGGTCTTAGCTGTGGAATGATGTGATCAGCTTTGTTTCAGGTTCATTAGGTCTTTCCCTCTGGTGGGCAGGATGAAGGATTGATTGGAGGGGCCAGGGACAGGGGCAGGAGATCAGTTCCAAGCTATCCCAACAGCCCAGACATGAGACACTGAAGATTAAAGAGAGTGGCAGAGAAGTGAGCCAGGAGTTTTCCCTCAAGGACCTTAAAGTTTAGTTCGGATCTGCATTCATTTGCTAGGGCTGCTGTAACAAAGGGACCACAAACTGGGTGGCTGAAATAACAGAAATGTATTGTCTCAAGGTCCACAGTCTACAAGTCCAAGGTCAAGTGTTGGCAAGGCAGGGTCTTCCTCAGGTTATCAGGAGACCATCTGTTCCATGTCTCCCCCCTAACTTGTGGTGGTGTGCTGGCAATCTTTGGTAGTCTCAGGCTTGTAGACCTCTGCCTTCAGCTCCACCTGTGTGTGTGTGTGTGTGTGTGTGTGTGTGTCCAAATTTCCCCTTTGTATAGGAAGACGAGTCATATTGGATTAGGGATACATCCTACTCCAGGATGACTCATCTTAACTAATTACACCTGCCACAACTCTATTTCCAAGTAGGGTCACATTCTGAAGTACTGAGGGTTAGGACTTTCCGGGAAACAAACTGAGGGTTTCAGAGGGGCAGAGGGTGGGGAGATGGGGTAACAGGGTGATGGGTATTAAGGAGGGCACATGTTGTGATGAACACTAGATGTTATATGCGACTAATGAATCATTGAACACTACATCAAAAACTAATGATATACTATACAGAGGCTAACGAAACATAATTAAAAAATTAAAAAAACAAAACAAAAAAATATGAATGGGCATGGGGTGGGTAGGGGGAGACACAATTCAGCCCATCACAGGACTAAAGCTAACTGTGGGACAAAAGGTGCTTGATCATCTAAAAAAAACTAGCCCCTGCCTTCCCTGCCCTACTTGCCTTTTACTCATGATCCCATATTCTCTTTCCTGGCATGATTTACAGGGCAGGGTATGTGGCTTATATTTTATCATTTTCAAGACGCTTCCATATGTTTTATCCATTCAGGATGTATTTATTGAGCAGCTACTCTCTGCCAGGCATTGTGCTAGAAGCTGCACATTCAGGTCCATGAGGGCAGTCTCCCTTGTACCTCAGGACAGCCCTGTGCCACTAGCAGGATGGGATGTTGCATTCTCATTTTCCAGAAGAGAAAGTCAAGGACAAGATGGGTAACAGGAGAGATCAATGAGCACACACTGAATTGGGAGCAGAGCCTTAAAATCAGTCTCCTCACTCTCAGGGAAGACAATGGGGATGGAGACCACAAGGAATGGGGAAGACAGACATTCTCCAGGCCTGCAGACACACCAACAGCTCCGCTCTGGGGTCTCACTGCAATGTGCACCATACGCCAGTAGATCTGGGCTCTTGAGTGTGATAAGGGGAAAGGAGCCTGCTCCGTTCCATGTCTGATGGTTTCCAGGGATAACAATATCAGCTGCTTTCTTGGGGGTTGGGCACTCGTATTGCTCAAGTCTGGGGTCTCCCTACAGACGTATGCACCATGCCTAAAGAACCTGGCCCCTGCATGGCGTTTTTTCATCGTTGGTGGTACGATAAGGAGAAGAATACCTGCTCTAGTTTCATCTATGGTGGCTGCAAAGGAAACAACAACAACTTCCAGTCCAAAGCCATGTGCCAGAACATGTGCCCCAGCAATCGTGAGTCCCCGGGGTATCCCATCCTCACTGGGGCCCTGCTGGCAGGCCTGTGTGTGGCTGCTTTGTTCAGGCATGGCCACAGTCTTGGCAGGCCAGGTGCTGACAGTGCCAACTCCACTTGGGAGGTGAGCGTGCACCTGGCAGAGGGTTGGACTGCCGCATTATGGGAACTGAGGTTGGGAAGGGATCCCAACGTGGTCATGAATCAAAACTGGCAAGTATGAGGGGTGGAGGGAGGATGCAGACATGGTGGAATGCCAGAGACCAACTCCAGAGAGGTCACAGGACATCCAGTCTAGTGCTGGATCGCCAGCACTCTATCCCGACCACATCCCTTTTCTCCTGTAAGGGGGAAAGTATAGCTCCCCAGAGAAAACCCACTTTGTTTTCACCTCCTGTGCAAAGATGCACAAACGTCACTCCAAGACTCGCTCTGAAGATAAGCTGAGCCCAAGGTGCTTAGCAGGTCCTGTCCTATATTCTCACCAGGTTCCTAATCGTCAGTGCATAAGGATGCACCTGAACAACTACCAGGAGTTGGCTCGTGATCCAAGGCTCTGTCCATACACCTGACCGATGCTCCACGTTGGCTTCCACTCTTCCACTCCACGTTCCAAGGGCTTGGTTCTTCCCCAGACAGAGCCCCGGGAATTCCCCTTTCTCCAGCTCGGCCTCTTTTTACACATGGTATCATTCTCTTTTGATCCTGTCTCTATGTTTCTTTCCTTTATGTTGGATGTCTACAGCCCCCTGTGTATACCTGCATAGCTCCCAGTTTTCCCCAATAAAGTACTCTGTTTAGTCCTGTGCCTCCGAGACTGAACAATTCACATCTGTTGGTACATTACACTTTGCAGAGAGTAAAGGGTCATTGAGGCTCTTGTGACACCATTAAAGGGAGTGAAAACAGTCGGAACCTTGAGAGTTGAGAGCTCCAGGGACATTGTTATCCTCCTCTGTTTCTTCAAAAAATTGTAAGACCCTTTTAAGACAAGGGTCTGCGGCCATTGCCTTAGTTTGGATCCCCCAGAAACCAATCTTAGGACAAGGACATGGGTAGAGGAGTTGACTTGGGAGATCTCTCAACACACACAACGTTGGGGTAGGTGATACAGGCAAAAGAGGAGTCGATTATGAGCTGGTTACCATGGGGGCAAACTGCAGCTCACCACCCCTGGGGACCGTCTATGGAACCCTGTAAAACATGTGTCCAAATGTCTGCATTCATCTCCAGTGATGGGGCGACTGAGGCATTTATTTATTAATTCCCATCCCTTCTTGGATGCCTGGACTTATGAGACCCCTTGCTCCTCCAGATTATTCCCCACGCAAGCTGAGCAAGCTGTCAGGGAGCCAGAGAAAACCCACAGCATAGAAGTAGAGACTCTGACACTTGAAGCGGGAAGCTATCACTGTGCTCTGAATGTCCATCAAGGAGCAAAGAACTAACACAAGCTACATTGTGGATGAACCTCAAAGGCATTGGTGTCGCAAAAAAAGCCAGACACGAGAGGTCACGTACTGTATGATTCCATTTATACTGACATATCCAGAATAGGTAGATCCATAGAAATAGAAAGTAGGTTACTGGTTGCCAGGGGCAGGATTAGGGTGGGGAAAACAGTGACTGCTAATAGGTAGAGGTTGCCATTTTTAGTTTTTAGTTTTATTTCTTTAAGTAATCTCTATACCAGATGTGGAGCTCAAGCTCCCGAGATCAAGAGTCACGTGGTCTTCTGACTGAGCCAGCCAGGCATCCCTAGGGTTTTCTTTTGGGGTGATAAACATATTGTGGAACTAATATAGGTGGTGGTTACACAACATTGTGAAGGCACGTAAAAGCCTCTGATCTGTCCACTTAAAAATGGTTAATCTTATCTGATGTGAATTCCACTTCATTTTTAAAAATGGTTAGAAAAAAAAATGTGCACTAAATCCATCTCCTGCAGCTGCAGGTGAACTCGGAGGCAAGCTAAGAACGTGTCTCATTGACATTTCACACCTTAAGTAGGAAAGTTCAGGGAAGAATCTTCATGCCCCACGGCTGCTGCTTCTAAGGTCATAAATGATATTTAGTATTTCCTCCTGCGTCACCCATTCCAAATTACACCCAATAGTAGAGGTTCTCTGTTAGCTCTGGCATCCTCTCCTGCTTTCAAAGCACCATGACCTTGACACACACTCTGAAGATTTCGTTCAACCTGGGATCAACCTGTCTCCTCCAGACCACATGTTACTTATGGTAACATCTTTACTTTTTGACGATGGTTAAGGAAACGGGGTGGCTCAAAGAGAAAAAAAAGGAGAAGGACAGAAGGGAAATGAAGGTCAGGGAAAAAAGAGACCCAGAGGGAGACTCACAGGAAAAGAGAAAAAGGCAGGCACAGAGTAAAAGAGGAGGCACAGAGAGAAGGAAAATAAAGTGTAAGAAAAACAAGCAGACAGGAAAACAGACATATCAGGAGAAGTGTAAGATTGGAAAGAAGAGAACTGGGATATTCTTGATCTCTAAACTCCCCCCTGGAAAATGGAAGATGCTGAAATTGAACATGCCCTTTTCTAAGGGAGTCTAGAAGTCCCAGACAAACTTTGCCCCCTCTCCCTGGGTGACCAGAGAACCAGAGAGCCTCAGTAAACTGAGAAGTAGAAGCTGCCTGTCAAGAGCCCTTTCCCCCAGGGTCGGTGCTGTGGGTGTCAGCTACTCCCACTGATGGCCTCGGGGACTTGGCGTTCCCCAGCAGAGGGAGTGTGGCTGGCTTGTCTTCAGTGATATGTGGTTCCTGTGCCAGGGCAGCCAAAGCTCAGAAGCAGGAGCTACCGAGGAGCAGTTCCTAATTTTGGTGCCACCAGCCAGGCCAGTAGCTCTTAAAATGGGGCTCTTGGGACTTCTGCCAGTCCTGGCACTCTTCATCCTCTTGGGGGGAGTCCAGGAACCTGAGCTGGTTGAGGGGTTCTTTGGCAGTAAGTACTGGGGACTAGGTCCTCCCAGTGGAGACATGGAAGTTGCTGGGAGGGAGGAACAAAGAATTCTACGGATGAGGAACGCCTCCTCCACTCAGCCTGGGGTCATAGATGGGAGAAAGGGAGATACTCACAGTCCTTCTCTCAGACCCCTACCATCTGGTAAGATGCCTTCTGTAAGTGCAAGAACCTGAGTCTGTAACAACAGACTCCCCACTATCGTTGTGAGAGGGAATCGTTCTGCAGGTGCCTGGACCAGGAGTTCATGAGATGGAGTAAAGGTGCTGGGACATTACGGGCCTTTCCTGCAAGAAAGGTCCCTCACCCTAGCACCACCGTTAGCAGCTATGAATCTTCCAGTTGCAGCCCCCAAAAGTCTCCCCATACCCACCCCTCCCCAGAGAGTCCTTGCCTGAGGAGTAAAGAATGATCTCTCGAAGTCCCTCGGAATGCTGACATATGAAGACCCCCATAAGTAGCAGCTAAAATAACACTGAGTGCTCAGGAGTGAAGCCATACATTGCAGGTTCAAACCCTGGCTCCTCTCCTTAGTAGCTGTGTGACCTTGGGGACGTTCACCTCTCCTCCCTGTCCTCCAGATTCCGCTGTTTATAAAATGTGGATATTGATAGGACTCCCCGTAGAAATGCCGAGAGGATTAAGGAGAAGAGAACAAGTGCACAGTGGGCACCTTGTTAATATTAGTTATTATTATTGTGCCCCAGGCCGCCTGACAGTGGCTTCCAAGATGTGTCACCTAATCCTCGAAACCACTCTATAGGCAAATGAAATAATCAAGGTCCAAAGATGGTGCCTGCCCACCAAGGGTGGCACAGAATTCAAAAGCCCAGCCATCTGACTCCACAAATGGAGATCCCAGTCACCTGGAAGAGTTCTAGCACCTTCGCCTCCACCCAGGGAACATCCAAATACAGGAAGGCCAAGGGACCATAGTAGTCCTAGGGGGCAGCGTTCTTCTCCCTGAAACCTCATGGGTGGTGGGGGTGGGAGTAGGGCTGTGTTTAAGGACTAGATGGAGAGTCATTGTGGGGTTGGGAGTGGGGCCAGTAGTGTGAAAATCCCGAGTCCTCTGAAGGTCACTACCTTCTGGGGACCATGAAGCGAAAAAAGGCTTCTCTGACTCTGCAGTGGTGACCTGGGCCTGGTAATGGAGGATTCTGGCCTTCCTTCTTCCCTTTTTCACCCTCCCTCAGATAGGTGTCCCCGAACCAGAGTACCATGCATTTACAGAGAAATCGACCAGTGCGCGAGGAGCAAACCATGCCCCGGGAAGATGAAGTGTTGCAATTTTAACTGTGCAAAGAAATGTTTAGACCTCAAGGAAGGTAACACACAAACCCCCTGAACTATCCAGTGCCCTCCCTCCTGACTCCCACTCTCCGCCCATCTGTACTGGCAGTGTCAGACCTCTCCCCTGGTCCCCTGACGGCTGGTTTCTGACCAAGAATCTGGGTGCCTCTTCTACTTGACCCAAATCCTAGCAGCACTGGACTGGGGTGGGGTTATTTCATTTCTGCCCCTATTCAGGTATGTAATGTGAGTAACAGAGTCTTTGCTTAATGGGCTTTAGTTTCCCCATCTGTAAGAAAGATGTAGGCATTAGACCCCATGGTTTCTTGGCTAGTCTTCTGTGATCCTCTGAGGTGCCAAGTTCCCACTGAAGTCCCATCAAATGCCAGCATGGGGTCAGGTGATATGATAGCTATAAGAAACAGGTATATGATTTATAGTTCCTGGCTTTCCCCCACCCCAGTCTTCTCTGCCATATAAATGCAGGATGCCTTCCCTAACAATTTTTTTTAACTCTTCCACTCTTTCCTCTCTGCGCATATGATTGAACTTTAAAGAGGACCATCAAGGACCATTCATTCATTCATTCCTTCAACAAATATTTACTGGTGCTCCGTACATACATGATGGGCTCCGCTTGCTCAATATAGGCCAGGGGAGGAAAGAAAGGTTTTCTCAGAAAAAAGATCTATGATTTAAGACCTGAAAGATGGGCAAGAAGTAGGCAAAAATTGGAGGGAAGAGCTTTCTAGCCTCAGCTAATAGCATGTGCAAAGGCCCTGTATGAGGAAACAGCATGCTCAGGCCTAGAAAATCCAGAGACCAGAGAGTAAGCATGCCTGTGGTAAGAGAGAGAAATATCAGGATGGTGAGGCCATGTTAAGTAGGCAAGTGTCTGACAAGGCAGGGTCCTCCTGGCCAGATTAAGGGGTCTGGTCTTGATTCTAAGAGCAACAGAATATCTCTGTTCAAATCCCTTGCCATCTATGTGACTTTAGGGAAGTTACTTAGCCTCTCCGAACTTCAGTTTCCTCATCTGCAAAGTGAAGGAAATAAGAGGACCTACCTCCTCAGCTTATATGTCAGTGTATGTCAAGTGCTAAGAACTTTAATAAATGCTATTGTTGTTGTGTTTCAGACTATGAGGTCTAAACAACTCTATTTGTATCTCATTGTACTATGCACAAAACAGTGGCCCGTTAAGTATTTCTCAAAGTTCAGGATATATCTGATTGTGTACCGTGAACATTCCTGAAGCATCTTCTCAGTGCCAGATCATCTGCTAGGAACTGGTGTACCAAGATGACGTAACGTGCAAGCCTCACTTTCTGATGGAGGAGTTAGAAAATATGAACAAAGAATTACGTGGAAGTGACCAATATGTGGGCAAGATTGAAAAGCAATAAAGAAAAGCAAACGGTGAAGAATGGAGCCAGGAGAGACATCGTAGAAGAGTGTGATGGGTGGGAGTGTTTTGAGGAATGAATAGGAGTGTACCTAGTAAGCAAGAGAGGGGTAGACACTCCAGGCATGTGCAAAAGTGTAGAGAAGTGTAACAGCACCATATTTTTTAGCAAGTTCATGCTGCTCTAAAAATATCATGTTCTTTCATTCTTCCAACCCTTTGCACACACCTAGAATATTCTCTAGCAAGGCAGGCACCCAAGCAATACTGCTCTGCCATCTCCTTGCAGACATATGCAGTTTGCCAATGGATATTGGCCTCTGCCTGGCCCGCATTCCACGCTGGTGGTACAATAAGGAAATCAAAAGCTGCTCCAGATTCAACTATGGTGGTTGCAGTGGGAACAATAACAACTTCCAGTCTAGAGCTGTCTGCAGGGCCATCTGCCCAGATATATGTAAGTCTCAGGGGTCCCATCTCCCATGCTCATCTGCACAGGTGGGAGGTCTGGGTGTTGGCTGGCCCATTTCAGGAAGTTGGCAGGCCTGGGGCCGATAGAACCAGTCCTTGCAGAAGGGTAAATAGGGGATGCTTTGGGAAAGAGAAGGTGGGAAGTGGAGCAGTAGTCAAAGGGAAGTTGACAAGTATGAGATGGATATGTCTTCATATGTCTTCATTTTCATTTATAAGGTGATTAGAGCCAGGACAACAACATGCTTTATTGACCAAACTGAGAAACTTTTGAGAGTGAAAGGAGATACCATTAATTATTACATTGGGACAACAGGTGTAAACTGGGACTTGACTGGAAAAACCAGAGCACACAAGCACCCTATGAGCCCCCAAAATCACTCCATTTCTGGTTTCTTTTCCTGTGAAAAGATATAAAAATGACCCCATCTCCTTTGTTCCATTAACTACAAGATTTGGTTCCTGAGATGAGTAGAGTCCAAGCATCTCATCCTTTCCTATTCTGCTATCTTGCAGAGTCACCATCTCCCTGAGTAGGATAAAGAGGACTGGAACAACCTCCAGAATTTGGCTCATAATTCAGGGATGTCTCCATGTGTGCCTGATGGATGCTTCATATCGGCTTCCTCTGGCCAAATCGCAGCTGCCAAGACACTGACTGTTCCAAAACCCAAACCCCAGGATTTGCTTACTCCCTTTCCTCCAGCGCAGCTTTTCTTCAAACACAATGCCCTTCACCCTTTAACCTTTTCTCAGTGTCTGATCCTATCTCTTCACTCTCACGGTACCTGTGTATGGCTCAGAAACCTCCAGTTTCCCTAATAAAGTGTTCTGTAGATCTGATATTTCTGAGAATGAATAATTCACATCTACTCCCTCTGTGCAGTGTTTGCAGAACAAGAAATCATTGGGTCTTCCAGTGACACCAAAAGAAAGAGAAGAGTATGGAAATCCTGCAAATTGGGAATGCTAGTGATGCCATGGCCCTGGTAAAATTGTCATGAAATGCTTAGAATGGAACTGGGTTTGCTCAAGCGAGTGACCATGAGGCTTGCACTCCATCAACTTCATGGGAGATTCATCTCCGAAAAGGCTGTGAGCTTGTTTCCCAGGCTTTCAATAAAGGATACACTTCCAGAGTCCAGCACAGACACTACAAAATAGAAGATAACTGGGGAGAGACATGAAAGGAGGAGATGGGGCAGCAAAGAAGAGATTCAGAGCAAGTGAGAAGAGAGAGGGATGGAGGAGGGAAAGATACTGAGTGATGGCACAGTTTTAAAGCAGGGACCTACAATTCTTTCACTCACTTCAGTCTAGAGGTAGAGTCCACGGAGTCCACAGCCCCTCCCTTTGAATCTCGGCAAACCATGGGACCGCTTTGACTAGTCAAGTAAAGCCAGATGATGCTGTGTGACTTCCAAGGTTAGGCCAGAAAAAGTGCACTCCATCCTCTTACGATGCTTGTTTACGGGGGGTACATGAGACAGCTGCCATGTAAGAGGTCCAGTTACTCTGAGACAATCATGCGGGGGAGGCCCAAGCACGTGCTCTGGATGACAGCCTCAGACAAGGTCTACCTGAGAGCCAGTGTCCATTCCCACCATGTGAATGAGCTTCCAACCCAGTGGAGCTTCAGATGACTGTGGCCCCAGCAGACATCTGACTGCAACCGGGTGAAGACCCCAGGAGAGAACTATTGAACTCATTCCCTCCCAAATTGCTCACCCACAAAATGGTGAGAAATAGAAAATGTTCTGGGAAATTTTATTCACAGCAATAGGTAGGTAATTGGAACAGATGGGAAGGAAGTGAAAGGAAAAGGAGAGAGATGGAGGAGAGGAAAGGCACGGGGAAGTCAATGGGAAGGAAGAAAGGGGTCCCCAAAGGACTGGGCAAGTTAAGAAGGTGCCAGGCTTAAAGAGGGAACCCCACAGCAGGAGTCTTGGCCACCACAGCACACCAAAACCTGGATGTATCTTTCAAATGAGTTCATTGTCTGGTATGACTTGAATCAAGACACTCTAATGAGAGTCTGGGATCCACTTACTGTTGAGTAATTTCTTTCCTCTCCACGTCTGTTTCTCTCTTTAAAAAGGACTGGTTAAACTGATGACTATTTCTGAAAATGCTGTTAGCAAGCACCTACATTAGAATTACTTGGGGTGGGAAGAGTCTGTCTAAAATACAGGTCCTCAAGGAATTGCAGATGCCGCTGCCCCAGAGCGGCCTGCACTACCCAGCTACAGTCAACCCCACCAAGTTCTTCAACATGGCTACGGATGGCGAGCCCTTGGTTTGGGTTTCCTTTCAGCTGTTTCCAACGACAGCAGAGAACTTCAGTGCTCTGAGCACTGGGGAGAAAGGATTTGGTTATAAAGGTTCCTGCTCTCATAGGATTATTCCAGGATTTATGTGCCAGGGTGGTGACGTCAGTTGCCCTAATGGCACTGGTGGCCAGTCCATCTATGGGGAGAAATTCGATGATGAAAATTTCATCCTGAAGCACATGGGTCCTGGCATCTTGTCCATGGCAAACACTGGACCCAATGCAAACGGTTCCCAGTTTTTCGTCTGCACTGCCAAGACTGAGTGGTTGGATGGCAAGCAATGTGGTCTTTAGCAAGGTCAAAGAGGGCATGAATACTGTGGAAGCCATGGAGCGCTTTGGGTCCCAGAATGGGAAGACCAGCAAGGAGGTCACCATTGCCGACTGTGGACAAATCTAATAAATTTGACTTGTGTTTTATCTTAACTACGAGACCATTCCTTTTGTAGCTCAGGAAAGCACCCCCTCACCCCTACTTACTTGAAATAATCCATAATCTTTGTGCTTTCACTGCAGTTCTATGGGTTCCATGTTTTCCTTACTCCCCTCCAAGTCTAGTTGGATTGCAGACTTAATATGATTATGAAATAAAAACTAAACAATAACAACAAAATAAAAGTAAAAGGGTCCTCCAGATCCCATAAATATGCATTTTTAACAAGTACAGCCAAGTGATTTTAAAGTTTCAGAACCTGTGGATTGGATGATATTTAAGAGCCAATCCATTAGTGAGGAAAAAAATAATAAAGGCTTAAGAAGTCTATTGGTGTCTGCTCCTTGTATAGAAGGAGATCAGGAGAAAATGTTAGAATCATTAAATGTGGGGAGGGTCAGGGAAAGGTCGTGCAGAAGACCCCAAAGTCCTGCTAGTCTGGCAGTTTTACAGAGTGACCATCTAGCCAAGTGGCCCCCATGTTTGCCATCTCCTTTATTTACATGGCTCTTGCCTCCACACATCTGTGAGAGTTAGTCTGTTCTCCCGGGAACATCTTTGCGCATCTTTATGATCCAGACTAACAAGTCATAACTGGTCTCATCCTGTAGGAAGAAGGAAGTAGGCAGAGCACTTATCTGGGAATAAAAATATCCAAATACAAATCCCAACTTTGCCCCTGGTTGAAGTATGACCTGGTTGGCACAGGGTAGGGTGGAGGGATGCTTCTCTCAGGACCTCAGTCTCCTATCCATAAGATGAAGGTGATGGATTAATAATGTCCGAGTACTTCTCAATTTGAGGAACTATGGCAGGTCAGGAACCCAGCCAAATCTAATAAGCACCTGATGCTTGTCTGTCCCATTAGTACCTCTCAGTCCTTGGTTAATGTTGATATACATGAATGACTGGAACAAAATCATTCTGTCCTAGAGGGCCCATGGATCAGAGTGGTCCTTGAAAATGGCCAGAATGTGCCTTGCAGTTTATGGAGTCTGCTGTCCTTAGGAATGAACTCAGAGCCCTAGGGGCTGAGCACAGGGAAACCTCTGCCTTACAAGGACCTCAGTGGAAGATGTTGTGTTTCTTTGTTAACTATTTGCTCATTACTCTGCCCATTAGAAGCCAGAGAACACCTCAAGTGGAATCTTCAAGTGTTACCCATGGTATCTTGCAGATCCAGGACTCCTCATCTTCCCTCTCCTTCTTATTCTCTCCTTGAAGCTATTTCCAGAGCCAGAAATGCCTAGAGGAAGCTCGAGATGGCTTTGAAACTCAGGGAATGTTGAGTTCCACAGCCTCAGTCACCCTCCTTTTTTTAAACCCGTGTAGAAATGGAAGCTTCTAGTAAGAAATAGATTCGTCCAAGATCACACAGCAAATCAATAGCAAAACTGAAGCTAAAATCCAGGTTCGAAGGGTAGCAAGGGGTTGTCAGATTATACAGCCTAGCTGGAAATCAGGATGGATATAATGGCTATTTGTCAGTTGGTTTGTCAATATTCAGCATCTTAATTCCATTCTAACAGTTGAAGAAGTCTCCACTGGGAGTCTTTTTTTTAAGTTTTTATTTATTTATTTGAGAGAGAGAGAGAGAGAGAGACAGAGAGAGCACAAGCAGAGGGAGGGGCAAAGGGAGAGGGAGAAGCAGACTTCTCGCTAAGCAATGAGCCCAACATGGGGCTCAATCCCAGGACCGTGGGATCATGACCTGAGCTGAAGGTAGATGCTTAACCAACTGAGGCACCCAGGTGTCCCAGGAGTCTTGGTATGAGGTAAAACCAGCATTCCACTGTAAAAGCTGAAAGAACCAGACTTTATCAGTCAAGATTCAGTAAAGGACACAGAAACTACACTCAGTATTTCAAACAGAGAGTTTTTAATACTGAAAGCCGGTTATATGGGCATTGGTGGGAGTGGGGGATACATCTGTCACTCCTAGATTTGAGAGAATAAAATCTTTAGTGTTTGCAGACCTAGGAGTTCATAAAAGGGGCCCAGGCACAGCTGGAGCTCATACCTCTGGCAGGACAGAGAGGTGGGGACTGTCTGGCTGGCACTCAGTCTTCTAAAATGCACTGTGGCTGGAGTTCCGACCTCTGAGGGGAACCTGGCTCAAATGGAGCTGGGTCCACTGAGTTGGGAGATGCAGCCAGCTGGTGCTAGTGTTTGAGGAAGTGCAATGCATGTGGCTTGAAAAGTGCCAAAAGGATCCAGAGGATAGAGGTATAACTGTGTTTTGCTGCTGGAGACATGCTGACCAGAGCCATAAACAGGAAGGAAACCCCTTCTCCCCTCATTTCACCTGTCAATTTCTTCTCAGTGTCTCCCGCACAGAGTCTAACTGGAACTGCTGGAAGCAACACACAAAAGAATGAGGGAAAACTTAGTTTGCAGAGTGTCACTGGAAGCATCAGAGGAAGAGTATGAAGGGATGGACTTGCAGCTCAGAGACAGTTGGTAAATAGTATGCACTCTCCCAGCCTCTCTTGCAGCTAGGGAATAGGCACTTATCTTGGGCTCAATCAAATACTCCCACATTGAACAGACATTGAACTGGGAACTAGTACGAAAAGAAGAAGGCCAATGGGGAATTTATTCTGATGGAAACAGTGGCAACAGACAACCTCATCTTGCTTCTGCGAACAGTAGAGGCAGGGATAATGGTGATGGCATTGATGGAGCAAGATGGTACAAGTGTTCAGTGTTCTGTTGACTGTGGCCCCAACTTTGCAACCTTCCTTATTCCCAGCCATTCTCCTAGTCTTATTTTCTAGTGCTTCTGGTGATCCTGTGAACTACCCAAATTCTTAAAAAATAAATTTCCTTTTTGCTCAAAATAACCAGAATTGCGTTTATGTCTAGAAACCCTGATGGATATAACAAGGATGGCACCTGGAGGGTACACTGAGCCTAGAAATCTGAATGAGCACAAACAAACTTTTTTTCTTGGGGCACCTGGGTGGCTCAGTCAATTGGGTGTCTGACTCTTGGTTTCAGCTCAGGTCATGATCTCAGGGTCGTAAGACTGAGCCCTGCCTTGGGCTCTGTGCTGGGCATGGAACCTGCTTAAGATTCTCTCTCTTCCTCTCCCTCTACCCCTCCCCCTTGCTTGCGCACGCACACACACACACACACTCTCTCTCTCTCTCTCTCTCTCTTTCTCTCTCTCAAAAAAAGAAAAGAGAACGTTTTTCTTTCCAGAGAGGTTGTCATCCTTCTGTGATGTGGTCCGATGGAGTTTTTCCCCATGATTGGTTCCTGAAGCCTGTCATCATGCTATGGCCCCCATATTCCTCTGAGTTAAGTTTTACCTTGGAAAAGGTGCCCTGTAGAACATGGATGTCCAGAAGTATGTAACACCAAGGTCATTTGCTATCTTACTTTCTCTTGGGAGGACCTAGTCATTAAGAAGAACTGGAGCTTGAGTGAGAATCAGAGGGGGCATTCTCTTCAAAATAACAGGGTAAAGCTAGACAAGTTCCATGAATAGTAGAAGAGCTCTGGGCTTGAGGAACTGTTCAATAAAGCTGGCCCCAGGCCTTAGATTCTGTGCAACAATGAGTCACCCAGTCTCTTCTCTGAGCCCCAGTTACCAAACTTGCACCATTGGGAAAGACAAAGAATCTTCCCCCACAGACTCACCTGAAGATCTCATCCTTCCCACATCCAATGATGTCCAAAAAGATATTAGCGGTGGTAGTGATGGGACAAGGGTAGATCTGCGCAGAGCCACAGAAGATCCAGTAAGACATACTATAGACCACACACCTCCCAGGAAGACCTGAGGCTCCAAGCCCTTGTTCTACATCTTCCTCTCATCAAGTGAGCTGCACTCCATGGGAATAACATATCAAGAAGGGGGAACTGAGCCTGTGTAACTGTCATTGTTTTCTAAATTTTCCACTTGCATTTCTTAAGACATAAATTTACTCTATTCTTAAAGCGATCAGCCTTATTTTTGCCCTCTGGACATTTATTTGGAACATAAATAAAGTAAAAATGGAAATCAACTCCTTTGGTATGTGAGTGTTTATGATAAATGTATTTGTTATATGTACAAGCACGTCTTCTCTCTAAGCCCTGGTTTCCCTGTTCTGTAAAATGAGGGTGGCAATAATATCTATTCCAAGGACGTTTTATGAGAATGTAATGAGACAAGGCAGAAAACTCCCTGACATATAGTGCTCAAGTGATGTTAGTCTCCTTCCCTTTCTAGACAAGAGAAAGGTTACGTGGAGGTTAGAATCTAAATGAAGAAACTTCTTTCTTTCAAAATTCCACCCAATTTACTTCCCCTCCCCATACCACTCAAATCAATGGGTCTCAACCAAAAGTAATTTAATTAATTCTTTACACACACACACATGCATGTACATATAGTTGATGTGAGGTTAGTAAGACTCCTTTGATAAGTCTAAGAGCTGGATAACCAACAAGAAGTTCCTTCTAGCTTCTCTAGTGTGCATTTAATAAATCTTACACTTGTCCTCCATCTTCTGGAATTACAGTAACCCTGCACCCAAGTCACCCAAGAAAGGGCGAAGTCACTGAATCACGGCCAAAGATCCCCCAGGACAACCCAGGTACAGAGTGCCTGGTTTTCAAAGTCCAGTGCCTTCCACACTGACCCACAAAGCCTGTTCAGCCAAAAAAGTACAGGCACACCTCATCAAGCACTACCATCAGTGCATGGAGTTTTTATCATGCTGCTAATGTTAGAAATTTTTTAAATCGAAAAATAATTTATGTCCATAACCCTCTGCAGGGTTTCCTAACCTTGGCACTATTAACATTGGGGAACAGAAAATTCTGTGTCGTAGGGCTGTCCTGTACCTTGTAGGATGTTTAATATCATGCCTGGACTTTACCAGTAAGTCCCTTTACCAGTAAGTCCCTTCCCACCCCTGAGGTGTAATCATCGGAAGTGTCTCTAGATATTGCCAAGTGTCCCAGGGGGAGGTGGGGGCATGTAGAATGAAAACTGCTCTTCTGTATAGCGTGTTAAAAGGCCAATTCTCACTTTCAGCCCAGCTGTTCTAGAAAAGGGAACATCCTGGTAAGCTCTCACCAAAGAGCACCAACAGGCAATCCTGCCTTTCCTCTGCCTGAATGGCAAATGCCAGTCTGTTCACTCCCTGGGGGTCTCCTTCTGCCCTTACCTTGGTTTCTGATGAACTGATTAGACTACCTAAGAGGGCTAAGGAAAGAGATCCCAGGAACAATGTTGGTGGACCACCAAAGTACAAAAGAAGATGAATCAGAGAGATGTTGATGCATAGATATGTATCTCCTCTTCAGAGGAGATAAATAGGAAATAAAGGTAGAGGAAGCAGTGAAGATCAGCAGGTGATAAGAGAGTTGACCAACCATTATGTAAACTACTGTTGGGAGAAGCAATGGCCAAAGAATGAGTATCAGCTTCAGGGGATTTAAAGAGAAGGAAGAGCTATGGGTAGTGAGAAAAATGGGTAACACATGTCTGTAGGGGCCAAGCATGGTGCTGATCCAGTTAGCACTCCATTTCCAAAAAGGCATCATGACCCCCCCCATGCACACATCTGCAAATGGCATGTGCCTGTGTGTGCATTTACAACTAATAAAACATTTGCATATTCATTGAACACTTGTGCCAGATTCTGGGAGGTAAGCCAAACTCTCATAATTCATCTCAATTTTTAAAAAGATTTATTTATTTATTTATTTGAGAGAATGAGAGAGAGAGAGCCCGTGAGCATGAGTGGGAGGGGCAGAGGGAGAGATAATCCCAAGCAGACTCCACACCACGTGTGCGGCCCCACATGGGGCTCGATCTCACAACCCTGAGATTGCGACCTGAGTCAAAACCAAGATTTAGAGACTAACCGACTGTGCCACCCAGAAGCCCCAATTCATCTCAATTTATATGTGAGAAAACTGAGGCTTGGAGAGGTTAAATAATTCACCCACGGTAAAGAGCCCCTGTACTCAAAAACAGAACCTCGGATTTCAAATCCAAGGCTCATTAAATCCAACTAAAGCATGCTGGTTTTGTCTTCTGAAAAATCAAATCTCTGGAAGATCCAGGAAAGGAGTTGGGTGGGGAATGTGCTGCACCCTGGTGATTTGGGCATGTGTTTAGACAGATGATTCTCTAAATCAAACAAAGTTGGGCCCTCCTTCTACACTGCGCTTTTGACATTTCCATTCAAATACACTGAGTCTGCATCTTCTCCAAGTAGGTTACTGTTTCTGATCTCTAGACGATGTATTTGTTGTTCCAAAATTCCTTGAAGTCCCCAGAGGGGAGGGAGATAGCACCTAAGACTATGCCTGGCATGTTATGGGAACTCAGTGTTTGTTGAATGAATGAGTGATACAAGGGTTTTGGAGCTGGACAGACCAGGGTCCCAGTCCTGACTATGAAACTTGTTATCCATGTGACAAAGACAGTTTGACCACTCCTTGTCCATAAGATGGGTTCTAAGCTTTGTGGGAATCCTGTGTGTGTTCAAGGGAGGTAATGTGTGAAAAGTATTTTACACGGTGCCTGGAAAGGTAAGGCACTCAACAAATTGGTAGCTGTTGTTTTATTATTATTAAAGGGGCTTCCATTCTGAAGTGTAGTTAAATGACCTTGGTTAAAAATCAGGTAAGGCCAAAGGAGAAAGGCAGAGCTGTGCTTTGGCTGGACAATCTATTCTAGTGGTAGCCCAGCCTTGTAAATAGCAGAGGTTGGGGGTAAATTAGCTGAATGTGGGCTTAGGTTCCTCCCCTTGGTCCCCTTTCTCCCTAAAATGCCAATCCCAAGCTGGGCCACAGGCTGGGTGGCAACATGAAGCTCCAGGTCTCTCTCCCGTTCCAAGAGCCTCAATCAGGATTAGGACGAAGTTGGTATGGAACACTGGAGCTCCAAGAATAGCCTGGGAATAAAGCAGGGTGTCTAGCAGCACAGAGAGAGTGACTTATAGGATAGGGAGTCAATTCAATTCACCTCATCAAATGTATGTTCATCAAATATATGTGTACAACATGCCAGACACTGTCCTAGGTGCTGAAGCTAAAGCAATGAGCAAAACAAAGATCCTGCCTTTGTGGAATTCATATTCCAATGGGAGAGAGACAGACAATACATAACACACATAATACATGGTAAAAGATCTATAGAGGAAAGAAAAAGTAGAGCAGAGTAAGGGGGATTCAAGTCTGGGGTGGGGCTGGTGGCAAGCAAGGTGAGATGGAGAAGGATGTGATAGGAGTCAAAATTTGAAGATGAGGAACTTAGCCAAGTCAGACCTACTTGTAGGAAAAGGCTCCATTCTGGACTTTGATTTGCTAAAGCTTAAAATCTGCAAATGGATGTGGAGAGATGAAATGCAGTATATACAAGATTATTGAAAATGAGGAGAATTAGCAGTAGTGTCCAAGATTTTTCAGCAGCCAGTAAAATTCCCTTTAAAAAATCATATTATGCATGTGTGTGATGAGCACTGGGTGTTATATGCAACTAATAAATCATTGAGCATTATATCAAAAACTAATGATGTACTATACCTTGGCTAATTGAATTTAAATTAAAAAATAAAAATAAAAAAGTGAAATAAAAAAAGAAGCTGTGAAGGCTAAGGAAACGCAGGTAACATTAATTTATTTCTAAGGCCTACAGCTAGAAAGTTGCAGAGGTGGACGTTGAGCCCAGGCTGGTCCATTTCCAAAGTCTTAACTGCTATGCTACACTTTTTCATGATTCTCAGAACTTCCCCCACGGGGCTGATTTTCAGCCACAGCTTTTATTCAAAGGGTTTCAAAATAACAGGTTTGCTGCCAAGACAACAGACAATTCCCACTCTCTTCCTCCACCCTGTCGTTTTCCATTACATCACTACTCATTAGAAGGAAGTCACTGCGTCCAGCCCACACTCCAGGAGGTAAGTATGCAGGGGCACTCATACCAAGAGGTGGGGATTGTTTGGGGCCACATTAGAAGTCTGTCTGCCACAAGGAGTAAATTGGCCTGAATTATATGGCAGTGACTGCTGGAAGTCTCAGTTCTTGGGCCTTTCCCTTCACCATTCTTCTTCCCTGGTATTTGCTCACAGATGGAAAGTTCAAGGCTCATAGTGCCTGGTCCCTGTGAGTACAAATATTCAAGTGGTCCTACATCATCAAGTCTAGGTTCTGAGAGATGTCATTATAAAAGTTGCTTAGTTGGAACGATAAACAAAAATTGCCAGAAAGAAGAAACTAGATCACTGGCCAAATAAGCTACATGGGCCCTGGGAATAACCTTCTTGACATGGTATTGAGGATCTCATTAAATTTCTTTTTTTTTTAATGATTTTTTAATATATTATGTTAGTCACCATACAGTACATCCCCGTCATTAAATTTCTTAATTCAGAAGTGCTTGGCTGGCTCAGTCAGGGGAGCGTGGGACTCTTGATCTCGGGGTCATGAGTTTGAGTCTCACATTGGGTATAGAGATTATTTAAACAAGTAAATAAATCTTTTAAAAATTTCTCAATTCACATATGATGGAGGAAGATCTTCCAAATGCCCCTGAGGGCAGCAGCAAGCTTCTCAAGCCTTTAAAAAAACTTCCTGGGAAGAATGATAGAGAATAATTTAGGAGCATATATTAATGCAGATATATAACTTGCTTTTATCAGTTACCAATATTGGGTGATGATTTTCTTACACCATCAAATATTCTGCAACATAATTGCTAAAGAGCTTTCCTTGTATGGATAGATCATATTTTTTAAAGCAAGCTACTATGATTAAATGTTAAGATTGTTTATGGTTTTTCAATATAATAATAGTGCAAGGATAATAAATCACTGTGTACATTTCTGATTGTTAGAAGAGATTCTAAGAAGTGAAATTTCTGGGTCAAAGAGGACATGCATTTTAAAAGCGTTCAATACACAATACCTTTCATTAAAATTTTAATAACTACCACTTATGAAACACTTATGATATGCCAGGAAGCAAGCCTAGTGCTTTGCATACATTATCTCATTTAATATTCTCAACAGCCTGAAGAGGAGGATTCTATTAATAACTGTATCTTACAAATGAGAAAGTTGAAGGTCAGGAAGATAAATGACTTGCCCCAAATAGTCAACTGGCAAGGAATGAAGCCGGTATTTGAATCAAAGTCTGACTCCAGGGCCCATGTTCTTAATTAGTTTACTATCATTAAACCATAGGTCTGCCATGGCCAGCCCAGTCCCTCCTCACCTCTCCACCCCATAAAAACCCTGGACTTCTCCAAATAGACTCCACAATGATATTGGGGGTCTGTGGGCTTCTACCTTTTCATGTTTTAACCCACATTTTGTGGGTTAAAAGCAGGGACCTTGCCTTACACATTTCTCCTCTACACTGGGTCAAGCAAAGTGACATGCACAGAGTAAGTATTCAGCCAGTACTTGTTGGTTAGTTTCATGAAATTATACCTTAGAGGAAAGGAAAGACCTGGGATTTCTTTGTCAGAATTAAGGTTTTAACTTATGAGTCAATGCTATGAGCCTCATCATCTCTGAATTATGGAAGGGAGGAAGGAAGGAGGGAAGGAAGGAAGGAAGGAAGGAAGGAAGGAAGGAAGGAAGGAAGGAAAGGAGAAAGGGAGGAAAAAGGAAGGAATCAGGGAGGGAAGGAAGCTCTGATCTCTCCAGGAGAACTGGCTTCAGGAAGCACAATTGACTGACAGCCCACCTGCCACCCCCCTGGGTCCTCCATCTTGTTTGAATCAACGTTGTGTTCCCTCAGGCTGCTTCCAGCCAACATCTGAGATTCGTGGAGGTCCTAGAGCGGGCCCATCCCTCTGAGATAGAGGACTCCCCTAATAAGCAACCAAGATTTCCCACTGGCCCGGACAAGCCTTCTTAGAACTGAGCTACAATCAGAGACTTTCTGCCTAAACCCCCTGCCCTCCCGCCTCCTTTCACTAGTGTGAGACCCCCATCACCATCTGAAGGCTCTCTCTACCTCCTCCTGCCCCCATTTATCCTACATGATACTTCCCTAGTAAATCTCTTGTGCCTTTAATTTCCTCTTGGGAGGACCTAGACTGACAGGGGAGGAAACACTGCACTTTTAGAAGGAAAACTAAGAGTCTGGTGAATTGTGATAAAAATGTGGAGAAACAATGCTGAAAAAGACAAGACCACTCACACCTGGGAATTCTCACAACAGTTCCCAAACCAGAGACTATAAAACTGAGAGCTGAGAGTAGACAGCCCAGGAAAAAGTTATGAAAGAACCCTCAAGAGTAAAAGCCCCCACCTGCTCCTGTAGGATCCTAATAGAAATGGCAGAAACAAGCAGGGATAACCATTTGTCCTGCTCAACTGGGAGAAAGACAGAGCAGGATGCAGAATACGACAGCTGGGAGCACGTCACCCCAAGCAATAAACTAAAACTAGCGACAAAGCATTAAATACTTCTAAGATTGGGAGATCAGGTTGGAGGAAAGACAGTTAGTGGAAGTCCTCGAGAAATCTCTTCCCTGCTTGAGCTATTCATAAAGGCACATACAAGGGCACCTTGCTCTTTTCTCTTTTTATGCGCAGGTGAGCACATGGCTACTGTGGAGAGATGTGAGTGGGATGGGATGACGTAGAGCAAGCAGAATCCCAAACTCTGTCCCAACAGGCAGGTAATCCCTACTGGGAGTAGGGTACTCCACTAACTACAAGGAGAAAACCCTGGCATAGAACCAAAAGTTGGAGGAGAGATCCCAAAAATGCCAAAAAGGTGACTCCCCACCCCCAGCCTGTTCCTGGGCTCAGGACAGTAGCTAGAACACAACACCCAACCCTCACACTGCAGAGATGGGAAGCCAGAAGGAGCTCAGTAAAGGACAGAATGAGAAGAACCATTGTTTAGCAACCTTTCAATAATCACTGAATCTGGCAAGAATCACCAGTGGATGTTAAAACTAGTGAGTAAAATTTTGAGAAGCAAAAGGATTATTTACAGAGCTACAAAGCATCTTCCCATGGATACTTATTCCTTACAAGGGAGAGAATAGGAACTTTACAGTGGAGAGCCCTGGCAGATCCCACCTTAACTCAAGTAATCAAATTTAACATCATCACTCTTAACAGAACAGATCAACATCACGTGCCTCCTGATGACGCACCGCAAAGAACACCCTACCTCTTCGGTGGTATTACTGCCAAAAATGCACAGCATGGATCTAATCGTGAGGAAATATCAGATAAGCTTGATTGAGGGACATTCTGTAAAATAACTGGCCTGTGATGTTCCAAAATGTCAATGTCACAAAAGATTAAAAAAAAAGATCAAGGAATTTTTCTGGATTAAAGAAGATTAAAGACAATTGAATTCAACGCAGGATCCAGAATTTTCTTTTTCTATAAAGGGCATTATTGAAACAATTGGTGAGATCTGGATTAAGTTCTAGAGACAGACTTCATGGGTGCACAACTAAGCCACACCTGGCCCCGTACGCAGGAGGACCCTGCACCTGAGGTTAATGATCTCTGGCCACCGACTTGATATTCTCTGTAATTTTACTTTTGAATTTGTGCTTTGCAGGTGAAGACTGTTAGGAGATTATAGCATGCTGCGGGGACATGGGGCCTTGGCTCAAAAGCTGTCCCACCTCTTGCTACCTTCCCAGGATGGATTCTTAGCAGCCAACCCTCTACCTTTCACAGCTGGCACTCTGGCTCCGACCAGTGTCCCCCTTTCCACCTTCACCCCCTTGACCCTGCCACCCTATGGCTGGGGTGGCAATTGAGTCACATTAGTGGGGAGGCCCATGATCTGTCATGCCTTCACCTCTCCTGTGGGGGCCTGGGCATGGGTACGAGGGGGTGAGAGTTAAGTGTGCATACCCTGTGGCATTTTGGGGAAGGCTATGGCAGCCACCGTCTCTGTTTGGGGACAGGAGCACCATGGTGCATTCAGGAGACCGTTCAGNNGGGGCTAACCTCTCACCCACTCCAATCCAGGTACCCCGCACATCCAGCACAGAGACTGCAATCCCTTGGAGATCACCCATCCATGGGTTAGAGCAGGGGTAATGTAGAAAGAGAAACTGATTTCCCCACTCATGGCTGGAGCACGGAGCTTCAGTCCAGCAGCAGGTGGAACACTCGAGGATACACTGCCAAGTATCAGGGCAGGGGCCTTGGGCACCTCTGAGAGTCCTCACTGCTCCCATAAGTATCGTCATGCCAAGGGAGAGTGAAATTGAATAGTAGATTAAAAGCGCTATGACAAGTCTAGAGAGAAACTCTAGAAGAAAGGGAAAAGCATTCTATGTGAGGACCTTTAGTGGTACATTTTCTCCAGTTTTTAGAACAGGGGCCCCCACATTTTCATTCAGAGCCAGGCCCCATAAATTCCCCAGCCAGTCTTGTCTGTCGATTAGATAATAATATCATATGAATGTTAATTTCCTGAATTTGATTATTATGGTACTGTGGTTATCTAAGAGAATGCCTTTATTTTAGGAAATTGAAGTATTTCAGAACTCTGCAACTTACTCTTACGTGCTACAGAAAAACATACTATGTTGGGGGGTTGTGGAGGGAGTGAAAGAAATGAAAGAAAATGTGGTAAATCGTAGAAGCATGTGATGAATAAGCACAGAGTACGCAGGGAATCTCGGCACTATTCTTGCAACCGTAAGTCTGAAATTATGTCAAAAGTGAAAGCTGAAACCAGGAATAAAATAAAGCATAAAAAAGAAGACGGAAGTCAAGGAGAAATAACCCCAACCACATCAGAGCTACCAGGAGGGTGGGATATGGTGTCCCGTGAAACCACAGGCCAAAGTGACAGAAACAACAAGGCGACTGTGTTATTTCACAGGGAACGGGAATTCCCCAAGACAGCTGGAGAACTGTCCTGTGATCGCGTTATCCGCACCTCACTGACATATTAATATGTTGAGAGATTTATGCTATTTCAAAGCAGTTTTTTTAAAAGACTTTATTTATTTGAGAGAGAGAGAGAGCACAAGCAGGAGGGGGGGCAGGTGGAGAGGGAGGCGCAGACTCCCCACTGGGGTGGGGTGGGGGGCTCGATCAATCGCAGGCCCTGGAGATCATGACCTGAGCCGAAGGCAGAGGCTTAACCCACTGAGCTGCCCAGGAGCCCCCTCGAAGCAGTTTTGAGTTCTACATCAGAGATCATGAATAAGCCACTGTAGAGGGTTCTGTGCTCCAAATCACTCAGCCAACCCAGGCATCTACCCGTGAGCCCATGTGGATTGCTACCTGGAGCTTGGCTGAAATGGGTCCTGTGGGCACCCGGGCCAGGGGGAGCCCAGCCTACTGACTGGAACAGCAAGCCTCCCGTTCCTGAGCTGTTGTTTCAGACTGACGGCAGCTGCCTTCTATCGCCTCTTCCCCTGTGCCAAGATCCTGCCCATAACCCTAAAACTAACCCTCCCGCACCCATAAGAAACCACAGGCTTCAGATTGTCCCGTGAAAAATTTCCAGAGGGGCGTTTATAGCATGAGGGGCCAAGCACTGGGCACGGAGCAGCCCTGGGGGTCCCATCTTCGTGTGCAATGAGCTCACCCCAACAGGTCTGGTCTGGCTGGACCCTGGCTGCAGGGAGCATACAGAGACTTCTGAGTCTAGGACCTCCTGGCTCTGCAGGCAGGACCTACAGTGCTATGCTGCTCTGTGGCTGAGGGGGTCTCTGCGGCTCCCCCCAAGTACCTTTCACAGCTGAGCAAACCAGACCCTCACCGTCAGGCTGCGGCATCGAGTGGAAGGTTAGCGTTCGGTCAGCCGTCACTCTGTTCCTATGCTTTTCTCACCCTCTCACTTTTGCCATGACCCCGCGGTAGAATTACCAACTGGGGCAGGAGGTGGGGTATTTGTTGTGTTTGCAATATGATAGTTTCTTGAGTTAGTTTCCCAAAGATGCGTCCATGGGAAGGACCGGCAGCCCACACAGCTGGTACAGCTGAGCTGCGGTAGGATCGGGGCGTCATTCCGGGGTGGGGGGTAGGGGGGCTGGCCATGGGTACAAGGGAATGAGAGTTGCCACTAGATGAAAAAGCAAGAACAAAAACGCATTTTTTCCCTGCCCAGTGGCGGTAGTATAACGGCTCTCCTTGCTCCCACACCGCCCCCTAGAGTCTATTCTTAACATAACAACCGGAAGGATCTTTCAAACAAAAGTCCGAGTCTCCGCTCAAACTCCTCTCCTAGCTCCTAAATTCCCTGGAATAAAAGGTAAAGTCTTTGCAGTGACCACAGCGCCCTCCATCATCTGTGCCCACACCTCTCTGAGCTCATCTCCCCTTGTGCCCCTGACCCCTCATTTATTCCAACTACTTGAGCTCCCTGGATGTTCCTCAAATACCCAGGGCACTCTCTTTTTTTTTTTTCTTATAATAATTTTTTTTATTATATTATGTTAGTCACCATACAGTACATCCTTGGTTTTTGATATAAAGTTCAATGATTCATTAGTTGCATATAACACCCAGTGCCAGGGCACACTCTGACCTCAGGTCCTTAGCCCTGGAAGTTTCCTGGGCCTGGACAGCTCTTCCCATGGATTGTCACATGGCTCCTGTCCTCCTTCACTCAACACAGTACTTGAATGACGCTTAATGGATACCCTCTGTGAAATAAACACCCCCCACCTCTACCTCACCCCCTGGACTCCCTGGTCCTCTTACCCATCTTTATGTTACCACCTGCCATGGTATACATGTGTGGGTTCATTCATTTATTGACTGCTCCCCCACTACACACACACAGGCACACACACACATTCCATTTTGTTACCAAATCCCCACCACCTACAGCAGAACACATAGTAGGTGCTCAATAAATATTTACTGAGGGAGTGAATGGCTCTGTTTATGCTGTTCCTCAGGCAGGGCCACCTTCTACTGGTCTGTCTTTAGAACTTCCTTTTTAATGTAAATTCCTATTATCCCTTCAGCCCCGAACTTGCACTTTCCTGCAAAACAGAGACTTGTTTCCATGTGGGTGTTACCATACACAGCCCTCTGGACTGGAGACAGGGTGCAGAGGCATCAGCAAAGCCATCTGCTGTTGGAGATGGGACAGTAAGTGCGGGAAGACATCTGCCCTGGATTCTGGGGTAGTGGCAGGACTGGGGTGGGGGGCGCCGAGAGGTGCCACGAGGGTGAAACTCCCATCTGGAGCCAGCAGTCTCCCAGGATTGCTGGCCCCAGGAGCTGTCCTCCTAGCCCAAACTAAGCATTGCTGTGGCCTGGCTACAAGCACGTAGCCCGTCAAGACCTGGAAATGGGGAGGAAGGGACCAGTGCAGAGCAGCCCCTTCCTTCCTCTTCCCACTCCTCCACCAAAGATCCACAGAGTCCCCAACCTGCAGCGCCACTCGGCGACCAAAGTTGACCAAAGAAATGTCCTTGGCCAGGGTCTCCTCCAAACCCACACATTTTCTCACCTGACCCACTCCACCCCTCAACCCTCCTTTTCCAGATTCTTCCCTTTCATCACTGGGGCCCTCGGTAACCTCCACCCCTGATCCTCCCCACTTCATCTTCCCCAGGACGCCGCTGGGCCAGGGCCCCCTTGAAAAAGTCCCACCCCCTCTCAGGGTCCTGGTGGAGGGCCTGAGGGCCCATCTCCCTTGGACCCCTACTCAGGATGGTCCTGGGCAGCTTCTCATGCAGCAAAACCTCCACTACCATGTCTGCTATTCCACTACTGGCACTTTGTTTCTCGAGTTGAACTGGGAGTAGCAAATTCACCTGCTAGCCCTGATCGGTGGGTAGCTGGTAGCAGCTGCCTGGAGTGGTAGGGAGAGGAGCAGCATGAGTGCTAAAGGTTTGCGGAGTGGGTGATGGAGGAGGAATGATGGTGTCCATACAAAAGGCATACGCTGCCTGAGTTAGAGCTCTGCCCAGGGTTCTCTCCGAGTGCAAACCTGGGGCAGATGAGGAGAGAGTGGTGGGGGTGGCAGCCACACATTTGGTCCCTAGCAGCTCTACCGAGCCCATCAGCCCATCCCTGGATGCCTTTGCTGCTGCCTGCAAGGGCTAGGGGGACCCAAGCATGGGCAGGGACAGAAATCAGAAAAGGGAAAGCAGAGAAAGCTACACTTCCATCTGTCGCCAAGAGGCAGCCTTATGCACTGAACTCGGTCACTTGCTTCCAGGAGACTCATTCACCCTGCATCTTTGGGGGCGGCGGATGGAGAAGCCTTGGGGTCTGGCCTGGCTCGTGGCCTGGAGCAGGGACCCACAAAAGGATGAAAAAGATAAGCCCAGCCAAACACCAAGCCACCAAGGTTTTCTGTCTCCAGACCATCGCCCTCAAGCTGCCCTGATCGCTCACATCCCACGACGGGTGGAGCAGAGAAGGAGGGAGAAGCTGTCCTGGGGTGAGCAGAGGAGCATTGAGAGAAGGGGATAAAGAGAGAGGGGCATGCAGGAGGGCCAGAAAAAGAGGCGATGGGGGAACAGAGAGGGATGGAGGGATAGAAAGAGAACAAGGGGAAGAGAGAGACGAGAGAAAGGAATAACAGGGAAACCGGAGAAGAGGAAGAGAAAGAGCAAGAGAGGAGATGTGAGGACTGAGACCGAGCTAGGTCTCTGAAAGAACACACAAGAAACTGGTAGATTTGGTTTCACCCATAGAAAACAGCTAGGGGCTGGGGGGAGGGGGTCAAGCTTGAAGGACCCTTTCCATTGTCTTTTTTTTTTTAACCTTTTGAATTTTGGTCCCTGTGAATTTTGTATTTTTTTTTTTAACATTTTATTTATTTATGAGACAGAGAGACAGCCAGCGAGAGAGGGAACACAGCAGGGGCGTGGGAGAGGAAAAAGCAGGCTCATAGCGGAGAAGCCCGACTTGGGACTCGATCCCAGATCGCCAGGATCACGCCCTGAGCCAAAGGCAGACGCTTAACGACTGCGCTACCCTGGCGCCCCTGATTTTTGTATTTCTACAAAATAACGGTTTGATTTAAAAACCAACAACCAGGGGCCCCTGACTTTTGGTTTCGGCTCAGGTCATGATCTTGGGGGCCATGAGATGGAGCCCCCTGTCGGGCTCTGCACTCAGCAGGGAGTCTGCTTGGGATTCTCTTTCTCCCTCTGCCCCTACCCTACTCACTCTAAATAAATACACAAACAAACAAATAAATAAATAAAATCTTTTAAAAAATAAAGATATGGTGACTAACATAATATAATAAAAAAATCATTATAAAAAATAAAAAAATAAAAATAAATAAAAATAAATAAAAATTAAAAAAATAAAAAATAAAGATAAAACCCAACAACCAGGGGCACCTGGGTGGCTCAGTCAATTAAGCATCTGCCTCCAGCTCAAGTCATGATCTTGGGGTCCTGGGATAGAGCCCTGTGTCAGGCTCTCTGTTCAGTGGGGAGTCTGCTTTCCCTCTCCCTCGGCCCCTCCCCCCCAACTTGTGCTCTCTATCTCTCAAATAAATAAATAAAATCTTTAAAACAAAACAAAACAAAACCAACAACCAATCAAAGGACCCCAGCTTTGCCACTTTCTACCCATGTGGCTGCAAGCAAGTCACCTGGGAGACTCCTAGTCTAGAACTTGGACTGTCATCAGCCACACGAGGGTCGTTGTGGTTTGGGGAGATCTCACAAACAAATCTCCCAGCCCTGCGTCCCACACCCAGACGGGCGGCTGTTACCAAGCCCCCGGCAATGAATGGAAGGGACTTTGGAAGCATTCCATCCTGTCTCTGAGCCTGTTCTATCTTCCACCTCCCTCCTGCGGTTAGGATAACCCCCTACCTCCTGGGAAAAGGGCTACAACACAAGCTGAGCCCTAAATGTATGTTCATTGTTCCAGAGTTGATCCCGCCCTGGACTTCATGCCCGGATGACCTGATTGCCCCCCACGCCCCACCTCAACCCAGAGTCAGGGGAAGCAGGGACAGAATGAGTAAGAATGGAGGCCAGGCCCTGCACCCAGTGCTGGAAGCGGTCACTTTATTGGTTGGAAAGGGAAAAAGTGGTGCTCAGCTCTGGAGGGAGTGCAGAGGCCGGAAAGAGGGGAGGGTAGCTGGGCTGGAGCCAGGCAGGACCGGGCAGAAACTTCTACTCCCCCACTCCTTGGGCTGTGGTGGCTGGAGCTGGAGGAAGAAAATCATAACAATCCATCAAGGACAATATCCAAAATATGAGCCAAGAGGACCTGGAGCTTAAATTCTGGGCCAAAGCTCCCCCTACTCTCCCTTTCTGCTACGCACACACAGCAGAGCCTCGCCTTCCTGAGGCTTGGCGGCTCTGCCTGCACACCTCTGCAGGTCCCAGACTCACCTCTTCTGCGTCAGACCATCCTGGGACATACCTGGGCAAGCACGGCCCAACCGACCTCTGTAGCCTTCCTAAGGGACCATCGTCATTTGTCTCCCTACAAGGAGTCCCTCTACCACCAGGAAGTTCCACTGGGCCTCCTCCATTCCTTAAGGTTAAGCTGGGATTAGCTGGTCAAGGAGATCCTATTGATCCCATTTTATAAGCAAAATAACTGCAACTCAGGGAGGTAAAAGCTAGTCAAGTGTCAGAGCTGAATTCTGAACCTGGGTCTTCCTGGCCACGAAGGCCAGCCACGCCGCCGTGCCTCGGAGGCAAGGGATGGCTGGCATCGCTGGAGAGCTCTGGGCCCTCGGAGACCATGGTTCCTGCTCAGGCACTGAAAGGATCCCTCGAAATAGCAACCACAGGGCCTTGAGCACATCCTCCCCTCTCGGTGGTCTCGAGCTTCCCATCTGTGCTATACTCGGTCCCACCAGTGACCTGTCAGTCCCTGGGCTGAGGGCTTATCAAGCTAGCCCGCGATCAACAATGAGATTTCAACCAGAGGGCGCTTCCAGGTCCCTGCCCCCCCTGTACATCACCCCACTCCTGACCTTCTGGTCGTCCTTGAGGACGGGCCTAGGGTCATCCCTCTGCAAGGCCTGCTCTCTTCCCCCACCGCCCCACCCCCATCCCATGAGGTTTTCCTCCTCTGCGCCCACGGCAGTCAGCCCTTCCCTCACTGCAGCCCTGAGGACAGGCACTGGGAGTGTCCGTCCCTCCGTCCGCCTCAGCCACGGGGCTGCAAACTCTGTGAGGAAGGGCTGTGGTCACCTTCTGTCCCAGCATCTGACACAGAGACCTTGGCACAGCCCTGGATCTCCCAATGGGCCAAACAAACACGTGCTTTGGGTCTTGTATTTCTTTTCTTACTCACACTTACTCTAGGACTTAGTGCTGGTTTATTTTTAGTTGTAAGTAGGGGAAGAGAGGCCCGTAATCCTTTCCTTGCAGGGCCAGAGCCACCAGAGGTGGCCAAACACGGCCCCAGCCGGCCACCGAGCAAGCACTCATCACACTTCGAATACGCATTTGATGCCTGCCATATGTGTCCTGAAAAGCCAAGCTTTTGGGGACACTAAAGATCAGTCTTCAGCCTCCCACTGGCCACGTGCAAAGAGCTTCCCACCTCCCCACCGCCTCCAGGTACTGTTCACTGTCCCCTCTCTCAGGACACAGCTGCTCGTCCAGCTGTGACTTTTGAAGTGTATGCTAAGGAGACAGAGCAAATCTTCTCTTTCCCTCACAGCCCAATTCATCAGCAAATCCTGTCCCATCTACCTTCACATATGTCCCAAACCCAGCCACTTAGCTCGCCTCGTCTGTCATCCCCCACCCTCTCCCAGGAGCCTCCCAGCTGGTCTCCTGCTTCTGCCACTGCCCCCCAACAGTCTGTTCTCCACCGAGCAGCCAGAGCAATCCTTTTCAAATCTAAGCCAGAGCATGTCCATTTCCACGGAGGCAACGTCTCCGGGTCAGGACCAAAGTCCTATAATTACCTATCAGGCCCCTAAGGAGCCGCTCCACTTACCCCTGACCTTCCTCTTCCTGGGCTCTCCCTGCTCCCTTCCCAGCCTCCTGGCTTTTCCTGAAACACCAGGGACCCTCCTGCTTTTGTACCTGTTGTCCCTCACCTGTAAACCCCCCCCCC
>NW_024424675.1:33227415-33232979 GCF_017311325.1 Ursus maritimus | reverse complement strand
CCTTGTTTAAAAAAAAAAAAAAAAAGGCCACCCTCCTTCCTGCCCACCCTGCCCCACCCCCACCCCAGCACTCCCATCCCCCTTCTGCCTCCTTTTTCTCCAGGGCACTTTTCTCCTTTGAACAGTCTACAGACTATCCTTGCTTATGCATTTTTCTTTATGGTCCCTTAGCACGTAGACCCCATCAGAGAGACATTTTTGTCTGATTTGCTCACTCACAGACCACCCTCAGTACGCAGAGCAGAGCACGGCACATGCCAGACGCTCACCAGGGCCGTGTTGAGGGCATGAAGGCAAAGAAAGGGACTGAGAGTGAACAGAGATATGTTCGGCCAGGCCCTCCTTTTCTTTTTTTTTTTTTCTTTTTTCTTTCTTTTTATTTAATAATATTTTTTATTATATTATGTTAGTCACCATAGAGTACATCCCTAGTTTTTAATATAAAGTTCCATGATTCATTATTTGCGTACAACACCCAGTGCACCATGCGATATGTGCCCTCCTTACTACCCATCACCGGCCTATCCCAGTCCCCCACCCCCCTCCCCTCTGAAGCCCTCAGTCTGTAACAGTGAACACTTAATATAGTGCTTACTATATGCCAAGTACTATTCTAAGCACTTTGCATAGATTAACTTAATCTTCGTGGCTATTCTGTGAAGTATATGAGGAAACAAGCAAAAAGAAGCTAAGTAACTAGGACACCTGGGATCTCAGCAACCCTGGACAGCTGGATCCACCTGGCCATCTACTTCCAGATGTGAGTAGAACCACCACACTTCTGCTCTCACTGCTTAGAAGTGAAAAAAGGTTTAAAGGGAAGAAGAACAAAATTAGACCAACATTCAGAATGGTATGAAAGGAAGATATTCCGTAACTCCCCATTACTTGAAACACTTCAAAATCTCAAACTATATACCAGGCACTGGTCTTGGCAGAGGCCGAGCTGGGGGAAGTCAGTGCTCACCTTGGGGCAGGTACCCTGCTTTTCTGGGGAGAAAAAGGAGCAAGGGGAAGTGGGCAGAGAGGATGCCGGGAGATGAACACTTATCCACAACAGGATGTCCCCCTGCCCTCCCCCTGCGTCACAAACCGGACAGCTGCCTGCCGGCCTTGATCTCGGGGCGCCTAGGAAGACCGCCTGCAAACCCCTGCTCTTCCTGCTCCCTCCATCCTTGATGTTGGAACCACCCAACACCACGCTGCTGGCAGAAGTCAAACCAAGACCTGAGCCCGGTCTGTGACCGTCCATATGCGTGTGCGCACACACACACACACACACACACACATACACACACCCTATGCTCCACTTCCTGGGTCAAGAAGGGAGCTGGGCTCAAGTCCCAGGAGCCCCAAGAGTAGGCCCAGCCAAAGGTCAAACACAGGCACAGACCTGGCTGATCAGCTGCACAGGACGGGAGCGGCTGACTTCCCAGCATAGAGAAACCCACCCCCTTGAAAAGGGCAGGGGGGGTCTGGATACTGGCTTCCCTAGGACAAAAGGGAACCAAAAACTGGTTCCTGACAAAACACGGCACTGTGCACAGGGGATCCACTCTCTACAGAGACATTTTCCGTGTGTTATTTCATTTAGCCCCCATGTCAGTCCCAAAATGTTTGGGATCATCATTCCCATTTTGATGATGAGAAAGCAGAGGCTCAGAGACGTAAAGCAACTTGCTGAGGCTCACACAGCTGGCAGATGGGCAGAACAAAGATTCTAGTTCAGGAGGCCATCTGGCCCCATCCCTCTTCCTGCCTCAGTCTGTCCATCTGAGACCAAAACAAAAACAAAGACAAACCAGCAAAGATTGCACCTAACAGTAGGCACGCCTTCTGTCCCCCTCCACTTTACTCATCTGTCTCTCTGTCTGCCCCTCTCTCTTTCATTCTCAAGCCTCATCTCTCCTTCGGATCCTCTTCTCTCTGCTCCAGATTAGAAGCCTCCAGACACAGCAGCTGCCCCTGATGGGCCAGTCCTCCATCTACCTCCCAGATCCTAAGTCTGAGATCTCTAATTACAAACCCTCCCAGCATTTTGGGAGAAATAACGGAGAGGGAAAACCACCGGGGCTGTATTCTGGCTAAAGACCAGTAATCACAACAGCTTGGTGCCGCAAGTCACATCCCTGCTTCTAGTCCTCAGTTTTTCCCTGTGGAAAATGAGAAGCTTGGGTTTCATGTCGTCTAAGGCCACTCCCTGCTCTGATGCGCGTCCCCATAGCCTGGGGGAGAGAGGGAGCTCCAGCAGGACCTTTCGTGGACCACCTGCGCTTTCGCATAGTTCTCTCTCTCAATCTTTCGAGTGGAAGAGATTGTTTTAAATACAGGAAGAGCGGAGGGGTGCTCAGAGAGGAGTCCTGATTCCTTCAAACCAGCCTTCAGAAGGGGCAAAAGTTGAACCCGCGCCCCCCCCCCCGCTAGGACTCCTGCCGAACCACGGAGCGACGGTGTAACCTTGGGCAAGAGCTTCTCTGTCTGACGCTCACAACCACATCTTTAGGATGGGCTGGGCGCTCTCCTTAATGTGTAAAGTCTCTTTCCGTCCGGACAGAGGAATCCGGGGAGTCTTGCTAGGCCAGGCGCTCCAAGTCCTGCCCCCAGAGCTGGGGGAGGCCCCAGGGGAGGGACTCCGAGAGGGCTGAGCGCCTCAGGTCTCGGGACCCAGCCCTCTCGCCAACCCCGGGCTTCCCCGCGGCTCCAACCGGCCGGGGAGGAAACTGTGAACCGGGTGCCTTGACCTCCGGGAACACCGTCCCAGCTGGTGCTTGCCCGGAAACCGTCACGCACCAGGGAATGGAATCCAGCCAGGGGTGGGGGACCTCCCCCCGCCCCCAACCCCCGGCTGATTTTCAGCGGCGCCTTTGTCTTCCCGGGGCCCCGCGAGGAAGCACACGACGGATCTGGTTCCATCCGCCTCGACTCTGCAGGGGTCCCTGGGGTGGGGGTGGGGGGGCTGTTCCCGGATCCCGGCGCTCCGCCCCCTCCAGCCCACAGCGCCCTTCCCCGCCCCGCCCGGGGCGCCCCGGGGTTACCGTTGGGCAGGTGGCACCTGGTGGCGCAGCCGGCCTGGCAGCACTTGAGGTTGCCGGCGCATTGGGCATCAGAGAGGCACTCCTGCGTACAGTTCAGATCCGCCTGCAGCTGGGGGCACACGCCGGGCTTCTTCGCGTCTTCACCTGCGAGGCGCACGGTCAGTCCCGCGCGGAGCCCTAGTCCCGTCGGACGCCCTCCTCCTGCTCCAAGGAATTCTCAGTCTCTGGCCCTAGGCATCCCCTTTACGGCCTTCAGAGGGCCCCACCTCCAGGCCTGGGGGTCCTGACACCTGGAAGTACGGGGGTTACCTAACCCTCATCCTCAGAGTCCTCCATCTTTAGGGGACCCCCGCACAGCGGAACACCCAAGAGCTTCCGATGTCTAGGCAGAGGGTCCCCTCACCGGCCACTACGTCTCCACCTTTAGCACAGAGCCTCTGTCCCAAATTTCAGCCTTCAGTGGTCTCCCCCACCTCCAGCACATTGGACCCCACGCCCTAAGCTCCACGGGTCACCACCTTCAGGAACTAGGGAATCCTCCAATTTTAGTCTTCACGGGTCTCCCTACTTCCGCCCCAGGAATCCCCACTTCTTCAGCTCCCAGAGAGGCTACGTGCTCCTCGGCCGGGCCCTGTCCTGGCGCGGCCCCTCTGGGCGCCCGGGGTGTCCCCGCCCTGCTCACCTGGGACCCGGGGGAGGCCGAGCAGCAGCAGGCCGAGGAGGAGGGCGACGGCGAGAGGAGCCGGGCGGCAGGCGGGCATGGTGCTGCGGCGGGGCGGGGTGCGGGTGTGAGCCGCCGCCCGGATGCGGGGATTTAACCACGCGCGCGGGGGGCGTGGGGTAGGGGTGGGGCCGCGCCGCGGAGGGAGGGGGCTCAGTGGCCACTGCGGGCCGGCTGCCACCTCAGGCCATTTCACAATCCCCTGGGATCAGGTGTCACTCTTGGCCCCGGTGGGAACCAGGAACCTGAGCAGATTCCAGGCCTGGCGCAGCTCGACCAGCTGCAGCCGGACCCTTGTCCGCTCCTCCCCGCCCTCCTCCCCGCGGGGGCCTGAGTGCAGGGCTGCGGCGGCCAGGGCTGGGCCCAGGACTCCTGGGTCTCCCTGTAATGCCCGGGGAGGGAAGGACAGGGTCTACGGGGAGGCAAATAGAGCCTGGGGATTAAGTAGTTGGATTTGGGCCAGCCAGATCGGAGCGCAGATCCCTGTTGAAGGATCTGAGACGGAGGCCTAGTGTAGTGATACCGAGCGCATAGTAGGGGCTACAGAAAAAACAGTTGTTGTTAATAAATGTACCTGTCTGACGCAAGAAACACAGGCCCATGAAACTGAAAAGCCTATTAACAATCTCAAGCCATTTTGGATGCGTCCTTCTCTCTTCCTCTCTTTTTGTTTCTTGTCTTGTCTTTTCTTTTCTTCTTTATTGTTTTCCTCCTCTTTTCTACACCTACACTCTATCAGGGCTGCCTGTGTCCCAGGCTCTGTACTCTCTGGCTCATGGAGTCTCACAGATCTTCCCAGAACACTAGGAATAGAGAGTTACTATTATCATCCGCGGCATATGCCAGATGAACCAGACCTTCTAAAGGTTTAGACCCTTCCTCCAAAGTCCCATGTCAAGCTCTAGAGACAAGGTTTTGAACCGACTTCTCCTTCCTCCAAGCCCTTTTTTTCCTCCCCATTCCGTCATAAATATTCACTAGGTGCTTACTGTGTGACCCTTATAGAGCAAAGAATTGGGGTAGAGAAAGTAATTAAAGGAGCCGTGTGGCCCTGACTGTGGGGTGGGGTCTGGTGTGACTCCCATCTTCATTGTTTCTGAGCTGAGGAACCTTGAATGAATCACTTCTCCCCTCTGAGCTTCCCTTCTGCCATCCACAAAGATGATGGTAATATACGAATTCAGGGAGGACATGAATACACTGTTCCCACCGCGGAATAGCTGTGTACTCATCGAGGGCCAGGTCCGCGTGATTGACGCAGGAACTCCAGCCCCGACACGTAGCAGGTAGTAGGTCAATGGCTGTGAGTGCTTGCTGAATGGTGTCTCCTATCAGGAAGGAGCCTGATGAGTATATCCCGAAGCCTTAGAGTCCAGGCTGGCAAATGCCAGAACAGAGTTACCCAGGGTGCTAGACAAGACCCTTCCTGCTCCAACAATCTGAGATTCTGTAAGCCCCAGGAGGTGTTTGCTGCTGGAGGCTAGAGGGCATCTGAGGCACTGCCCATGGGGATGACAGGTGAGTAGGGCTTCGGTGACATGAGTGTATCAGGCCACTGTCCCTACAGGTGACTCCTGGTAAAAGAGGCTAAGAATGCCTCCCCCAGGGGCATCTGGGTGGCTTAGTGGGCTAAGCAGCTGCCTTCGGCTCAGGTCATGATCTCAGGGTCCTGGGAGGGAGCCCCACATTGGGATCCCTGCTTAGTGGGGAGTCTGCTTCTTCCTCTCCCTCTGCCCCTCCCCCTTGCTCATGTTCTCTCTCTCTCTCTCTCTCAAATAAATAAATAAAATCTTAAAAAAAAAAAAAAA
>NW_024424675.1:33177574-33227405 GCF_017311325.1 Ursus maritimus | reverse complement strand
AAAAAAAAAAAAAAAGAATGCCTCCCCCAACTTCTCATGCCCATCCTGGGGAATAGAGGGGTACCATAGTTGGGAGGGGCGAGGGCTGTTTACTCTGAGCTCAGAGAACAGTCAACAGCAATGAGGCAGGAGGGGGGGGGTGGACAGCACTGGGCACACTCCTGAAACTCAGTGCAGGGCATACAGAGGACACTTTCATGAGCAGCAAGTTTTAGCCTTTGGACCCAGTTGGCTGCGGGACATTCAGCCTTGGGCACAGCTTCCAGGACATACCCAACTCCCCCGGGCGGGAAACTGCCCAGCCACACCCCTCCCCAGCATTCCTGGGTTCCCCGCTGGTTGGCCCTCTCTTTTTGCAGGAATGCGGATCAGTCTGAGGCTAAGTGGATGGGGTGCCGCAGAAGATGGAGAGGTTTTCTCTGCCAATGTTTCACTTTTGTGATGCTAGGCTCTGTGCTAGGAACATTCGTGTATTTTCCCTTCTCCATAAAAAGTTAAATGGTCAGAGGCTTTAGAACCAAACACATTCAGGTCTAAGCCGGCGATTGGCTACTTCCTGGTGTTAAATAACAAAAGTTAAACTGAGTACAGTTTAAAGATCTAACTGGCTTTATTAATCGATTCGTGAATCAGGCAGCATCCCACCTAGCGGATAGAGGGGAGCTCCAAAGGGCTACAGAAAAGCCAAGATTTTTAAAGGTAGAGAAGGAGCAGAAAAAAGGAAATTATTAACAAAGAATCTATTGTTTTAGGCAAGTTCACCCTCCCCAGAGGAGCGGAAGGGGTCTATCAATAAATTTCCCAGCACTGAGCAGGGTATTCCCATGTTGACGAGTAAAACGTTACATTTCAAGGGGGTTGAAACTACATACGGTCAGGTTAGCTATTAAGTCTTGGTTTCCTGACTTGAGGCCTGAACCTAAGTGAAGCCATTTTGGGGCCTGTGGTTTTCTTTTTAACGATGACTCCCTTTTGATCAGACTCTCAGCTTAACTGAGAGATGTGCTCAAAATGTAAGATACTGGCATCACTCTCAGCTCTGGGCTGTAGTCCTCACTGCTCCCGTTGACCCTGGCGTAGTGTTCACAGGTCATGATGTTTTTGCTTAACTGCTGTGATATTCAGAGGTTATGACTTCAGGTTCACATGCTTTAAATCGGTCATTTTCTTTGCTCCTTTTTTGACGTTTCCGTCTTAGGGAGATCTTTTGCATGGTGGTTAGTGGCTATGAACACACATTTAAAGCTTTTGAGAGACTAGAACACAGCAGGAAGATTATTATGATTATTATAAACAGGATAATTCCCAATATTTGGGCTGCGCTTCAAAGCCATGGTCCCCAAGACCCAAAACAATCAAAATTAAATAAGTCAGGACGCCTGGGTGGCTCAGTTGGTTAAGCATCTGCCTTCGGCTCAGGTCATGATCTCAGGGTCCTGGGATGGAGCCCCACATCAGGCTCCCTGCTCAGCAGGGAGTCTGCTTCTTCCTCTCCCTCTGTCCCTCTCCCTGCTCATTCTCTCTCTCTCTCTCTCTCTCTCTCTCAAATAAACAAATAAAATCTTAAAATATATTAAATGAGTAAAAAAAAAAAAAGACCCCACTGAAAGAATCGCTCTTTTAGTCCAGGCGGCTGCTCAGTGATCTAATGTAATTCGGTTTTGACTTCCGCAGAAGTGCTAATCCAGGGATCACAGGTGGTGTTGGCCACAGCAGACACCTCCTGGTTCAGCTAAAAGATAATCAAGGGCTATTTTATTATCAAGAACAACTTTGGCCAGAGAGTCTAAGGATCTTTGTCGGGCAGCTGTTGCTTTAACAGCACATGTTGCAACAATTTCAAGATTTAAGAAGTTCCCGATCACAGCCTCATTTACATTTACCCTTAATCAGGGAGGTAGGAACCTGCCAAAAGGAGTGAGTCCTGAATCATGAAAGCCTCCTGGCAGATCCTTTTTAACTCCCGATGTAAATTTAGGGAATGTCTTATTTTGCTTGAGAAAAGCTAAGGACACAGATTTTCCCCTAACCTGAAATAAAGAGTTGTTTTAAATTCTAGGCGTTTACCCCCTTCGGAGTGGCCCGGGAGATAGATGAGGGTGTTGTTTTCCAGGCCAACGCCAGAGTAAAGGAAAGAAAAGGAAGGAGGGTGTCCTGTGTAGTTACAGTATGAAGTCGATCGGTCATCTTGGGTGGAAGCCATCTACCTAGAAGTCGGCTACTTCTCTCCTCACCAGCATTTGCACAGGATCAGGTAGCAGGGGGAGGCTCCCTTAGCTGTGTGATGTGTACCCATCACAATACCTTCTAGTTTTGCAGGAACTAGGCAACACTTGGTAGGGTCCTTTCCAACAGGGCTCGAGGGCTTCTTCCTCTGAAGACGTTTCTAGAATACCCAGTCACTGGGCTTTAGACTGTGACCAACAGGTTGTTTTGAACTGGGATGGGAAGGCTTCTTTAACCTGTTGAGGACAGACTTGAGCGTAAGACTTTAGAAGCTTACAGTAGCTGGGCGTACTGGAACAAGACAAAGGATCAGAGGAAGTTTGTACGCTGATGGAATTCCAAGAAGTCTGCAAGATTTTCAGGAAACGTTTTATGATTTGTCCAGTGAAGTGGGAGCTTGATCACTGGAGATTATAGAAGATATATCCCAAGTGCGAAACACATTTTTAACAGTTTTCTCCCCACACTGTGAGGGCATCTGCCTTGCACCAGGGAAAAGTTTCAACCCATCCAGAAAACGTACAAGCAAGAACAAAAACATATTGGTAACCCATACTTGGTGGCAATTAAAAAAATCCAGCTGCAATCAGAAAGAACGAGTTCTCAACATTTGCTACAACATGGACAGCACTGGAGGAGATAATGCTAAGTGAAATAAGTCAAGCAGAGAAAGACAACTATCATATGATTTCTCTCATCTATGGAACATAAGAACTAGGATGATCGGTAGGGGAAGAAAGGGATAAAGAAAGGGGGGGGTAATCAGAGGGGGAATGAAACATGAGAGACTATGGACTATGAGAAACAAACTGAGGTGGGGAGAGGGGAGGGGGGGGGGGGAATGGGATAGACTGGTGATGGGTAGTAAGGAGGGCACGTATTGCATGGTGCACTGGGTGTTATACACAACTAATGAATCATCGAGCCTTACATCGGAAACCGGGGATGTACTGTATGGTGACTAACATAATATAATAAAAAATCATTTAAAAAAATAAAAATAAAAAAATAAATTGCTAAAATTCAAAAAAAAAAAAAAAATCCAGCTGCAGGTGTTCAAAGAGTCCAGCGGAAGGAGGTCGGAAGGCCCTGGAGACAAAAACAGTTTTTCCAAGATTATGGACCTGACAGGTCAGACATTGCTGATAGACTGGGTTTTTTGTTTTGTTTTGTTTTGTTTTTGCTATATTTGCTATATTCTGTATCCACCAATGTCCATTAATAATTTGAGTCATCTTAAGTGCCCTATGGTGGGTGAAGGAATGCAGACACCAAAAAATGGGGTTTGTCAGGGAGCCAGGAAGAACCAAGCAGTTGTCTTGGTTTTTGCATAGCTCTGTTTGTTTAATTTACAGCCATTGTTGAAGTTACACAGCCATAAAAAAAAAAAAAAATGGAAATCATGCCATCTGCAATACCATGGATAGAACTAGAGAGTATTATGCTAAGCGAAATAAGTCAATCAGAGAAAGACAATTACATATGATCTCACTGATATGCAGAATTTAAAAAACAAGACAGAGGATCATAGGGGAAGAGAGGAAAAAATAAAACAAGACCAAACCAGAGAGGGAGACAAACCACAAGAGACACTTAATCTTAGGAAACAAACTGAAGGTTGCTGGAGGGGAGGAGGGAGTAGGGATGGGGTGGCTGGGTGATGGACGTCAGGGAGGGTATGTGTTGTGGTGAGCGCTGTGTGTTGTGTAAGACTGATGAATCACAGACCTGTACCCCTGAAACAAATTATATATTATAATGTTAATAAAAAAAATTTACAGCCATTGTTCATGCACCTTAATTTCTCTGCTTGAAGAGCTGACTGTTGCCATGTTACCAGGACATCAGGATGGCAAAGGTCTGGCAATGAGGGGCCATTACTGTAGAAGCAGAATGGACTTTA
Organism: Ursus maritimus; assembly: GCF_017311325.1. NCBI lineage: Eukaryota > Metazoa > Chordata > Mammalia > Carnivora > Ursidae > Ursus > Ursus maritimus. The sequence goes on along the minus strand of NW_024424675.1, from coordinate 33,223,276 downwards.
CCCCCATGTGCCACAACCTACAAATACAACATAGAGAAAGCTTAGTATTACTTCTTATTTGACAATGCTTCCCACGCAACTGGACATGTCACGTAAGCCTAATCAGTTTAGCCAATCTTTTGGAATGTTCGGGGTCAAAAAGACTGAAGCAGACCAAAAGTCTAAAAAAACCTTGATCCTTTTAACAGAGAGAAACCCAAATTCTAATGTTGCTCCAGCTTACTCTTGATATTAAATCCAACTCATTCCAAAAGAAATTGTGCAAAAGATACAAATAAAAATTCACTAGTAAGTAAAGTAAAAGAATAAATAAATCCGACCAAACAAAAAACCAGCAAAACCCCCACCTTATTCATTCCAATCTTAGTCAGTCCTGACCTCGCATAAAATTCCTTCCTAAAGGGGGCGCCCCGGTGGCCCAGTAGTTGAAGTGTCCGACTCTTGATTTCTGCTCAGGTCATGATCTCAGGGTCCTGGGATAGAGCCAGCGGTGCGTTCCATGCTCAGTGGGGAGTCGGCTTGAGGATTCTCTTTGCCCCTCCCCCAGCTTGTGCGCGTTCTCTCTCTCTCTAAAATAAGTAAATCTTTTAAAAAAATTCCTTCCCTAAGATTTTTTTTTTTTCATGGAACTTCTGCAACTTTCTTTTTCACATTCAATGTTGTCCTCAGTTTTCTCTCTTTAAAAAACCACGCCTGGGGCGCGTGGGTGGCTCAGTCCTTGAGAGTCTGACTCTTGATCACTGTTCAAGTCATGATCTCACGGTCATGAGATGGAGCTCCTCACTGGGCGTGGAGCCTGCTGAAGATTCTCTCTCCCTCTCTCACTGCTCCTCCCCCCCCAAATAAATAAATAACCAACCACCCTCATTTAGGACAAAATACTTTCTTTTCCCTCAATAAAAATGCATTTCTGTTCCTCACAATTTACTTTCTTGCATTGCTGTTTCCTTTATTAGAATCTTTAACTCTTAGAAACCATAATTGCTACTGAAAGCTAATAAGTCAGCAATTGTGTCTTGTTACACCATCATTCTCAAGATTGGCATATTAATAAATGCATTTCATAATTTTTAGAAACGTACTTTTTCATACTACAGTATAGTCTTTTAATGAAACATGTTTACTAACAGACCCAAATTTATCTTTAGTTTCTCTGTAATAAGGAAGCCAAAATTCAGTACGTTCAGTAATTAATGTTGCAGTATTTTACCTTATTTGGAAATGATCTAGATCTTTAATGAATTTAACTTATCACTTAACCAAACAGCAAAACTTTAAGGTGTTGGGTTACCAAAAAGATTTGGGAGACTATTCCAAGTTTACTTAAAAATTGTTTTATTTTATTTACACCTGTTTAATCTTATTAGTAACAATTATGCTTCGATGACCCATAAAAACTTTGTAAGATATCAAAGTCAGTCATTCTCCCAAGCTATTTAAAAAATTTTTTCTTTTGTAACAGAGATCATATCAACTTATTTAACTGAAGTCAACCCAGGCAGAATAATAAAAGTCTTAATTTTAATACTGATAACTCTGAAGACATGTCTATTTTTTAAAGTTTATTTATTTTTTTAATAATCTCCACACACAGCATGGGGTTCAACCTCAAGACCCCGAGATCAAGAGTCACACTCTCCTTGGACTGAGCCATCCAGGTGCCCCAAGGCATGTCTATTTTCCATAAACAAACAATCGAATGTTTTCCCAGATTAGGTGAATTTGAAAAAAAAAAGGGGGGGTTAGTTTCTACCTTTCCGAGAGTTTCAGAATGCCCAATCCTTACAAGCGCTTACTTCCAAACCTATTAAATGGGGCTTTTCTACAAATTAATATCAGGGGTACCACCCGGAAGTAGAACAGTAGCTCACGTTTACAACACACCATAAACACACAGATGGAAAGACCTTACCGTTACGAATATGCGTGAAGAAGATTTTTGAAATTTGTATTTGTCCCTGGAATTAATCTTAAAGAAGCTGTAGGAGAGTTGGGGAAAGGGGCCTTTTACCAGTCTGTATTTTAAAAAGCACCCCCCCCCCCTTTCTTTTCCTCAGTCTCAGCTAATTGTGGGCTGTGTTCACATTTCAAAGACATGATAAGATGTATAACCTTAAGGGACAGAGGAAGAATGCAAGTGTTTCTTTTGTGTGTGTGTGTGTGTGTGTGTGTTTATTTTTTGTATTTTTTCCTCAGCAGTGTGATGGTGTTTCTTATTACATCTAACCTTTCTCAGTGTACATAATATAATAAAAAAATAGTATTAAAAAAAAAGGTAGGCACACTGCGAAAGGTTAGAATGCAAGTGTTTCTGAGGACGACTTTGGTTTTCTAAAGCCGGTAATTTACAAGCCGTTTAACATAAATAGGGAAAGTTTAGGGATTGATGAAGGAAGAGATAAACTTCAAACTAGCCCCCAGAGCTGCAGCTCTGGTTTTGTAAAGATTTGTAAAATGTGGAAAATTGCTTTCAATACCTCAAAGAAGTGCTTTGTCACTTCAATGTCCTCACCGGTTGATTCACCTCTCCAACTCCCTTACCCTCACCTTGCTTCTTCCCATCTGAGTACGTAGTTGTCATTTTAAATATCTCTGGCAATGTCGAATAACTGCCCTTGGTCCCCAAAGACGGTGCAAAGAATATTACCTTTCCAAAATCCAAAGTCACCCCCAGTGAGAGCCCAAAGAAAGAACCAGCCACCTGCATGCCCAGGCAGGCAGAAAGCCCAACCCAGTGGCGAGGATACAAGGCAAGAAGACACTAGCTATCTCTGGGAGAGAAAGGGTCAATAACCAGTGGGTCCGGATTTGGAAAGGAAGGGACAACGTGCACTTTTGTTTTCCTCTCTCAACGGGCTATTACAGAGATGATTCAGAAGAGATGAGTCTTTTAAGAATTTTCACGCTTTGCTGGCTCCTGCCGGTTTTCGCAGGATCCCCTCCACAAGGCTCTGGTATTTACGGGTTTCCCCTTGGCTGTTTAGGGGAATAATGTAGCAATTGCCCAGAGAACCCCTCAGTTCTGACAACTCTACAGGTAGATGGGGGGAGGGGGGAGTTCGTAAGTCCATTAACTTGGTGGACTTTTGTCTAGGGTGAGTAGTCTTTTCAGAGCGGAAAAACCATTGAGAGAGAGGATTGGTAGGATGAGCATTCAGAGGGGGACAGAGGGGAGCAGGGGGTTATGTCAGTCTTACAGCCTTTTGTCTTAGGTCCCTCTTCCATCGTTAAGTCTTAACTAGCCTTTTGCGATGAATCTCTTCATGAAACTACTTTGGAATTTTGAAAGCTTTTGGAGGCTTCTGCTTGCCAGTTAAGATAGGGTTCCTATTTTAATTTGCGAACCCTTGCTTTTGACGGCACTTCTTACATGATCTTACCTAACTGGGACATTCTCCATAACGGCCATGATTGTATTTCTGGGTTGTAATTCCCCGGAGGGCAGGCAGCAGTTTGGTAAGACCCTGGCCCCAGATAGAGCAAACCCACATTTCTGTCCAGCAGCTTCTAGCTGCAAATGGGGTGCAATTCACATTTCTTTCCGGCTTTATTTGGGGGGCCCCAACCGGATGGCTACCAAGCCAAGTTCCTTAGGACACAAACAAGCTTTGTCAGATTGTAAAACATCCGTGTTTGCTGGATGTCTGTAACTTCCAGGGTATAGTTCTCGGACGTAAAACAAGCACGTGTGCTGGAAGGTGGCACGCTTGCCCCTAGAATTTAAGGGTCCCATTCGCTCAGGCTTTGGGTTTCTCGGAGCCGAACTAATAACCAAAAAGGATGTCCCGAGGGGTTAGTGATGGTGTGTAGACGTCTTACAATGTACCTCGTTGCCCAGAAATATTCTTGAGGTTGGCTGGTAACCTGTGTCCATCGAACCCGTTCTGTGACCAGCTTACTCCACTACCACGAAGCCTTCTTGAGGTGGCAAGACCTCTCACAGCCTTTAAATGCTCTACCAGTACCCACCAATTTCTTTTTTCCCCTTTTTTCTTCTTTTGCTTTTTCTTTTCTTTCTTTCTTTTTTTTTTTAGGGCTCTTTGGTTTCTGAGATACCCTGTAACAATAGCCTATCTACACAAAACAAGACAAGCAAAGCCGCGCCTTAATGTGCCGGGGAACCGAGAGCTCATGCTGCATCACGGTCTACAAGAAGGCCACTTGCCATTTCTACCCATCTCACCCTGTCCAAACATTAGCATGACCCCCCTTTCATATATTCCACCCATTCTCCCCCTGCAACTACATACGGGTGCTCCGGTGAACACCCCCCACCAAGCTTTCAGCCAACAGCCAGCTTCAGATGCCAGGTAGCCACTGTGGACGTCTGTCTCCATCAGGCTTTCCCATGACTGCAGCCTCAGCCACCATCTGACCTCATAAAGATCCCAAGCAAGAACCACTCAGCTGATCCAAGTCCACCGACAGGACCATGAGAAATAATACGACATTGTTTAAAGCTGCTGAGTTTTGGGGTGGTTCATGACACATCAATAGAGGACCAGAACAGGGGTAAGCCAGAGGGGTACGATATCTGCTCTCACGGAGCCTACTCTCTAGTGAAAAAAAATAAGCAAATAAATCAGTAAATGGAAAATATCACTGCCGACGTGGATAAATGCTATAAAGAAAATAAAGCAAGGCCGTGTAATTGTAAGTTGGGGTTGGGGGAAACCAGGGGTGGGCTCTCTGAGCAGGTGACATTTGAAGTGATACCTGAATGACGTGGGAGATCTATCCATATGATCACCTGGGGGCTGAGTGTTGAGGAAAAGAAAGAAAAAACAAAAGGTTAAACTCCTGGCACAGTCATCTTTGTGTGGTAGACAGTCCTTTTCCAAGATCTAGATCTTTTCAGAAGTGGTGGAAATAGGCAGCTGGGGTACTTTTGGTCTAGACCGATATTCAACATAGCCCAGATAATATGCAGAATATTAAATAGTTATACTTCGCTAATGACGGTTAAATAGAACGATTCAAGCCATTTTTATAGTGGTGATGCACAATATTCCTTACATAAGGACTCTATCATAGTATTCCTTCAGTAAAATACGTATAATTGACTGTCCGTGATGAGCAAAAACTGGGTTATTTGTCACTGGGCGGATGTGAATGCTTAGGGATGAAATTCAATGCTCCTATCATACCAGCTCACTATCACCAGCGCTGTTTTCACCCTTGTGGAGTGAGTCACACGCCGGGAATGTGAACATCAGAACCGCTCCCCAGTCTGCCTTACCTTTCACCTGTTCACGGATATGTACTTACCAACGATTGTTTAAAAGAGTTGTAGAATAGGAAAATGAAGCATTCGTTCACCATTTACTACGGGATTGTAAACCCGAGGTTTTCAACAAAATAAAATGCCACTGTTAAGAAAAAAAAAAAAAAGGTTAAAGCAAGTCCAAAGGCTCTGAAGTGGGAACAAGCCTGATGAACGCCAAGAACAGTAAAAAACCAGCATAGCTGGAGCAGAGTGAAAGTCAAAGTCCTAAAAGGCGAAATCTAAGAGCTTTGCAGGGACGAGCTCTTGCGGCGCCCTGCAGTGCGGGAGGACCTTCTCAGCGCCATGGAAGTCACAAGCTACTTTCAGCCAGGAGGTAGGGGCAGGAAACCATCTGATTTATTATTTTGGAAAATCACTCCACTTGCTCTAAAAGAATGGATTGTAAGAGGGCAGCCATAGACACTGGAGATAGAGTGAGGAGACTTTTTTTGCAGTTGACTGAGCAAAGGATCATTGGGAATAGTCCCTTATATGAGGCAAGCAAGCATGAATTACCTGGTGCTGGTCAGTCCATCACATGTGGAAGACAGAGCTAACTTAGGAGACGTGTCCCCCGAAAGAAGATACAGTCACAGAGAGGGGCTGTGGCGTTCCTGATTCATCATGCAGTTTCTAGCTTTTGTACTGGAAGTTTCTACTGGAACACTAGCTCTTGGAGCTCTGAGCTGCCATGGAGGAGATCTGACCGGCCTGCGGCTGCCATGTTATAAGCAACCCTAAGGCACATGGAGAGGCCACAGGGTAGGCACTCTGCGCCACAGTCCCGGGTAACCCAGCCTTTCAGTACTCCCAGCCCAGAGGGTGAGTGAAGAAGCCACTAGATGATTCCAGCCTCAGATGGAGTCACCTTCAACTGTTTGAGTTTTCCCATATGAGGACCAAGGCTTTATGAAACAGAGACAAACCATGCTCCCTGTGCCTGGTCCCAAATCCTGACCCATGGAAACCATGAGCATAGGAAAGCGATGGCCATTTTACACTAGCTTTAGGCTGGTTTACTCCGCCAATAGGTAACTGGAGAGGGGAACAAAGTTGGCAGGGTTTTTATAATCCTATTGGCCTTGTGAGCGAACTTTGTAGAATGAGAATAGGCTGTCTATCAGTTACTGAGGCCAGCCCACAGACACCATTCTGCAGCAGAAGTGAAGAAGAAAGAGCAGCCAATGGTTTCATTATTTGCAAATGACCCCTACTCCCCATCCTACAAGAGCAGCTAAGAGCAGTCATTTGGCCATTCGGAGTCCAGAAGACCGGGTTTGAAGCCCAAATCTCCGCTTCCTAGCTCTGGGGTCTTAGGCAAGTTATTTCACCCCTCTGAGCCGCAATTCCTTCATTTACAGGCTGAAATAGTACTTCTAACCTCGTAAGGTCCACATGGATTAAGAGAGAGTTTTTCACAAAGCCTCCAGGACAGTGCCAAGAAGTGAGCAACAGATGTTGTCAAAATGCCCTGTGGGTGCCCTGAGGCTCCGTGTACCCGGCCCTGCTTCGTCCCAGGGGCTCCAGTGATGTCACCGCCCTTCCTGCTCAGGAAGCCTCAGGTTTGGAGGGAAGATGCTCTGCGCGTGCACTGTGCCCCAGGACAAACACCTAAACACTGTTTGCCTTTTCAACGTCCACGATGTGAAGTAGAAAGACAGGAAGAAGGAAACCCTTCCTCCCTCCCCCAACAGCCTTTCCCGGGGTTTATCTAAGCTTCTCCCCCGTGCGTTCCCGGGAGGTGGGCAGGGCGGATGGATCACTCCCACCGCACAGAGGGAGGACCTACAGACGAACTGATGAATCTTAGATCAGGCAGCCTGACACCGGTCCGGAGGGCAGCTGCATACACAGCCAGTGCCCCGGGAACTGGTGTGGAAGGCTCCACAGAGTCGTCTCTCCCCCATGAGAAATCTATCAGTAAAGCCTCTACCGCCTCACTATCTCCTCCCCGGGCCATTCTCCTCTGCCACCTAGACAATGGTCAGGCCCCACCGTGCGACAAGCCCCGCCCCTCCTCCCCATCCCACCTCCATGTTCTAAGATGCCCAGGTCCTTTCTCTGGCCTTCAGATAAAGCCCCAGACTCTTAGCTTGTCTCACAAGCTCCTGGAGTCTGGTCCCTACTTTTGTACCCACGACCGTCTCATCCCATCCTGAGTGTCTTCTCTTCCTTAAGCCATCTCTCGCTTTCCCATCTACTTGAGCGCTCTTCCCCTTCCCTCTGAGTAACTCTTGCTCACCCCTTGGGTCTCAGCTGTAAATTCACCTCCCCAGGGCCTCCCTCCCATCGACCACCACCACTGCCTCCACCCTTGGCCAGGTCCCCACTTTCCCATCACACCTGGCACTTCCCCTTCCCGTAGGGTCACCACATGCACTGTTAAGCACCTGCTGAAGTGAAGTCCATGAGAGCTGAAATTGGGTCTGTCCTTCGTACAGATACACAGTATTTTATGTTAATTATTTCTATTATTTTATGATTTATGAACTTACTTTCTATAACAAAACAAAACAAAACAAAAAACAAACAAGAAAAAGATTTTTTAAAACAGATACCTAAAGAAGTGAGTCCTCCCTGTCCCCGGGGAGGGGTGTGTGCTGGCCGCGGGAGGTGACACTTCCCCCTGCTACCACCAGGGGGCAGACAGAGCTTTCCTTAAAGGGAGGTTCCACCAGCTGAAGAGGTGTCCTGGATCTCAAAGAAAACCAGCCGTATCACCCACCTGAGCACACTTTTGAGACACCTGAAAGCCGAATAAAGGGCAAGGAGGGGTGAGCGTGGGAATGGGCCAGGGTGAGTCCTATCACGAAAGCAAGAGGACTTAAAGTCACTCCTGGGGTAGATTGGGACCCATTTGGAAGAGAGATTGTGACACTCCTTGGGCAGTGGAGGGACTTTCCAGGGACGGATTTCCGGGACGTGACAACCACACACAAAAATGCTGTTTGTTCCTTTTTTTAATGCATTCGACAGCACATTAAAAAAAAAAAAAAAGCAGTCAGGAGCCAAGGAAACTAAAAATATATGTGCGTCTAGAAAAGTTGTTTTGGTCTATGGTGTTAAAGCACTTCAGCACCACAAGCCCTGTAGTCCTCAAAACTAACCACACCCGTGAGTTTATTCCTTAAGGCAGGTATCATCTCCCTATTTTACACAAAAAGAAACTGTGGCTCAGAGAGGTAAAGCGACTTGCCCAAGATCACAGAGCAGCACCCAGAGCTAGTTCTCATTATTACCAAATCTGTTTCTTATTACACTGTTCTAAATTAATAATTAAATCATGTGCTACTAATATGTACATGTATTACCATTGCTGTTATCAGAGGGGGTCACTCTGCCAGCCACTTGGACAAAGCATTTTCCAAATGTCATCTCATTTTCATCCTCACCATAATTCCAGGAGGTCACTATGAGACAGAGAAGAGCAGCCCTGGACGGCTGGGAGTTGGACCTGGCACTCACAGTTGGCCTTTGATGCTCTCCTGCCGCATGTAGGCCATTCCACAGAATATCAGTGTCAGACTAAGGCCGTCCTGTGCTTGTGGCGGGTCAAGACAAAAACATGACCCTCTGTGAGCTTGTCTGAACACAGACAAAACATGAGGATTGCACAAGCCACACAAATGAGCCAGCATCCCCTATCCTGGCCAATCAGAGGGACTGCTGCCTCTTTACCCACTACAGCTTTCACCAATACCTGGTGTTCCTTTCTTTAAAGATTTTTTTTTTAATTTATTGTTTGACAGAGAGAGAGGCAGCGAGAGAGGGAACACAAGCAGGGGGAGTGGGAGAGAAAGAAGCAGGCTTCCCACTGAGCAGGGAGCCCAATGCAGGGGCTCCATGTGGGGGCTCCACGCGGGGCTCAATGTGGGGCTCAATGTGGGGGCTCAATGTGGGGCTCAATGTGGGGGCTCAATGTGGGGGCTCAATGTGGGGGCTCCACGCGGGGCTCGATCCCAGGACCCTGGCATCATGACCTGAGGCAGATGCTTAACCACTGAGCCACCCAGGCACCCCCTGGGCTTCCTTTCTTATTGTTGAGATTAAGTTACCCAATCAGAGAATTGCCCCACTTCCTGACAGCATCTGGTCCAGAGCAAAGCCAGCTTCCTTGAACCGTCCCCAAATCACCCACTCAAGCCCAAATCCCCTAATTCCCTGCTAACATGTTCTTAAGGAGATGTGCATGGCTCCCCCAGGTGTAGGTCCTCCCTTGCTGCAATGAGTAATAAACCCAGCTCGTTCAAGTAGAGACAAGAGTGTTTCTAGTGGTATTTGGCTGGAGCTATTAACAGGTATTTTCATTACCCGTATTTGTAAATAAAGTGAAACTCGGAAAGGTTGAGAAATCTGCCCAAGACTACAAGGTAATGAGTGAAAGCACCAGCTATGTCCATGTTCTCTGTTGTTTAATGATCCCTGCTATTTGAGTTCTCTGCCTCCATTTCCTCATCCATAGTGAGGCAGTTGGACTGCTCTCCAAAGATCCCTCCAGCTCACATCTTCCCAGAGGCAAGAGTGTGAAAGCCTTGTCAAGGGCATCTGCTTGGGGGAGCTGGGAACTCTGGCTGGGGACCTCCCTTTGGCTGCGGACCCCCTGGCTTCTCAATAAGTCATTCCCACAATGCCTTGTAGCTGGTAAGATTCAATGATGAGCTGAAGAGTGGTACATCCTGGGAAATAGCTCCATGAACCTGGGCTCCTGCCCATCACCTACCTCCTCCCCCGCTTCCTCCAGCGATCTGCTTTCAGTTGTTCATATTTTCACATTATCTGATTGCCGCTCTCTTGCTCAACCAGGGGTAGCAAGTCAGGAGGGTGGTTCGGGAGCTCTCACCTTATGGACCATCCTCCTGCTCTTAAATTAATCTCTCTCCCCCAACACAATAAGGGGGCATCCTAGCAGCACTGCATAAATTGTAGGAAGCTGAAAAAGAGGGATTCCTCTTACTTCGAGTCCGGACAATCTAAAAGCTGATGGAGGGAACTTAGCAAAATGTGGTACAAGAATTTAAAAGACACTTTATGGGAGACAGGAGTACTTCCTTGATGGCCATCTCCCAGTCTCTGTATAATTGTCTCAGGACGAAGACAGCGGACTTGGTTGGTGGGTTTCTTGGGAGTAGACTCAGGACCAATGTGGAAGGGCAGGGCAGGGGTGAGGGAGACACTTTTGGGTTCGAAGAGAAAAAGAGAGTGTTGTAGACATGAGTGTCCGAATGGCTCATTCTCCAGCAAAGGACAGTATAATTTAGTCAATACTAATCCTAGCAAAGGTTTCAACTGCACGAATTACATGCCAGGCTCTCTGGTTTAAGAGCTCAGCATGTATTAAGCCATTTAGCCTCACAACGACCCCATGGAGGAAGAAGACAGGTATAGAGAGGTTAAATCACTTGTTCAAAGCCACATACAGAGCATAGCAGAAGATATGTGGCTTACCGGTACCCCTGGGACTTGTCATGTTCAGTGTGGCTGGCTGACTTTCAAGGGCCAGTATCCGCACCTCTTTGCCTAAGGGCTTTCTTGGAAGGCACTCAAAGAAAGCCCTTGCACAGAGCAAGCCAGTAGTTTCACAGGACACCACTGCCACTTCCTCCTCAGGAAGGAGTGAGGGGCACGGGGCCCCTGAGCCCCACCGCTTCGCTAGCCCTTCCCCTCCCTGACCTGAGCCCCACCTCACCCATCAGTTTCTGGCTCATTGCCACGACCACAGGTGCGGATGCCATCCAGCTCGTCCAGGAGGCTGTTCCCCTTCCCTCTGCAGCCACCGCATGCCAAGGTCTGGCAGTGGCCGGTGGCGGTGCTGAAGAGACACTGGACCTTCAGGGCCCTGCAGCACCCCGGGTAGGAGGGCTCCAGGAAGAAGGCGGGCCACGGCCTGCTGGGGTGCTGCTCTGGGTCAGCAACGAGGTGTCAGCACAGCTCGGTCTTCACGGTGCACAACTGAGACAGCCTGCATGCCTCCAGATAGAGAGTGGTAGGGGGTGGGGAGGATGAAGTGTGCAACCTCCATTCGATGGCCTGCTTTCTAGGACATTATTATTGATTTTGTTAGATGTCACAATGACATGGTGATCATGAAAAAATTGTATATCTTTAATGAAACATTTATTAATTCATTGGCATGATGCCTGAGATTAGCTTCAAAGAACTCCAGGGAGGGGTGCCTGGGGGGGCTCAGTTGGTTGGGCGACTGCCTTCGGCTCAGGTCACAATCCTGGAGTCCCAGGATCGAGTCCCACATAGGGCTCCCTGCTCAGCGGGAACCTGCTTCTCCCTCTGACCCTTCCGTCTCTCATGCTCTCTCTCTTTCTCATTCTCTCTCTCAAATAAATAAATAAAATCTTAAAAAAAAAAAAAAAAAAACCTCCAGGGGAAAAAAGGACACACACAAGCAATATTCTCCATATGTTGATAATTGCTGAAGCTGGATGGTGGGTATGTGGGGATTTATCATACTATCCTCTGTATTTTTATTTATGTTTGAAAGCTTCACTATTAAAAAAAAAAGTTTTAAAAGAACCATGCTGTAATGAAGAAAAGCATGGAAGAAAGCATACCAGTGTGTTAACTGTGGCTGCCCTAAGAGGATGGGAATAATGGGATATTGGGGGGATTATAATGGGATATTGGGGGGATTATAAATCACATTGTGATTTATAATAAGAAATATGTATTTGATCTTCCTCCCTTTCCTGGCACAAAGCTCCTGGAATTCTGTAAATGATGGAGCGTAAAAGTGTCTTTCACTACCTTAGTGAGGTGACTTTTGGAAAGCCCCTAGCTAACCGAGAGAGAGAGAGAGAGAGAGAGAGAGAGAGAGATTCCCCTGGCAACAGTGTGAGGGGAACCAACAATGTGAAGGGAACAGTGTGAGAAGAATCAACAGTGTGACTTAGGGTTGGAAATTTCAGCCCCTTCCCCTGCCTTAAAGGAGGGGAAAGGGGCTGGATATTGATTTAATCACCAACGGCCAAGGATTTCATCAATCATGCCATTGTGCTGAGATTTCTATTAAAAAAAACAACAGGGGTGCCTGGGTGGCTCAGTCATTAAGCGTCTGCCTTCGGCTCAGGATGTGATCCCAAGGTCCTGGGATCGAGCCCTGCATCAGGCTCCCTGCTCAGCTGGGAGCCTGCTTCTTCCTCTCCCACTCCCCCAGCTTGTGTTCCCTTTCTTGCTGGCTGTCTTTCTCTCTGTCCAATAAATTAAAAAAATCTTTAAAAACAACAACAACAACAACAACAAAGGATGGGGTTCTGAGAGCTTCAGGGCTGGTGAACACATGAAGGTTTGGGAGAGTGGCATCCTTGGAGAAAGCATGGGCGCTTTGCACCCTTTCCATTACCTTGCCCGAAACATCTCTTCCCTCTGGCTGTTCCTGAGTTACATTCTTGTATAATAAACATGTAAGCTAGTAAGTAAAATGTTTCTCTGAGCCTCTAGCAAATTAACTGAACCCAAAGAGGGGGTCCTGGGAACCTCCAATCTGTAACCAGTTGGTAAGAAGCACAGGTAACAATCTGGACTTGCAATTGGCATCTGAAGTGAGGGGAGAAGTGTGCAGTTTTATAGGACTGAGCCTTAACCTGTGGGATCTGCCACTATTTCCAGGCAGATAGTGTCAGATTTGAGCTAAACTGTAGGACAGTATCCACTGAGAAATGCAGAATTATTTGGTGGTGTTGGGAAAAACAAACACCTACCAGTGAAGGGGTTCAGAACAAGTCTTCCCAAGATGTGCCACTTTGGCATGTGGTCTATTTTAAGCTAAAGGCAGCTGAGACCCTGTGGGCTCAACAGAAATTTTTACACCTCCCTTAACTACCTAGAAGAATCTAAATTGGGGATCTTTTACAGAGTAAGAGTTAATACCAGAGATAAATGTTATCTGACTGACTCATCTGTATGGCAGGGCAGACATCTGATTACCAAACATCTGCCCTTCTTCATATTGCCCTGTGACTTGTCCTCCTCCCCCTTGAAGCCCCAGGCCCCTATCCCATTCCTTAGCTCAGGAGGGCCTACAGACCTCATTTTACCTTTCTGTCCTTGAACTGTTCATGGATGTGGGGTTCCTGTAAATACTATTAATCTGTCTCATGTCAATTTAATTCTTAAGCCAGCCAGAAGAACGTTTGAAGGACAAAGGAAAAATTCTCCTCCCCAACACTGGAGACTTTATTTGTAAACTTTATTTACACATCTTTATGTCCTTCCACTAGTTATAGTAAGCATATATGACTTTTGTAATTCAAAAATAAAGAAATATTTAAAATAAATATGCCACAACTTTTTACAACAAATAAGTAATATTGTAGAAGAATATTGACATCCGGAAATGGTTGCAGGATATTGTGGAGTAAGAAAGCACTGCATCCAGTGACATTCTGGCATTGTAAAGAATAGAATGTGCGCTATGAGGATGTGGATGCCAAACCTTTTTCACAGCAGATCCCTTTTTTAAAATGAAATCTTAGAAAGCTGTCTGGTAAGTACCTGGATGTAGGGCCTGGAGTCCCATCCTCAGTCTTCTCACTGTCCCCCGCCATTCTCCCACCCTTTCCTACCTAAGTACCCCCAAGGCTCAAGGACCATCTTACGCAAACTGGACTTCATTTTCTTTAAGCTCTTAGTGGTTCCACTCACTGGCTGTGTGATTTTAGGTAGAAAAATTAACCCCTCTGAGGCACAGCTGCCTAGTCAGTGAAGTGAGTACAAACAATAGTCCCAATCTCATAGATTTGTTGAGAGGATTAGAGATGATATCTGTAAAGTAAGTGGCAATTCATTTTCAATAAGTGTTAGTTATTTGAATAGATATTAGATGCACTTGTTAAATTCTAATTTAATGCTCCAGGTTGATATTCAAACTATAAATAACCTGAGACAAAATTGCCCATGAAAAGCCCTTGAACCTCACCCCAACCAACTGAAGCACAATAGACTCATCCCAATGACCTTCCACTCTGGAGACCAACACAGCCAGATTTTCCAATGGTAGGATAATGGTAGGATGCTTCTTTTTTTTCAGCATCAGATTAAGTAAATGGCTTCCTTTTAAGGATTGCAGTATATATTTTTTCTTAAAAAACCCACACACATATTTTATGACGGCTAAAGTTTTAAAATGTATCATCCATCCAGGAATCAGAAAAATAACTATTATATATTTTAGGTCTAAGTTGTCAAAATGTAAAATATCTTGATGAATATTAAGTCTTAAGTGTCTGCATTATTCAATGTGTTTACTCAGCCACAGACTTCCTTACCCCTTCAATAAACTATCAAGTAAATAGGGGGGAAATCCTGTGAAACACAGCCTGAAACCATCACATAGGTGTCCAGAGGGCAGAGGGAAAGCTCTCTTTTATGAGAAAACACGTACATCGATTTGGAAGTTGCTTTCTTGCACATAAGTAACCACAATTCTCTATTTAAAAGAAATATTTTTCTTTTTGAAGCTGGAAATCACATTCTGATAAACATCGGAACTTGAAATCGGGAATGACTCCTTTTCAGGTCTGAATGTAAAGCTCTTGGATATCAGCTGAGCAGGGCCGAACTGAGGGGAGGAAGTCAAGCAAGTGCAGGGTCAGATCCTGTGTTTTTTTTAAATGTTTATATTTTCTTCATAACAGGCTTTTAGCATTAATTGATTTTTTAAACTATTGTATTCAAATACAACTTACCTGGATTATTAAGCTTTTTGGCTTCTCTTAGATTCTGTGTGAGAGGCAAGTGCCTCCCTCATCTCACCTCTGGCCCAGCCCTGCTGCTGAGGTGAAGAGTGTCCTCTCTCATGGTGGGTTTTGTGAGTTGTGTATTCTCCTGAGAGGGACTTGATAGGGACCTAGAGGGAAGGTGGCACCAGGGCTCTGGGGGGGGGGGTGCCCTACAGAGGAGAAATGAAAGGGAAGGTCGTGGTTCTAGAGACAGCCTTACCTGCTTGGTGGCTCTGCCTGGCACTGCTACTGTCCCCTCTTCTCCTTTTGATGACTGAATCAATTCAACCATGTACATTAAGAGCTCAAAGTAGAATGGATTATTTATGATCTTTAGGTTGTAGGATTTGGAAATCTTTATTTTTTTCACGCTTTTCTTTATCTTCTGTTTTCTGTAATGAACACATTACTGCATTTATGATCAGAAAACAGAAAAGCAAAGATGTTTAATTACTCACTTGAGGAAGAGAATCATTCCCAACAAAGCAAGGTGTTATTTTACTCAAGAGAACTGGATAGACTGAGGGAACCACATATGTCCACATTCCATCATTGTTCGCCTGGCCTGTTGCAGTACCCTGCCCAGTGGTCCCTCTGTCTCTGCTCATGGCCCCCTAGAAGCCACTCTCCACTACAGTCAGAGGGATCTTGTTATCACTTAAGAACTATTGGATTGCTCCTACATCCAGAGGCTTAGAAGCTCCCTGTCTCTCTCTTAGAACCAAAGTCTGAGTTCTTATAGGGTCCTACAGGGCTCTGCAGGACCTGCCCACAGGGCCTCTCTGGCCTCATCACCTTCCACTCTCCCACCCCACCCACTCAGCTCCAGTCACCCTGGCTTCCTCACTGATGCTCAAACACACCAGGCAAGTTCTTCCTGCCTAGTGTTCTTCCTGCACTGCTCTGCTTTTCCACTAGCTGGTCACCTGGTACACTCTCATTTTTCTCCAAGCTCTGCTCAAACATCTTTTCACAGAAGGTTTCCCTGACCCGTCTGTAGAAATGGCCTAGCCTTCTTTATCCCCATCACTCCCTATCAGCAAAACACTAGTCATGAGCAGGCATATGACCCTCTTTCTCTATTGTCTGTCTCCCTCCTGCAGGGTAGGGTCTTTGTTGTGTTTGGTTTACAGCTGTGTCCCCACACCAAGAACAATGCCTTGTAGGTACTTGACAAATATTTGTCAAATGAATTCATCTCCCATCTCATGTTCACACAGGTACACAGTCACTGGACAGAATGAATATAATGAAATTCCTGTTAATAAAATGTCTGTTTGATCATGGGGCACCTCTGTATAGTTAGGAAGCTAGCTCTAACATTGTGTAACCTGAGAGGATACCCCACAGGTTAAGGGCTCAGTCCCAGAAGACTGCCCCCTATTCAGGTATCAGCCATGAGTCCCTGGGGCCACCCCTCCTTCTGACCAGGCAGCTATAAATTCAGGGGTTCCTTGACCACCACTGCCCCAGGTCCAATAATTCACTAGAATGATTCACAGAGCTCAGGAAAGCACTTTACTTACCATTACCAGTTAATTATAAAGGATAAAACTCAGGAACGGTCAAACAGAGGAAATGTATATGGCAAGGTGGGGGGTGGGAGGACTCAGAGGGTCACCCTCACAGCACCTCCATGTGTCACCAACCCAGAAACTCTCTGAACCCTGATGTGTAGGAATTTTGTTGAGGTTTCATTACATAGGCTTAGTTGATTAAATCTTTAGCCATTGGTAATTGAACTCTCTCAGTACCCTCCTCCTCCCCAGAGGTTGGGTGGGGGTAGGGGATGAAAGTTCTAACCCTCTAATGATGTGAGCAGTTTTTCTGGCCACTAGCCCCTCCAGAAGCCATCCAGGGGCTCCTGTCTGTGGTCATTCATTAGCATCCAAAAGACAGTACCTCCCAAGGGTTTCTAGAGTCTTGCCTGGAAGTGGGATAAAGATCTAATAGTTATCTTTTTCATTACACTATAGTGAGTTTCAGGGAAGAGGCATAAACTAGGAATAGAGTTGGGGCCCAGGTTCTGGTAGAGCTGTCTGATGAGCATTGGGCAGGATAATGTTTTAAGAGCTGAAAACATATTTATTTACTTTTTAGAGTCATGAAAAGTCCCTGCATTTAAAACTTCCTAAGTTCCTTGGAGAAATGCAGAGTGGTTTGTCTCCCCTTTCATAGAATTGCCCTCCTTTCCAGGCCCCAGCCTACAGAGGACAGGAGAGCAGGACTTACTTGGGGAAGAGGTACTAGCTTCATCCCCCAGGATACTGGCCAGGAGGAGGAGAAGGACTGCAGAGAAGCAGATGGGGCTCATCTTCAAGGACTTCGGAAGGGTTCCTATGGAAACCTGGGGTCCGACAGAGCTTTTCACAACCCGACAGAGGGGTGGGGTCAGCCAAGGGGGAGGGAGGGGAGTGGGGAAGAGGAGGAGCTAAGGTCAGTCCTGTTCATTGCATAACCTCCCCACCTCCCCAGGCTTCTGCCTGCAGGGGCCAAAACACTCAGTAATAGCCTTCTCACACTTCATTACTCCTGTGAATCACCTGAGGATCTTGTTGAAATGCAGATTCCTTTCAGCAGGTGTGGAGTGAGGCCCAAGGAGAAGCTGCATTTCTCACACGCTCACTGCTACAGGGTGTTCCGAGCTCCAGTTCTCTCCTCTGAAATGGTCCTCAGAATCACACTTTGAATAGCAAGCCTGGAGGAGACCTCATCAGGGTGAGAGTAGAGGAAACACACAGAGAGAAAAGCTGTCTTTCCCACACATCTTGGAAAAGTGGCAGAGAAGACAAGATGATGAAGAGGTGAGTCTCAGAGAACCACAAATTCTCTCCCATTAATCTACCCCCCTGCCTCAACCTCCACCTCTACCTTCTTTCTTTGGAACAGTCACAATGTTCACCATGTGACCAGTACAAATCACTTGACTTCTTTTGCAAAAACAAATGAGTCCCCTTGATCCTGTCTCCCTCAGAGGATTAAGCAATTGAATAGGTTTCAATGCACTGGCACCATACCACGTTATGTGCACGAGGTAATGAGACTCCTCATTACAATGTTGCCCCCACCCAGATACTACAGAAAGACCCTCTAATCTGATTGTGATTGGATCATAGGGACCCACTAACAAGTTGCAAATACACCTGGGAAAGGAAACACCTTATTTCCTATCTCATGCTGGAAGCAAACTGAACTGGAAGTACAGGGCACCAGCAAGGTGGTATTGGGGAGGAGAAATTTTCCTTTGCCTTTTAAAGACTCTTCTGGCTAGTCTAAGAATTAAATTGACATGAGACAGATTAACAGGAGAAAATCAAATTTAATTCTGTACATATGGGAGCACCACACACATGACAGGTTCAGACAGAAAGGTAAAATGAAGTCTGTAGGCCCTCTTGAGCTAAGGAATGGGTAGGGGCCTGGGGCTTTCAAGGGGAGGAGGGGAAGTCACAGGGCAATAAGAAAAAAGGCAGATGTTTGGTAATTAGATGTTTGCCTTGCCATGCAGATGAGTCAGTCAGATAACATTTACCTCTGTTAATAACCCTTACTCTGTAAAAGACCCTTAATTTAGATTCTTCTAGGTAGTTAAGGGAGGTGTTAAAATTTCTCTTGAGCCCACAGGGTCTCAGCTACCTTTAGCTTAAAATAGTCCACATGCCAAAGGGGCACATTTTGGGGAATCTTGTCCTGAGTCATTTCAACTACATGTTTCACAGGCAAGAGGACCTGAGTTTGGCAAATTACTTAGAGTTTCTGGGCCTTGGTGTCCTCATCTGTAAAATGGTGTTGTTTATAAAATCAACCCCCATTTCTAAGGGTTGCTCTGAAGGTATTTGAGATTAGTGAAAGTAGATGCTCAGCTCTGTGCCCTCAGGTAGTAAATGCTCAACAATTCAAGGTACCGATTATGATCATCATTATCACACCCAACTCCCAGGTGGAAAGTTTGAATCTGATCTCAGGCCTGAGTTGAAATAAATTTCTTGGCCCAAGATGGAGCCACTCCTATCCAAGGTGCCATGTCAGCAAACCAAAACTTAAACCTTCATGTTCCTGCAAATGCTCTGCTTGACCAGAAACACAGTATAGCCAGTCAGCAATCCCCAGAGGCCAACCCAGCTATGGGCTCTGTACTTATTTCCTTGCTCCTTACTCATTTTCTTTCTTTTCCTTGTTCCTCATTCTTCATCCTGTAAAAGCTTCCTGCCTTCTGCCCTACTCTGCAGTTCTCTGGATCCTCGGGAATGGAGACTGCCCACTTCGTGAAGTGTTAAATAAAATTATTTTATGTCACCAACAGTCTTTAATCATTTTTATCACTTTGGGTATGAGGAAGTGATCAGAAGTTGACTGCTAACAGCCTGTGGTACAACAAGACACCCAGGCAAAACACCCACTGAACACTCGGGCTCACTGTTCCTCTCATGGTTGCTGAGGACCATGGGTATGTCACTCTTGGATTTGAGCTCTACTCCCTCGTGTGCAACTCTCTGGTCCAAACAGTATACACATAGGCACATGTAGGTATTGTTCCCAGAAAGGTGCTTGGATTGTGGAATGGTTACAAGACAGTTATATTGAAAGTCCACAATGGGTAGCAGCCAGTAGGGAACTCACAAAGCCTTGAGGTAAGTCCACAGCATAAACTGCTGGGGGACCTGGGTTAAAAATTAAGATAAGAAACTCTGACTGCTTTGACCAATGACACATCAAATTCTAAGTAGGCACAGGTCATTAAAAGCCATTAGGGCATCTTCCACTTTAAAGAAATCTTCTTGTGCAAGGAATAACAGGTCGGTTGCAGATGGGAATCTCTGAAGCCAAAGCTGCAAAACTGGTGGGCACAGGTCAAGCACCTTAGAGCTGTCAGAGCACTCACCACCTAAATCCAAGATTCCTGTGCTAAGCTAAGTTGGTCCTATGCCCATTGACTGACCACAATAAAAACCCAAGACACCCAATCTTCAGCGAGCTTCCCTGATGGGCAACACTTCAAACGTGTTGGGCTGGGGGAATGAAACACATCCTGCATAACTGGACTAGGGGAGAGAAGCTTGTGCCTGGTTTCCTCCATTCTTCACACCCTGTACTTTTCTCCTTTGTTGATTCTAATCTGTATCCATTCGCTGTAAACTTAAGTATAACAATTTCTGAGTACCATGAGTCCTTCTCATGAGTTGAACCTGAGCATGGTCTTGGGGACTCCAAACACAGGGAGTTTCCATTGTTATCTCCAAATAGAAACTATAGTCCAGAGAGGTTAAAGAGATTGGTAGAGGTAGCACAGAATGTGAGTGGAAAAGCTGATGTTAAAATTTGTCTGTCTCCAGTGGCTGTACTTTTAACAAGTACTAGAGGAGGAGCGAAGATAATCTGACATAATTTATGTCTCTTAAGTAGAAAACTCAACAATTGGGACAGAAAATTTATTCAAAGTATAAGAAAATTTCCCTTAAAAAAAAATCTGTGTGGCACCTGTGTGGCTCAGTCAGTTGAGCGCCCAACTGGCTCAGGTCCTGACCTCAGGCTCCATGCTCAGCGCAGAGCCCCACATTAGGCTCCATGCTCAGTGCAGAGTCTACTAGTCTCTCTCCCTCTGCTCCTCCCCCCACCTCACGCTTTCCCTCTCTTTCTCTCAAATAAATAAATAAAATCTTTTAGAAAATCGGTAGATTTTTAGCACTCCATGTCCCATTTAAAAAAAAAAGATACAGGGATGCCTGGATGGCTCAGTGGGTTAAGCATCTGCCTTCAGCTCAGGTCATGATCCCAGGGTCCTGGGATCAGGATCAGGTTCCTCATTGGGCTCCTTGCTCAGTGGGGAGCCTGCTTCTCCCTCTGCCTGCCTCTCCCCCTGCTTGTGCTTTCTGTCTCTCTGACAAATAAATAAAAAAAATCTTTTTTAAAAAGATGCAGAATGATACCAAAATAACCTTGTTAAGTTACTGGATATCAAAGAGAAGCAAAGAAGTCTTTAGGCATTCAGGTAGACAAAATGTAACCCTTAAGGGAGAAAAACTTTCAGGCCACTTCTTAGCAATGCTCCATGGCAGAATTCAGTGGAGCCAGGTCTGCCCAGGTCCCAAGTTCTGGGACAAGAAAATATGACCCAGGATTTTTTACCACATCAAATCGTCTTTCAAGTATTAAGGCAATATGCAAAAATTCTCAGAAAATATTACCTGTAAACTCTAATAGTTAATAAGAGTTACTTTATGTGGTGGAAGTCCACTATCCAATATGGTAGTCACTAGCCACAGGTGGCTGCTGAGCATGCAATGTATCACTAGTATGAATCAATATGTGCCACAAATGTGAAATACACACCAGATTTCAAAAGCTTGGTACAAAGAAAAGTAAAATATTGCATTAATATTTTTATTACACTTTTTTTTTTAAAGATTTTATTTATTTATTTGACAGAGATAGAGACAGCCAGCGAGAGAGGGAACACAAGCAGGGGGAGTGGGAGAGGAAGAAGCAGGCTCATAACGGAGGAGCCTGATGTGGGGCTCGATCCCAGAACGCCGGGATCACGCCCTGAGCCGAAGGCAGGCGCTTAACCGCTGTGCCACCCAGGCGCCCCATATTTTTATTACACTTTGATCATATGTTGAAATGGTAATATTTGGATATATTGAGTTAAATTAACTTTTATTTAAACTAGTCTTGGGGCGCCTCAGTGGTTCAGTGGGTTGAGTGTCTGACTTTTGATTTCAGCTCAAGTTGTGATCTGAGGGTTGTGAGATCAAGCCACACGTCAGACTCTGTGCTCAGCAAGGGGTCTGCTTGAAATTCTCTCTCTCTCTCCCTCTGCCCCTCCCTCCCCACTCTATCTCTCTCTAAAATAAATAAATCTTAAAAAAAACTGGTATTACCTTTCTTTTTACTTTTTTAAATGCAGGTACTAGAAAATTCTACTGTAATGTATTTCATTATATTTCTGTTGCACAGGACTATAGTAGAATTTGGAGAGGGATTTGCTTCTTTTTACTATTCGGTATAGCTTAATCTTTTAAAAATAAGTATGATAATTTATATAAAACAATAAACTCATTGTTCCTAAATTAAATAAATAAAGCAATGAACAAAGAGCTATGTTTTCTCTCCTGGGATGTTGAGACAACTAGCTGGGAGGATCTGGATGGGAACCAGTAATAACAGAATGGAAAACAGCTAAGCTGGTTTCTTAGGGACCATGTTGTCCAGCCCACTGGTTTTATAGATAGGGAAACTGAGGCCCCAAAAAGCCACTTACCAGCCCAAGGTCACAGGAATTTAGGTCTGCAGTAGATGAGGCTGGGGACTGGCACTCCAGGTGCTGCAGAAACACTGACTTAGGGCACTTGCCCAATAGCCTCCAAGAAGCCCTCCAAGGCAAGTGGCAGTGCCTCCAGGTAGACATCGAATTCCTCTAGGCCCACATTCCTTGCCCAGGGTGCTTCCTCTTCCAAGTAATGAAAAGCCAGATACTTCCCTCAGCTCAGAGGAATAGGGCCCTTCTGCTTCAGCTGCAGGAAGAACTTCAGACTCCCAGCCCCAGCCTAGAACACTCGGCTACCAGCACCATGGAGTTCAGCCTGTTCCTTGCCCTCTGCTTCCCCCTCTGCCTGGTGGGCATCGCCAGCTCAGAAAAGGCCTCAGGTGAGCTTCGAGGTTAAAAAAGAGGATCCCTGAGGTCCACAGCCTTTGTTTCGGAGAGGAAGAAGCATAGGGTGGGGGGCTGGCTCCACAGGGCCACCTGGTCACTTCAGGAGGAGACCAGAGCTTAGATATGGGAAGGAGCTTGTCTATCTGTGGCCAGACCTCACAGGTGTCTATTGGATTGGATTCATTTCTCACCAAATGTTTTTATTACAAAGCAATACATGTGTTGGTCTTAAGACAAACAATATGTAAGTGTGTCAAGTTAAAAAGTGGGTTCCCTATTTTACAGAGCCCAAATAATCCTTCTTTCTAGAATCCTACTCCCAGGATTCTTATGAGGG
Organism: Ursus maritimus; assembly: GCF_017311325.1. Classification (NCBI taxonomy): domain Eukaryota; kingdom Metazoa; phylum Chordata; class Mammalia; order Carnivora; family Ursidae; genus Ursus; species Ursus maritimus. Next base: position 33,200,288 of record NW_024424675.1, on the reverse strand, counting down.
AAAATAAATTTTCATACTGCTTTAAAAAGGAGATCAGGTTCTTGAAACTCGGTTGCACTCTGGAGTCACCTGGGGGCTACCTGGGTCCCACGCTCCCAGATTCTGGTATAATTAGTCTTGGGTAAAGACTGGACATCAGGATTTCCTTCAAGTTCTCCAAGAGGATTCTAATGTTCCACCAAGACTGAGAATTGCTGCCCTAATGAAAGATGTTGAATTCCCTTCCTAGAATGGTTTCTTCCCAGTTCTAGTTTGGGGTTCTCCCAGGATATGCAGCATGCCATATCAATTGAGGATTCCCAAAATGGTACCATGGAGCAGAGTTGACCAATGAGCTCATTGTCTCAGGGATGCTATCTTGACAAGGGAGTGTACATATCAAAGCAGGGTGTATTGCATCCCATGAAAAGATACATTGGGATCCACGGCCAATTAGTGGGTGAGGGGGTGTGTGTGTGTGTCCGTGCGTGTGTGTACACATGCATGTTGGATAAATCACTTGATGTGATAACCAGAGCCATATGTGAAAGGAGTTAAAATAACATGTGATTCAGTAAAATACATCCATTTCTTAATTTTTTCATTATTCATGGATACTGAAGATTATTTAACGTAAATATCTTTTCCTAGTTATAAAAAATAATATTCGTTCATTGCCATTTAAATGACACTAAAAATAATTAGAATATAAAAATCACTTGAAATTTCACCACCCAGGAAAATTACTACACATAGAGTGGTGAGCAACCTTTTAGTCATCACTGCATGGATTTATAAGTATATTTTACATCAACAGGACCATTCTAGATCTCGTCTTTTGAAATTTGATTTTTGTTCTACAGAAGTATGAACCTCTCTCCATGTGGATGCATACAGACCAGCACTATGCTTATCAATGACTGCATATAACCTATCAATTCCCTGTTGGTGAACATTGGTATTTTTTTCCAAATTACGTTTTTTTGCAATGATAAACAAGGCTACCTCAAATATCTTGAGTCAGGTTATGAGGAGCTCTAGCATGCAGAGCCTGGGATTTGAAATTGGAACCAGGTTTAAACCCCAGGCCTCAACTGATAGGTTTTATGATTTTTTGGAGTGACCAAACCCCTCTGAACCTGTTTTTTCATTTGTGGGGGACGGACAGTAATATCTGCTCCATAAGGTCATTTAAATCATGCAAAATACGGCAAGCACCTAGCAGGGTGCTTGGTGTAGAGGCTGTGCTCCTAAAAATAAATAAATAAATAAAAATAAAAAATTATCAGTTCTTTAAAGGACACCTAAGCGACAATACCTGTCCTTCCTCACCCCTGCAGCCCATCTCAAGCACAAGGCTCCCCAGGAGCTGTCCCCAGCTCTGCCTGCCATGTGCCAGCTCCACCCAGTGAAGGGCCCCTGCAGAGGCCTCTTCTACCGGTACTTCTACAACTCTACGTCCAGTGAGTGTGAGCACTTTACCTACGGTGGCTGTCAGGGCAATGCCAACAATTTTGAGACCACAGAGATCTGTTTGAGGATCTGCAAGCCCCCTGGTGAGTCCTCTTATAGAAACAGGAGAAGTGCTGCTGGCGATTGGGTGGTGGTGGTCACGGGAAGGGAGACAGCGTGGTGGAGGATGGTGGTGGTCATGCCGTGATGGTGTTACTATGACAGGTGATGGTGACAGAAATAATCAGATGTGTCACCAAGAGGTGTTGGTGCGTTTGGTGCTGGGGGTGCTGGGGTGGAGGCAGCGAGGCCATGGTTGACGGTGGTTTGGATGGTGAAGATGAAAGCGGTATTGGTGAGTAGTGAGGCTTTTCATGTAAGTGGTGGTGCTGGCCAAGGGGAAGATAGCAGTGTAACCTTCACAGGGGACGATGGTGTTGAGATGATGAAGGTGTTGGTGGCAGTGATCGAGGTGGGAGGTGAGAGAGCTAAGGAGGTCCCCCTGTTGAAGGGGGGGGGTAAGGAGTCCAGCTGATGGCTCTGGCTCTAGGCCACCAATATGCCAGCCAAGAAGGAAACTGACTGTCATCTCCATTACAGAGACAAGGTAAAGGGCAGCTGAAGACCAAGCCTGCATTCTCCTAGCCTTGACTGAAAGCTGGCTGGGCCCCCCTTCCTGCGCTTAGCCCCTGCTTGGAACCCATCCTATAGCTCTCCATGCCTGGGTCAATAAAGAATTCAAAGTCGGTGTGGCCTGAAGACTTCTTACAGGGACCCTGGACCTGTCCTCATGAATTGCTCACAGTCACCTCAGCTCTCAAGGCTGATCAAACTTGCCTCACCCCCACCCCTACCCCCTCAGGCCCTCATTGTCCTGTGCCCTCAGAGGAAGGATAAGGACTGGGACACCTGGGTGGCACAGTCAGTTACGTGTCCAACTCTTGGTCTCGGCTCAGGTCATGTTCTCAGGGTCCTGGGATCGAGCCCTGCATTGGGCTCTGCGCTCAGCATGGAGTCGCCTGAGATTAACTCTCCCTCTCCCTCTGCTCCTTCCCTGTTCATGCGTGCTGTTTCTCACTAAAATAAATGTAAAAAATATTTTTAAAAAAAAAGAAGAAAAAGAAGAAGTTTGAAAACAAAAGATATGTTTCCTATCACCAGGGAGGACTCTTCCTGGAAGCCAGACTGAATGCAAATTTGGGGACCTTGCACGTCTGTCCCCAAATCCCAGCCACCTGCTCTTTGCTGCCTGGGGCTCTACTCCTAGCTCTACTTCTATTCTTCCTGTCCAGCAGGAGCCATGTCCTAGAGTGTGGAAAGAGCTAGAAAGTCAGGGAATCTTGGTCAGCCAGGTGGGAATTTCCCTCCATGCAGAGGAATGTTGAAAAAATGAGGATTTTATATATTCTTTTAATTGTGGTAAAATATATACAACATAAAATGCACCACTTGGCCCATTTCTAAGTGTGCAATGTAATGGCCTTAAGTATACTCACATTGTGCTGCAAGCATCGTGACCATTCACCTCCAGAACGTTTTCATCTTCCTAAACTGAAACTTTGTGCCCTTTAGGACTAACTCCCCACTCCCCTTTGGGACATGGGAAGATGGTCCTGGTGCTGGCCCAGCAAGAATGTCAAGGCTCAGGACCCAGATGGGGTGACCTGGCTTGCTGAGCAGTAAAATTACTGCGTGATATTCGTGCATTCACACACTCATTCACTCAGCAATTACTCTGTTCCAGACACTGAAGCCACAAAAGACAAAATCCTTGTCCTTATGAAGCTTAATAATTAATGAACAAGTAAGACATGTTGCATGTGAGAGTCGTCGAGGAAACCACACCGTAAAGGAGGGAACTGGTAGCGGGGCAGCGATTTAAACAGGTGTGGCCGGGAAGACCTCATCCATAGACAGCACAATAGTGGGGGTGCTGAAAAGGGAGCTGGCTTCTGGATTTACCTCAAACGTAGAGCAGAGCTGTTAACGGAGCACGCAGGACATGTGAGCGAAGCATCAAGGACGGCTCCAAGGTTTTTGGCCTGGGTGTCCGGGAAAATGGGCCGGCCATGGGTGCGCATGTTGGGGGTAGTGGGGGAGAGTATGCGGACGCTTGGTTCTGGAGACATTAAATCTGAGATGCCATTAGAGGCCCAAGTGCAGACGGCAGGTGGGCAGGTGGTAAAGGAATCTGGAATTCAGGGAGGAGCGCGAGCGACACGGTGCTGTCAGTGCAAGGATTACGTGTGACGTGGCAGCAGAGGTGGTTCCGAGCGCTGACCGGGCTGGGGATATACGGCACAGCTGGGCCACCACTGCATTCTCTCCTGACTTGGCAGGCACCCCGCTCCGTGCAGGCCGCCAGGACCACGAGCTTCGGCTATCCACCCACCCGCCCGCCCGCTCATCTCATTCACACCCTGCTCGTTTACTGCTTGGAAGGAAAACTCCAGTGAAAGCATCTTGACCGAGTTGCTTTTGCCCGTGGTCTAGATGAGCTCATCACCTCCTTCCTACACACACTTCACTTGTACGTTCCGGGAGCTCTTGCAAAACCCTCAGGGGCGACCTAAGTAAGCCCATCTATGTTGGCTGTGCAGACATCACCAGTACTCCGGTGCTCAAGACCCTGCACTCTACTTGGGGCGTTTCTTGGTGCCCCTCGCCCTTCCCATCCCTACCCTTGAGCCCCAGATCCCAGGCCAGGGCAGCCTATAGGCATTCACACATACTTACTGACGGAGCACTAGCACGTCCTGAGCTGGGTCAGGTCCAGATGGAGACAGCCTCTGTGCCTCCAGGGAGCTTATAGTTTAATGGAAGTTAAGAACAATCAGGGTGAAAGGAACCTGTAAAGGTTGAGTCCAGGGAGCTCTGGGAACAGAGGGAAGGGGCATCTACACCACCCTGGTGTATGGTGTATCAGCGAAGATTCTGGAGGAAGCAACTCTCTGTTTTGTTTTTTAAGAGTGAACCAGGCAGTAGAGTGTGTGATTGGGGGAACAGGGCATTCTAAGCAAAACTGCTACGATGGGAGAGCTGGGGAAGGGATGGCCAGACGGCAAAGACTTACACAGTTAATGCCAAGTGTGCCAGAGGCAGACACAGAAGATAGGGGTGGGGAGGAGCATCTGCCTAAGGACCTGGTACAGGAATCCAGGGTTATATAACCAGAAGGGGAGGTGGGCAGGGACAGGCCTCAATCCACTGGACCTGGCTTCAAAGCCTGTGGGAGGTCTAAGGACCACCCAGAACACAAGCTCATGAAGAGCCTGACCAAATTCCAAAGCTGGGCTACACTCATACTGACTGAATTCATAGGGTCTAGCCCCCTGAAATCTGCATTATCTTCACAAGCATCTCAGGTGATTCCAACGTACCACACAGTTAGAAAACCAACACACGGAGCTCTTCCAGCTCTCCAGGCTGGTTCTCAGGGCTCCTGGAAGGCAGGGGATGGCTCATGGCCATGATCATGGATACATGTCTATAAACACTCCTGGCCAAACCAGGGAGTTCTGGGAATCACCAATGAGCAAGAGAGAAGGAATTTTTAGCAGGAGGCAGAGCAGCTTTGTTTGTTGGGGTCCTGGGGGGCAGTGTAGGAAGTCTTACGCAGGGGCCCAGGAAACGAGCCCTAGCCCGCTCTTCCTGGGGCTCAAGGTCAGAAGGCAAAGAACCAAGGAAGCCAAAACAGCCTATACCCGTTCGTACATATTCTGGTTTTTATTCCACAACCATTAAGTTCCAGCTACCACACAGTGAGACAAGTTCTTCAGCATATCTAGGTCAGTGCTGTGCTAGAACTTTCTGGAATGATGGAAACGTTTGTCCACACCGTCCAGGACAGCAGCCACGAGCCACTTTTGATTACTGAGCACTTGAAATGTGGCTGGGACAGTAAAGGAAATGAATTTTTAATTTAAGTTAATTTAAATTCAAATGCCACATCCGGCTCATGGCTACTGAGCTGGACAGCGCATCTAAGCCCTGGCCTCGTCCAGGGGCCGTTTGGTTTAAAAGCCAACCCTGGGGAGAGCAAGCAGCAGAAAGAGCCCTTGAGGTCATCGCCAGCCCTCCCCAGATAGAAAGAGCAGCCCTGCCGTGAAGGAGGGAAATCTCAGAGCGGGGGGACACCACGGGCACGCCGGATAAGGTTGGCCAGCCGCTTGGCCAGGCCGCCCGTGCTGGGCTCCTCGATGTGGAAGGTTCGGGTGAGGAGATTGTAGAAGGAGCCATAGCACACGGCCACCACCGTGCACGTGAGGCAGATGACATTGTAGGGCATGCTGAAGTCCGGCGTGGGCAGATTCACCAGCAGCGGCTCCGTGTAGAGTCGCACGAAATAGCTAGAGCTGTCGGACACTGGGTACCTGGGGTCAGGAAGAAGGGGTGAGCAAGGCAGGCCTGGGATGCTCCTCCCCATCCCACCCCATCCCCACTCCTGGTTGCACTGGGCCAAGGTGCGGCGGGAAGGGTCCGCAAAGCCTTGTTAGCCTCAAAACCCTTTTGACAGAAGCCGTCTGAGGTCGACACAGAGACACGAGACCAGCCGCCTTTGCCGAAGGTGAGGAACGGGGTCCTGCCTTTGCTCGGCCGCTTTTTCCTTAGCCTCTGGTCTCTGCCTCGAGGCCGTCTTCTCAGAGAAGCCCTCCTGGATAACGCCCTAGATTACTCCCCAGCAATCCTGACCCCATTACCCCAGACCAGAATCTCCCCTCCAGTCTCTTAATGAGCAGGACGGGGGCAAGGCTGTTTTGTGTCCCGTTGTACACCCAGTGCTCTCTGAAGGACCTGGAATTTGATAAGCGCTCAAGGAAATATTCGTGAAGAGAAACAATGAGTACACACAGACGCTAAGCACAGCTCTTCTCGCCTATTTCTTCTTCTAGAAGCACTTCAGAGTCACTTCACAGAGTCAGAACAAATATTACAGACCACTAGGATTTTTACTGGGATTGAGTTAACTCAGCACATTGCTTTGGAAGAAGCGACACCCCACCCCGACCTGGCCCGCACGAACCTGGTCGCCCGTGTGGCCGCCCACCCCGGAGCAGGTGGCTGAGGTCACACTTACAGGGACTTGAAGAGGGGGCTCTCCTCCCAGTCCACGGGCTTGGCTGCCACCACGCTGGGCACGAGGGCACTGAGGACAGACGGGCTGGGAGAGGCAGACGGGCATTCGGTATGTGTGGCTCCCCCACCGGGGCGAGCAGCACGGCAGGCGGTTGGGAGGCTGGGGGCAGAATGTGAGGCAAGCCCACCTGACATAGAAGCCATGGTTGGGGTCCGGGGTGTACTCGGTCCACTTGAGCAGTGCCCGCTCAAACTGAATGGAGACCTTGGTGGCCGAGTTGGGCGGCAGCTGAATCAGCATCTCCAGCAGGTGCGGCTGCAGCCGGTCCTGTGCGGGCTGGTAGTGGACGTAACCTGGGGACAGGCAGGGGTCACCCACGCCTCTCCGCTGCAGTCAGACTACCTACACCCTCATCCCCAGCCCTCGAGGCCCTAGGCTCTGGACCGCAGGAGCCAGGCAGGCTCAGGGAGGGGAGCAGGGTCTTGGAAAAGGTGTTTCCAGGGCAGCTGTCCCAGGGCAAGGTCAATCTAGTTAATCCTCCCATCACTCAAACTGGGGCTCCCGGCATCAGGCAACGGGAAGTTCACAGAACCACCTGGAAGTTTCCTGGCCAGAATGTGGAACCTGAATCCAGTCAAGTTTCTCTATCTAACCACCAACACACAAGAAATGCAGGGGAGGGAGGGGCACGTTAACCACAGGCCCAAGGACAGAGTCAGGGTTTAGAACATTCCGTACAACAAATGACCGAGTTTCTCCAGCAAATAGATTAAAAAAAAAAAAAAAGAGTGGGAACTGTTAGAGGTTAAGAGACTTAAGAGCAAACACCCCAATGCAAGATGTTCATGACAGGGAACCTGAGTGGCAGGAGAGAGAAGAGTACACAGAACTCTGTGCTTTCTGCTCAGTTTTTCTCGAAACCTAAAACCGCTCGAAGAAAATGAGGTCTATTAACTAACAAGGGAGAGAGAAACTTAGGAGCTTATCAAACAAACGCAATGTGAGGACGCTGTTTAGATTCTAACTCAAATAAGCCAACTACCAAGTGTCACTTTTCAGACCACGGGGGCAAACGGGCGTGGTAAGGACAGGTGGCATTTTGGGGAAGCCCTCTCCCTGTTAGACACGTAGACTGAAGCACTGAAAGGTGGATCTGATGTCTAGGATTAGTTTTAAGAAACCCCAGCAGAAAAAGACCAAAACCGAGAAACGAAACAAGGGCAGAGATGAAACACAAACAGGGGAGCCTGCCGGCAGGGTGTGTGCTTGACACTTTCCAGAGCAAAAGGTTAAAAAACAAAACAGAAAAGCCTACAAAATACAGGGGTAAATGTTCGAAGAAGAGATTCTGAAGGGGACGCAAACAGTGGTGCTGAAGGGAAGCAGAACAGCCCAGGTCTGAAAGTGCGGGCAATGGCAGGGGTGGTCACAGACGGCAAGTCTGGGTGTTTGGAATGTGCCAGAACCTCTTCCTGAGAAGTCTTCTGTGTTAGGTCTCCCTCCACGCCAAGCCACAAGGGCTTTAGTGCGATGCCTGCCACCTGACAGGAAGCACGCAGTAAATATTAACTCTACGGCAAAAGCATGGCAAGTAAAAATAACTTTCTAAAACGATGCCTCTTTACTCCTCCGAAGGAGGCCAAAACCATCTGCTCTAGCTTTCTCTTTTTTGTTTCCAATACCGTCTTCCTTGCCGCTCACCCATTCTCCACTGCAAGCCTATGAATCCGCACAAAAGGACATGGCCGGGGCACCAAAGAAGGAGCAAAGAAGTAAAAAAGAAATTGCTGCTCTTGTAAAGTCCTCCTAAGAATTCCCAGTCCTGTGTGGTTTAGTTATTTTTGCTTCATGAATTACTTCCACATCTGGCATGGTGAGGCTACCCTTTTCACGTTCCAAACCCTTCCAAACTCTTTGTGCCTGTGTAGTTTTCCCGAGGTACTGGAGGAATTATTCCCCCGAGAAATGAGGGTCTGGGGGACCCGGAGGGAGAGCAAGACGGGGTGGGGGAGGGGCGGGGGCCCGGGACTCAGCTCTCACTCGGTTTGTTCTCCTTGCCCTTGGCGGTGATGGTGAGGGTGTGCACGTAGAGCCGCAGGTACCAGGGCACGGTGTCCAGCACGAGCACGGGGAAGGCCCGGTACGGGTGGGCGTTGTACAGCAGCGTGTTCAGCTCCCCGCTGTGCAGCCCGTAGCCGCTCACGTATCGCTGGGCGTACAGGAAGGGCACCGGAGGGGCCTCTGCAAAGACGAGTCCACGGTTAAGAGCTCCTAAAGGAAAGGGTCCTCCTCACCCCCACCTCCCTGGCCACGTCCCGAGTCTCACAGGCCGGGAGCCGACGGGGAAGGGCCTGGCCATCAGGACGGGGAAGCCTGCATCCCGGAATCATCCATCTTCCCCAGCCCACAGCATGACAGAGTGACTCTTACGTACGGGGTCATCATACAAGCTGACCTCTGTGCCCCTCCCACCCAAACCAGGTGCCCTCAGGACAGTCTGCCCGTGGCCTCGGTAACACTGAATGCAATCACAAGTAATCAATTGTCTCAAGTCTGCTTCAACTGACACACATTATGTCTCCTGAATGCAGGGTATCTTCAGTCTTCAAAAAATATTTGCTAACAATTAAATGAATGCATGAACAAACTCTGTTTTATATTAATTACTTCATCCAATCTGCTGGGTAATTATGTTCCCATTTTCTAGATGAGGCAGTAAGGTTAGGAACCTACCCAAGGTCACAGAGCTTAGAAGATGTGGATTTAGAATCAAGACATCGACTCAGGACCTGGGTCTAACCACAAGCCTCATAGCCCGTGGTATGAGTCTTGGCCGAGAGAGGAAGCTCTGTAGCCCAGTGTCCTGGTGGCCCATCCGCACTCACCATTCGCAGGAGGGCTCTTCCACTTGAGCTGGAGGTTGAGGTTACGGGAGTTGTTGATCACGGCTGTGTCAAGCAAGTCGTAGACGGCGTAGGTCTTCAGGGTACCGAGGGTGACATCCTGGTATGTGGTGGTTGGGGGCGGGTTCACCTCCAACGTCTCATTGTCCTGGGGGCACAAGGGCAGGGCTGAGAAGCGAGCAGAGGGGCAGGCTGGCCTTGGGTGGAGGCGGACGATTGCGACTGGAGACCTGGGTACCTGGTGGTAGCTGGTGATGTCCACATAGACTCGGCTCTCTGAAGCCAGGGGACAGGGCTCTGTAAGTGTTCGGGAGAACATCCGGAAGAGGGACCAGTCTGAGGAGCAGAGAGGAGGGTTGAGCGGGGGTGAGGACTAGGCCTGGTCTGCAGAGACAGGGCGGGACCCGGGATGGTAGGTAGCCAGTGAGTTGCCATGGCAGCCTACCTTTCTTCCCCTGTCCTGTGACGAAGGCATCATATACCACAGAGAGGGTCTGCCTCAGCTCCCAGGAGATGCTGGTACAGCGTGTGTTCTACCACAAGGGCCAGACAGCAGCAATCAGGACGCGTCACTCTCCTCCCACACCTACCTGGGCTCGATCCCTCATCTGTCATGTATCTTCCCACCCATCAATTTGCTTCTGCTCACTACTGAGCATGCGACCCTGTGCCAGCGGTCATGTGTACCAGTCGGAGAAACTGTCACCGACGCCCACAGGAACTGATACTACGGTTAGTCTCACTTGACAGATGAGGAAATCAGGCTCAGGGAAATGAAATGATCCGCTCGAGGTCCTGCCCACGAGGGACTGAGCTGGCAGCTGCACGCACAGCTCCTGTTCTGCACACGATGCCCCAGGACAGATTTACCGAACACTTGCCAGGCAACCACGCCGTTTCCTTGGTATGTGGCCAGTGCCCCAAATAATCAGCATCCCAGCTAACACCTACTAGTGGCTCAGCCCGCAAAACACACCAGGCTACGTGCTTTATCTGCACGTTCCTTCAGAGCCGCCACATGGCACCCGCCCCCGCTCCCCATGACTTACTCTGCACACAGGACGGATATGCACCGCCTGGGAGTGGTAGCTGGTGTGGAATAAGCGATCAGCCTTCAGCAGCACAGACAGGCCTGCCTGGAGGGAGCAGGAAGAGACGAAAGGTCAGTGCCCATCACCATAAGACACCTGCACAGGGGTGGAGGGGAACTGCAAACTTGGCATGGCAGTCAGGCAGGAGGGGACAGGCGCCAATGCCACTCTCCCGGGCTCCCGCACACATTGGGAGCACTCTGGCGTCCTCACCTTGGAACTACAGGGCAAGAGTTTCTTCCACGGGGTAAGGTTCTCCGTGCAGACGACCTCTCGTGGCAGCACAGCGTAGCGCAGGAAAGAATGATCAGTGCCTGAGGAGACACAAGTCTGTCTAGCATGGGCCCTGGGGTGACCCCCTCCCGCTCGCCATGCAACTCTCCAGTACCACCACCCTAACGGTCCCAGCCAGATTGGGACCCCTCCTCTCCCTGGGAGAAGGCAACGCAGAGACAGCATAGTCTCGGGAAGCTTTCATCCGGGGCCTGCACACCCAGGGGATTGAGGGTCCAGCCCAGGTGGAGGAGGAGGAAGCTGAAGAGAAAGGAGGCAAAAGTTCGGGCAAGAGGAAGAAGGAAAGGGCCACGGGGCTATCTCACCATTGGCCAGCCCCAGGGGTTTGAAGGAGGCAGTGGGAGTGACCGTGTTGGTAGAGTCGATGAAGTTCAGAGAGGCGCAGAAGATCCCCGAGAGGACATTACTGAGCTCCTTCCAAGATTTATCCACGCTGGATGGAGACACAAACCCACTCACTGGCACGGCGCTCCCTCCCTCCAAGCCTGCACTTGGCTGCCAAACCGACAGAATGGCTAGCTGATGGAGCTGCCATGGCACCACTGCCCTGCTCAGCTGCCTCTTGGGTCTCGCCCTACCCACCCCTTCATCCTCACTCTCTCCTGGATATCCCAGAATCCCCACAGGTCTCTGCTCAGGCGATTCCTCCTCCTGCCCGGCAATGCCCTACGCACCCCTCTCCGCCCACCTTCAAAGAGGCTTCCTCCTCCAGGAAGCCTTTCCTGGCCTCCACGACCACAGCCTCCTACTGTGCGGCCATGGTTCTGACTATCTGAGCCTCTCACAAGGTCCCTAATGGGACATGGCTAGGAAGCCTCCTGTTCTAAGCGTTTTTTCTCCTCAACCTGGGGACAGGGAACAAGTTTGGGTCACCTATGTATATACCACTGCACTGTGTAAAGTGCCCCCACATCTTCAGAGGCTGAGATCAGCCCGCTGATCCACCCTGAAGTGTGTCCAGCTAGGCAAACGACATACTTCCCAGTGAACACCCTGGGCATGAAAGTAAGTCCTGCCCCCACCCTCAGAGTGGGAAGTCTTACACACATAAAGGCTCACTGAACAAGGGAAAACAACCATTCCAGGACCCTACAAAAAACATCAAATTAAATTAGAAAGAAAAATATCAAAACAGAGTTGCTCTCCGTATTAAGAACAGAAAGCATAAAACCAAAATTCTTAACACCAGCTCCACATTATAGGCAATTCTGAGCTGAGGCGAGACAGTGACAGCAAGGCAGATGGGGGGTGGGGTGGGGGGGATGAAGCAAAGTAGTTAGAGTTCAGGCAAAAAAGAAAGGCTTGGCAAATCTGGAAGTCACTACTTGCACCTCATCTGATATCATCTCAGTGTTGTCCTGGGGTTTTTTGATAATCCTCTGTTCAGAGCTTTTCAATTGCTCCAATCGGTAAGCCTCACGTAAAAACTGCAAAGTTGAAGCCTAAAAGCTCTACCCAACCCATAATCATGTTTCATGTAGTGTGCACAACACTGACCCGCATAGCATTTCTTACACTTTAAAATTACTTACTGATCTTTAAATTTGCCAGTTTTCACACTAAAATCCAGACTTCTGGCCTCTCTTGAAAATAAGAGTATCTGATGACAGTAGGCCGCTATTCGCACAGGGCCACAATCCACTGGGGGTGAGTGGCGGCTGTCCTCTCAAGCTCTCTAGCCTGCCACAGTCCCCACCACTCCCTATTAACCCCCCCCCCTTTAAATCATGCTTGTGCTACTGATTTCTCATAGCGGGATTAAGAGGAAATTGTGGTACAACAGCAGTACCTAAACCTGTCCCTCTCCCAAACAAAAGCTATTCCTCCAATATCGAGATCTGGGATCCTGTAGGTCAATTCTGTTTTGTTTGGCCTCATGGTATGATGATCATCATCATTACCATTATTATTATTAATATGTGAGCGAATGTCTTTTAAAAGGTTATCCAGTTTGCCAGAGACTTTTACTGCCTTACATCCAAGTATGCTTCAAATTATTTGTTACCTGTCTCTGTAGATACATGCATGTGCTACCTGAAGTCTGGAAGTATCAGGGGAAGTGAAAAGCACCAAAGTAAAGAATGCCACTCAGTGGTAATACCATTTCTTACTTCCGATGCCACCTTTACCCCCCATGGAATTGCTGTGTGCTGGAACTGCTGCCCTCCAAGAGCAGTGGCAGGATGACAACACCGGCCACTGCCACATTTCCTCCGTGGCATGCAAATGGCCTCAGGGTGGGCACTCACTCAGTGACGGTGTCTTGGAACCAGACCCAGAGCTCTGCACCTGATGGGGCCTGCAGGAAAGGTGGCCCCCAGTATCGAGTCCTCCAGAAGCCTTGCGTGAATGACAAGTGCAGCTCTCGTAGAGAATACTTGGAGATCAATTGCCCCAGGGCTTTGGGAAATAGCCTATAATGAGACACTGGAAAAGGGGAGTAGGTGAGTGATGATCCTGGAGTACGGGTTCTCAGCCACCCCAAAGCAGCAATAGACCCCAAGCTCTGGGGCTGGAGAGATCTGAATGCAGGACCAAACCGCCATTAACTAGCGATGTGATCTTGACAAGTGCCTTTATCTCTCTACATCTCTAACTTCTTCCTCACAATCTCTTACAGAACTTAGCTCTGTGCCTAGCACCCAGAATAAATGACAACAGCCAACAGCATCATCCTCGGTGTTGTCGACAGAGGGCTCTAACTAAAGGATTAGAGTGGCAGCCTGGACCTGCGGAAAGAGCACCTGGTTTAGGAGTCTGGCCCCTCTCCGGGCCTTAGTTTCACCCAGTACAATGGGGTTCTTCAATAATTATCCCATCCTTCATCCAAAGAGCCAGACTCCCTCCCAGGGACAAGGCTCCGCCCCCAGGGCTTGCCTCCACGCCCCTACCCAGCAAGTGGCACAGTTGTCTTTCTCCACTGTGATCCTCTCACCTTCTTCCCGCTGCAGGTCCGAATCCCAGCGCGTGCGGAACTGGAATGTGGCGGCTACGTCCCCAGAAGGCAACGGGGTGATAACGAGCTCCTCCCGCAGGGTGTCGCGTGGAGGCTCTGCATGGCCCCCGCCCACCGGCCCCAGGAGCAGCAGCACTAGCACAGCAGGCGGCAAGACCGCCGCCATGCCTGCGGCTGCTTCCGCCTCCCAGCGCTGCCCGCCCCCACGAAAGCCGGCCCCCAATAGGAAGAGCGTATGAGAAACGACTTCCGGTACCATCCCGGAAACCGTGTGAGGTTACCAGAGCGACAACCCGGCTAGGTCCTTCAAGGCGGTTGGGTTTGAGCGAGCGCGGGAGGGCACAAAGGGAGGTGGACGTCTGGCACGACTGGGGGCTGGACTGCGGACCTCGCCCCCCTACTTTGGGGTATTCCTGGCCATTAGAATGTGCTTAATAATACCGAGCGCCGCCACTGCCGTTGTGCCTGTGTGATCGTTGAGGAAACAGACTGAAAAAGTCCTGCGAGATCACACGGCGGGGCTCGTGCGTGCCTCTTCCTCAGCTTCTGGTGTGTCCATTTGCTCAGTCCCAAGCCTGGTGCAGAGCTTTCCTATAAAACCCCCGAATAACTGGCCCCTTTATTATGTAAATTTGTCAAACATCAGCGAAGTTGAAAGAATGAACACCTGTTACAACGCACACCTATTTCCTCATCACCTAGATTCCTCCATTAACATATTACTATACTTGCTTTATCACACTTTGGTCTGTAAATCCCTCAATTCCTCTTATGTTTTGATACATTTCAAGGTAAATTGCAGACATAAGTACACTTCTCCACTAAATATTTCAGCATGCATGTCATTAAATAAAGCTTAATATTTGTTTACATTTTGGTGTAAAACTTACATACAATAAAATGCACAACTCTGAAGCGCACATTCACCGAGTCTGACAAAAGCATACACCTGTGTAAGCCAAACTCCTATCAGGATATAGAACGTTCCAAAAAAACCCAGAAAGTTGGTTAATGCCCCTTGCCAACAAATCCCTGTCCCCTTCCTACCCTCCAGAGGCAACCACTATTCTGATTTTTCTCCACAAAACAGATTAATCTGTTCTAGAGGTTCATGTAAGTGGAACTATCATATAGTATGTACATTGTCTTGTGTAAGAGTTCTTTCACAGGAAGAATCTTTCTGAGAATCATCCATGTTCTTAAAGGTATCAGCAGTTTCTTTTTATTGCTGTGTGGTTTCACATTGTATAAATATACCTGTATATCCATTCTCTTGATGATCAACACCTGAACTCTTTCAAGTCTTTAGCTATTATGAAGTAGGTTACTATATAAGTTATTTTGTAGACATATGTTTACTGCCTTGGGGTGAATATTTAGGAGTGGTCAAAAGTCATAGGTGATGTTTAATTTTTTAAGTCACTGCCAGATCTCTTCCCAAAATGTATCATTTTATACTTGCGCCAACAATATATGAGAGTTCTGGTTGATCCACATCCTGCTCAACTTTTGTTTTTAATTGGGGGACTTTTTAGGTTTAGCTTTATGGTATACGTAGTGGTATCTTATTGTGGTTTTATTTTGCATTTCCCTGGTACCTAATGATGTTGAGCATCTTTTCATATGCTTATTGGCCATACATATATTTTATCTTGTGAAGAGCTAAAAATCTTTTTGCACCCCCCACCTTTTATATTGGCTTGTTTGCCTTTTTATTATTGAGTTGTAGGAGTTCCGAAGTTAAATTCCTGCTTTGGTTTTTCCAGCTGCCCTATGAGGAACACATTCGTGAAGGATTTTACTCATAGTTTCTTGGTAAAACTCACAACCATACTACAAAGAGCCAAATCTGGTGTTGGACAGGTCTGCCAAGATATACCCCAACCAACTAAAGAGGAAGTGTCAAAAAGATGTCTATCGTTATGCCCTATTCTCCTTCCATCTAGTGTTCATCTCCCACTAGACATGGAATAAGGCCATGAGTTTAGATGTCAGACAAATCCCATCAGCTTTTACTCCAGGAGCACAAGCAACCTGAGGGTCACTTTCCTTCTTCTGTAAAATGGATAAACCTACTTTCAGGGTTGTTGTAAGGACTAGAAATTATGTATATGTAGGATCTAGAATGTATTAAGTGCTTAATACAATACAATATTAGACCATCATTGGCTCAAACAATTCTTTTTTTTTGTTTGTTTGTTTTTTAAAGATTTTATTTATTTATGTGACAGAGAGACAGCCAGCGAGAGAGGGAACACAGCAGGGGGAGTGGGAGAGGAAGAAGCAGGCTCACAGTGGAAGAGCCTGATGTGGGACTCGATCCCGGATCGCCAGGATCACGCCCTGAGCCGAAGGCAGACGCTTTAACGACTGCGCCACCCAGGCGCCCCTGGCTCAAACAATTCTTGGATGTAGGGTCTATGATCTCCATTTGATAATGAGAAAACAGGTACAGAAACTGAAATACTGCCTAAGATCACAGTGAGTCATGAAGCCAGGACCAGAGTTCACACCATCAACCTCAAAAAAAAAAAAAAAATGAGGAGCTGCCATCATTATTTTATATTTCTATGCTTTGTCTCCTTTTGAAATTGCCTGTCCCCATCACTGAAGACCAGCCGCCTCCAGGAGACTTACCTTCTCCCTCTCTAGTGTGCTGCCTACAGTCTTCTGTGCACTTCTGCTACAGCCTGGGTTCTCTTTCCATTATCTGTGGCCACGTCTGCTCCTGGAAGAGCTCCTGGTCACCTTAGTGAGGTGAGGAAGCTGAGGAAGACTAGCACAGAAGCAAGGATGCTAGCACATCCTAGGTGCTCGGCAATGTCTGACCAAACAAGTCACAGCACAGTTCATACTATCCTCACACTGCCATGCTGGTCACAGTGTCAGATTCTGTGCATTCTTTAGGGACTGCTACAGTGTGCACTTTCCAGGGAATCTTCTCCCGAGTTCTGGTCCCTCCTCT
Source organism: Ursus maritimus (assembly GCF_017311325.1). Classification (NCBI taxonomy): domain Eukaryota; kingdom Metazoa; phylum Chordata; class Mammalia; order Carnivora; family Ursidae; genus Ursus; species Ursus maritimus. Next base: position 33,183,571 of record NW_024424675.1, on the reverse strand, counting down.
TTCCTCCACAACATAGGATTCTACAGGATGAGTCTGTCTTCTTCCCTCCTCCCCAGAGTCCGTGACAAGTCTGCAATAGACGGAAGAAGCCACACTGTGGCTTGGAGACTGAAAGCTGGGCTGCTTGCCTCGGAGCTGGCTCCAAATTATCCTCTCCTCTCCAGGGGCACTGTGTGGCCTCAAGAAATAGTCAGCTGGAGATGCTGGCTCTGAAGGCTAGCCAAGCCCCTGTGGTTTGGCAGAAGAAGAGATCATTGTCCAAGCAGGAAGTGGTCCTGGGGTTCCAGCTGACCCCAGGCTTTTGCAGGCAGGGCTGGGGCTCATAGCAGCTGAACTGGAGGCTCCCCAGAGGCTCACACACAATTCTCCCTCTCCAGAAGACTGGAGATCCCCGTCCCCAGGCAGGCACCCTGCCCCAAACCTCACAGATCTTAGCATCACGTGCCTGGAGTACTAAGAGATTTGTTGACATGTTGACAGCAACCAAACTAGTCTAGCTTCCCATCATTTGCCTAGGAGGGGAGTAGCGTGATCCTGGGAGCTGAGAAGCCCCGTACAGCAGAAGCACGGAGCTCATACGCTGCAGCTCAGGGGAAGGCTCAGCCACAGTCAGACAGGTGGTTGAGTTTTGCTACTCCAAAGGCAGGGAGAGGGCACAAGGACGGAGACCATGTCCTTTGTGTGCAGCAAAGTCATAAGCAACCTAGAAAAACTGCAAAATTTTACAGGAGACTGAGCCCTGGCCCAGTTTAGTAGATGATCTCAACTTGGACACAGAGGCTTTTAGACAAAAGGAGCACAGAACTCCCACAAGTTTCTCACCAGCGCTAGGAAAAGCACTTAAGAGCTGTCACTTACAATGGCTTCCTGCAGGGGTGGAAGCAGGCTGGGACTATGGGAAGACTGCAGGCCTGTCACTCACTCAGCCTGGGTGGCACAAAGAGCTTTGGGATTTAGGCTGAAGGCCATTGATCCCACTGGTGGTGTTTGATGTACAGGGAGGCGGAATGGTTTCTTTTTTCTGATGTGAGAAATGACTTGATGCCCCTTACAGCTGGGTCCTAGAACCCTCCTTTCTCCTTCCACTCCCCCTCCCTCCCTGGGCACACTCACTCACCACCTACACACTGGTAGCTCCGTCTATTTATTTTCCCAGCCTAATCCTCTCTAAATCCAACATGCGTGCGTCCGAGTGCCTACCCAACATGTCCTACTATGGGTCTCGAAAGCACCCAGAGCTCAGGGCAAAACCAAATCTGTGACCTTCCAAACCTGGTTCTCCCCTCCACTCCCCATCTGGGTGAATAACCCTCCACATCATCCTGTTGCACAAGGGAGAAACAATGCTGGCACCCTTGACCCCTTCCTCTCTCTCACCTGCCTGTCAAATCTTTTGGAACCTGTCTCCTAAATTTCTCTTCATTCCTTCCACCTTTCTACATCCCGTCTATCTCCACCCTAGTCCATCACCCCTCTATGTAGCTGGCTGCCATCACCTTCTGGTTCCCAGGCATCCAAGCTGGTGCCCTTCTGTCAGCACCCCCCGCCACACCCCTCACTCCCCCTCACTGACTCCTTCTTATCCTTCAGGGCTCAGCTCAGATGCCACTTCCTCAAGGGAAATGCCCCTGTGACTGCTCTTAATAGGCTATGAACTCCTTCCTCGCACTGGTCATAGTTGCAATTTTGCATTTGGGCCCTCACTAGACTAGACTCCCATAAAAGTAGCACTGTCTCCCCCCCCCATTCCTTGTTCAGTGTCTTACACATGTTAAATAGTGACATTAATTTAACAAGTATTTATCAAATGAATGTCATTTATTTTTTATACCCTGCCTCAACCCAGTCAAGCTGATCGTTACCATGATCTGTTGCATGAAGTATTGTGTTAGGTGTCTGTCCTGAGCCTGTCCTCCTCCAGTGTATTCCCTACACTGTGGCCAGAATTACCTTTTTAACAAGCAAATGCAACCACTTGTAATCCTTCATTACTCCCCATAAAGTTCAGATTCATTACTCTGGCCTCTAACATGTAAACTGCTAGTTACCTATCCAAAGACTATTGTCCTCTTGTTCTTTAGAAACATAGACCTGATTTTATCAAGACAGCCATGTGCTCTACTAAAGGACCGTCCTGGCCTCTCCAGTGGCCACGGTGCTTCTGAGAGGTTTGAAAGGCAGATGCCTTGGTGGGTTCAGTGGGTTGAAAGGTTATTGTCTTTCCAAAGGCCAGAATTTTCTTTCTTCCAGATAATGTTGTGTCCCTATGTCTATAAAATATCTGTAAGTGAAACATTTCTCATGTTAGCAAGCTCTGGTCAGTGAGATGAAAGGGGATGCCACTGGTTAGAACTTCCAAGAACGCTTCCTGAAGTGGAAATAGACAGCAGGCTGTGCTTTGCCCGACCCGTTTCTTCTCCCACTTTCTGCCAGTTTCAAGGACATGATGGGCGGGGCTTCAACACCGGCTATCTCAGACAGGCGCTATCAATGGGAATTCGACCCATGTGGCGGGGATGGTGGAGCAAAAAGAGCCAAAAAGGGCCCCGGCGCCCAATAACTTCAGAGCGGCCACACAGCCCTGCACTTTGGACTTCTTTTATATGAGGAAATAAATTTGTATCTTTAGTCTCTGACTTTTAGCAGCCGAATTGAAACTTGATACAGGCTTCCAAGAATTTCATGACTAACCTTGGTCTGTCTTACCTCTCTCACCTTCCTCTCGTCCCCAAATTCAACAGTTCAGCCCAGCTGAATGTTTCTCAGCTGCTCACAGCTACTTCTCTCCATTTACAGTCTTCCCAAGCTGCTCTTTCTGCTCGGATTACAGCCCCCACTTGGCAAACTCCTACTCAGCCTCTGGATCTCAGCTTAAAAAGCAGCTCTTCGGTGGCCACACGAGCTATTTTCTGATACCAGAGTCGTTCCTTGTCATGCTACCGATTACACCGTGAACCGCGGTGTTTACTTGGTTTTCTCTTCCAGAGACAGTCAAGTACCGAAGGCAGGGATGCAGCCTATCTTGTTCAGAACTGTATTCCAAATGCCCTGTGCACGTATTCAAGACCTATTTCCTGAAGAGACGGAGCACATGAAAGATGGGGAATGGAGTTGGGTAGACACAGTGGGTCTGAGATCTCTGCAACGTGACACACCAAGGGGAATGGTTGGTAGATTATTGTTTATTATTTATACCGTGCCCTGTTCCCAAACAGGATGTAAGGGAGCAGGATGGCCGGAGTACCGCCGCACAGGGAGTGCTAAGGAGTTCACGTCCACTCAGAGACACTGGTTTGGGAGACTCTATCAGAAGACTCTATCAGAAGACTCTGCAGGAGAGTCTGGGGGAAGGAGGGGTTCTAAGAAAAGCAGTAGCATCTTGTCCCGCCTCATCTCCATCTCCTCGCCTGTAAGCCCTACCTCAGGAGGAAGCCAAAAACTGGTGGGAGGGTTATAGCAGGAAAGGTTAGCAGGAAAGCAGGGGGTTAACTCCCAGAGAGGTACACCATCCCACTATCCTTGCCTCCCCCTGGTGCCTACTGCAAGTAAAGAGTCTGGTCTTCTCTGAAGGGCTCTGGCTGGGCTTAGGGTCTCCTGTGGAGAAGAGCCAGCTCGGTCAGTCTGTAGATGGAGGCCCACCGCTAGCTGCAAGCTCCAGGCTCTGCCCCACCATCAGCTCCATCCTCTTCCTCATCGGACTGTGCCAAGGGCGTGTCTGCTCCGCCGTCACTGGGATTTGGGCTGTGCAGGTTGGTGGAATCGTCAGAAGACGAGGAGGAGGTGCGCGACGCAGTCCTGTCTGGTGTGGGCATTGGCAGGCTCAACTCCTCTGGATGGTCATCCAGCCCTGCCCAGAACAAAGAGTGGGTCAGGGCCACAAACAGGGCTTCAGGGGACTCTCAGAGATGCTCTGGCCAGGAGAGGCTGAAGCCCAGAGAAGGGCAGGGGAGTGACCAGTCACTGACCCAGTCCGCAAAGAGCCAGGTCTCCTGACTCTCCTCTCAGTTCCTTCCACTTCACTACACCATGTCTGGGCCCTAGAGTCAGGTCAATCAATTCAAGAGTTCAAGTTCTACCTACGTCACTTACTTGCTCCTGAGTGGCTTTGGGCAAGTCACTTTCCCCCTCAAGGACTTAATCTTCTCTAAAAATGGGATATGCACCTACATTCCAGATGGGTTTTGAGGATAAAATCGAAGCATGATTATAAAATGTCTGGCATGCCATAGGCCATCAATAAATAGCAGCAGCTTTAAATAAGAGAATATCTATCTTATAAGCTAAGCATATGGGCTTTGGAATGAGACAGCCATGGTTTGAACCCAGCTTTTTTCCACTTTCTGGCTTGTGACCACTTCTGAGTCTAATTTCCTCCTTTATAAAATCGGGATAATACCGCCTGCCCTAATAGGACATTGTAAGGACTGAGCTAATTGAGCACAGTATTAGCAACCTAAAAAAAAAAAGTGCTCAGTAAATATTCATATGAAGATGACTAAAATGGCTTAAGTTATCTAATATAAAAATTTATACTTTACATTATCTTAATTATATGAATTAATTACATTAATTTCACGAATACAAAATTAACAAAGGCTAAGGGGGGATTGGGGCATTCCCAAAATTTTAGACTGGAGATCTGTCACCCAGTTCCCCTCGGGGTCAACTTCCCTAAAATCAGAACAGACAGCTGTTTCATTGGTAGAAACACCCATTTCCAGTCCCTACAAGTTGACTTCCCCAGCCCTGTTGCAGCCTCACTTCAGAGCCTGACACTCGGCTCTGGCTAACTGGTGCCCAAGTCCCCAAAGCCAAGGGCCATACCAGATGTCTGGGAGGCTGGTGGAGGGTCCTCACAAGGCAAGAACACATCTGCTCCATCCTGGTCTCCAAGGTCGATAAGTTCCACCTGCTCCAGCGCATCCACATTCACTTCCATGGACGAGATACTACCTATGGGGGCTGCGCATCAAGAAGGGGCCAAGTGAGGAGGACGCAGGCCCCTAAGATGGTCAAAGATACGTGTCAGGTCTAGAGACAGAAGTTTCGAGGGCCAAAAATACAAGGGGAAGAGGGTCCCCTGATTCAGGACCTACAAGACAACCCCCTCCCCCAGCCCACTCCAGTCCCTCTCCCCAGGACTCAGAGCTTACGTCTCTGCGACTCGAGATGCAGGTGGGACAGGGGGAAGACAAACTCTGTCTCTGGCTGTAAAATTTCCTCAAAGAATTTCTGCCGCTCCCGAAGGCGGAGCTGCTGGCGCTCCAGGGCTGCCCGAGGATTTGGGTCCATGTCAGCTCCTGGAAGGTAGAAGAGCAAGCACAGCTATGAAGCTGAGAGGGAATACAGCGGGGGCCTAGGCTTGGGGAACCCCTTTGCAGCCAGCATCCCGGCGCTGCAGCCTGGACACCACTGGCCTTGGTTACCTCCTCCCCTTCCTTGAAACAAAGTCTGTTACTACCAACTTCAAGTCTCATAGAGAGGCACGGCTGAGCCTGGCTCCACAAAGGGGATGCTGGTTCCAGGCACGGCAAAAGAAGCTCCTCTGTATTCAGGGAACGGGGCCAATAGCCAAGTGTCAGTATCATGCCCTTGTGAGAGGGGTTGGAGGGATTGGTCCAGCCCCAAAGAGGGAGGCACTTCTAATGGACCCAGCCACCCCTCAGAAGGCCATGGAAGATGGTTGGATGGGGATCTCAGGGTGCTCAAGCATTGCAACTCTGGTTCATGCCCAGCCTTCAAAACCCAAAGACCAAAGCACCCCTCTCCTCCACACACCCCATCACCACCATCCCCTCCAAACTGTGCTCTGAAGTCACAGACCTGACTTCCAGACTTAGCTCTGCCCCTAAGGAAATCATCCTTCCAGCCTCAGACTTCCCATCCGAAAATGACTTAATAGTCCTATCTGCCTCAAACACAACCCAGCAGCTGCTGGTGCAGGTGCTCTGTAAAATGTAAAGCCCGGATACCGTGCTATTTAGAGGCCCCCCCCCC
>NW_024424675.1:33081824-33177147 GCF_017311325.1 Ursus maritimus | reverse complement strand
CCAGCGGCCGGGCGGGGGGCGGGGAAGGAGAGGACGAGGGTGGGGGCGCCCACGGGCCGGGGGTACCAGGACGCCCCCTCTCCCCCTCCCCCTAACCCCTTCCATCTCCCGAGACCTGAGGGGCTGTCCCCAGGGGGCAGCGGAGCCGGGGCCGGGGAGAGGAAGGGAGTTGTTTACGCGATGAGAGGTGCTGGGAGAAAGGAGACAAGGTCTGGGGAGCCCGGGGAGCCCGAGAAATGCAGAGCGCCCTGCCGGTCTCCGCCCCACCCGCCCTGGAGTCCGCGGGAGCGAGAAAATTCCCTAAAAAGGGCCGGGGCGCGCCCGCGGGTTGGGGGGAGGCGGCGGCCAAGGTCCCCCGGGCGGCCGGCTACTGCGGCCGGCCCCCGGCCCTGGCCCGCCCGCCGCCTCTGCGCCCCCGCCGCCGAGCCCCTACCTGCAACGCCCCGCGCCCCCGCTGCCTCGGTCGCTCGGCTCCGGCGAGACGGCGGCGGGGGCGTGGGAGCGAGCCGCGCCGGCCGGGGTGGGGCTGCGCCGCCGGGGCTCCCGCGGGACGGCCGGGCCCTGGGAGCCGGGAACGAGGAAGCGGCGGGCGGCGGAAGTGGGGGAGGGGCGGCGGCGGGCACCCGCGCTCGCCTCCCTCCCGGCGGCCTCGGGGAGCCCCCTCGGGCGCGGCCGCTCGCACTTCCAGGCCGGGCGAAAAGTTCCCGGCGCGCATCCTTGCCCCGCAGCTGGCCGCACTGGTCCGCACTCCGCCCGCCGCCGGGGAGCTCGGCTCCGCACGCTCAGATCCACTTGCTGCGTCGCGCTGTGCGGCGCAGCCCCGCAGCGGGGACACGCGCGGGTTCTCGACCCACGCGCACTTGCTGCTCGCGACTCCCGGGCAGCCCCGCCGCAACGCACTCGCACCTTGCGCGAGAAGGGGCAGCGGGGAAGGGGACCCGCTGGAGCCGGGAGGGCACTGACCCGGTGCGGCGCATCAGGGCAGGTGCGCCGCGGCGGAGGGCCCCCTGACCCTGGCACTCACCCGGCAGCCCCGGGTTTTGGCTCCGGGACCGCACCGAGCCGCCACCCAGTCTTCCAGCGCACTGGGCGGGGTGGGCGCCGGGACGGGGCGGGTCAGGGCTGCAGGGGTGGGCCGCTGCGCCGCGCCCGAGAAGCCGGCGTGGAGCCAAGTCCTCCAGGGCGCGAACAGGGGCGCTGCGCTTCTAGGCTGGTGGGGGTGGAGGGGCGAGGCGCAAACTGCCGGCGGACAGGAGGAAACGCTTGACCCCCTCTCCGCGCCTCCTGCTCAAACCAGTGCCAGAAGTGTCCAATCTTGCAGCTTCTGGACTGAGATTCTATGCCCATTCTTTCCCTCCTCCCTCCCACCCATCCGCTTGTGCTCACAGCTCCAGAAGCCGCGGGAACAGAACGGGGTCGGGGGTGTCTGTCGGGAATACTTCTTCCGTGGGGTCATTCGTTCATTCACTCAACAAACATCCGGGAGCAAGCCAGGAACTAGGAGTCATCCTTGGCACCTCCCTGTCCTGTGCTAAATACACCTCCATTCTCTGTCGATTTTCTTCCCTAAATAACTTTTCAATCCACCATTCCTCTCGGTTTCCATCTCTTTCTCTCCTCTGGCTCTTCCAGCACCCTTCTACCTGGTTTTCCTGTATTCGCTTTGGCCTTGCTACTCTCCATCCCCCCCAATCCCCCGCCCTGTAACACACAGCAATCAGCCACCATTTCAAAACGCAAGTCTGCGTTCAAAACGCCACCCCCTGCTTTAATCCCTCCATTGTTAGAACAAAATCTAGGTGCTGATATCTGAGCCGAGTCTTGAAGAAATGAGTTCAACAAGCAGTGAAGACGGGGGATGGGCATGTGCGAAGGGATGGAGTCAGGACATATTCAGGTTTCCCTGTCAGGGGACCAGCACTGTACAAATAGCCAAAGCGCAGCTTCTCCTATTGTTAGTGGGATCTCAACACAACCCTGTGAGAGAAATACAGCAAGCAGCGTTCCCACTATTTTACAAGCAAGGAAACTAGTTTGTGGGAAGCAAGTGGTTAAGAGCACAGGCGTGGTAGTCGGACCCTCCTGGGTTACAAACCTAGCTCTGCATCTAGCCAGCTGTGTAAACACTTAATTTCCCTGTTCCTTGATTTCCTTGCTTATTAGGTAGGACTAATTAATCCCTACCACTCGTGAGATAATTCATATAAAATGTTTAATACAGGATGTGGGCACTTCGAAGATGCTCAATAAACATTAGGTGTTTTGATTGTAATGGGTTCTGAGAAAGGAAGGAAAGTGCTTTCTTAAGTGAATTTCTGAAGTTACAGGAAGTCCACCCTAATAGTTAATACTTCTACAGAGCTTATTATATATCTGTTGTTATTATAAGTACTTTGCATATATTAACTCTTTTAATCTTCTCAACAATCTTGTGAAGTAAATAGTATTATTATTTCCATTTTACAGATCCAGAAACTGAGAGACAGAGAGGTGAAGGGACTTGTCCAAGGCCATACAGCAAATACGTGATGGAATTCAAATCCGCAGAGGCTGCCCCTCGAGACTGTGCTTGTAACCACTGCTCCCAGCCTGTTCCCCTTCTGCCCTGTGGCAGTTTCCAGCTTCCAAGAAATATTTTAGTCAGTTTGATTCTTATTCCTCATTAATGAATAAAGTAGATACTTGGTCCCACGTCCTAGCACAGAGGAATGAGGCCAACTCAGGAGTATGCTGGGTGCCCCCCCCCCCCCCCATTCCAGGCTCATCCCTAGGAACAGAACTCCATGGATTGTTTTGACCTGTCCCCAAGATGGTGACAGATCTGGAACCTCCGTCCCTTCTCTTTGCCAGATAGTTGCCACGTGAGGGGCTAGAGAGGGAAAAGCATCCACGCTAGAGATAATTCAGGAGGCTAAGCTGGAAGGGTGTCAGGCAAGAGAAAGACCCAGGCAGCATCCCCCGGAGCAGATGGCAGAAGGAGGTGGAAGGAGCCATGGACAGGTAGATGGCTGAGATTCCCAGCTTCCATCCAGGATGCATAAAGCTGCGAAGAGCATCATTACCACACTAATCACAATTTTTAAAAATTGTTAGGTAGTCTAAAAAATTACAACTTTTGTCAAACCCATCAGAGAGCTCAGGTTGCAGAGTAACCAATTAACCTGAATTCCAAAGAAAGACAGGAACCTCCAAGAAGAAATGGGACGCGGGCACTGCCACACTTGTGAGGTGGGAGGAAGATGGGGCCTCCGTGCAGATGGGTAAGAAGAGTTCATTTCCTTAGGTAGATTCAGGTTTCTCTCCGGCATCACATTCTTTCTGCCTCCAGAAAGGTCTACGTAAGGAAGTAAAGATCTCCAGAAATGGACAGAATAAAGGTAAATAGAAGAGACATTTTTCTGTTTTTAATCACCTTACAAGACAACTGACTATCTAAAGCAAGAGTGGCAATACACTACTCTTTCGCTTTAGAAGTCATGGGGATGTAAAGTGCAGCATAGGGAATATAGTCAATCACTTCGTGTGGTGACAGATGGTAAGTACACTTACCGTGGTGAGCATTTTGTAGTGTATATAATTGTCGAATGACTGCGTTGTACACCTGAAACTAATGTAAAATTGTATGTCACTACATTTCAATTCTAAAAAGTAGCAATATGTTGTGGATAGATGGCATATATAAAAGTAAAATGTATAACAATAACAATAGTCAAAATGATGGGATGAGTAATTGGAAATACACTGCTGAAGGAGCCTCTGCTATATAAGAAGTTGTATAACATTAGTTGAAGATTGACATTGAGTAATTGAAGGTATATGTTCTAAATGCAGGGGCCACCACTAAAAAAAATTTTTTAAAGAAGTTTACATAACAAGCCAATATGGAGATAAAGTGGGGTAATAAAAATATTGGGAGGCAATCTCCCTGAGCTTTTTTTTGTTCAACATGTCTTGTTGACTATGTCAAGATTGCAAGGATATGACTTCTCTTTCACCTGGGTCCTTGCCCAGGATTGTTGATTGTTAATAGAGCTTGAGAGATCAGATCAGATCTTTGTCAAATCCAGGAGGGCTTGCTTACTGCTTGCTATAACTTGCTATAAAAGTTCTGGGCCTGGCTCCTCAGCCATGGTGTAAACCCACTCTGTATGTGTTGGGCATCTGGGCCACCATGTCAGCTGCTGGACTTGGGGCCAAGGGAAACAACAAACACAACTGTGCTGCTGTTCGTGTTCTTGGGTATGCTATGAGTCATCAACTGTTGCGATCAAATGCAGTAAGTCTTATTGTCTATTTTTGGTACCCAATAGATGGATGTTTTTCGCTGAAAAAATGTAATTAATCCAAAGTAAGGAAGAAAGAGAGAAAAAACGAGGAAAAAAGATGTAAAATATAAAACAAATAGCAAGATATAAGATTTTAATCCGACTGTCAATGGAAGACGACCAGTTAAAAGATGACTAGTGCAGTGAGGAGTAAAACTAAAGGCAGTGATGTATGGTCCGTAAGAAACCCGATTTAACTATAAAGAAATATATGGGTTAAAAGTAAATGAACGGAACGAGATACACCATACAAACAGTAATCAAAGTAAATTGGAGTGCCGCTATTAATACCAGACAGATGTAAGCTTCAAAAAGACTGTTACCAGTGATGAAGAGGGATATTCATAACGATAAAAGGTTCAATTCACCAAGAAGACTCCACTATTATAAATGTGAATACATTTAATAACAGAGTTTCAAAAATGGGTGAAGTAAAAGCCAATAGACCTAAAATAGAAAGAGAAAAATCTATATTTCAGTTAGAGAATTCGATACTGCTCTCTGAGTAATCAGTAAAACAAGTAGACAGACAAAGAAGGGAGGATGTAGAAAACCTGAACGCTATCAACTGACCTGTTCCGGCTGATACTTTTATAACACTTCACCCAAAGCAGCAGAGTAAACGGTCTTTCAAATGCACATAAAACCGCACCAAGATACACTGTAGTCTGGGCCACAAAACAAACCTCAACAAAAATTTTTAAAAAATTAAATCATACAAAATGTTGATACGACTCTACGAGAACTGAAACATAACTAATAAAGATATCTGGGAAACACCCCCAATACTTGGAAGTAAAACATAACACTTCACAATAACCCATGAGTCAAAAAACGAAGTCCAAAAGGAAATTAGAAAAATATCCTGACTTGACTAAAACTGAAATGCAGCAAGCTGCCCACCAAAATAGCCCCCAGAGCTCGGTGCCTGTCGTTAGTCATACCTTTGTATAGTCCTCGGCTACACTGGATCAAGGTTACTCTCTGTGACCACTAAGAAAGGATGGTGGGTCCCATCCAAAGTTAGGATTAAGAAAACAGAAGACCACAGCTTCCATCTTGGGTGTGTGTCCTCTATTGCTTGGATCACTCACTCTGGGAGAAGCAAGTTGCTATGTTGTCAAAAGCCATGCAGAGAGGCCCACGTGGCAAGCAACAGAAGATTCCAGCCAACAGCCAGGAAGAGCAGAGGCCTGCCAGCAACCACATGAGTGAGCACGTCAACAGATCCACCAGCCCTGGTAGTGCCCTGAGAGGACTGCAGTCCTGGCCAGCAGCCTGCCTGCAACCTCGTGAGAGATTGAGGCAGAACCCTTTCAGCTAGAGCATTCCTGGATTCCTGCTGCCCAAAGCCTCTGAGATACTAAATAGTCGTATCAAACGGCTAAGTTTGTATTGCCATGCAGCAGGAGAAAAGGGGTAGAGACTTTGGTACTGGGGTAGAGTGCTGCCGTGTCAGCTCCGAAGCGTGGCGGTGGCATTAGAACTGGCAACAAACGGAGAAGAGTGTAGTCAAAGTACGTTGGAAAAGCTGCTGATAGAAGCCTCAGGCCTTTGATAAGACAGCAGCCAGGACAGACGGGAGGGAAAGCAGGTAAGCGCTCCTGGAAACTGGGGGAAGAGGAAGCTCGTGATGTCACGACACAGGGGTTAGCAGCCCCATCGCCTGCAGTGAAGAGGAAAGCAGAGAGTATGCCTAATGAACAGGGTGGTCTAGCTAAGGGCATTTCCAAGCAAGGTGGTGAAGGTGCCACCTGGTCTCTTCTCGCTGCTGACAGTAAAATGCCAGCAGGGAGAGAGGAACTAAAGCAGCAGTTCCCAAGTGATGGCGAGGCTGCCTCCCAGGGGGACATTTGGCAATGTCTGGGGACGTTTTTGGTTGTCGAAACTGGAGAGGTTGCTCCTGCATCTAGGTCGTAGAGGCCAGGGACGCTGCTAACTATCCTCTAGGGCACAAGACAGACCCCTCGCCCCACCGCCCCCACACACAGAATCAGCCCGCCCAGGGTGTCAGTAGTGCCAAGGTGGAGACACCCTGGGCGAAAAGGAAGCACTGTTAAATATGAAGGAGCCAGGACTTCACGGGAGGAAATTCTCAGCCTCTCCAAATGGCAAATGACGGTAACATTAAGAAGTGGTTTCCTAGCAAACCTCAAATCCACGACATTGAAAACATCCAAAACAATGTGGTCCAAAATGAAACTGAGAGGGGCGCCTCGATGGTTTAGTAGGTTAAGCGTCTGCCTTGGGCTCAGATCATGATCCCAGGGTCCTGGTATCGAGGCCCGTGTCGGGCTCCCTGCGCAGCAGGGGAATCTGCTTCTCCCTCTCCCTCTGCCCCTCCCTTCACTTGTGTTTTCTTTCTCATTCTCCCTCTCAAATAAATAAAATCTTAAAATAAAAAAAAAAGAAACTGAGACTATGGCTACAAAATCTTGAGTTTACGTCTCAGGAAGATTAAAGGCAATGCCTTAGAGTACTATTCAGTCAGATAAAAGATCTAAAGAAATTATAGGTGTGCCTCACAGATCCTCTGAGTCAAACAACAGGAATTCTAGAAAGCTGAGGGGTGTGGTGTAGTCCCTTAGTCATTTCAGCAGAAGCCTAATGCAGAGAAGGGCTTATCTCAGAGAAATTGTGGGCATGGCTTTTGCCTAATAGAGTGCCCTGAATAAGATTCAGAGTGACCTACAAGTTCTTAAAAGGATACTATATCCAGAAACATCTCCAGCTTGGATGTATAGGGATAAAGAGAGTATAAATTATAAACAGGATTTTTGGTTCTGAACAAAATGGAGTAGATGTATTTCTCTCTATCCCTCCCACTAAGTACAGCTTAAAATGCTGGACATTGTATCTCAAGCAAACATGGGAAGGCAGACCAACCAGGAACCCTAGCAGGTTTTCTTTTTGCTAGGGTCTGGAGAAGCCTGCAACCTGGAAATGCCAAACAGGCACAGATAAAAACTGTCCCCATGAAAAGCCTGAGAAAGGGCCACCCTAGCAAGACAGAAATCTTCTGACATTAAATGTCCCACTCCAGCAATACTAGAGGAAAAACCACTCTCAGCCTCCACTAGCAAAGACAGAGGGGAAAGCCAGACTTCAATGTTTGTCTTGTAACAAAGGTAACAGGTCGCCTCCCCCACTTCACCTCTAGGTACTGTTAGAGGAGACCGGGTGGGAGCCTGGGCTTCATCACTGCCCAGCAGTAACAAGTACCCCTCCCCAAGAATCTCTCCCCATTTCCATGGTGTCAGAGGAGGCCATGTGGGAAGCCGCACTGCCATCCCCACCCAGCAATAATGAGGCACCACTCCTTTCCCCCAGTGTAAAGGAGGCCAAGTGTAGAGCCTAGATGTCCACCTCTGCCCAGCAGTAATGAGATAACCCTCCCCTTGCCCAACTGGGTGGTATGAGTGGGGTCATGAACCTAGCCTCGATTTTCACTCTCACCTGGTGGTAAAGAGTTGGTGCCCCGTCTCACTGGCCCAGGTCATCCAAGGCCTACTAAAACAGAAGATTTAAATGAGATCCAGTCTCATAACATAATTTCCAAAATGTCCAGGTTATAGCTGAAAATAATCCATCATACTTAGAACCAGGAAAATCTCAATTTGGATAAGAAAAGACAAAGAACAGATGACAACAGACCACGGCGTTGCTGGATTTACCTGACTCCGATTTTAAGACAATCACTATAAAAATGCTTCAATAAATATTCTTGAAATAAATCAAAAAAAAAAATTTCAGGGGAAAAAATAGAAGGCATAAAGAAAATAGAAATCCTAGAACTGAAGAAAAAATTACTGTGCTGGGTTGAATAGTGTTCTCCAAAAATTCATGTCTACCCAGTACTACAGAATGTGACCTTATTTGGAAATAGAATCTTTGCAGAAATAATTAGTTAAAATGAGGTCATACTGGATTAGTGTAGGCACTAAATCCAATAACTAGTAGCCTTTATAAGAAGACTATGTGAAAACACAGATAGATACCCAAGGGAGACCACCATATGAGATGGAAGCAAATACCAGGATGATAGGTCTCTAAGCCAAGGAACACCAAGGATTGTGGGCAATCACCAGAAGCTAGCTAGGCACGGGGCAGATTCTCCCTTAGAGCCTCCAGAAGGAATTAACACCTTGATTTGTGGACTCTTGGCCTCCAGTACTGTGCGAAAATAAACTTCTATAGTTTTAAGCCATCAAGCCAGTTGTTACAGCAGGCAGGTCTAGGAAATTAATACAGAAACCAAAATTAAACAAACAAAAAAACAAAAACCTTACTGGAGAGGCTCAATAGAAGAATGGAGATAACGTATGAAAGGATCGGTGAATTTGAAGGGAGAACAGTAGAAACGATCCAATCTGAAAAAGAGAGAAAATTATATTAAGAAAGAAACAAAGAAAGTACAGAGCCTCAGGAGCCTGTGAGACAATAACAAAAGATTTAACATTTGTGTCATTGGAGTTCCAGGTGGAGAGGAAAAGGAAGTGAAGCTGAAAAAACATTCAAGAAAATAATAGCTGAAATTTCCCCAAATTCGACAAAGACCTGAACCTACAGGTTCAAGAAGCCGACTGAATCTCCAACATAAAGACAAATAAATCCATGATCACACACACCATAATCAAACTTCTGAAAAGTCAAAGAAAGAATCTTGTAGGCAGTTGGAGAAATGATATCCTATCTATAGGAGAACAACAGTTCAGTTGCAGCAGGTTCTCATGATCCTTGGAGGCCAGAACAAAAGTGGCACAACATTTTTAAGTAGTGAAGGAAAACACAGTCGATCCAGAGTGTTTGACAAAGACTGTCTCCTTGACCCAAACTCTACCTGGGTTCCTCTGAGCCCTCTTTTCGACCAGGCCTTAACCTTGGTCTATAAAGACTTGAACAAACACCAACATAGTTTCTATCAGCTAGGATGACCCCAGACCCCTTAAAGTGCCTGTCTGAGAAACTCAAAGCTGCCCAATGAACTCACTGTTCCAGCCAACCCCTGAAGATATGGCCCCTGTCTCCCAGCAGCAAGATACACGTCTTCTGTGGGAGGGTAGGAGCCTAACATCAGTAGTTGCAGTTAGCAAACCTAGATGGGTTTTACATGTACCAATATCCCCCTTCTGCTTTCTGTAAATTTTCACTTCCTTAACTCTACAGAGCACCCCCCTCACCCCCTCCTATTCCCAAATTCCTTTAAGATGCTGAGTCATCTCTTGTACAAATCAAAGTTGAGTTCAGTTCACACTGGATTCTTTTTCCTATTACAACAGTGTATTACTGATCAAAATCTGTCCTTTCTACTTTAAATAATTTGATTATCTCTGACATGCTGTACCCAGCAAGAAGACTTTTTAGGAATGAGAAATCAAGACATTCTCAAATGAAAGAAATACTAAGAGAATTTGTTGTCTGAAAACCTACCCTAAAAGAATGACCAAAGAGAGCACGTGGCTGGCTCAATCGGTACAGCATGCAACTCTTGATCTCAGGTTGTGAGTTTGAGTCCCACAGTGGGTGTAGAGATGACTTTAAAAAATAAAATCTTTAAAAAAGAAAGAAAGAAAAACACTATAGATTAAATAAAAAATGGAATCCTAAAAAATGTTCAAGTAACACAGGAAGGGTAGAAAAATGGAACAGAGGAATGAAAAACAGAGGAAACAAACAATAAAATGGCAAATGGAAGCACTAAGACACAAATAATTACATGAACAGGCAAGGGCCTAAATATATCATTTAAAAGTGAGAAAGACCTGCAAAATAGAATATGAAAAAATGACCCAAATATAAGCTGTCAACAAGAAATTCACTTCAAGTATAATGACATAGGTAGGTTGAAAGTAAAAGGATTGAAAAAGATATGCCAAACAAACATTAATCAAAAGACAGCAGAATCTGCCATCTTAATATTAGATAAAAGAAAATCACCAGGGAAAAGAGGTTACATTACATAATGATAACAGGGTCAAACCATGAGGAAGACAAAGCAATCCTAAATGTATAGGCACCAAACTGATAGAACTGAAAGGAGAAACAGACAAATCCACTCTCAGAGTTGGAGACTTCAACACATCTCTAAAATGCTGATAGAAGGGCGCCTGGGTGGCTTAGTCGGTTAAGCATCTGCCTTCGGCTCAGGTCATGATCCCTGAGTCCTGGGATCGAGCCCTGCATCAGGCTCTCTGCTCAGCAGAGAGCCTACTTCTCCCTCTTCCTCTGCCGCTCCCCCTGCTTGTGCTTTCTCTCTCTCTGTCAAATAAATAAATAAAATCTTTAAATAAATAAAATAAAATACTGATTGAAATACAAAGCAGAAAAGCAGCAGAATATGTAAGAACTTAACAGAACCATCATCCAAAAGGATCTAATTGACATTTAGAGAACACTCCACCCAACCACAGCAAGATACACATTCTTTTCAAGTGCCCATGGAACACTCACCCCAAAAGACAATATCCTAAGTCCGAAGTCAACCTCAAGAGACTTAAACAATCAAAATCATACAGTGTGTGTTCCCTTGACCACAATGGAATCAAACAGATCCAAATCAGTAACAGAAAGGTGACAGGAAAATCTCCAAACACATGGAAATTAAACAACATACTTCTAAAAAATCTATGGGTCAAAGTGAAGATCTCAACATTTTTTAAAATTTAGCTGAATGCAAAGTATCAAAATATGTGGAGCACAACTAAGGCCATGCTGAAAGGGAAATTTACAGCACTAAATATTTACTTTCAAAGGAAGAAAGACCGCTAACTAATAATCTAAGTTCCTGCCTTAAACTAGAATCAGAAGAGCAAAAATCCCAAAGAACTGAAAATAGAAAAACAATAGAGAAAATCAAAGAAACAAAACGCTGGTTCTTTGGAAAGATCTCTAACGTGGACAAACCTCTAACAAGATTGACAAAGGAAAAAAAGAAAAAAAAGACCTAAACAGTCAATTTCAAGAGTGCCACAGAGGATATCCCTACAGGCTCTGAAAATAAAGAGATAATAAGGGTCTATAAAGAACAATTCTACACACATAAATTTGGCAATTTAGATGAAAAGGACTAAATCCTCAAAAAGTACAAAATGCCAAAACTCACCCAACATGAGATAGATCATAAAAATAGCTCTATAACTATTAAAGAAATTGAATTTGTAGTCAATGCAAAACACACACACACACACACACACACACACACACACCCTCTTGAAAAAGAAATATCCAGCACCAGATAGTTTCACTAGAAGGATTTATTTATTTATTAGAAGGACTAATTAGAAGAATTAATACCAATTCTATACAAACTCTTTCAGAAAATGGAATAGGAAGGAACACTTCTCAATGTAATTTTAAGAGGTTAGTATTACCAAACCCAGACAAAGACAGTACCAAAACAAAACACAACACAATAGACACATTTGATCTAAGTTATCAAATTTGAGGGCATGGAGTTGTTGATGATATTTCTCTGTTATCCTTTTGATGTCCCTAGGATCAGTAGTGGTGGCCTCACTTAAATTTCTGATATTGGTAATTTGTGTCTTCTTTCTTTTTTTCTTGGTTAGGTTGGCTAGAGGTCTGTAGATTTTATTTACTTTTTCAAAAAACAACTTGTGGGGTTCATTGATATTCTCTATTGTGTTCCTGTTTTCAATTTCATTGATTTCTGCTCTAATTTTTATTATTTTTCTTTTGTTTGGTTTAGGCTTTAACTCCCCTTCTTTCTCTAGTTTTATAAGGTGAAAGCTTGCATTGATGTCTGATCTTTCCTCTTTTCCAATATATACACTAGTGGTATAAATTTCCCTCCAAGCATTGTTTTCACTGCACCCTACACTTTAGATAAGTTGTATTTTCACTTGCATTTCGTTCAAAAAAATTTTTTAAGATTTTATTTACTTATTTTCAGAGAGAGTGAGAGAGCATGTGAGGGCCAGGTAGGGGGCAGTAGGAGAGGCAGAGGGAGAGAGAGAATCTCAAGCAGACTCCCTGCTGACAGCAGAGCCCTACATGGGACTCAATCTCATGACCCCGAGATCATGACCTGAGGCAAAATCAAGAGCTGGACACTTAACCAACTGAGTCACCCAGACGCCCCTAGTTCAAAATATATTTAAGTTTCTCTTGAGATTTCTTCTGTGATCCATGTGTTATTTAGTAGTGTATTGTTTAATCTCCAAGTATCTTGGACTTTTCCAGCTATGTGTTATTGGTCTCTAATTTAATTCCACTGTGGTTTGAGAACATACTTCGTATGATTTCTATTCTTTTAAATCTGTTCAGGTGTGTTTTATGGCCCAGAATGTGGTCTATCATGAATGTTCCATATAAGTTTGAGAAGAATGCATATTCTGCTGTTTGGTGGATGAAGTATTCCACAAATGCCAGTTAGATCAAGTTCACTGCTGGTGATGTTCAACTATACCCTTACTGATGTTCTGCATGTTTGATTTATAAATATTGAAATAGACGTGTTGAAGTCTCCAACTATAATAGTGGATTTATCTATTTATCCTTGGAGTTCTACCAGTTTTTGCCTCACATATTTTGATACTCTATTGTTAGGGACACACATATTAAAGATTATTGTGTCTTCTTGGATTACGGACTCCTTTATTATTATTTAATGATCCTCTTTATTCCTGATAATGTTTCTTGCTCTGAAGTCTGCTTTACCTGAAATTAATATAGCTACTTTAGCTTTCCTTTGATTAGTGTTAGGATGGTATGTCTTTCTCTATCCCTTTATTTTTAAACTATCTTTGGCTTTATATTTAAAGTGGGGTTCTTTCAACAACAGATAATTAGGTCTTGGTTTTTTGTCTACTCTGACAGTTTCAGTCTCTTATATAGAATATATTTAGGCCATTCACATTTAAAGTGATTATTGATATAATTGCCATAATATCGATCATGTTTATAACTGTTTTCTATTTGTTGTACTTGTTCTTTATTTCTTTTTCTTTCTTCCCCTCTTTTTCTGCTTTCGTTTTGAGCATTTTATGTGATTCACTTTTCTCTCCTTTCTTAGTCTACCAATTACACTTCTTTAAAAAAAATTTAGTCATTTCCCTAGAATTTATAATATATATTTACAACTATTTTAAGTCTACTCTCAAATAACACTATACCAGTTCAAGGGTAGTGCAGGTCCTATATAAAGGACCCATAGCCCTCACAAAAATAGATAAAAAATCTTCAACAAAATATTAGCAAAAATTCAATCCAAAAATATATAAAAAGAATTAAACACCAAAACCAAGTGGGATTTGGGGCGCCTGAGTGGCTCAGACAGTTAAGCGTCTGCCTTTCACTCTGGTCATAATCCCAGGGTCCTGGGATAGAACCCCGCGTCCTGGGATTGAGCCCTACATCGGGCTCCCTGCTTGGCAGTGAGCCTGCTTCTCTCTCTCCATCTGCCTCTCCCCCTGCTCATGCTCTCTCTCATAAATAAAAATTAAAAAAAAACAAAAAAACAAGTCAGATTTTTTCAGGCATGCAGGCCTAGTTCAACATTCAAATATCAATTAATAATAATCTACCATAGTAATGAACTAAAGAAGAAAAAATCACATGACCATATCAACTGATGCAGAAAAATCATTAGGCAAAATCCAATGTGTATTATTATAAAAACTCTCAACAAACTAGGAATAGAGGGTAACTTTGAACTTGATAAAGAGCATCTACAGAAAACCTACAGCTAACATCATATTTACTGGTGAAAGATAAGATCAAAAACAAGGCAAGGATGACTGTTCTCATCACCTTTATGCAACATGGTACTGGAAGTTCTAGTCAGCAAAATAAGATCAAAAAAGGAAATTAAAGGTATATAGATGGGAAAAAATATTTCAAATCACATATATTATAAAGGATTCAAATCTAAAATACATAAAGAACTCTCAAAACTCAACAGCAAACAAATAGTTCAATTAGAAAATGGGCAAAACAGATATTTCATCAAAGAGGATACAGCAGTGGCAAATAACACACTAAAATATGTTCAACATCAACAGCCATTAGGGAAATGCAAATTAAAACCCTGATGAGATATCCCTATACACTTACCAGAATAGTTTTAAAAAATAGTGACCATACCAAAAGCAGGTCAGGATGCAGAGAAAACAGATCATTCATACATTGCTGGTGGGAATGTAAAATAATATAGTCACTATGGGAAATAGTTTGTGTCTTCTTAGAAAACTAAGCAGACTCCATATGATCTAGTAATCACACTCCTCGGCATTTATTATGGAGAAATGAAAACGATGTCCATACAAAAACCTACACATGAATGTTCACAGCAGCTTTACTTGTAATAGCTAATTTACTTGTTGCTAATTTGCAATAATTCAAATGTTCTTCAATGAGTGAATAGTTAAACTGTGGTATATTCCATACTGTGGAATAAAACTCAGCACAAAAAAGGGGGGGGGAACAAATTATTGATACACGCAACAACTGGGTGGATATTGAGGGCATTATTCTGAGTGAAAAAAA
Source organism: Ursus maritimus (assembly GCF_017311325.1). Taxonomy (NCBI): domain Eukaryota; kingdom Metazoa; phylum Chordata; class Mammalia; order Carnivora; family Ursidae; genus Ursus; species Ursus maritimus. The sequence goes on along the minus strand of NW_024424675.1, from coordinate 33,162,316 downwards.
GCCAAACTTGTAATGTTACGTACTGTAAGATTCCATCTATGTAACATCCTTGAAATAACAAAATTATAGAAATGACGAGGGGTTGCCGGGGGTAGGGTGGGAGGAAAGAGGGGTAGGTATAGCTACAAAGAGCTTGAAGAAGCCTTGGATGATACAACAGCTCTGTATCTGGATTTTGGTGGTGGTTACATGAATCAACAAGTGGTTTTGATATTATAATGGAGTTGTGCAAGATGTTACCTTTGGAGGAAAATGAGTGAAAGGTCATAGAACCTCCATGCATATATCTTTTTAGAATTTTCTGTGACTCTATAGTGATTTTTTAAGTCTATAAAAGGAGCTATGGATACAGCAACAACCTGAATGGATCTCAAGAGCATTATGCTGAGTGAAAAAAAGCCCATCTCGAAAGGTCACATACTATATGATTCTATTCACATAACATTCTTGAAATGACAAAATCATAGAGATGGAAAACAAATTGGTGGTTTCTAAGGATTAGGGACGGGATGGCGGGGAGAGGGGAGGATAGCACAAGGGAGATCTTGGTGGTGATGAAACGTACACACACAAGTGAATGCATGTAAAACTGCTAAAATCTGAATTAGGTCTGTGGATTGTACAATATCAATTTCCTGGTTTTCATACTGTATATATTGTAAGTGCCACCCCTGGAGGAAACTGTACTACTTTTGCAACTCCCTACAGATCTATAATTATTTCAAAATTAACAAAAATAATTGAGAAAAATTAAAAGAGGCCTTTGAACCTCAAATTTTTACTGGCAGGAAACATGTTGAGAAAATGACTCAACTGCAAATGTGCCCAAAAAAGAAAGGATAACTCAGAACAAAAAGTCCAAGGGACAGAGTCAAAATCTTAGTAGGCTTTTGTGTAGAAATCAACAAGCTGATCTTAAAATTCATAAGGAAAGACCATTGAAGCATGATAGCCAAAACAATTTTTTTGAAAAGAACAGAAGGGATGCCTGGCTGCCTCAGTCAGAAGAGCATGCCACTCTTGATCTTGGGGTTATGAGTTTGAGCCCCATGTTGGGTGTAGAGATCACTTAAATAAATAAACTTAAAAAAAAAAGAATAGGAAAGTTGGAGAACTCACTATCTAATTTTGAGTATTACTATATAGTGCTATAGTAATCAAGACAGATTATAAGACTTACTATAAAGGAATCCAGACAGTATGCTATTGGCAAAAGGATAGACATATAAGTCAAAGAAACAGAACAGAATCTAGAAATAGATCCATACATGCATGGTCAATTGACTACTGAGAAAAGTGCAAAGGAATTCAAAGGAAAGAGGACAGCCTTATCAAATTGTGTAGGAATAACTGGATATCCATATAGAAGAAACTTGATTCATACTTTACACTATATATAAAAATTAATGCAAAATGAGCCATTGACCTAAATTTAAAAACCTGAAACAATAAAACGTTGAGGAGAAAACATAAGAGTAAGCCTTAGTGATTTGGGGCTAAACAAGTATTTCTTAGATACACCACCAAAACATAATCCATTAAAAAACCTGATAATTAAGAATCTGGTCTTCAAAAGCAGTTAAGAAAATGAAAAGATAAACAAGAGACTGCAGAAAATACTTGTAAAACATGTCTGACAAAGGGATCCAGAATTTACAAAGAACTCCCAACTTAATAGTATGAAAAACAACCCAATTTTTATTATTTTTTTAAGTAGGCTCTATGCCCAGTATGGAGCCCAACGTGGGGCTCAAACCCACAACTCCAAGATCAACACCCCAGCCAAGATCAGGAGTCAGATGCCCAACTGACTGAGCCCCCCAGGCACCTCAAAAACAACCCAATTTTTAAAAATGGGCAAAAGACCTGAACAGACACTTCATCAGAGGAGATAAATAGATGGCAAATTAGCACATGAAAAGATGCTCAAGATTATTAGTCATTAGGGAAATGTCAACACTACTGTGAGATACCACTACATACCTACTAGAATGGCTTTTTAAAAACACAACCTGGGGTGTCTGGGTGGGGCAGTCAGTTGAGCAGTTGACTCTTGGTTTCGGCTCAGGTCATGATCTCGTAGTCGAGAGATCAAGCCCTGCATTGGGCTCTGCACTCAGTACAGAGTCTGCTTCACATTCTCTCTCTCTCTTTCCCACTCATGCTCTCTTTCTCAAATAAGTTAATTAATTAATTTAAAAAACACAACCTAACAATACCCAGGGCGGCCCAGGATGTGCAGCAAGTAGACCCGTCCCACATTGCCGGCAGGATATAAAACAGAATGACAACTTCGGAAAAACTGTGTGGCAGTTTCTTATTAAGTTAAACATACAATTACCATATGATCCAATAGTCCTACTCCTAGGTATTCACTCAAGTGAAATAAAAACTTATATTCCCACAAAAACCTGCACACAAATGCTTTTGGTAACCTTATTCGTAACTGCCAAAACCCAGCCCAGATGTCCTTCAATGATTATGTAACACACAGTAGTGCACTCATCAGTGAAATACTACTCAGCAATGAAAAGAAACAAATGACCACTACCCCCAGAGATGTGCTCATCTCAGGTGCATTGTTTGAAGTGAAAGAATTCCAGATTCAAAAGGCTCTGTATGATGGTCTGGAAAAGGCAAAGCTGTAGGGCCTGAGAAGACATCAACTGTTGCCACGGCCAGGAAGGGGAGGGGGTTAACTGCAAAGAGATTGTGCGGGGGAACTTGAGGGATTAAAAAACATTCTATACGTTGATTGTGGTGGTTTGCATTTGTCAAACTCATGGAACTGTTCACTAAAAAGGATGAATTTTACTGTATTAAAAGATATCCCAATAAACCTGGCTTCAAAGAATCTAAAGCACAAACTATGAGAGGAAACAAACAAAAGTGGAACCTCATGTTCTATGGATGGCTGCTATCTGAGGAAGAAGGAGGAGGGGAAGAAAGAGGAGGAGGAGAAGAAAGGGAAGAGGAAGTGGAGGAAGAAAATAAGTGTTGGTGAAAATGTGGAGAAACTGGAACCCTTGTGCCCTGTTGGTAGAAATGCACAATGGTGCAGCCGCTATAGAAAACAGCATGGCCGTTCCTCAAAAAATTAAAAATAGAATTACCATATCATCCAGCTATTTGTGGGTATATACCCAAAAGAATTTAAAGCAGGGTCTTAAAGAGATATTTATACACCCATGTTCTAGCAGCGTTATTCATAATAGCCAAAAAAGGTAGAAGCAAACCTAGCATCCACGGATAGATGAATAAATCAAATATGGTATACAAAATAATAATAATAATAATAATAATAATAATAATAATAATAATAATAATAATTCAGCCTTAAAAAAGGAAGAAAGTTCTGACACAGTCTATAACATGGATGGACCTTAAGGACACTGTGCTAAGTGAAATAAGCCAGACACAAAAAGACAACTATTGTATGATTCCACTTACACGAGGTACTTAGAGCAGTCACATTCCTAGAGGCAGAAAGCAGAAGGGTGATTGCCAGGGATGGGGAAGGGGGGAGGGGGAAATGGGAGGTTGATGTTTCATGGGTATTGAGCTTCAGTTTTGCAAGATGAAAAAGAGTTCTGGAGATGGATGGTGGTGATGGTTGCACAACAGTGGGAATGTGCTTAACTCTACTGTACACTTAAAAATGGTTAAGTTGGTAAATTTTATGTTATGTGTATTTTACCACAACTAAGGAGAAAAAGAGTCGTGGTTTTCCACTCAAGAGCCTTGGAGTTGGTCCACGAGGCTGTGTGTCCTCGGATAAGTCTCTCTCCCCACCAATGGGTTTCCTGTGTAAATGGAAGGCCCAAACAAGATGGAACATGGAAAATTGCTGTGGGAGTCTCTGCTGGGGTAGAGTCTGGGCATGGAGAACTCCCTGCCCCCGTGGGGGTGAAATGCTCAGACAGACACCGCTTCCGAGGGACGGGAGTACGTGAGGGGGAAAGCGTGGACTAGTACATAGTGGCAGGGCCAGCCGGGCCAGGCCCCCAGCACCAAATCTCCGGCCCTGGCTGCCGGAGCCCTTCCAGGGGGTCCCCGGACCCTCAGGACAAACTCCAAGCAGCCTGGTGGTAAAGCCCTGAACAGTCAGCCACTGGCACTCTTGGCCCCTCCTTTCTATTCTAGCAACATATAACTGTTCATAATTCTTTTCCACACCTATGTTTTCAAAATTCCCTCCTTTGAGAATGCCCTGCCTACCTCACACCCCTTTGCCTGGCCAACTTCTACTCCTTCATCCCTCATCACCGTGTCTACGAAGACTTGTCTGACCTCCTCGGGCTGGTCCTCTGTAGTCCAACAGCCCTTGGGTTTCCTTTGTCCTTGATAATGCTGCTCACTTCACTTTTTCAAAAAATACTTAGTGTGACCTATGAGGCTCTGGGGGTTTATCAATGAGCAGAACAGACAAAACTCTCTGCCCTTGAAGAGCCCATATTCTAGTGGTATCTCTCCCCCGGGCCTATGAACTTCTTGAGAGGAGGCATGCTCTGCCTATTCACGCTGCTGTCCTGCGTGTGTAGCACATGGTGGGGCCGCAGGCCCTTGGCACCTGGGGGCTGAGTGGCAGCCATCCATGCTCCTGATACAGCCCGCCAGGTTCAGGTGGTAAGGGCTGAAATCGTGCTGGCATGAAGAGTGGTGCCTGGGCAGGCAGAGGAGTCAGGACTAGTGGGTTGGACAGAAGGGAGAGGGGAGAGGGAGTGTCCCCCACAGCTTTCCTCTTTTTTTTTTTTAAGATTTTATTTATTTATTCGACAGAGATAGAGACAGCCAGCGAGAGAGGGAACACAAGCAGGGGGAGTGGGAGAAGAAGAAGCAGGCTCATAGCGGAGGAGCCTGATGTGGGGCTCGATCCCAGAACGCCGGGATCATGCCCTGAGCCAAAGGCAGACGCTTAACCACTGTGCCACCCAGGCGCCCCCACAGCTTTCCTCTTGAGTCACCTCCAGGTTTCTTCCCTAGGTCACAGCATGTTAACCTCCCCCTTCACCCTAACATAAAGGACACTGACATGACAAAGCTGTTCTGTAGCCTAGGCTTGGTCTGTCACCCCTAAAAGGCAGAGCTAAGCACCCCCTACGCAAGCACAGCCCTCTGCCCTAGAGGCAGTATGGTGGAGAGTGGTTCTTACGCTCGGTTGGGTATCGGACTGGCTGACTGAATGGGGTGGTAGCGGGAAGCTGTTTTTCACAGGCTCTTCCAATTTCTGATGCGGCCAGCTAGGCAGATCCTTCAGAGCAGCCCTCATCTGTCCCAACCCTTCACCACAACCTCCACCCTCCCCTCATCTCCTGCCACCACCAGTCTGCCCTTCCTTCACCTCCTTCAGGTCCCTGCTCAAATCTCATCTGGTTGGCGAGTGCTGCCCATTCCATCCTTTTTAATCATAGCAAACCTTCTATCTTTGCTCTCCCTCGGCCCTCTGCCCTGTTGACTTTTCTCCCCACTTTACTTCCCGCTGACATGACAGTGGTGTGCTGGAACTGACTCATAAGAGCTTGCAAAAGCCTGTTATGCTTCTACGAACTCTGCTGACTGGTTGTTAAGCATAGTGATCATTAAAAATCAAATTATACAAACTTAATTAAATTAATGATGTTAAAAACAAAGGTGAAAAACGCTCAAACTCATCACTTTCCAATTGTTTGCTACCTTTTGCTACTATCCAGTTCTTGAGAGTCTTCGCATTTGTAGAACTGTAGTAGGTACAATGGTATGCTACGGTGCATTTCCATTCAACTCTGCATTCAGTGACATCACACTGGTAGCTTGAAATCCGCCCTGGTAGGAGTTTTTACCCCAGAGACACAGGTACTTGTTATAAATCTGGTTTTATTATTTTGTTGACTGTCTAGACCAGGGTTTGATCATGGGCCAAATCCAGTACAACTGTTTTTGTAAATAAAGTTTTATTGCAACACAGCCATGCCTACTCATTTGCATAGAATCCGTGGCTGCTTTCACACTACAATAGCAGAGCTGAGCAGTTGCAACAATATGGCCTATAAAGTCTGACACATTTATTATCTTGCCCTTTACAGAAGAAATTTGCTGACCCCTGGTCTAGCCTTAAGAAACTAATGGAGGAGATGTTAATAATGCAATTAAGTGTAAACACATATGTCCCGTCTATAGCTGGTACATTGTAAATAGCACACCATGAAAAAAAATTTGAGAAAACATACTTCCAGTATTGGAAAACTCTGATCCAATACAGCAGATAAGTCGATAGGTCATTGAGGAATGAGCTAAACTCAACCATTTTTATTCTTTCACTTTTGTACTTTCTCCTTCCTCTTTAGTGTAAGTAAAAATGTCAACATTTATGTTGGAGCCACCCTTGTGCACCCGCTGCAACCATAAGTTGGTTATGGATACGAGTTAGGCAGAATCCAAGAGAAGTCACTTGAATGAACTGGCTCTTTGGAATTTACAACAAGGAGTATTGTAGAATTTTATTATGTTAGATTTCTATCAGTAAAATTTATAATAACACACACACACACACACACACACATTTTGTTTCAGAGAGCCGAATGTTCAACATTTACAAGCACTCACGCTGTTTTGTTTACCCTCCACTAGAACGTACATTCCTTGAAGGTAAGAACTGTTTTATTTCAGTGCTTAGAATAACAAATGTAGCAGGTGCGCGGTCCACATATGACACGAATGAACAGATGAGCATAGGTGGGAACACCTGGTTTCATGCGGTCAGACCTTAATTTCCAGCTCCACCATTACCCAGCTGTGTGGCCTCGAGTAAATTATTTAACCTCTTTGAACCTTGGCTTCTTTATTTAAAAAGAGGAGATAATTCTCTTACCTCACAGGCCTCTGTCTGGTACCTACTAGGTTTTTCCACAGATGGGAGTTTCCTCCTCACCCTCCACCCCTGCCACACACATACTTCTTGGAGACCCAGCCCTGCCGCTGTCACAAATTTCAGTGATGTCACAGCTCCCCTCTCTGGAAGCTCCAGCACAGCCATCCTGATGGCCAGCCTGAGTGCTGGCTGAACTGAGAGGGGCAGGGAGCAGGTGGTGCCTGGTACCAGTCTTGCTCCATCTGTCTTTGAGGTCTCACAGCCCCAGTATGAGTCCATCAGCAAAGAAGAGGCCCAAGAATAGAATGGTTTCCAAGGTGGGATGTGGGAGTGGACACAGAGGGGGTCGGACTACACCCAGAGCAGGGTCCATCCAGCCTCGGGGGGGGGAAGGGAGAGGTGAAGGGTGAAGGGAGGTCAGGAGAGTTAGAATGGTCTCCCCATTTCTGCCCCCAAACTAAGGTGACAAAATGCCCAAAGGTTGGTCAAGCCGTGCTCAGCCAAACGGAGAAGCACAGCGGAGGCGTTCAGGGGGATTGCCCCTGTGTTAGCGCATTCTCTCCCTCTGTCTCGCAGATACTAGATGAAGAGCCACAGGACAAGATACCGCAACCTGTCAGCAAAGTGATCGGGCGGAACCGACTTAAGATGGTGAGACGCCCCATTTTGGTCCTTCCTGGTTGCCAGGCTTGTAGTGACCCAGGAGTCACCAGGCCCAGCACTGAATTGAGTTGAGCCAAAGTCTAGGTGGGGTGGGGGAGGCTACCCCAGGAAAGCTGAAGCTTCTGTTTTCCTGGTTTCTCAACCCTGGCAGGTATTAAAAAACTTGTCGCTCTTGAGGCTGCTCAAGAGCTCGAACCCCCGGATCCAAGAACTGCATAACCTGGCCAAAAGGTGTTGGAATTCACTGCTCAGAGTTCCGAAGATCCTTGGGATCTCCACTGGGTGAGCTCGGCACACCCCTGGCCCCCACTACAGACCAGTGACTATCTTCGCTGGGAACAGGCACTGTCTATCTATGCTGACAAATTTAGAAAACCTAATTTTCACACAGCCTCTACGACAAACGTATTTATTAGCCCTATTTTCCTGACGGGGAGCAGAGGCTCAGTAGATGCAGGGACCCGTCCCAGCTAACTCAACTGGTAAGTGGCAGGATTTGAAGCCACTCCTGTGTGATACCAGGGCTGTGGTCCTAACCATGGTCACAATCATCCAATTATGGGACTAACCACCAACTGGGGCACCACCCAAGCAAGAGGGGCCACTCCTCCTCCTCCTCCCCCTCAAATCCACACAACCCAGAGATTCAAGTGCAGACCAGTCATCTTGCTAAGGCTCGGCTTCCTCAAAAATCATGTCAGAATATTAAGAAAGCTGACATTTATTAGGCACCTGCTAAGTACTTCACAAGCATTTCCCATTTCGTTAATTCTTCACAGCAATCCTATTAGGTAGACAAGAGTTATCCCAGTTTTATAGATAAGGAAACTAAAGCTTTGAGAGGTGAAATTTCTTGCCCCAAATCAGGCAGATGGTAAGAGGCACAAGCATATGTGAACCCCGGTTTGTGGGTCTTGACAGCCTGTTCTCACCAAGCCACTCTGCCACTTCACTGCCTCCTTCTTTGTGGGGCTGGTGTGACGGTCCCAGGCCTGATGTACAGCAGACAATCAATGGTGGCAGTTATCACCAGTACTGGCATTATGTTGAGCCTGAGTCCTCGTGCCGCCCCACACACACTCAGCTAGGACAATGCCGCCACTTTACAGAGGACCCAGTCTATTACACACACCCTTGGGGCCAGTCTCCTTCTAGCACTAGAAGGCTAATGCCCCTCTCGGAGCTCCTCTCTCTGTGCTGGCCTCCTAGATGCCAGCAATCAGTTAACACTGGGCTGGAAGGGCCAGGTCTCTCTCATCCCATAGTTTTCCAACCTGTTTAAAGCAGCAGAACCTCTCTGAGTATCATTCCTCAGGCCCCAATTGTGTTGTTGGGCAGAAAGGTATCCTGCCCTCACCCTGCCCTCCCTAGGGTGGGGAGGGCATTTGAGAGGTCTCCTCAGAAATGTAAGGTTTTTTGCAGCACAATTTGAAAACCCTAGACTAGTTCACACCATCAACTGAAATCCAGAGAGGCAGAACCCTGGCCAGCAGCCTGTGCAGACAACATCTAGTCCTAGGTGTCCTAACCCCTGGTTACTGACTCTCGCCCCCCCCAACCTCTCTTGGTCCTTCGCCAGTCCTTATCACCTCCCCTGCCTCCAGGCACAAGGTCTCTCGTGGTGAAGTTTCTTTTCCAGGCCTCTCTAGCTTCTTCCCCTGAGCTGGCTGCACAGCAATGGTCTCAGGGCAAGGCTGGAGGACCAGGGCCTTCGTCCTGCTCTGCTGACTGCCTTCCCTTCCTGTGCCAGGAGCAGCAATGTCTGCGATAGAGTGCAACAAGATAACGAAGAGCTCCACGAGGCTGAGTGCCCCACGAAGATACTGGAATCCAAGAAATTAGAGTCCACAAGGGAGCCCAAGGTGGGGTTGGGAGAGAAGAGCAAGGCGCAGCAGTCACCTGCAGGAGCATGCCAGAGCGATGAGCAGGTGGCACCTGAGCTCCCAAGGACATCAAAGGATCATGGTCTGACCACTTGCCTTGGAGCCCAGGGGAGGCAATCACCCACTGGGGAACCCCGCATCATCTTCCTGAAGACCTACCAGCACAGGACTCCCATGGGAGACAAGCAGCAGCCAGAAGCAGCTGACCAGTGGATCTGGTTTGAGGGGTTGCCCACACGAATCCACCTCCCAGGGCCTCGGGTGATGTGTCGATCATCTGCCCTGCGCTGGGTGAAGCGCTGCTGTACCCGCTTCTGCTCGGCATCACTTGAGCTCCCTATGTGCCATCCGTACAGAGTGTGACAACACCACTGCCTGGCCAGGGTGAGACACAGGCCCCAAGCCAGCCTTGGAGCTGGGCCCCAGAATCAGAGGCTCAGGATCCAGATTCTTGGGGGCTGTGGCTAGATAGCAGTGCCCAGAGAGGGGGAAACCATTGATGGAGGCCACACAGCAGGCTGGTGGCTAGGCTGGGGCCTCTCAAGGTCCAAACAGGGGCTCTGGGGAGGGGCACTGGAAGTGGGGGTTCTGAGGTGGGTCCTCTCACTGCCTGGAGGCCTCAGAAGGGTCCACAATTGCTGTGGCTCAGAATCTCAGTCAGGAGTCTAAGTAAGGGAGTTCAGTGTTTCCAAATGTTGGGGGGAGGGGGAGCAGTCAAGTAGAGCTCTGCCATATCCCATCCCCTCTTAGACCAAATCACCACCCCACATTTGTTTCATTTATGCTTCAAATAAGATTTACTCTGAACGAAAATTCCTTAGGAAAAAAAAAGAAAAAGAAAGAAAGAAAACAAAATACTCCACCCTTCCATGAGAGAACTGAAGTTCCAAGAGAGGAAGGGATGAAGGGCTTGGGGGTCCAGCTGAAAGGAAGGCTTCCCCTTCACAAAACCCCGATCCCCAACCTGCAGGACTTCAGCGGGCCCTGGTCCCTGAGCCTTCTTCCCGGGCGGCAGCGCCCCCTGGCGGCCTTCTTAGCTCCTAACACCGAGGTCTCTGCTCACAGGTGGTGTGGCCTTGGACCGGAGCGGGAGGTGTGAGGTGAAGGTGAAGATGGCGCAATCATCTGAGCGGGAGGGATGGGCGGGCATATTCACGAGACTACAAATAAAATCTCCCATTGGGAACTGAAGAATACTACCGCCCGCTCTGCCTGTTTGGGGCTGGAAAGGATGGAGGAAAGAGGCCCTTGACCGAGGTGGGGAGGGAAAGCGTGCCTCGCGATTTTAGGTTTCTTCCACCCCATTCCCAGGTCCCTAAGGTCAGTCTAGAACGTGGCACAGAAACCAGCAAGCTGCACCCCTCCCCACCCCTGCAAGCTGGCCTCCCGAAGAGTGTACTCTGTGAGGTCATAGAAGGGAGACATGTGTCAGGTACTTTGTGGGTGCCCGATGTTCACAATTGCCCTGCAAGCCAAAGAGATGAGACACCGCGGCGCCCAGACAGAAGGTGACTTGGCCAGGCTCACACGTCTAGAAGTGGCGGGGTCAGAAGTCTAATCTAGAACTGCTGGCGGCTCCCCCATTCCATTTTCCAATGAAAGGAAAGAGGCACAAGGGAGCATCCATCCAGCCCGTCGTTCATGTGCACTGAGCCCCGGTTATTGCAGCGTCCGGTGTCAAAAAATGGGTGTCCGCTGGGCCTCGAAATGTGTCCCGCCTGGGTCGAGGAAAGCACCCAGTCAGGCCCAGTGTCACTACAGCTCCTGTGGGACACTACACGCCACCCCCCACCCCCCAATCCCAAGCCCTGCTCGACCCCATCGGGTCAGGGTCACCCTCTGTCGGCAGGAGCCATAGCCCTGTACATCCAGCTGGGGAGAGGAAAACCCAGGGAACCCGGGCTTTCTGGTGATCTTCCCCTGGAGGCAGCGCAGCGATCAAGGGGTGCGGAGCCCTCCCGGGAGGAATCCAGGCGGTGGTGGAGATACCTCGTGCGAGCGGAAGGAAGGTGAGAGGGGTTCCCCGGAACCCGCCCGCCTGCACCCTCCTCCTCCCCGGCACTCTCAGCTCGGAGACGGCGTCTCGCGGGCGGGCGCGGGCACGAAATGCACCGCGTTAGCCCTGGGCGGCGCTGCCAGCCTGATCCCGCCGGCGCGGGGCTGCTCGGTGCTGCCCTGCCCGGCTCCGCTCCCGCGAGCCCACGCGCGCCGCTTCCCGCACCGCCTCCACCCCGCAACCTCCACTCCAAGCTGTCCTCCCGCTAGGCTTGCGCTCCGGCCCACTTCCTGGGTAGTCGCCATTTCGGTTTCCTTGCTGGACATCATTAATCCCATCAGTCTTCGAAAATCACCCCTACTCGCTCTTTCACCCCCAGGGCCCTCCATTCCATCAACCTTCGCGCGAACGTCTGTCCGTGCGCGCTATCAGCAGGCGATCAGGGCGGCGCGCTCCCAACCAAAACACACGGTGTTGGCGGCCACCGGCACTAGTCCTCGTGGTAGCCCGCCCCAGGAGCCCCAAGTGGGGACCTGAAAGGCGTGGGCCTGGGTAAGATTGGCAGCTTCCACTTTGCCGCAAAGGGAGCCAGAGCTGGGCCCAAGGACAGCAGCTGGATGGGCCGTGCCTGTGTGCTGAGGCTGGGAACCCTGGTGTCTGGGGCACCGCTGAGAGGAGGGGCAAGGCTGCAGCGTGAATGGTTCCCAGCAGTGCACTCTTTCCAGCCTTATCCCCACCTGAGCTGGCACTTGGGGCTCAACCTGCCTCCCACAATCCCACAACTGGGGTCCTCCCATTACCACTTTCCCTGTGCTTGACTACTTCAATCTGAGGCTCGTATTCTGAGCTCAGTTAGATCCTGCTTTGGGCAGGAGGCTGCAACACATCTCAGCGATCAGAGGAGACCACCCCCAGAAACAGCTCCCTACCAGTTAGCTGGGGGAAAAATTAAAGTGTTTGATTCAGAGTGACTTTTAAGAAGTCACATGACCTCTCCGAGCCTATTTCCTCGTTTGTAAAATAGGGATACTAATATCCAGTCCAAAGGGCTTCGAGCAAATCAGCCTTGATGCAGGTGAAGCCAGTTTGTGAGGTGTTGAACAAATGTCTGTCCTTTTTTTCCTGCCTCCTCCCTGGCCCTGTGCCATAATAAAGCCCCTTGTTTCTCACTCATGAGCACCCGCCTAACTGCTCACCTTTTAGGGAATTAGCTGCTTGTTAAAAAGCCAATCTTATGGGGCGCCTGGGTGGCACAGCGGTTAAGCGTCTGCCTTCGGCTCAGGGCGTGATCCCGGTGTTCTGGGATCGAGCCCCACATCAGGCTCTTCTGCTATGAGCCTGCTTCTTCCTCTCCCACTCCCCCTGCTTGTGTTCCCTCTTTTACTGGCTGTCTCTCTCTGTCGAATAAATAAGTTAAAAAATCTTAAAAAAAAAAATAATGCTGTATTGTATATTTGCAAGTGGCTAAGAGAATAAACATTTAAAAAAAAAAAAAGCCAATCTTATGTTCACATTCACAACCTTTTGCTGTAATGACATCTGGATTCCAGAGACTGTCCCTCTCCTATTCTGGATCACCTACCACTAAACACGATTGGAACATACAAAGGATGAGGCTGTTGAAGATGACAGCTTCTCATCAGTTTCTCATCAGCTGTGTGATGGTAGAGAAAGTTGTTTACTCCTAATCTTCAGTTTCTCTGTCTGCAAAATGGGAAAATAATGGTGCCTATCTCATTGGATTAAGAAAGAATACACAGAAGTCAGTCTGCACTGCATGGCACCTAGGAGCGCAGTACTTGGTAGCTGCACCCCAATCATGGGCAAACCTGTCCCCCACCTAACAGTTGCAAACACTGAGGGAGGGAAGAAAGGTATCTCCTCTGTAAAAGGAGCAGAGATGGGGCAGTGGCCCAGTAACTCTACCTGTTTAGACTTCTGGATCACTTCCTATGTGCCAGGCACCATGCTAAGTGCTCTACACTAGGTATCTCATTGACTCATCACAACAACACAAGAAGTGCTAGCTTATCCTCATTTTACAAACCAGGAAACCAAGGTAAGGGGGAGTCAAGCAGCTTATCTAAGGCCTCACAGCTAATAATGGGACCCAGGATTTAACCCTGCACTCCATGGCAGCTCTCTCAAGTCCTACAGCCTTGGGTCCTGGCAATTCGTTGTTTTTTTTTTTGTTTTTTTTTTAAGTAGGCACCACACTCAGCATGGAGCCCAACATAGGGCTTGATCTCATGACCCTGAGATCAAGATTTAAGCCAAGATCAAGAGTCAGGCACTTAGGGGCACCTGGGTGGCTCAGTCGTTGGGCGTCTGCCTTCAGCTCATGGCGTGATCCCAGGGTCCTGGGATGAGCCCCACATCGGGCTCCCTGCTGGGACTCTGCTTCTTCCTCTCCCACTCCCTCTGTTTGTGTTCCCTCTCTCCCTGGCTGTCTCTGTGTCAAATAAATAAATAAAATCTTAAAAAAAAAAAAAAGTCAGACACTTAACCAACCAAGTCACCCCGGTGCCCCAGGCCCCTACAATTCTGTCTTGCCCAAACAGTGGCAGGACAGGGATCCCAACCTTCAGCAACCTCTACCCAATCCTGTCTGAATGCTCTTTTCACCACCACTTGTTACTTTCCTACAGAAAAACTCAAGCAAAAAACTTCAATTCCCTCTCCACAGAGCGCCTCTCTTGTGCCCTGAATCTGCCCATACTCCACCCGCCCCTGAAGCTCTGTGCTCCTTGAGCTACAGATACAGGGAGGAGATCCACGTCTGTGCACGGACTGCCCCCCGGGCTGCCAGAGCTGCTACTCTGATCTGGGAAGTCACTGAGCAGCCAAAGTGCTTCCAAGGGAGCCTGTCTGAGCCGTGCACCCCATAGGATTCATGGGGGCCTGGACTTCCCACCCGACCCCCTGGTATCTGCTAGCTGCCATCCCGGCCCCCATGTGGCCCTGATCTGGACAGGGCTGCCTAGAACTGGCAGTTAGGGGCACCCTCTGAGCTAGACATCCCTTTCTCCTTTCCCATCTTCCCTCTGGGTCATGAACTATTCTGAGCACCAGCTATGCACTAGTCTCTTCTCTCTCCAAATGGAAGCTGAGGTAGTGGGGGGTGGGAGGTGGGGGATGAAAGGAGGTCCAGGCTTCAGACCCCCTAGAAAGTCAAAAGATACACCAACTCAGTGGCAGGGTGGAGGTAACTTTCCCTTATCCTTTGGAAATAAAAACATTTCCTACATTCATCCGTTCGCTTGGGAATCTGTGGCTGTATTCAATATACTGGCTACCAGTTCTAAGAAAGCTCGTAATGTTTACAAAGCACTGTATATCCTTTGTACTTAAAATACAGTGGAAGGCAGAGGTGACAGATTGTATAACTAATTAAAGAACTTGCATGTCCTTTAACTCTTAATGTCTTCAAAATGAGTTTATTGTCAGAGCCCAAATCCTGGGTCTACCAGTACCTAACACATAACCTCGGGCAAATGCCTTAGTTTCCTTATCCATAAGATAGAGATGATATTTCCTACTTCCAAGCATTGTTGTGAAGATTAGGAAAACAACATGTAAAGCACTTAGCCCACTGCTGGACATCTATTAAGCACAGCTACTTATTACTAAAATGATAAACGGTGCGCCTGGGTGGCACAGCCGGTTGGGCATCGGATTCTTGGTTTCAGCTTGGGTTGTGATCTCAGGGTTGTGAGATTGAGCCCCACATCGGGCTCCCCACCCAGCAGAGTCTGCTTGGGATTCTCGCTCCTCCTCTCTCTCCCTAAAATAAATAAATCAATCTTTAAAATATATATATTAAAAAATAAAAATAAATAAAATGACAAATATGTCCATGCCACTGCCCAGTTCTCTCTGGAACTTGCCTCTAGACACTGCTTTTATTGATATTTTAGAAAATCGTAACAATTTCAGGGAGGTTGCGTGGCTCAGTTGGTTAAGCATCTGCCTTCAGCTCAGGTCAGGATCCTGGGGTCCTGGGATCAAGCCCCACATCAGGCTCCCGGCTCAGCGAGGAATCTGCTTTTCCCTCTGCCTTCTCCCTGGCTTGTGCTCTCTCTCAAATAAAAAAAATAAAATAAAATCATAATTTCATTAAGGTCACACATTTTTCACCCCCAACTGTCATATGGCTCTATCACTGTATTGTTGGAGAAAAAAAAATTGGCTCCCCTGACTTCTGGCAGTTTCCAAAAACCAAATTGCCACTCAAAGGGCAAAGCTTTGTCATTACAGAAGACATGCAGAACAGGCACAGGTCTCTGAAGGAAACTCCCAAAGATGTGTGCCAACACAGCTGGAGCCACCAGCGCCCAGCTGACCAAGGGAGGCAGCAGCCACATGACACGTGCTCTGGTGACCTTCCCCAAATAACGTTAGCCACATGCCTTTATGGTTTGTGGTGTCTGGGGGAAATCCACCAACCCAGGGGAAGTCACCTCAGCTGGTCTTATCTCTTGGACCCTGCAGCCGGGATTCAAGTCCCATTAACAAGCTGCTTCCTTTCAGCTTGGCCAGAGCACTGAGTTACTGAAGTGGCTCACCCTAGCACTTTCCCTGTCTCCCCCCAGGCACGTTCACTCTTCAACTTTCATCCTGTCAGCCTCACCTCCCTACTCTGCAGGGCTGGAAGCCAGGAAGCTGGAAAGGCTTTGTGGGCAGAGAGCTAAACTTATCTGTGAGGCCCTAACAGTGCAAGCTGAAAGTGGACCACACTCTTGGGCAGACTCCAGAGAACCCGAAGAGGAACACCAATGGTTTCAATACAGAAGTGGGTCTAGGCCAAGTGTGTTCCACTAGACACATTCAGAAATCACTGGCCAGAAAAAGGAAACTCAGTCATGGCAGTGCACTCAAGGCAGAGCAGAGGTGGCTGCAGATGGAGGGGGCAGAACACAGGAATTCCCCGCACTTAGTATTTTAACAAATGGGAAGAACAGTCTGGGGTGTAGAAGAGGAGAAGATGGCCTAATCATTCTTTATAGCTTCCCTGTCCGGCTGTGCAGGTCTCTCACCAGCCCAACCATGGCAGTACAAAGTAAGCACAGGCAAAACCGTGGAAAATACTGTATTTATGTACATAGGAGGGACAGCTGCAAGCCCCTCACAGAGGACACGCCACCCCAAAGAGAAATCTTAGCAGCAAATTCCTATCTCCCTCAGCACTATCAGCACAACCCAAGTTGGAAGGCTGGGCTTCCTGTCTCTGGGCACCTGTCATACCCTTCCCACTGCAGAATTCTCAGGAAGGCAGGAAAAAGGAACTATTGCCAGAAGTGAGGTCCGGTGGGAGCTGGGGTGCCTAGTCACTCCTAGAGAAGAGACAGTGACTCTATCACGAGGGGTGGACCAGGAGCGACGCTGGGACTCTTCTCTGGGTCCTATGGCCTGCTCTGTTGAAAGCTGGCAGCAGCTGGGGACCCAGTAGAGAATTGGAAGAAAGTTAGTCATGGGTTCACGGGTGTGCGCACACATGCGTGTAGCAGGACACAGGCTGTGCATTTTCCTTGTGCTTGATGCCTCCATCTGCCGTCCTCTCCCTGACAGCAGCCTAATACTTTGCACCTCTGCCTCTTTCTGTGGCTACGGATCCAGAAACCGAGTGTTTCTCCAAACGGAATAGCTGCAGTTCAGCAACATGGCAAAGGTAACAGCTGTCCCGGGAAGGTAAGACAGATGACTAGAAGAGTGGTTTGCTCCAATCAGATATCCTTGATTTGGTTCTTTTTTAAAATAACAGGCTGGTGACAGGTATGGTGGCTCAAGAATGACATGGTTCCAATTCTGTTATTACCCTGAAGGAGGTCCCCTTGCTGACCTCCCAGACAGCAAGGCTTCAGCAGACAGAGGCCATTCTTGCAGCTGTGGTCCTGACTGCTACCTGCCTTCTTGATGGGGCCTCACTATCTCTCCCACACCAACAGACTTCACATTTCCAGGGTTCCTCTCAGACCTGGGCTGGACCTCGTCTGGAGAGTCTGAGCAGCCCAAGGTGCTGGGGAGTGGGGGGGTGGGGCCAAGTGCCCAGCCAGGTGTCCAAAGGACCCGATTCTAGACATTGGATTTAGGGGCTGAGTTGAGGGGGATCTCCTTGAGCTCCGTCCGCATGCACAGGTACTCCCCGATGACAGCCATGAGTGCAATGCACACGGCTTGGACCAGCCACCAGGTCAGCGCCGAGGGGAAACGGGAGCTGTAGAACCAGCAGCCCAGGAGGTGAAAGAAATGGACAGTGACAGTGAAATCCAGACACTGCTTCCCTCGCCGGATGAAGTACAGCAAGCCCAGGGCACTGTGGGGAGAGGACAGCAGTGAGTTGTCACTGGGTTGTCCTGGCCTTAGATCATTTGGGGAGTAGAGACAATTAGGATAACAGCATAGTGGTCAGAAGCAAGCAAGAGAAGTGTGAAGCAGAGGTTACATTAGATGCCTAGGGAGAGCCGGCAGGTAATGCTGGGAGGGAGTCAGGCTGGGTAGAAGAAAAACAAAAGTACAAGCTTGATGAGAAATAGTAACTGTCACTCAGGAATCCTAGGGACTGGTGGGGACTGCGGCACTCTGAAGTATACATGGGCCATTGAAAGTAGGGACAACAAGCTACTTGCAGCTGGGCAAATCCTCATGCTGGAAGGTTGGCCTGGAATCAAATGATCTTCCCATTTTTCAAGAGAAACCAGAAATCTGGATTTTATATATATATAAACACAAAATGTCCTGACTTTCAACTAAGTGGAAAAATGTTTCAAACACACTTGTGGGATGCCAAACAGAACATACCTAGGAGCCAAATTCAGGTGATAGCCCACTCGTTTTCAATCTCCAGTGTAAGGTCAAGAACGGTAATGTGCAAGGTGTTGTCCTAAGTACTTCCCATGAATGAATTCATTTAACCCTTACAACTATGAGATGGGTAATATTATTTGCCTCATTTTACTGATGAGGAAACTGGGGCCTAGGTAGATCAACTTGACCAAAGTCACTAGACTAGTGGGAAAGCTGAGATTCAAGACCAAGTGAGTCTGCCTTCAGAGCCTGAGATCTTGAGCACTACGCTAAGCTGCCTTTTAAGAGGCAGGCGATGGTCACAAGTGGCCTTAAATGTTACCTAGCCAAACCCCTCAGGTGTACCGATGAGGAGCCCGAGGCCTAGAGAGGAGGGAAGTAATTTGGCCAATGGCACACAGACCAAGAACAGAACAGACTTCTCCTGACTACGGGTCCAATCCCTGCCTCACCTCGCTCCACAACAGGGAAGTGATCTGAGATGGAAGCTATCCCACAGGCAGCATGCAGAGTGATGTAAGAGCTTTCCAGCTAGGGCAAAATCGTGATGGAAGGAGCCCTATAATGCAACCAGTCCCAGAACTGGCCTTTGCCACCCACTTTAGTCCACCACTCCCCAGGAACAAGTGCCAGCGTGTCTCATGTCCGAATTTAGGAAGTTAGTTCCAGTGCTAGGACCCCAAAAGCTGGAGAGCAAAACTGGTGATACTCACCAGGTAAGGGCGTTCAGGATGAAGGACATCATGGAGAGCCGGCCTGGAGGGGTGGAAAAGCCCAGGATCTGAGGGGGAATCACAAATGGAAATATGCTGGAAAAGTGACTTGGCTTGGCAGAGCTCCAGGCTCCAGGACCTCCTAAGGAAAAAGCATTCTCCCCAGGGAACAGAAAACAATAGGACCCTACATCTATATGACTGCCTATTTCCAACAAGGTGCTTTCACAGACATCCACTATGGTATCTCGTTTGACCCCAAACAGCAGCCAGGAAGAGACTTACAAAGGAAAAGCAAAAGTTCAGAGACTTTAAGTAACTTGCCCAAAGTGATACAGTAAGTAAACAGCAAGAGTAAGGACTATTACAGGGTTGGGCAAACTGAGGCCCCCACCAGTCAGACATCTAGCTTTGTAAACAAAGTCTTATGGAAACGCTACCACACCTATTTGCTTAGTACGGTCTCTGGCTCCTTTTGTACCACAATGGTGGAGCTGAGTAGTTGTGACCTAAAACCTTTACCCTCTTGCCTTTTAAGGAAAGGTCCACCAAGCCCTGATCTAGAATCCAGGTCGTGTGCAGGAGACGGCTCTTCAACAAAGCCCAGGATTCCCACAGGCCCTTCCCAGGAGGACGGAAGCTCCTAATTGGCTACTACTGGACACCCAGTGTGTGCAACTTGCACCACTCTTGAGACAATGCTACTGAATACCAAACATCTGCCCAGCACTGTCAGATGACGAAGGCCTCTGACTTTCATCATCTCCTGTTATCCTCACAACAACCTCACAAAGCTATTGTTATCGTTACTGTTACCTCTTTTCAGATAATACCTTGCCCAAGGGCTACACAGAGAATAAGCAGCAGGAACAAAGATTCCATTCCCGATGTCCTGGCTCGGAGAGCTGTGTTCATTACCATACACCACAGCTGCCTCTCCGATGCAACCATCTCATAGCCCTCCGTTACTTGATAAGGCACTTTCATCTTCCTAGGTACCTCTGGGGTCTCTGGGCCTCCTAACATTTTGCTGAGAATTATTCCGTCCAGTTTCCAGAAGAGAAAACAGGCTCAGAAAGGTGAAGCAACTTGCCCAAAGTCCCACGGCTAGTATATTTAGACGTAGATCTGGCGCTGAACCTTTCTGAATCCAAAGTACAGGCTCTTTGCATGCAGTCCACAAGCTCTGCTACTGGTCTCATGATTTTGCAGACAAAAATACTGAGGTTTAGAGGGGACTTGCCCCACATCACACAGGTAGTAAGCGAAATTTAAATTAAGGCCCAATTCCAAAGTCTAGGCAGTTTCTATAATACTTCCATGAATGTTCTTCTATCCACCCCCGTCTCCAATTTGGCACCTGAGAATCTGGGGCCAGGGAAGTGAAGTCACTTTCTCAGAGCATCAGAGAGGAGATGCATCAGGTTGCCTGGAACACAGGCCTGTTCCTTACGATATCCAGCTCCTTTCCTTTGTACTAATAATCTGCCTCAGTTGTCAGTGGTTTCATTTTATGGATGGGGCACCTGAGGCTCAAAAAGAAGAGGCCCCCTTCCCAGGGTCACAAAGTGAGACGGTGGTCCAGCCACATCTAGATCCCAAGGGGGGGTCGGACCCACAAAGCACACCCCATGAGGCCGAGACTCCGCCCGCGCCGGCCAGGGGACCCTACCTCGGCGTCGAACATCTGGTCCAGCGAGGGGCTGCTGCGCACCAGCCCGTCCACCAGCGCCAGCCACAGGCCCAGCGAGCCGTAATAGACGGTCTGCATGAGGACGATCTGCGACAGGATCAACAACGGGTCCCACACGTAGCTGCGAAACTGGCCCGCCATGCCGGCCCTCGGGGCCCGGCCGCCACCCGGGGCCTGGGTCAGCGCCGCCGCGCCATGGGCCCAGGGCCGCCCTGGCACCTGCGAGGACACACGCCGGACCTCAGCCAGCCGGCCATCACCATGGCAACGCCGCCCAGCCCGGGAGTAGGGACTGGGACGGAGGGGGCGAGCCCATTCCGGGAGTGGGAGTGGGGGTGAGGGCGGGGCGGACAGACCCATTCCCAGAGTGAGGGGAAATCCTGCCCATTCCGGCTGCTCGGGC
Source organism: Ursus maritimus (assembly GCF_017311325.1). Classification (NCBI taxonomy): domain Eukaryota; kingdom Metazoa; phylum Chordata; class Mammalia; order Carnivora; family Ursidae; genus Ursus; species Ursus maritimus. The sequence continues at coordinate 33,141,314 of NW_024424675.1, read as the reverse complement.
CCGCCCGTCCGCAGGCTCCTTTGGGGTTCACTCACCAGTGACGGACTCGAGGCTCGAAGCGTCCGAGCGCGTCCCAGCCTCACCCGCTGGCTCCCCAAACAGCGCTGACAGACAGGACCATGGAGGAGAAGCCCTACCGGCCTAGAGAGGCAAAAGTCCAGCGACCGCGGCTGCGGCAGCGGCAGCGGCGACGGCTTAGGAAGGAAGCGTTTCCGGGGACGGCGGTGGAGGGGGCGGGGCCGACAGTGCGCAGGCGTAATGGGTGCAATCTTTGGCCGAGCCACCTAGACCTGGGTATGGGCTGCTGGGAAGCGAAGTATGCTCATGCGCAAGATGAAGATTGAGGGCGAACGGAAGTGAGGCGCGAGAGCTGTAGAGCTTGCGTGCCCTCTACAGGGGAATCTTGAAGAAAAGGGGGGCAGCCTGGAGAGTAGGGAGAGGGGTGGGCAAGAGCCCGGGAAAGGTGTTTAGGAATTAAATAGAATGTAGATTCTATTTTCTTCTAAAGTCTGGGCTAACTTTAAATGAACGTGCCAGCTCTTCCACGCAGGACTTTGCCACTGTTCACGTTTTACAGATGACTAAGGGTCAGAGAAGGAAAGCAACATACGGCCTCAGAGACATAGAGTTAGTGGCAGTCAGGAGTAGAATTCACGGGCCAACATCGCAGCACTAATTTCGTGCTACTGGGTGCCAGGAAGGTTTGGACACGTACGAATGGGACAGTCCCTGTCCTCTGACACAACCTAATTACTAGGAGGCAAAGTAGTGGGTGCTTTATAACGTGGGTATCCATTTATATTTATATATACATATATATTTAAAATAGAAGAAAGGACAGGTTCTGAAGTCATACCTGGAAACAGGTTCTGACCCTGCCTGCCACCATAGCTGCTTTCCTTCCGCCTCCTCTGAGTCCACATAGTGTACACAGTCAGTAAATATTTGCTGAATGAGTCAAAACAGAGAAAGAGTAACAGCAAATTGATGAATCACTTTATTCCTGTCCCAGCTGACCCAAACCCCTCACCTTCATTGAGCCTAGATCCCCCTTCTCCATCATGGAAAAAAGGGAAGTAACGGATTCCAGGAAAAGAAGGTGGGTTTTAGAGCCAGCTCTACCAGCTGCGTGACTAGCAAGCCACTTCCTTCTTTAAACCCCAGCTTCCCTGATTACGAAATGAGGAGTTAGACAAGATTAACGTTTGCCAACATTCAATCTACCCTCCACTAATTAATTTCCCATTAAAAAACTTATCAAAGACACATGTAATTGCCAATCAGAACTCTGAACAGCATGTGGTAATCATATTATCACCTTGAGTTGATACAATTCTAGACAAAAGTAAAGAAATGTGAGACTTATCAAGAGTAAGTATGTGGTTTCCCTTATCATTTAGAAATATTGTAAACAGTTCCCTTGGACTCCAGTTTGGAAGTTATTAAGGCCCAAAGGTTTCTGAGGTGCTTTCCAGCTCAACCATTCTTTTAGGCGCCTCAACTCGGATCAACAAAAATATATTCAAATCCCTCCAGTCCACTGATTACCCATATGATCTACTGTTTCTGAGAAAACGTCTTCTGTTTATCAAATACGTATGTGATCTTGTTTCATCCTCACAATCTGAGAAAGTGGATATTATCCATCTTTTTAAAAATGAGGAAACAGAGGCTGAGAAAGGGAGCGTGACTCTACATAGGTAAGGGAGCTCATAAGAAACTAAGCAGTTTCAAACCCAAAACACCACACTCCAAAACCCAAATAACCATTCCCCAAGGGGAGAAAGAGAGAGCCAAATAAATGGTGGAGTAGTGAGAAGCTCAGGAAAAGTGCTCGAGAGGCTTGACCCAGTTCCCGCAAGCAGCTTGGTCTCCCTTCCAAGTGCCGGAATGTTTGGCTCCTCCTGAGTCAGGCCCCCTCTCATGTCACAGCTGGGCCCTCTCCACCCATCACCTCCCACGGACAGAAGGCCCTCCCTACCCATTCTCCGGCAGTGGAAAACACAGGTAGCCTGAGGCTTTAGGGCACTGAATTGCTGGGGTCTGACGTCATTCTTGGAGCCAGGAGCTCGCCTCTGGGAAAGCCCCAGGGGCCTGCAGGACAGCCTTTTACCTGGAGGATTTCAGCTCTTGAAGTCCCATCTTTCCAAGCTTGGGAAATGGGGCACCATCCTCTGTCTTAATCTGGGTACAAGGAAACCAAGAGCTGGGAAAACCACAGTAACTCCCCTGGCCCATTTTGAGAATCTGACGACAGGAAGCCTGGAGAAGAAGAATGATCACAAAGCCTGAACTACGGCCCCAGGGACCTGCCATGTGACCTTGGGCAAGTCCCATGCTGGGTCTTAGTATGCCAAAGTATAAAATGAAGGAGGAGAATTGGACTCCAACTTCCAAATGCAGTCCCTGGCCTTGTGCCATCTGAATCAGCTGAGGAACATATTATATTGTCAGATTCCCAGGCCTTGTTGCAAACCAAAGTCTGAATCTCCAGAAGCAGACTGCAGAAATCTGGATATTTAAAGAGCTCCCCAAGTGATTCAGAGGTACAGCCAACATTTGGTAATTACAGAACAAGATGATCTGTAATTGACCTCAAACCAAATCCTCCTTCTAACAGAAAATTGCTCTGTGACCTTGCCATGCCCATGGCTCTCATTAGGCCTCAGGGTTTTTTTTTTCCATCTGAAATCTGAGGGGGTTGGACTAGAATAGCTGATCTCCAAGGGCCCTTCCCACGCTGCTGGGTCTGTGGTTCCAAACTTATGAATGAAATTTTAAACTTTAGGTCAGAGAGCGAATGACAAACAGCCACAAGCTGGGACAAATTGTCCTCTGGGTGCAGAGAAGAGGAGGGCCTCTGGTTACTTGGTCGCTTACGTCACTTCCACACTGAACTCCCACTGTGGGTTTGTAAGGTCAACTCTTGTTGGGATCACTTTCCAGATCTCCCCACCCCATAAATCCCTTGAGTGATGTCCTCATACAGGTCTGTGGGCTTTGAGCCCCGCTTATATTCGAATCCTAGCCCTACTATTATCCTGCTGGGAGACCTTCGGGAAACTACTTCATTTCTGATTCTGTTTCCTTCTCTATAAAAATGGCTATGAGAATAGTACCCATGACATGGGCTGTCCTGAGGATCAAATATGTGCTCACCCTACTACTACCTGATAGGCAGTCAGCATTATGTAAACGTTAGCAATATTAATTATTGTTATTTCTTCCCTTGGAATGTGGGAGTGGTAACACCGGATCTCTCCGATTTATGGAAAAGATCTAAGTGGATGTCAGATAGAGTGAGCCCAGTGCCTGGCACACAGTAGGAACTCAGTAAATGCAGTACCTTCTTTTCTTAATCCCACCCCACCTGCAGGGTTCTCCAACACCACTCTTTCTCCCTTCCTCCCTCCCTAGGCTTCCTGCTCACGTGATCCCTTTCAGGGAATGTCTGACGAAAACATTTCAGGAGAGACACGTGTCTCCAGGACAGGTTATGCAACTCTGCGCTCACACTTTTCGGAAACCCCATGTGGGAGGTTGCATTTGGCTGCCTGTCCTTCGCATGGGTTCTGGCCAGTGATTTCCTCTCTCAGAAGAGAAACTGGAGAGAAAGAACTCATCGTTGTCTGTTTTCTCCTTCAGATTGAGAACACTTTGTTACCCAGAGTATTTTTTTTTAGAGAGAGAGAGATAGAGCAGGAGCCGGAGGTGGGGGAGAGGGAGAGAGAGAATCTTAAGCAGGCTTCACGCCCAGTGCAGAGCCTGATGCGGGGCTCGATCTCATGACCTGAGACGATATCAAGAGTTGGACACTTAACTGACTGAGCCATCCAGAGTATTTTAAGGGCTGTGTGTGCCTCTGAGGAACACTTGCTGAGTTACCTACTTTGTGCCAGACACGTACATGATCTCACTTGATTCTTACTTAATTTCTAAAACAAGCTTGTAAATTGTAGATACAAGTAATAGTCCCACTCAATAGATAAAGAACCCAAGGTTCAGAGAAAGGACACCATTTAACCAAGGCCAACTGCCAGCGAGTGGTAGAGCGGGAACTCCACCCAGGCCAACCCGACTCCACATGCTACCTCTTCCCAATGCATAGTAGGAAATGCACTGGACATTACAGTTTACACAAGGCTTTCACCTACATGATCTTCCTATCATTCCGACAGCCCTAAGGAGGTAGGTATGTACATCTTCCCCATCTTACAGATGAGGAGACTGAAGCTCAGAGGAGGAAGCTCAATGGTCAGTGCTTTTCTGCAAATCATCTCTATGAAGAGTAGATGCTGCCAGGGGTTCCAGCAGGCAGCTGGGCCTCTGGGGGTATTGTTTCTCTCTCTCTCTCTCTCTCTCTCTCTCTCTTTTTCTTTCTTTTTTTTTTTTTAAGATTTTATTTATTCATGTGACAGAGAGAGAGAAAAACAGAGAGTCCAAGTAGGGGGAGCGGGAGAGGGAGAAGCAGGCAGTGGAGAGCCTGATGCGGGGCTCGATCCAGGGACTCCAGGATCATGACCTGAGCCGAAGGCAGACACTTAACTGACTGAGCCACCCAATCGTCCCTGTATTGTTTCTTTTGAATAAAGAACTCTTTTCCAGGGGTTGGTTACCAGGTCTAAGACACCCCCGGAGAAAGAGAAGTGAAATTTTCTGAAAAGAGTTGCTCCATTCCCCAGGCTTCCTGACCCTGCCATGTGCTATACTCTCTGCTCCTCCCTAGAAATCATTCTTTGCTCTGACGTGAAGAATTCAAGGATTTATTTTAAAAAGAAAGCTGTTTTCTTCTCCTCCCTTTTCACCAATCATTTGATAAATATTCACTGAGCATTTACTATATGCCAGGAACTGAATAAAGTAAATAAAAAGAAAAACTCTGACTTCAGAGAGTGTATGTTCTCACGGAGGAGACAGAGAATAAATACGTCAACCAATAAGGTAAAACTTACCATCCAGTCATGAGAAGAGCTATGAAGATGGGGGGAGGGGGAGAGAACAATGGATGTGGGAAGCTGAGAGGGATTACTTCAGAAATGGCAGTCAGCAAAGACCTCCCTGAAGAGGCAGCATGTGAGCAGAGATGTGATGGAAGTGAAGGATGAAGCCAACTGGTATCTAGAAAGAACATCCGAGAGAGAGAGGGCACCCAAATGCAAACCCGTGAGGCAGGGATGAGATTGACCTATTCTCCGAATTGCAAGGCCAGTGTGGCAGGAACAGGGAGCAGCGGAGGCCACGGCCATCAGCCCTGGCCCAAGAATTTCCAGCCTACAGTTCATCATCACCTTACCACACCCCCGGGAGCTCTTTGGGGTGGGCAGGTGGGGGTAGGCAGGAGGGATGAGAGGAGGAAAATAGATTCATTCATTCACGCATCCGACAAATACATATTGAGTACTTACGATGTAGCAGGTGCTGTGCTAGAAACCGGACTTAGTCCCTCCCCTTGGGAAGCTTCTACACAACAAAGACAGAAAACAGAATCATGATGGTAGAAATAGAAGTTGTAGTGAATGCTGGGAAGGAAGCGACGTAAAAGAAGTTGGGCAAGAAGACAATTTGGCCTCAGGGGAAGTTCTCTCTGAGGAAGTGGTAAAAGGAGTAGACCCTAAAGATGAGGGGAGGTAGCCGGGGCAAGGATGTACCGGGCAAGGAGACGGTGTCATAGCCCGTCATAGCCCCATCGTCACGGGAGGATTCTCGTTTATTGGAGGAGGAAACAGACCCATGGTGTGGGAGGACTGAGCATGTCATAAGTCAAACGGCTGGGGAGGCTTCAGCTGACGTTCTTGTCCTCACTGCCCCATTTCCGCTGCACCAACAGCTTTTGCTATTTGCAAAGAGCAGATTCTGATTTCTTTTTTTTTTAATTATTATTTTATTTTATGTTTTTTAATCCTGATATGTTAGTCACCATACAGTAAGTACATCCTTAGTTTTTGATGTCATGTTCCATGATTCATTGTTTACGTAGAACACCCAGTGCTCCATGCAATTCCTGCCCTCTTTCATACCCATCACTGGGCTAGCCCATCCCCCCACCCCCTTCCCCTCTAAAACTCTCAGATTTTTGCCCGGAGTCCATAGTCTCTCATGGTTCGTCTCCCCCTCTGATATCCCCCCTTCATTTTTCCCTGATTTCTGTGGCATCTAGAAAATAGTTGCACTATCTCCACCTTGACCAGATGTTGGACGGAGGCTGGGGGAAAGGACCTCGAGGGGGGCAGGAAAAGTTGAGGGGAATGGGAAAACTCAGCTGGATGCTGGTAAAGTGGGGCTCAGAGTGGCCTGCTCTGCTCCTTGCACTCCGGCCCCAGGGCTGCAGCATGTGAATCCCATGGTGCTATGCCTCCCACAGGTAAGCACTCAGATGATGGTCTCTCAAGGACGCAGAGGACATACGGCATATGGAAGGAGCTCAGGGCTAGAAAACAAGGGGTCCAGGTTTAGATGAAACTTTGTAACCTGGACAACTCACTTCACCTCTCTGAGCTTTATTTCCTCAACTATAAACTGGTTGTAATAACATCAGCCCTGGCTACCCTCTGGGATGGTTTGAGGTATGTAAATGCAATAACTTAGACAAAATCCCTTTGAAGAACTGTCTAGCACTCTGTGAATGGTTGGGATTTTTATTACCTGTGCTTTTCTCCAGCTGTCAGTGTAGGGGACTGAAGGGGAAGCACAAGTTTAGTATGTAGGAGATTCTCAGAGAGACAAATCTCTCACCTCTTTTCCAGCATCTTCCTCTCTACTCCTGGGGATGGAACACTTCAAAACGTTCCTGTGGGGACAATGAGATACCACCTCATACCAGTCAGAATGGCTAAAATTAACAAGTCAGGAAATGACAGATGTTGGTGAGGTTGTGGAGAAAGGGGGACCCTCTTACCCTCTTGGTGGGAATGCAAGTTAGTGCAGCCACTTTGGCAAACAGCGTGGAGGTTCCTAAGAAAGCTGAAAATAGAGCTACCCTATGACCCAGCAATTGCACTACTGGGTATTTACCCCAAAGATACAAAGGTAGTCATCAAAAGGGGCACCTGTACCCCAATGTTTATAGCAGCAATGTTCACAATAGCCAAACTATGGAAAGAACCCGATGTCCATCGACAGATGAATGGATAACACACACACACACACACACACACACACACACACACTATGGAATACTACTCAGCCCTCAAAAATGAAATCTTGCCATTTGCAACAACATGGATGGAACTAGAGGGTATTATGCTAAGCGAAATAAGTCAATCAGAGAAAGACAATTATCACATGATCTTACTGATATGTGGAATTTGAGAAAAAAGGCATAGAATCGTAGGGGAAGAGAGAAACGAATGAAACAAAATGAAACCAGAGAGGGAGACAAACCATAAGAGACTGTTAAACTTAGGAAGCAAAATAAGGGTTGTGGAGGGGGGGTGGGGGAAATGGGTTAACTGGGTGGTGGACATTGGGGAGGGTATGTTTTGTAATAAGCACTGTGTATTATATGACTGATGATCACAGACCTGTACCCCTGAAATGAATAATATATGTTAATTAATTGAATTTAAATTAAAAAATAAATTTAAAAAATTGTTTTTGTGGGGAGAACAGGAATCAGAGCTATCAATTCAGTGGGACAATATAGTGAGACTGAATCAGAGAAACCTGATTTAATCCTGTATTAGTCAGCTGTTGCTGCATAACAAACAGCCCCTCCAGATCACAGTGGCAAAGAGCAACGGCATGTATTTCTCAGTCATAGGTTTGCAGGTCAGCTGGGGCAGCTTTGTTACAACTTTGTTGTCAGTCACCCCCTCCCCCAGCCTGTTCTCCCATCTATAAAACAGAAGTAACACTACCAACTTCATGGGGTCAGAGTGAGGATGATGTTCAACACTCCCTTCTAACTAAAGATACCCTCTTTCAGGGTATGTTATAAGGCAGGTGATGTTTACCCTCAAGGCCGACTAGTAATTCAAGAAGCAGTTTGACCTAAAAATCCTCACTCTGGGAGACAATGAAGGCCATTGGCAGTGCCAATCAGATGGACCGCCCCCCAAACTCAAACTAGAAAGAAAGTTAATAAGTCAGTCAAAGAGAGAGGGGCACACATCCAGGAAGAAGAGACACCCTCAAATAAAGACCACCCAGGCTTTAAGAGCTGGAGATAAGGTGGCCGGCCCCTGGAGTCATCTCAGTTCTGGATGTCCTCCTTTCTGTTTTAGTCTTTAGCTCTCCTGTATCCTTCTAATAAGACCCAAGCCCTTTTTTCTTAAGGAGTGTGGAGTGAGACATGGTCCTTTGATATTGTAGTGGCTGCACATACAGAGAGGATGCACATAAAATTGCCAGCCCAGAGCTTGGCATATAATAGGTCCTTAGCCACTGGAGGCTACTGTTCCCTAATCAGGGAGCTGCTTGAGAGCAAGGGCAGTGTCTCATTCACCAGGATTTTTCAATAAACCTCTCACATAGAAGATGTTCACCAATGTTTGTTGGATAGATGAGCAAATGAGTGAATGGCTTGTGTCTGAATCTCTAAGGACAAACATCCAAATGGCATTCATTCATTTATCTGCACAACAAACATTTACAGGACACTGAGTTATGCCAGATCTTGGGCGAGATGTCAGGGACCCATCCACACGCAAGACAACATCCCTGCTCTCATGGAGCCTTCATCTGGTGGGGAAACAGACGATAAACAAGGAAAAGGGTAAAGACATGATGTCAGGTGAGGAAAGTGTTATGACAAAAAAAATTAAGCAAAGCAAGGAGAAAGTGATTAGAGAGGGTGGGGCTACTTTTAGAATTCTTTACCATCCTTCCAGTGGGTGCTGACTCACTGTGTGGGCCTTGGTTTGCCTGTCTTACAATGGGGGTGCTGTTGGGGTGAACGGTCTGGGAGGGCCCTTCCTTGTCCAGTGTTCCCAGGTTCTGTGGTTATGCAAGGCAGTGGCTGGACATTCCATGGCCTCTGGAAACTCCAGGCTGTCATTATCTGGAGCTGGAGAGAGATTTGCATGGAGTGAGGAAGACCAAAGAGGGTTGGCACCATTCTGGGAGAGAGAGCCCCACGCCCACTCTCTCAGCTGTTCTGAAAATAGTGACATGATTACCTGTTATTTACTTCGTGTGAGGAGCTTTTGGCAAGAAAGCTCCCCAACTCAAGACTCTAGAGGGAGGCCTCTGTGATCATAAAGACGGGTGTCGTTTTTGTGGTGGGTGTTGTGCTAAGCACCATACTCTCAACACGCATGGCTCCCAAGTTACTAAAGGGAAACTGAGGCACAGAGCGAGGTAAAGTGTCTTGTCTCGGGTCACACGGCAAGGATGATAGCCCAGGTCTCTCTGACCCTGAAGCCTGTGCCCTTAATCTCCAATATAAGAGAGAAAAGGACGTTTGCCCAAGAAGAGGGACAGATGGAGTGACAGGGGCCTCAGGGGAAGGAAAGAGGAGCGCTAGAAGGAAAAGGCGAGAAGGTTTTGAGAAGCCTTCCAAGAAAGGAGGCACTTGAGCTGGGCCATTAAGGACAGGATTAGTTGTAGTTTCTTGGGCTGGACATCTCTGGATGCTCCAGGTTTGTAATTAGCCTCGGTTACCTCTGGCCTAGGAGGCCTCAGAAAAGGGAGAGGGGCAGCTTTACCCCAGTTAATAGGCCAGATCTCAGCTGCCTGCTGCCTGTTGACTCCCTGAATCACTTCTCTTTGCTTGAAAGGAAGATGGCAGGAGGATCTGTGTGTGGCCCATGCCTTCCCCCAGACTCCCTCCACCGCAGGGGTAGAAAATAAGGAAGTGCCATAATGTAGGGGGCAGGGGCTCATCACCGTAGTTCATCCTCCTAATTTTCCCAAGAGGTAGGCCTTTTATCCTCCATGTCACCGAGGAGCAAAGGGACTTTCAAACTCTCCTCTAACTGGCAAGTGTCAGAAACAGGATTTTAATCAAGAACCTCCGGCCCTAATACCCAGGTGGGTTTTGTTTGCTTGCTTGGCTTTTTGTTGTGTTGTGTTTTACTTCAGTCGCATGTAGGGAATTGGGGACTTCAACTCAGTTCACTAAACCTTTGAAGAACCCATTAAGATGTCTTAAAAGGCCTCAGGTCTGTTCAGATTGTTTTGAACCTCTTGGGGATCAGGAAGGGAGAATCTGAAGTTTCTTGCCCCAGAAATTTACCTAGAGACACATACCCTATGGAAGTAGTGACCATCCATGTTCCCCCTTGTCCCCAATCCAAGAGGCACAGGTTAAAATCCCACAAATCTACAAATAACCACATTCAAACGTGTTTCATGCCTTCAGAGAGATTCTCAGAACTCGGAGAAGGGGAAATGAATTCCTTCATTTCAGGAGGTCGGGATGGTTTTATAGAAGAGCTTCTGCTGTCTAAACTGGCAGAATTCAATCTTTTTTGTTAGTGCGCTTTCCAAATGATTATTGAACAACTATGTACTTCCTGGCACATTTTTTAGTTGACAGCTAACCTTTTATCATCAAGAGTTTAAATAGTTGCAAAGGCTGCCATTTCTGACATATTATAAGTTCATACACTCAAAAATAAGTGTTTAAAAAAAATAAGTGTTTATGTCATTCTTTTAAACATATCCGGTTGAATTAAATATCCTAGCAATTCGATACCTACAGCCATCCTTTTGAAAAATACATGAACAGAGGTGCTTGAATGGCTTAGTGGGTAGAGCATGTGACTTTTGATTTCTGGGTCATGAGTTTGAGCCCTATGTTGGGTGTAGAGTTTACTAAAATCAATCAACCAATCAATCATGAATAGGTTCTTCTCTAATAGAAATTTCACATCATTCTTTTTTCTATTCAAACTCAAATGTCCACCCCATGTTTCACCACATTAAAAATTTACCATGATGTATTTTTTTTTATTTTAAGTAGGCTCGATGCCCAACATGGGGGGACTTGAACTCATGACCTTAGATTAAAAGTCGCATGCTCTACCGACTGAGCCAGCCAGGCAGCCCACCAATAATGTATTTTTTAATGCTTAAATAGCTTATTGATAGCACTATCATATTTCTCTGCCTAAAAATATATATACGTAAATGGAATCATTATTTTACCTTCTATGACCATAAGATTAGCTTTAAAATTTTCAATCATTACAATTATCATAAAAATGCAATTGATCAAACAGTGTAAATATATTACAATTTTTTGAAGTCCTAAAAGCATTTTTAATGGTTTTGGAGATATAACTGAAATAAAATAAACTACACATATTTAAAGTGTGCAATTTGACATATGTATACACTGGTGAAACCAGTTCTACAAATTTTGATAATTATTAAACAAAAAAAAAAGTAAAACTGGATAATGTTTCCTTCCCCATTAGTCCACATGTCCCTGGAGGGCTATTGTTTGTGCAAGAATGAGACAAGCTTTAGCAATAATATTATTCCTACTTTTAATTGTTTATAGCTGTCAAGCAGTGGTGTGCTGGAATGAGATTGTACTGGTTCAAGTTTTAGGAAATTGTGGGTGGTTTAGGCACCCACAGAGGCTAGGCACCCTAGGGAACGTGACCATTACTAAAACTTAAATTATATCAACTTACAATTAAATAAACTATATTAAAAACAAAGGGGATACTTTGTTCTCAAGACTCATTACTTCCTAATTATTTCACTGTATCTTGTTATCTATGCTCTTGATATTATTTGCACCTATAATTTTGCACTCTGTGTGGTAGAAACACTGCTCATCTCTAACCAATTCCACGTTCAATGCACACTCACAGCTTAAAATCAGCTGGGTGGGAGAAATTGGCAAATGGTACAAATTAGCACTTCCTGCTTCCCCCAACCTATTGTTAAACGTTTACCAGTACAGGGCTGGCTGTAAGAAGTTGGTGGGAGTAAAAGGAGTTCTGTTATAGCGAGTGTTGACAGAGAACCAAAATCGCATAATGATCTATCATCAAAAATTATTTTAGGGGCGCCTGGGTGGCACAGCGGTTAAGCGTTTGCCTTCGGCTCAGGGCGTGATCCTGGCGTTGTGGGATCGAGCCCCACGTCAGGCTCCTCTGCTATGAGCCTGCTTCTTCCTCTCTCACTCCCCCTGCTTGTGTTCCCTCTCTCACTGGCTGTCTCTATCTCTGTCGAGTAAATTAAAAAAAAAAATTATTTTAATGATCTATGTACTGACAACTAGATTAGGCCCTCCTTCAATTGTGTGGAAAGCAAAGATTGCAAAAACCATCTGACTTGCGAAAGGATTTTTTTATTCTGACATGAAATTCACTCATTTTCTCAGTTTATTTCTCAATCCTAGGGGAGTAGCTGGAAAAAATTGCTTACCTTTAAATCCGTAGGGAAAAATATGATCGGCATTTGAAGCTTGCTTTACTGTCAAGGATTTCTGCAGCATGAAATTTCCAACCTTTGATAATAATTAAGGGAGGGAAGAGGAGAGATCACTCCCAACTCTCTACTCCACAAAGTATATGAATTGCGTTTGCCAACTGAGGCCAAAAATACCCTGGTTATGAAGCCATGCCTCTGCCTTAGAAAGATACATATGGAAATCAATCAGGGTGAGAGAAGTCTAGGCATCTTTGGTACTTTGACTGATTATCATAGGATGCTTCCCCCTAATAATTCCAGCAGTATCTGTACCTGGGAGCCCCAGAGGATTCCCACCTCCAACCCTTCCCTACTGCTTGGGACGATGCAGGAGTAAGGAAGACACACAACTTCTTTTACAAGGGTGGAAGCAGCTCTGAGATAGACTTGCAGACTAGTTCTCAGAGAGATCAAACTTTTTCTGAAGTTCAAAATCTGGAAAAAGACTCCCTTAAAATAGAGGTCAGCCATCCCTAAGACCAAAGAGTCTGCCCATTGCTTGTTTCTGTCTCAGTCTGCTGCGAAGAATGGCTTTTTTATTTTTAAATGATTGGGGGAAAAAACCAAAACAAGGATGCTATTTCGTGACACATAAAAATTATATGAAATACAAATGTCAGTGTTCCATAAACAGTGTTTTATTAGAACACAGCCAGGTTCTTTCTTTTAAGTACTTAGGGCTGCTTTCAAGCTACGATGCTGGAGTTTGCTAAATATGACAACAGACCGAATGGCCGGCAAAGACGAAAATATTTAGCTCTTCACACAAAGTTTGCTGACCTCTTAAGGCTATGCCCGTTCACGTCCCATTTGGAATGTGCTCGGTACCCTCAAGGGGGAACGTACGGGGTTTGAGGAGCACTGCTCTAAACTGAAGACCGTGGGCAACTCCGTGTCCTCAGTTTCCCCAGGTATAAAACGAGGTTAGATGCAGTGATCTCTGGGGGCCTGCCTGGCAGGACGTTAAAGAAATAAAGGGGACAGGGACTCGGGGTAGATCGGGACCGGGCGGGAACGCGCCGGGCGGGTCCCTCGGGGTTTCCAGCCGCGTGGGCGGGCGCAGCGCCTCGAGGCCCAGCTTTCGCAGGGGAATTCCGGGCGGGGTGCGGCGGCGGGGCGGGGCGGGGCGGGGCGGGGCCGGCCACCGCCTATAAGAGGGGGCCGCACGCCCGCCCGAGCCACTCGCCTGCGCGCCCTCTGCGGACCGCGGTACCATGGCCCCCGCCCGCCTGCTCGCGCTGCTAATGCTCCTCGTGGGCGCCCCCGCCGTCGCTGCCGAATCGGTAGAAGCTTGGGGATCCCTGGGGGGCGGCCCGGTGCTTCCTTTGTTCCTGAGGGCCTGGGATAGGGGGGCTCAGGGGACCGCGCCTCCCCCAACTAGACGCCGAGGCCGGGGAAACTTTGCTGGAAACTTGGCTCTGGGGTCACGGGGAGGCGCCGGGCCGGGATGGCTCCCCCGCGCGAACGTGCGCCCCAGCCTGTTGCTCTTCCCGCCTCCCCTGGCCTCGGCCCCGCCGCGCGCTCCAGGCTCGGACGTGACTAAGCCGGTGTCACCTCTTCTCTCCCCACACTCGCGCCCTTCCCTGGTGATCCTGGGGTAGGCTCCGTGTCCTGGATCCCCCTGCTCGCCCTCCGTAAGCGCCCAGAGCGGCGGCTCTGGAGTCCTACAGGGCCTGGGGACAGGGGGCTGCGTGTACTCGGAAGGGGGAAGGGGGAATGGGACCGGTTGTGCGGGGAGTTGTTTCACACACCGGGGAGTGAAGACTTGAGCCCTGACCTCAGGTCTGGCCCCAGCCCCGCCACTGGCTTGTGACAGAGCAAGGCCCTGCCCCTTCTGAGTGTCAGTTTCCCCATCTGCACAACGGGCTTGGGGGAGCACAGCAGGAGATGACCGTGCTGCTTTAGGGTCCCTACAAAGTTGGGACTCCGACCCTTCAAGGGCGGATGGAAGGGATGGTTTGGGCTCAGCACTTCACTAAGTTGAACCTCTTGCTTTCTGCGGGAATATTGTTTATTTCTGCTGAACAGGAAATCAGAGTACCCACCTTGAGTGGGGGAAAGGGGGTTGGGGGGAGAGAAGGCCTCAGTGAGTCCTGAGAAGCTCTCCTCCTCACTGCCCGCAGGTCCCTGTCCTAGTTTACAAAGCCCTAGGCCACCAGAAGCTCCATTCATCCCAACCACTAGAGGGGGAGGAGGGTGGCAATCTCATCTGGGAAGTTGGGGGAACAGGAATTGATGGGAGAGGCTGTCTGCCCCCTAAGAACCCCAGCTCTGTGCCGCCTTCATGCCCTTAAGCCCCCCTTTTTAGGGGGAGCAAGTCTATGGAGTTTAATCATTGTCGATTCCTTTATGGGGCTCCTTTTTGTCTGGGCTTAGGGGAAGGTCCTTTCTGCCTGGCAGGCTTCTGTTGGGGAATGAGTGAGACCCTGAGAATAACCTGCTAGCACAATTGCAGGGCAAGCAGTGATGATAGCAGACATTTAGCGCTTATGGTGTGCCTTACGGTGTTCTAATAGCTTTCTAATGGCTGTTATAATGGCCTATCAACCAGCTTAATTCTGACCACCCTGCAGTTTACTGTTCTTAAATTGGTCCTGAGGCTGAGGAGGGTAGCTCACTTACCCAAGGTTGCACAGCTAGTAAGGCGCTGAGTCATTACATTCAGGCAGCCGCGCTTCCAAATTCCTGCTCTTACGATAAGCTGCCGTCTGATGCTTTCCGAGGGGCTGCCCTCGTGTCCCATCTTCAGGTAACTCAAGAGTTTAGAATCTGTTGCGATTTGGGGCTGGCCAGCCTCAGGGAATTCTGAGGTGGAAGGAAACAGGGGCCCAGAGTGAGGTGATGACCTCCCCAAACCAAGGGCAACCTGACCGAAAGGTTAGTGTCTGAGCCAGGACTCCATCCTACACCTGCTGCTCCCTAGGTCCTGAGAGATGTGCTGGAGTCAAGCAGCTGGGGAGACCGCTGAAGGAATGCCGGGGTTGGGTCCTGTCGGCCTGGGCTGTGTAGGGGAAAAAGAAAGGCCCAGGAGGTTGTGAGGTCATTGCGTGGGCAGTCACGTGGCAGTCCCGGTTCAGGGGCTATTGAGTCCGCAGGTGCTTCAGGGTGAGGAGTGGACAGCTGTGTCCTGGGGGCCATCGGAAGGATATGGTTTGGGGGAGGGCAGCTGTGTCAGCCCTGCGCGTGGTGACCCATCAGCTGGGGAGAAGCGGTTCCTGAGCAGCTGCTTCCGGAGAGAGGTGTCCGTGTCTCTCTCATCCTGACCTCAGCACTCCCGTTCCTGGTGAAATGTCACAGACCTTCCACCTCTAATTGGGTCACAGGGCTTCCCCTTTTGCCTCCCCTGTTCCCTTCCTGCCAAGGTTGTGGTCAGGAAAATCAGACCTAGTCATAGCTGAATAGATAGGATGGAGACGTCTGCCTTCTTCTTTTTGCAGGTGGGGAAAACAGGCCCAGGGAGAAGGGATTTGCTGATTGCAGTTATGATTTGTTGAGTGCTTTCCAAATGCCGGGTCTGGTGCAGTTGATCCTCACTTGAAGCCCAGCATGTGGGGATTATATTATGCCTACTTTACAGATGAGGGAACTGAGGTCCCCCTCCAGTAGTGCTATTGAGGCCCCTCCCCAAGTTTTAGGTTTAAGCCAAAGGCCTGCCCTCCCCTTGGGTGGTACCCTACCCCCACCCCAAGGGCTTGGTGCCACAAGTTTTGGGAAGGGAACCCAGTCTGAGCAGCCAGCCTCTTCCCTGGTGGGGCTTGCTATCCCAAACCAGTTCTTCCTGTCCAGCTGGGAGCATTCCCCTGAGCTGCCTTCCTGCCACTCCTTCCCCAGCCAATTAAAGACAGCCTTGTTTTGGGAGCCGGACCCCCCCAGAGGTGTTGCTGCCCAGGGGCACAGCCTGCTGATGTGGCACCAGGCCCAGTGGGTTCTGGGGAAGTATACTTCAACTTAGAGATGTTTCTGATCTCCTTGAGAATTCTTTCCTTGATTGCACCGAGTTAGGAGTGGGGCGGAAGCCCAGGGGCTCTGGGACCCTTGAGTGGCCAGCGAGAGCTCTTTGGAATTCTTAGAAGCCCAGAGAGCCACTAAAGAGGAAATTTGGGCTGTGGTTTAGAGGGTTCTGTGAGATTGACATTCCCCCATCTGTAAAATGGGGTTTGAAACAAATGACCTTGAGTGCCCTTTTCAGCTCAAGTGTTCTGTTAATTAAATACCTACACTCTGAAAGGGACTGTAGAAACCCTGGACATCTAATGCATTCCCTCCCTTGAAGAAACTTAGTCTGTGAGATAATTAATAAATATATCCCACCAAATTCTGAGTCGTACATCCAGCCCTCCCCCCCCTCCCCACTACACATACCACTTCCGCCCACATGGGGATTTCTGCTCTATTCATCTTCAGTGAAATACTTGTCCCTTAGTACTCAGGAAATGTTTGTATGAATGAATAAATTCATGCACGTAACTTCATTCTAAAAGGTGCATTGAGGTTATTTCTCACTAATACGAAGGTCTTCCAGGGATACTGTGAGGTAGGTTTTTTTTATCTACATTTTTACAAGAAGCTGATGCTCAGAGGAAGGTAGTGGCTTGCCAAGGTCAGAACCAGGTCTCTCTGATCATACAAGGAGTCTGGTTTGAGCATCCTCAGAACATTCCAGATGAGGAAGTCGGCTGGGTTTGAAGGCAGATACTTTGCATTCTGCTTCTGAACTGCAAGGTGACCTTGAGCAAATGTGGCCTATCTCTGGGTCTCTGTGTCCGAACTCTGTAATAAGCCCACCTTGGACTAAAGCCCTCTAAGGGTCCTTCCTGCCCTGAAAATACACTGGTGGGGGGAGGGGAGCTTTCTTGGCCCTCTTGGTAAAATCCTAAACAAGAGGAGAAGCTGGGGGGTGGAGACATTCAGCTCCTGCCATCCCCAGCTCCTGGAAACAGAGGGCTTTTCCAAGGACTTGGAGTGCTGGGCCGTCCTGAATGAGGAGCTGGGTCCTGGGAGCCAGGCTGGGCTTCCCGCCCCAGTTTCCTCTTGGGAGGAATTGGCTCCTAGTCCGTTCTCAGCCTCCTGCACTGGTGGGTGTGATTTCCAAATGACCATTTAAAATTGGGGGTAGGGGCTGGACAGGGCCTGTGAGTCACTGGAGGAGAGCGGTGGCTGGCCTGAGTCACCCATTTCCTTTCAACCTCTTGGCTAGGAGGATGATTCTGGTGGGGGGTGTTGGAATGGGCTCCAGAGTTTTACCTTGTCCTCTGAGAGCCTATTAAAGATAGTGTCTCAGTGCCCTGGGGCTTTGAGGGGATGGACGGAAATGCTAGTATTAGGCCTGAGACCTTCCCAGTGCCTTGTCTGGGGGTGGGCTTCCATAGGGTGCGAATTCAGCCAGCCTTCAGAATTGGTCTTCGGACCTGGTGCAAAGCAGGTAATGCTTTGTTTCCCTGAAAGCAGAGTTAAAGATGCCATGGTCTGAGCTCCCAGAGCAAAGCTGGTGCTGTCCAGATACGATCACAGCCCGCGAGGCTTGGATTTTTCAGATGCCCTCTCCTTGCTTCTGGAACTGGCTGGAGAGCACTGGAACAGTGGTTTGGGGCCCGAGAGACCTAACTTGCAGGGGTGTGAAGTCCACCTCTTACTAGCTGCATGGCTGTGAGCATGTCACCCAGTCTCCCCGGCCTCTGCTTCCTGGGCATGGTGGTAAGGCTGCAAGTAAATCTCCCAGGGTGTGCCTGGTCGGGAGGCCGCATTCTTAGTGACCAGGATGCCAGGTGGTCCTGTACCTTTGAGGATTCCACTCCCAGGGCCCCTGGAACCCTCCCCCCAACAGCTGCAAGGTGGGAAGGGAGAGGAGTCTAGGGTGGGGTGGATGGAGTTCAAATCTCCTGTTTGTTTGTTTAAGAAGTGGGCTGTTTGCTAATTATCAGATGGGTTTATATTTAAACAAGAACCAGTTCTCAGCAGCCCCACCCCTCCGGCTGGGACCCATAGGAACCCCTCACTGAGCTGTTTGCGTCCTGGAGGGTGATGGGGCTTTGCTAAGGGTATGGGACCACCTGGACAAAGCCCAGAACAGGGTCGCCCTCCTGAGTTGGAGGGGCTGAGTTTCTAGGCCTACAGAGGCTGAGTGAATTGCAAGTAGCACTCTGGCCTTGGAGACAGGGGTGTGGTGATGGTGGACGGGAAGGTACCGTGTCTGAAAAACCAGTAGGTTTTCAGTGCACGGGTGCCTAGAGAGGGAGGAGAAGGCCTGTGTCAACAGTTGGGGCCTGACTTAACCCTAGAAGTACTAGAAGCCTGACTTCTCGGGCTGGTTAGTTATTAACTCACTGGTGACCTTCAGGCACGTCCCTGCACCTGGCCAGGCCCTTTGGCCCTGTCTGCTAGAGGCAGGGTGTCTGGAAGTGGGCACAGTTCACAGCCAGAAAAACCTGAATCACCATCCCAGCTCTGCTGCTCACCCAGGGACATGCAGTTAGTTAATAAGTCACTTCACCAGTGTGTCCTCTGTAAAACACCTGTGTCACTCGAGGGTCATCATCGGTGTCTGGCAAACCTGTAAAGCGCTGGCTTGATCTTAAATTATCTTAGTGGCTAGACGAGGGTTCTTAACCCCGGCCAGATGTTGGCTTCAGGCAGGTGGTATCTGAGTGCCTGCTGAAAATGTAAACCGATAGTTACAGTTCTTGGGGTTCAAAACTTTTTATCCTTTCCAGAGGGATCCAGGAGTCCCCAGGAGATCACTTCATGATCTGAACAGTGCTTCCCAGCTTTGGCCTTCTACAGTCCCCCCTATCTATCCCTGCTACTTATCACCACGTCTGTGCCCCCAGTTACTCACCACCCGCACCCTCTGGCCAGTCCCTCCTACTCAGCACCCCCTTCTTTAGTGTGCCTCTCCCCTCCCCCACCCTGCAGGCTGGGAGCTCCGCTGCCCCAGTTTTCTCTGGCACGGAAGAGGCTGGCTAGTCAGGTGACACCTGGGGTAATGGAAAGGGGAGGCAGGGAGAGGCTGGTATGTGTGGAAACAGTGACTTGGTGGAGCACGCTGGTCGCGGCCAGGCCTGCGGGACTAGCTGTACCACTCAGACCTCCGGGCATGGGGGCAGGGATGACGCGTGGCCGGTCACAGGGAGTGGGGACACTCCTTGCCCGGGGAAAGACCGGCTGGGAGACGTCTGTGGGACAGACTGACCTGGTCTGGAGCAGTGGCTTCCCCACGTGGGGCAGGGGGTGGAGGGGGAAGGCTGGGAAGGGGCAGGAAGCCAGCACCCAGGGCTGATCTAATCAGCCGAGACAAGGCTATCGACTCTGCTCTTGAGAACACGGGAGGCTTGTTTACGTCCCGCCTGTAGATCCAGCAGGGACTTTGGATCTGCTGCCTAGATTACAAGCCCCAGCTTCAATGCACCTCTGTCTCTGCGGCCCTCAGGGAGCCAGCCCCCTCCCGGCTGTCTCCAGCGGTAATCGGAGCGGTGCCCAGCTTGGTTACCAGGCCCTGAGACAGAGGGAGGCTTGTCTTTTTGAGCACCGTCTTTTACAGGTGGGCAAACTGAGGCCCAGTGGGGCAATCTCCATCACCTGCTGGCAGGGGGATGTCCAGAATGCAGGAGCTCCCACCCCCACCCCCATTTCTAGCTGGCACCCCAGGATCCTAGAGCCCCCTTGCTGTGGAATCGGTTGCCCTGGGGGGTTGGTGAAAAGTTGGCTGCTGGCAGTGCCAAGCCTGGCTTCTCTCCTGAGTGATTGTGTTCAGAGTAACCTGACCTTGGAGTGGGCAGAGCTGACATTCGAACCCCCACCGTAGCCCCACCCCCACCCCAGACCTGGCTTAACCCTTCAGATACCAGAGCATCAGGCTGTGGATTGGTGTGTGGTTTCTTTTTGCCTTTTGGATACTTTTTTTTTTGTCCCCAAGGCAGGTCAGGAAATACCTGGGGGGTACAGGTTGCCAAGTAGAATGTCAGGCATCTCTGGTCACTGCCATTTGCTCCTTTTGCAAGAATACAACTGAGTTTCCTCTGCCTCTGTCTTCCTGGAATGGGTGTTCCGCGTTGTGTGGTCTCTGCCCATCTCTGGGTCCTTTGCAATTTCAAGGGACCTGATTGGTTGTTGAAAAGTCTCTGGTCCCAGAAGGAAAATAAATATCCATTATAGGTATTTATTCATAATTTGCAAAGCACACTTCCCCACACCCCCGTCCACTGACCACCTTGTTTCTAACAATGGAATGGCTTCACAGCTTTTCCCAGGTCTCTCTGACCCTTTGAGCACTAATCCCGTTAGCCAGAAGGAGGAAGGCAGGTGGGGATTAATAATAGCTGCTACTCATTGAGCACCTGCTGTGTACCAGGCCATATGCTGAGTCCCTTGCACACGCTAATGCATTGCACTTAATCCTCATCATCCTGCAGGGGGCTCCCAGCCCTGGTTACCAGAAGAGAAAGCTGAGGGTACACCCCAAGACTCCTGTAGTTAGGAAGTGGCCAGACTGTACTTTGCTTGTGGGTAACCACTCTGCTGGCAGATCCTTCGTTTCTGCCGAGGTGTAGAGCTCTGATTGTGGCTCCCGGGTTTACTCCTTCTGGGGGATATCTGACCCTTCAGAAAGGGGGATGGTGGCAGACAGTGATTGTACCCGAGGCCATTTCTGGGGAATCTCCGGTCAGAATCATTCTGGTGGGTTCAGTAGTTGGAGCCCAGTGTTCTTGCGCACCCCACCCCCCCAGTTTGGCTTGCATGGTTGTCCTTCTGGTCTCACCTCCTGAAAGAAGGGTCAGGTGTGTCCCTGACCCTACCTCTGCTGGGGAGGAGCCTGAGGGCGCGGGGGGGGGGGGGGGAGGCTCTCCTCCCTCTTTTCCTCCCACCAGCAAACCAGGCCTTGACCCTGAACTTCTCGCTGGTGCCCCGGCCAAGGTTTTCTTCTTTTGTTTAAGCAATATCACTTTCACCTTTGTTTGCTCCCTGGTGGAGCCCGGCCTGGCAGTGTGGGGTTGGGGTGGAGAGGTGACGCGTGGGTGGCAGTGAGAAACCTGGTTGTGGCTGAAGCATGGTCTTGAGAAAGATCTAGGTTCAAATCCCAGCTCCGTTGCTTTCTGGATGTGCGACTTTGGATAAATGACTCTGTTGCACCTGAGTTTCCTGCAAAGTGGCCAGAGCCCGTTACGAGACTGCTGGGCCAATGTAAACGAGCTCATAAAGAGAAGAATACAGCTTGATGCCTGGCTCACAGTGGACACTTGAGCTAGTCACCCCAGCCCCTAGGCTTTGTCCTGGTGACTGACGCTGGAGGACTTGCAGATGGGGTTGGTGACCTTTTCCTAGCTCCGTGCGTATAGCGTAAGGACTGAATGCGGAATAGGTCGAGTGACAGCTGCAGCCTGTGGGTTTGCTGAGACCCTTAGTTTTGGAGCCAAAATCCTTGAAGCAGGGGGGGGACAACTCCGGCCTGGAGCCAGGAGACCTAGGTTCTAAGTCCAGCTCTGCTGCCAACTGCTTGGGTGACCTTGGCGAAGTCCTTTGTCTTTTAATCTGTTTGCTGGGTTATAAAATGAGACCGTTGGGCTCAGTGACTTCAGTTACCTTCTGGTGGCAGGTGTTAGTTCCTTTAGAACAAAAGAGCACCTACGCCCTCTTCTGTGGATAATCTGGGGGGGCATCCAGCATCTCAACCCCCGGGCACCAATCCCAGGTGCCCAACGGCCTGGGGCAAGCAGGGTCTGTGGGACCCAGGCCCACTGACCTGTTGAGCTGGTGAGTTCTGTTGGAGTCTGTGAGAAAGGAGACCCGAGGGCCCAGAGAGGGTGCCTGTGTGTGCGTGCACACCCGTGAACACATGGTCGGAAGGCAGGGATGGGGGTGAGTGGAGAACAGACGGGTAAGCTCAGCCGGGAGCAGGGGTGGCGGGGCCTCTGGTCAGACCTGGGTCTGACTGCTGAGTAGCCTGGGTCTTCACATCCACCCTAGACTGAATGGGCCTTGTCTGCAAAGCAGGTGAGGCAAGGGAGGGCTGTTGGCATGCCCCCCGTCCCCATACACACAAAGGGATGCTTGCCCACGATCCCGTGGGGCTTGGTCCTCTCTTGCTGACCTAGTCCTAAAGGGTTCCCACTTGAGAATTTCCCTCTTGTGGAGTCTCAGGCAGAGAGGGTGCTTCTGGAGTGGGAGAAGGATTTGTCTTCCTGTGCCCTCCCATGAGCACACTCCACAAAGCTGCTTCCAGGCCCTGTGCCTTGCTGGAGGAAAGCACGTTGGCTCCTGTAACGCAGCCTTGAGAGCCCTGGGATAGGTGTGTGACCTGGCCCTGCCGCTGACCCCTGGTGCATCCTTAGTCAAGCTGTTTATCCTCCCCAGGAACGTGGTATAGAAAGGAAGGAGGAGGGATCACCAGGTGACCCCTAAGAGGGCTGAGCTGCCAGAGAATCTGGGTTTCAGCTTTGGTTTCGAGACCACCATACCTGCCTCCTCTCTTTGCCTCCGTTTGGCTAATGAAAAACTGGAGCTGGTAACTCTCAGCCAATCAGCATGCCAATGCCATGGGTTGTTTTGAAACACCCCTTAGCACTTTCACATAGTAAAAGAAGGGCAGGATGTGTAAACAACATTCCAGGGCTCCGGGGGACAAGGGGGACAAGAACTGGGTGGGGAGGGTCTCCAGCCTGAAACTGCCCAGTGTTGGGACCCCAGCCCCTGACTCCCACAGGTGGTTTGGTCTCCAGGCCAGGTCGACAAGTGGCCAAAGTACCTTTTTTCTCTCCTGGGCTGGATTTGACTTCCACTCAACAGGGCTCCCTCCTAGCTTGGTTGGCCGGCCACTCCATCTATGTACAGGTGTGTTCATGAGCACGTGGTTAAAGGCTCAGGTGACCTGGCCTGCGTTCTGGTCCAGAGTGGCCACTTCTGCCGATGTGACCTTGGGCTGGCCACTTAACCTCTCTGAGGCCCCGGTTCCACTTCTGCACAAGATCTATCAGGAGGACGTACTTCATTTGCTAAGGGCTTAGGAGGTCCTGCTCTTTCAGATTTTGGGCCTGGGGGAATTCACGGCAGGAGATGGGGGTTGGAGCACAGGGACCTCGCCCTAGGGACAGTTTCGCAACCACCGTGGCCTTCCTCCCGAGCTGCCAAACCGAAGCCACAGGCACGGGGCTGTGTGCGGGGGCTGGAATTCCAACACCAGCAGCTCAGCAGCTCCTGATTCCCGAGCCATGAAGTCATCCCCAACCAGCGCTTAACCCCTTTCTGGCTCCCCACCCCCACGTGTGCCCAGTGTTCAGCAAAGATTCTCCCATCCGGTGGAAGAGGGCTGCGTGCCCACTGCCTTCCCCCTAGCCTGACCCCCCTCCCTTCCGGGAATCCAGCATCTGCCCTTGCTGGGGTGGAAGAGGGCATGACAGTCAGGTCCTGCCCGCCTCTCCCCGGAAGCCAGTGACGGAAGTATAGGACAAGCCTGAGCCTCTCCTGCAATGCTTACCTTGTCCTAGGAACAGATATTCCTTCTCGGGCTCCCCCCTGTGTCACTGGCAGTCTCAGCTGGGTGAAGGACAGCCTGGGGCCATCAGACACCTGGCATCTCCATTCTGAGCTGCCTGGCTAACTTAGTTATGTGATCTTAGGCAAGTCACTGCCCTGTCCAGGGCTCAGAATCTCTCAAATTCTGTGAAATGAGAGGACGGGACCTCCCTGGCCTCTGTAGCTAGTATTTTGGTGGTTCTGAGCACAGCCCCGGTCTCCTACAGTTAGGGGCTCGGGGAAAGAAGAGGAGAATGTTTTAGAGGAGGGATGTGTATTGAACTTCATGGAAACCCGAACTCTTTTGGCAAATAGTAGGCACTTTAGTATTTGAGTTAATCAGCGAAGAAAAATGAACTTTGCTCAGGGCTGTTGTTCTTTGGGAAGCCTTAGCCCCAGAGCTAAGAGGAAGGTGGTAGGCATTCTGAATGTTTCCTACCCTTGTGAGCTCTGGTGGATGGGAACAGAGTAGCTGATGTACTTACAGGACCTTGGGGAAGTCTTTGTCTCCCTGGACCTTGGAAATTTCCCTTTGAAAGCTTCTTGGTGGAAGTAGGTTTAAGATTCTGCTGTGATGGGACAGGCTGGGTCCCCGTGGGGTAGGGGCCGAGGACATTTGTGGGTGCTCCCTCCCTAGTGCTGGTGCTGAGCAGATCTGTGGGAGATGCTGGAAAGCTGAGTACGAGAGTATGCTTCTGGACTTGTGAGTCACCAGGTCTGCGCAGCGCCTGGCTTGAGGCTGCCCTGGGGTGTGGGTGAGCCAGCCCTGTCTGTCCCAGCCCAGACTGAGTCAGCTGGGAAAGGTGTCCTGGGCTGGGCAAGACCCGGGCCACCAGCCCTCTCCCTGCCTCAGGTGAATCAGCCGTGACTTCATCTGCACCCTAGAGCCCTGCAGTGTCATATCCTCCAGACTTCGTGGTTCTGCGGTCAGGCAGCTCGATGCTGAATCTTCACTCTCGCACCTGCTGCTCGTGTTAGAAGGAAATGCCCAGTTTCCTCTGTTGTAAAATGAGGTTAAAGATATGCCTTTGGTGTTAAGAACAGGGACCAACACATAGTGATTGCTTAGTCAACGGTACCCAGTAATATTTGATGTTCTGATTATTGCCAACTTTATGATTTTTATTAGCCCAGGATGGGAAAGAGATTTGCCTAAGGTCACACAGCAAGTTAGGGACCAGGAGGGGTGCAGGACCCAGGTCTTCAAGTTCTGGCCTCATTACCTTCCAGCACCCCAGATTATCTTACTGAATGCCCACTTCACTGCCTTTTGGGGCTCGGGGCCTTGCGATAGAGCACTGGGGGGCTACTGATGTGGCTGACGTGACTCTCCTTTTTCACCCTAGATCCGAGAGACCGAAGTCATCGACCCCCAAGACCTCCTAGAAGGCCGATACTTTTCTGGAGCCCTACCAGATGACGAGGATATTGGGGGGCCTGGGCAGGAACCCGATGACTTTGAGCTGTCTGGCTCTGGAGATCTGGGTATGGAGGGTGTGGTGGCCAGGCCTGGGGTCATGGGGCTGGAGGGAAAGTGGTCTCACCGAGCACAGGGTAGCGAGCTTGCTTTGAGACTTGGGTTTGTGTGGGGATTTTCCTACAGTGCTCCTCCCCTCTCCATAAAGAGGAAACAAAAGTAACTATGAACCCTCTTCCGTCCCTGACAACCCTCCTTGGGAGAGTTATTTGTTGCCTTGAGTTCATTTGTAGCTCTAGGTTTTCCGAGCACCAGCCTGGACCTGTCTGCCTGTGGCTGGGGGCCTGGCGGGGGGAGGGGGGGACTGGAAAGAACTGATAGTGTTTTCTTCTTATGAAAAGGAAAAGGACCAGCTCAAAAGCCTGGGAGCGTGTGTGTGGGCAAAGGTGTGGGTGCGGACCCAGGAACGAGCTCCTGCTTCAAAGGGGGGAGTGGATGAAGGGGCCCAGGCCTGTGGGGGGGAGGGGTGGGCTGGACTAGGGGGAGGGGCAGGGCTCATCATGGTCTTTGGTGACTCCCCACCTTGGCTGCCACTCAGAAGCGTCCATCCTCGGTGCACAGTAGTGTGACGATTTGAAGTCTGAGCCTTGGGGTCACGTAGTCTTGAGTTCATACTGCCTCTCTGTGACCTCTGAGCCTTGGCTTCCAAATCTGTAAAATAGTAAAGCAGTGTGTTGGGAATTGGACTGAGTTGAAGCTCTCTTGGCACATATACCAAGCACTCAGGATATATTTTAATGTTGCAAGTTCCAATATTTAATATTACAATCTAGAGTCTTCTCAAAAGAATCCCCTGGGGATCTTAGGAAAATGCAGGCTCTGATTCAGTGGGCCCTGAAGTTCTGCATTTCTAAGCGGCTCCCAGGGGATGCTATCGGTCCAGATCCATACATTAGAGAGCAAGGGTTCGGAGCTCAGCCCCCTCCCCTCTGCTCAGCCACCAGCTCAGCCTTCTTGTGAAGAACCAAGGAGGCCAGTATTTGGAGCCCCATTTTACAGATGAGGTGACTGAAGCTGGGGTGGGAATGGTCACTTGCTGTACATGGAGCGTTTGAGGGCTGGTTGTACGTTAGGACTCCCACCAGCCATGGCCGAAGAAGGGAGAGGTCCTTTATTTAAGGGGAAGTGACCTCACACTCACACAGCCTTTCTGACTTTCCAGATGACTCAGAGGACCCCCAGATCTTCCCCAAAGTAATCCAGCCCCTGGTGAGTAATTCCATGCTTTTGCCTCTCTCCACTTACTCCTCTATAACACCTGTCGAGAGGGGCCCATAAATGAGTGTCTGACCTCACTCTGCAGGAAAGCTTTTATCTGTGGCCCTGGCTCCCGAGGGGCAGGCGCAAGGGTGGGTCATGGGTAGGCCAGCCTTCCTGCGGGGATAATCACTGTCAACACTTAGATGTGTTTCTAGCCCCTTTTCTGCGCATTTCTAGGCATTTCCCAACAGTAATATCAAATTGTATATGGTTTTGTGTGCTGTATTTTTCACTTAAAGTGGTCATGAGTGTTTGAATTTATTTCCTCACATAATTAAATGTGCTTCCTGATCATTTTTATAGGCCACATAATCATAGTTCACTGCTTTTCCCTTATTGATGGAAATGTTGCTTATGATTTTTTGATTTTCTAAAATTATAACCCTACAGCAAGCTTCTTTCACTCAAATCTCCAAATTGCTCCTTGGGACAGAGTCCCAGAGGCAAAGGTATTGCCTTAAAGGGCCAGCAGTTTCTGCAGCTTTGCCACACTGCCCTCCGGGGTGGTGATTCTCGAATACCACTACCCAGCAGGCAGTGGGAACACCTGCTTCCCTGCACCCCCAGTCACATTATTCATGCCCCATCGAGGGCAGATCTGAAAAGGTTGAGGGTGAGCATTCGACGGCATCATTGTTGAGAGGTTGGTGCTGCTTTCTGTCCCAGGACCACCTGGTTCAGCCAGTGAGATGGCAAAAGCAGACTCCCTCCCTGGGTGAATGTTCCTGCCCCTGCCCTGGGTTCATCATGAACCCAGACCACGCTGAGTTTGTCTCTTCTCCTTGCACCCCATCCAGGTGCCTCTAGAGAACCACATCCCTGAGAGGGCAGGGCCTGGGAGCTGGGTGCCGACCGAACCCAAGGAATTGGAGGAGAACGAGGTCATCCCCAAAAGGATCTCACCCTTCGAAGGGGATGAGGATGTGTCTAACAAGGTGTCCATGTCCAGCACTGCGCAGGGCAGCAGCATGTTTGAGAGGACAGAGGTTCTGGCAGGTAAGTTCTGCACCAGAGAGTTGGAAGGGGAAGAGGACTCAGGAGGAGATAGTGCTGCAGACACAGAGCCCGTCTACCCTTCCTTCCCACCACAGGGTACCCTGGAGACTCAAGGAACCACACCTCCCTAGGGGGTGGCTCTGAAGCCTGGTGGAAGGGGGGAGGAATTGCATATCAAAGGCTTCTAAAGAATAGCCTAAGAGTGGGTCACTTGCCTGAAGTCCTTCTGTCTTGTTTTTAAAACATTTGCACAGCCTGGCGTTGGTCCCCGGGGAGTTAATTATTAAACATTAACTTCCTTGAAAGTCCTGAGACTTCTTTGGGTTGGGCTGGCTCCCCATCCCCCTGCTGTGCCACTTGACAGAGTGACCTTGTGACCTTGCCTGAGAAGCTTTCCAACCCTAGTGGAGGAGATGAGCCTCAGTTTACTCCTCTATAAATGGGTACAATGCTACCCCTTGGGTTTGTGTCATGACTCCATGAAAATTAGAATCTGAAATAATCTGTCATTGAGTCTTCATTGACTTTTCATACTAGATGGCATACTGGGAACCTTCATAGGACAGATGAAGACACTGAGGCCTAGAGAGAGGGGTTCAGTGTTTGGCCTGATGTGAGAGCCCCAGGGTTCTTGACTGTGGTGTGCTATCGTGGAAGCTCTGTCCCAGGGTGGGGCTCTGGGTGTGGCCTTCATCTGGGGTGGTGACGGTTCCCTCTCTCCCTGGCAGCTTTGGGATCTCCAAAGCTGGGGAGTGGATTGTCAGAGGGAACTCTCTTTCTGGCCAAGTTTTATAGGCCAAGGGCCTGTCTGCATGAACCGGCCTGGTGAGTGGGCGCCCTGGGCCCAGGCTCAGTTACACCCGCCTCCTAGCAGCCAGCTGGGCGGGCACCTCCTGGGAGGCTTGAGGTACAAGGAAAGCGCCCTGTGCCCTGCATTTTGCAGATAAGGCTTCCTGGAAGAATATAACCCCAGGTGACTTTGGGCCCAGCTCAGTCCTGACCCTGGCCTCCTGGTACCAGAACCAATGTTCTTTCTCCTTTTTCTTCACTACTTGCTGTGCGATGTAAGACGGGAGGGGTTAGGGGGTGCTGTTTTAACTAGAGGGGCCCTGAGAGACCTTTTAAGCTTCTGAGCTTCAAAATACTTGGTAAAACTTCCCCCATCTTTTTCAACCACAGAGTTTCACTTTTAGCTGGCATCCCTGGGATTAGCATAAGGTTTTGCTTTCACCAACTAAGGCTTCTGCTGCTTTTAAAGAAAAATTTTAAAACCACTGATCTAGTCCAACCAAGTGTGTCTTACAAATGGGAAGACTGAAGCCCAGGGAAAGCAAACCACTCGCTTGGGTCACATAGCAAAAGAGACAGAACCAAAGCCAGGTATCTCTTAAATCTTCCAGCTGAGAGTTAGACAAGCATAAGATCTTCATGGGGGAAGTTACGTCGTTGCGCTAATTGGGGTGGGACCCTCCGTTCTAGTAGCATCTCAGTGGCACCTGGAAGTTTCTCAAGTGCTTGCTGGATGCCACCTGGTCCACAGATACCCCTCGCTGGGTCTCCACAACCCTATCAGACAGGTACGGCTGGCTCTCTGTACTCTTACAGATAAGGAAACGGAGGCTCAAGAGAAGCCAAATCCCTTGTCCAAAGTCACAAAACTAGGCAGTGGTAGCCCTGGCATTTGAACCTAGGACCAAAGTCACATTTGAGACTGTCCTTGAACCTTAACCTAGTGGAGAGCCCCAGCGCAGACCAAGGTCCTGATAAGAGGAGCCCATGGTGGTGGGGCGGTGGTATCAGAGAGAAAAATGATAAAAACAGTCATGGAGTTGATACCTCATTCCATGTGCTTTTTCTGTATTTCCTGGGGTCACTTTGTTGCTGCCTTTTCATAGAGTTTTAGCCAAGAAAGAACCTTACCGGGCTCCTCTGTGCCACTCTGCCCCCATTCTGCGTATAGATTTGGAGTGTGTGCCAGGATGGAAAATTGATCTCCTTAGCCCTAGTAAGACCGAATTAGGGAACTCAATCTGCCACAGCAAGGATTCTGTGAGGTATCCCTGCCCCCTCAACAAACAGGAATGAGCCCCTTCAGGCGGCCTGGCACACTGCAAAATAGCTGTTCACCTGAGGTTAGCAGCCCGCATCTGCCTGACACCAGTAGGCACCCTTGGCCAGCGCTCCTGTCTGCACTGAATTGGGAGAGTCATTTCAGAAGCACCTAACTGTCGTGCCAGGCCCAGTTGTGTCCCAGGGTGTTAGGGACACAGATAGAAACCCCCGAGGTTTACAGTTAGTGAGTACTGAGCCTCTGCCATGCATTGTTCTAAGTACTTTCGGTGGGTGAATTTATTTAATCCTTAGGACAGATGTGTGAGAAAGGTCCTCCTATTTCGATTTTGCAATGAGAGAGATGAAGGAACTCGCCCGATCACACAGCCAGCGATGAGTAATGGAAGTGGGTCGTAGGCCTCAGCCACCAGCGGCACACGTAGGAGGGGAAACCACAGTATGTCATTGTCTGTGACACAGTAGCTTGGCCATGTTCGTGTGTTCGAGCTGTGTTTGGTAGTGTGCACCTGCGTGTGTGGAGAACGTGTAAACCCGCCTGTGTGGGTATGTGCACACAGCCCGCTTCGCAGTCCGCTGTGCTCGGGCCTGTGCTGTAAGGCAGATGGTGGCCGCCTACGGGCTTGCCAGCTCCTGGCCCCGTTAGTGCTGAGCTGTTGCTGGGGCGCGTGCCTGGCTCTGGGCTCCAGCAGGTGCAGGTTGGAATGATGGCTTTGCCGCCCTAGCTCTGTGGTTTTCAGTGACTTACGGTGACCCCCACCCCGACCCTGGTCTTGTGAATGAGGTCATGCCAGGCACAGGCGACAGCAAAGGGGAGCACGTCCAGT
The DNA here is from genome assembly GCF_017311325.1 of Ursus maritimus. Taxonomy (NCBI): domain Eukaryota; kingdom Metazoa; phylum Chordata; class Mammalia; order Carnivora; family Ursidae; genus Ursus; species Ursus maritimus. Next base: position 33,110,810 of record NW_024424675.1, on the reverse strand, counting down.
TGTGAGAGAGCTGAACGGGGGGATTTGGCAGTGTACCCAAAGTCCTGACCCGCAGCTCTGCCGTTCTTCCCCTACAGCTCTGATCGTGGGTGGCGGCGTGGGTATCCTCTTCGCCGTTTTCCTGGTCCTGCTGCTGGTGTACCGCATGAAGAAGAAGGACGAAGGCACCTATGACCTGGGCAAGAAACCCATCTACACGAAAGCCCCCACCAACGAGTTCTATGCCTGAAGCGCCCACCTGGGCACTGGCTTGGACCTCTGCGGGGAGGGAAGCTGGAGGATTTTGAAGGGTGGACGTTAGGGTAAGGGGAGGGCAACCTAATACTGACCTGTCGGCATCTCCAGCTCTGATTCTGTTTCAAGCGTCAGAAGAGACATCATCTTCTGTTCCTGCCTGCCTCTTCTTGATTCTCTGGGCCTCGATTGTCCCGGCAGAAAAATAGGGTTACACTTGGCCTTGCTGAAGGCAGGTCTGGGATTAGATCATTTCTTAATCTTACACTTAAAATGTGGGCCCAGCTTACAACCTATCGTGAACATGCCTCCCCCAGAGCCCCTCTGCAGCTGGGACAGGAGTCCTGCTGGAGCTCTGCCCCCAGCAGCCTTCTCCCTCCCTCTTGTGAAAAGGAGCTGGGAGAAGGAACTAGAACCATCTGCCATCTGCACCTTGAGATGTGTCCGTCAAAGGGCACTTGTGACCACACTGCAGGAGTCTGTGGTATACCTTGGGCCATTCTCGGCTCCTTCTAGTGACTTTTGGAAATCAGCCGTTTTTATTTGGGGGAGGGGGTGGGGTAGGAGGGAGGGTGGGGAGAAGAACTCCAAGTTCATACCGAAATGGATTTGCTGAGTATTGCAAATCTACCTTTGGTGGGGTATTTTTTTCTGAATGGTTCATTCCTTGGTGCAGAGCCTCTGCCTGGGCAAGTGTGCCGACGCCGAGATGTTCTCCGCTCTCTTGCACGTTCCACAGTACCTGCTCAGTTTGTATTTAATGGTTTTTTTATTTTTATTTCTCAAAAATGAGAGAAGAGACGGAGATAATGATTTTTATTAATTTTTTTTTTTTTTTTTTTTTTTTTTTTTTTTTTTTTTACTATTTATAGCTTCAGACAGGGCCCTCTTCCCTCTTTTTCTTTAAATATCCTCCCCATTTTTTTTTTTTTTAACTTAACACTCCCCGGCTCATGACCTTGGCCCTTTCTGAAGCTGCTTCCTCTAAGAAGTAGCTTTTGCTGAAAGTTTTCTAGAAGATCCCAAAATACAGTGTGGGGGATGGTGGGATATTTGTGTCTCTTTTCTTGTAATATATTATTATTCTGCCTTGGTTCTAGAAAAATAGATAAATATATTTTTTCAGGAAATAGTGTGATATGTCCCATTTGAAGTTGGCTGGATGGTTGAGTGAGTGGGTTTTTGTGTGGCTGAGTGGGGTTTTGCCTCTCTCTCTCTCTCTTTTTCTCTCTCTGTCTCTGTTCCTGGTGCCTTCTGATTGGGCTGGAATAGTTGAGGGTAGACAATTCTGCCTTCTTTCTAGCTCGTGCTTTGAGCCCAACTGGTGTTCCTTTGTTTGCTCTTTCCACATTCACAAGAAAATTGGAGAGCTGTGCTATTGGCTACAGTGGCCACTGGCCACGTGGCTACTCAAATCAATGAAAATCACATAAAGTTAAAAATTCATTCCTCATTTACACTAATCACATTTCAAGTGCTCGTTTGCCACATGTGGCTCGTGGCTGCTATAGTGAACACGCAGGTAGACACCACGTCCACCTGTTGAACCGCACTGCTAGAGAACTAAACTGGCTTAACAAGTCCCAGCCCCAGCCTTGCAGGGGGGAGCCTTGGTCTCCCTGGACAAAGGGGGGGATGGGGGAGGGCTGACTGGGCCCTGGCTCTGGAGCTTGTTAATGGCGACCCTCCCTCTCCACAAAGAGGAGGACTGGTGGCTTAGCCTGGACAGGCTGCTGCTTCTCCTGACCCCACTGGCTGGGGGTACAGGGGAGTCGCCCTTGCCTCCTGCACCTTCCACCACCACAACCCAGGGTCCCAGCTGGCTGGGTCCTGTGCACCGCCCCCCCACCCCATGTCCTTCTGGCTATGTTGGGAGTGAGCACCTCTTGTAGCCACCTCACACTGTTGTCTGTTACTTAATTTTTTTTTTGATAAGATAATAAAACCTGGTACTTTCTAGATTGCCTGTCTCTGTCTTTTTTTTTTTTTCCTGTCATTTTAAAGTTTGTAAGAGGTCATCCCTTTTGGGTTCTATATCACTTGATAGCAGTAGAGCCTGAGAGAATTGGGGTGCCAGACACCGGAGGCAGAGACGTAAGAAGCCAAGAAAGGGCTTGGAGAGGAGGAGAGTCAGAAAGTGCACATGGCGGCCTGTGGGCTTGTCGTGCCTGCCTTGGTTTTGTTCAGATGACGCCTTGTTGCAAAAACAAAACACCAAAGTCCTTGGATTAGGCGCCAGCTGTAGAAATGATGTCCCCCATATACATCCAAATTCACCACTTCTCTGGGGAAAACTCAAGATTTGGCTCCACTCCGGCCTCGTGGCCACAGTTGGAAGTTGCCCACAGGCAGGATCCTGTCTAGATGGGTTCCCTGCCTCGCCACAGTCTCTGTCCACCTACTGTCACTCATGTCGCCCGCTTGGCCACTGCAGGCATTGCGGTAACTGGACAAACGCCATCGAAGCCTCTCTCGGTCCTGGGAAGAGCCTTTTTACCAAGTGGGAAAGCTGCCCTTAGCTTGTCTGCAGAGTTAAACGTTAATTCCAGGGCCTTGGGCTTTGGGGGTCTGACCTTGGTGCCATGTGGCCCAGTGCTTGGCTGGGGTCAGGGGAAGGATACAGAGGAACCGGCAGTGGAAACAAACCTTCACGTCACATGCGTGTGCCAGAACCCATTCGATGCTTCATGGCGGAACCCACTTTATCGGCACAACAATTCCACAAAGAAGGTGCTGTTAGTGTCCGCGTTATACGGATGGGGACACTACAGCTAAGAGGTTGCAGGACTTGTCCGAAGTGACCCAGCTCATCAGCGGCAGAGGTGGGATTTGAACCCAGGCATTTGGGCTCTGGAGTCTGTCTGCAACCACACTCCCCATCAAAGGGTTTATGTGGCCCAAGGCCCCTTCATTGGAGGCTGCTCGGGACCCATTCACCCCCCCTGAAGCAGCGAGTCTGGTCTCAAGTCCCTCCCAAGGCGCCCACTACGCCTTGTTTTCCTGAGTTCCGTGAGGCTCGCGTGTGTCCCTGTCCCTGATAACCCGGTTCTCGCAGAAGTTCCCCGCGTCTGTCAGGCCTGTCTGCGCTCTCCAGTACAGTAGCTGTTGGCCACGTGGCTGTTTCCATTGAAGTGGATTTTTAAAAACGAAAAACTCAGTTCCTCAGTTGTACTAGCCACGTCTCAAGTGATCAACGGCCACGTGCAGCTGCTGGCTACCCTGGGCCAGAGCAGACAGAGCAGAACATGTCCACTGTCTCAGAAATCTCAGAAATCCAGACCTCTGGGCTTGGATTTCAGCTTTGACCAGCTGTTGCCTTGTGCACCAATGGCCTGCAGGGGGGAAGGTCAGAGCCCGGTATGCAATAAGTGCTCAATGAAAGGCACTTTATTCTCATCCTCAGCGCCATCTTTTGGCCAGAAGGCCCCTCTGTTACCTATCGCTGTGCAAAATCACCCCCAAAGGTAGGGGCTTACGACCACTATCTCACAGAGTTTCTGCAGATCAGGAATGTGGGAGCAGCTGAGCTAGGGGGTCGTGGGGTCTCATAAAGTTGTAGCCAACATGTTGACCAGGCTGCAGCCATCTGGAAGCTTGACTGGGCTGGAGGGCCCACTTCCAAGGTGGCTCACTCACAGGTCTGGCAAGTTGGTGCTGGCTGTTGACAAGAGGCCCCAGTTCCTTGCCATGTGGACCCTCAGGGCCAATTGTGTGTCCTCATGACATAGCGGCTGGCTTTTCCCAGACAGTGAGCCAAGAGAGCCAGGTGGAAAATACAATACATTCTACGGCTAAAGCTAGGGTCACACACTGTCACGAAGTATCCTGTTGGTCACACAGGTCAGCCCTATTCATTGTGAAAGAAGACTCCAGGAGGGCAGGAATGCCTTCGGGAGACAAGACCACTTAGAAGCCGTCTTAAAGGCTGGTTAGTGCTAGCCTGGCTGCTGGTCGACTCCGGACAGGGCTTCATTTCCCGAGAGCACTAACTCTGAGTGCAACTTGGGATAATATTATATCTGAGAATTGGGCACAAGATGCAAAGTAGATTTTAGACAATATTGAGCCATTTTGTTCATGATCTTGCCATTTTCCTGAAGCAGGAGAAACATGGACCCCTGTATGGGGCAATTCCTACACGGGGCATGGGGAGGCCTATAGGCCAAATAGATACCCCTTGCCAAGAATTTGTTAAGTACTTTTGGGGGGTGGGAGAGTCAGAATTCTAAGGTGACCCCTGAGAATTCTGCGCCCTGTTGTAGACACCTGTATATTCCTTCCCCTTGAACGTGGGCAGGACCTGTGAACGTGATGGGTACCACTTCTATGATTAGGTTACATTAGGTAGGAAAGACGAAGGGGTTTTGCAGATATAATTGAAGTCCCAAATTAGTTTGGTTTTTTTTTTTGAGATAGTGAAAAGAGAGATTACCCTGGGTGGGCCAAGCTTAATCATTTGAAAGCACGAATAAGAGGGTGTGGAAACTTCCTTGTAAGAGAGATGTTCTCCTGTTGGCCTTGACAAAGCAAGCTCCCATGAGTTCTGCAGCTACAAGGACATGAATTTTGCCAACAACAGTGAGCTTGGAATAGGACCCTTCACCTCAGACACACTGCCCTGTCAGCCCTGGCTTGCACCTTGATTATGGCTTTGGAAGACCCTTAGCAGAAGACCCGGCTAAGCAGCGGGGTCCCCTATAAAATGGTGACAGTGGGCCCAGGCCTCTGAAAGTGCTTTACATATTCTGGTTATTTGATTCCTCGTGATGTCTTGTGAAACAAACTCTTCCCCTTTTACAGAAGGGGGTACTGAGGAACAGAGAGGTTAAGTGACTTGAAACTTGCCAAACCCTGCCCAGCTTCAACCTACAACTTTGCGTCCAAGATGGCTGCTGTCTGAAAAACGACCATTTGCTCTGTATCCCTTGGTTTTAAGGTGATCCCTCTGAAAGTATATACGAGTAATCAGTGTGAGAAGGACGAAATCAGCCAAGCCCAGGGTACCCCTCTCCAGGACGAGGCCCTGATGGTGCACTTTTAGACGCCAGACAGGGCTGGGGAGGAGAGGAGGATGCTTTGAACAAGATGGGGGCTTGGGGATGGGCCCTGCAGAGTGGGCTCCACTTCCGCCTTCTGTAATCACAGTGAATCCATACAGAACTTGGTCACAAGGCTCTTCCTTCCCCTAGAACTCTGCCTGCCTCGGGCCAGCAGCCAGCCGGAGCAGGTGTTTACCGTTTCGGCCCCTGAAAGCATTATTGTGCCACTAGTGCCCCGCCTGCCTTTGTCCCCTGGGTTGGGACGAGAGCCAAGCCTGCCTGGAGGACCTTTATTTGGTGAGTATGGTCAGGGATGACTTTTTCAGAACTTCGTGGATATTATTTTATTGGTTTCATTCCCCTTAAAGCTGTTTCCTTCCTTCCTCGCTGTCTTCAAGGTCTGTGCCCTCAGCAGTCTAGTCTTCCCCAGGGAGGAAGGTGTCTGAGAATTCTACCCACGCTGTGGTTATAGCAGTTTCTCTTTGAGAAAACCCCACTTAAAAGAAACAAGAGAGAGAAACCCAAAGGTCAAGGCTTCAGCCTGCAGACTAGCTAGTTCATGGTGGAACCTCAAGCAGCATGAGAGCTGGTAAACTAGGAGATTTTGGAACCGAGGTTTCGTCTATATTCTCACTCTGAGAACCTCAGAGCCCCAGGTATAGCGTCAGGAGTATAGGATTTAAATTAGGCTCTGCCATCAGCCTGTTCTTGGAGCTTCATGGGCCTTCTCTCTGAACCTGTTTCCCCTTTTGTAAAACAAAGAGGACATATGGTCTAGAGCAAGGACTCTCAGCCCTGGGGTTCAGATCCCAACAGTGTGAAAATGTTAAGATTATCTTTTAAGACCCTAACAGTTCTTGAACGGGAAATAAATGAAAACTTAATTCTTGGGTGGGAAACAGTGCCACCTGCTGGTCTCACTTTGCACTTGCCATATGCAAATTGCCAATGCAATGCATGGCGTTTGATATTTATGGAGCCCCACTCAAAGCTCAAGGTATGCTAATGCGCCCTCTAGGACACAGCCATGAGCCTCTTCCCCCATGAGCTCACAGAAATAGAGGGGACAATTGACATGTACATACAGCCCCTTGATCCAGGGTGGGTGATTACATGGTCCCAGTGAAGTTCTAAGGAACACGGGGTGTGGCCAGGGCATGTGAATTGTGCAGTCACTCAAGGCCGTCTTGATTTTATGCTCTGGTGTCACTGTCTTGAAATTCTTAATAATTTTTGAGCAAGGTGCCATACATTTTCATTTCCTTCTTCTTCTTTTTTTTTCCCCCCATACATTTTCGTTTTGCACTGGGCCCCATAAGGTATGTAGCTAACTGGTCGTCCCCTGGGGAAATCTTGGAACAGGTGACATTTGAGCTGGATTTGGAGAACAGGGCAGTAGGTGGAGGGAGAGGAAAGAAGGAAGCCTATTCTAGTGCAGGAGGCAAGGTGGAGAGGTGGAGTCCTTCGGCCTCTGTGATGGGGAGGTGTGAGGGAAGGGGATGGAGGGTGCGTTGCTGGGAGGGGGTGGACAGGGAGGGGACTGGGTGTTAGAGGGATTCAGGTTCGGGACTAGGAGGACCTCCAAACACATTACAGCAGCTGGGACGCAGAAGACAGGCCAGGGCTGGGGCTCTGAGGTCACAGACTTCCACGTGGGTGCCCAGGTGGGACCCAGGGCCCTACGGTTCCCCGACTGGAGTGCAAAAGAAGACAGAGCTGCACGGCTGGGCCTGGGTGCTCAGGCCAACCCAGGATCTTGGCTTCCAGGACTCCTGCCTTGTGAAGTGGCAGAGGAAGTCCTTGAGGGCAGGGCTGGATGGGCCCTCGTGCCCCAATGCCCTGTGTGCTATGCTGTACAACTCAGTCTCCTACAAGTGGCTTCCTGCTCCAACAGCATCATGGGGCCGTGAGAGCAAACTCTCCTGAGGCGGGCACTCGAGTGGGGGCTGTTTCCCATTCAACTTGTTGCCTGCATTCCTCGGCCCCTGCATTTCTCAGGGGCCACGAGATCCCTTAAACAAGTTTTCCTTCCCTGCCACAGTGGGTTTCAGCCCGCTGATGGCCGATGAAGGAGGTTCCCGATGACTTTAGGAAGTTTAAAGAGCAAAGGCCACCTCTTCCCTTTGGGAAATGGGCCCTTGCTCAGAATTCAAGGAAGGGCCAAGAGGGGTGAGAGCCTCGAACTCACATTTCAGATCAGTTCTCCCCATGGGGCACCACAGGGACGGGTACAGGTCTCTGGCACCCATGGTATATCTATATCCTTGGTTCCAACGGCCTGAGCCAGGACCCTGCCTGGTGTTTCTGCTTCCCTGTAAAGCACAGACTCGACAGAGGAGGGGCGGGTTGATCAGGATGGACTGATTCAGTCCCCAGGCCCCATGCAGAGCAGCTCCTCTCTCAGCTGGGTTTTTGCCCAGCTGATCCCAGCACTTCTGCCCGGAGTTGTCCTGTGTTTTGTATCCTGTGTTTGCCCCTGGGCCTGGGTGCCTCTTTGCTTGGATTGGGGGGATAGCTAGTAGGGTGACTCATCCCTAGAGCCAACAGGTGGGCCCCGGGGCAGGAACAGGAGCTCAGGGATGCTAGCTGCTTCTGAACGCCATTCCTTCTCCAAAAACAGTCAAAAAGGTAGGCTCTGTGTTCCATCGGACTTGTGGTCCCTTCTGTGTGTGTATCAGGTTGGGGGGGGTGGGAAGCACACTGAGCATCCCCTCCTTGGGGAGGTAGGGCATGCAGATCAGACTCTGCCTTGGCATAGAGGAATCCCTGACCTGCAAGACTGCATCCCACTGGGCCTGCAAGAGAAGTGCCTGCGTGGACAGTTAAGATGGCAAGACCCGACCTCTGTCCCAGGCACCAAAACCACAGGCCAGACAGCAAACACAGGCAAGGGTAGTGTGCCTGATCCGGCCATGGCGAGGACGAGGAAGGGCCAGTCTTTGTGTTCTAGGGGGAAGCCAGTACTCCAGGGCAGACCCCTCATGCTCCAGGAGGGACTCAGTGCTTCCCGTGGGATCCAGTGCTGCGGATTGGACCTGGTTCTCCAGCAAGCACCTGTGCCAGGTGGCCCCTGATGCCCTAGGTAAGAGCCAGTACTGTCGGCAGGATCTTGGGCTCTAGGTAGTTGGCATTGCAGGGCTGATCTAGTACTCCACGTAGGACGCGATGGTCCAGGGCATGTCTCAGGGGCCCGTGCTCCATGCCTACGTGTGTGACACTAGGTGTCTTCTCTGCAAGAGGAGACAAAACTGCATGGAGGGTCAACACCCTAGACTTGACGTCTAAGAGTGTGTGAAATCCTAGTGAGGCATGGAGAGAAACAGGGAGAGACCAAGTTGGAGGGATAGGGACACACAAGTAGGGAGACATGCAAAGTTACTGCAGAAGAGAGAGATTGATTGCTTGATTTAAAAAGAGAGTCGGACAAACACAGGGAGAGCCACACTCCTGTCTGGACACAGACATCATAGCATCACTCAGGTCGCGTCTTGGATGGATAAAGACGAGTGAGTGACAGTTTCTATGGTGAGAGCCTCCCCCCTACCCACGCTTTGGCCTTCACTTTGCAGCAAAGGGGCAGGGGGCAGGGCCTGGGACCCAGAAAACCGGCCCGGGGCCAGTCGTGGGCGCGGACCTAAGTCTGGATGAAGAGGTGGAAGTTGGTGCGCGTGAACTCGTGGTGGATGCTCTCGAGGAGCGCGTCGGCGTCCGCGGCGGGCTCGGGGGCGCCCGGGGGCCCAGGCCGCGCGCTGTATTCCGGGGTGTAGGTGAAGGAGAAGGTGCTGGGGTAGAAGAGGCCGTCGGCGCGCACCAGGCTCACGGGCACAGTGATGGGTGTGCGCAGCCAGCGCCAGTCGCTGCCGAAGGCGGCTATGTCGGGCACCACGCACACCAGGGACCGCGGGCTCCTGGGGTGGCACCGGGGTTAGGGCTGCAATGACGCCGATGACGCGCACCCGCCCAGTCCCCCGGGGCCCAAGGGAGGCGCTCCCATACCTGTACATGGTTTCGGCCTCCACGTCCCCGAACCACACCTTGAGCCCCGCGTGGAAGTTCTCACCGTGGAGTTCCAGCGTGGCCACGTCGCCCCCACCGCTCAGCTGGGGGAGAGAGGTAGCGGGTGGCCCAGAGCCTGCTGCTCTCCCTCGCCAGCCCCTACACCACACCCACAGTGAGATCTCTCCCGCCTGCACCCGCCTGCGCCCAGATTCACCTCCAGGGTGCTGATGAGGGGCACTGGAGTGACCGGCTCCCGGGTCCACACCAGGCTGGTGCTGAAGGAGAACTCCACGGACTCGGTGCCGATGATGGTCCAGCAAGAGCTGTCGTTGAGCAGCGCCCTATTTGCCTCCTTGGGGCAGGGGGAGGCCTGGGAGGAGACCGAAGGGATGGTGGCCACCAGCAGGGGGGAGCCAGCGGACCACCTGAGTCTCTGCATTCTGAGGTCCAGTCCTAGGCTCTGAGCTCTACCTGCCCTGTGAGCTTGGACAAGACCCTTACGTTCCCAGAGGTAAATAAGTTCGCTGAACTAGCTGGTTTCTAAAGGTCTATTGTCTTAGGATTCTAGAATGCTATTTTTTAACAGTGTGCAATTCTATTCTACATTGGGAGGAAATATTGCTCAATAATAATGTTATTTTCTACGTGTTATGATTTTATCTCAACATTCTATGACCATATTCTTTTGAGAGTTGTACTGCTTAATCATCATCATCATCATAATTTTCCACATTCTATAATTCTATGGCTTACCATTTTATGATTCTAATGCTCTTTGCACAATAATACTCAATACTATTACTAATTGCTATTTTTATTTTCATTCTATAATCTTATCTCCAAACTTTCAATGACTCTAATATTCTTTGGGAAGGAGCATGGCTCCGTAATATTATTACTAGTTTGTCCTCATTCTCGGATTCTGGCCTGATGGTCTAACATTCCACGGGAGGCAGTATTGCCCCGTAAGCAGCAGCCATGCTGCCGCTGCTGATCTTATGATCTGTGGTTCTCTGTGTTCTAGCTTTCTAGGCTGCTTGATGCCAAGACCCCACCCCTCACCTGGAATTGCACCACTTTGTCTGTAGCCAGGCACAGGTAAGTGCCAACCACTCCAGGAGGATCACCAGGAAACTGGAATGCGCACTTGTGCAGTTGGGAGATGGGCTCATCCACGTCGAGGAGTGCGCACTGTTTGGCTACTTTGCGGATGATCTAGAGCAGAAGGGGTGCAGGGCCGCAAGGTGCCCGGGGGGCCAGAGGCTGCCCTCCCAGCTAGCTTTCTGCTATCCAATAGCCATGTAGGCACTGGCAGTTTCTGCCCCCCTCCCCCCACCCTGCCCACCCTTAACCTCCCTCCAGTCCCACAAAGCACTAAGTAGCCAGAGTGAGAATAGGTGTCTTTCCAATGGGGCCCTCAGCCTCTAGCCCTGCCCTTGTGGGTCATACCTTCTGCATGCATCTGCAGGGATTCCCCACCCCCCAGGTATGTCCTCCCTTCTCATACCATTGGAGGTAGCGTGATGCCTGTGACAGTGCAGACAAGTTGCACTAGGGAGCCATAGCGGACATAGCCCTCTCGAGGCGGGAAGTCCCCCTGGGAACAGTGTTCATCAGCTGGGGTGAAAGAGGGAAGGGAAGGAAGGAAGGTTTCAGAGGTTCCAAGCTTCTGACCCAACCCTGCCCTCCTTGCCTCTGGCCCCACCCCACATCACACATGGGTCCTGTGGGTAAGGTCGGCATGCAGGGAGGCAGCTGAGGCTGAAGGGTCTCATCCTGGAGGGTCACCTGTGGCCATCCTTGAAAATGTTTGCTCCTGGGGTGGATGGGGTTTGAGATGAGGGGAGAGAGCTGGACATTGGTGCCAGAATGGTTTGGACTAGTCACAGACTCACTGGGACTTTTGGGCAAGCCTCAATTCTGTGGGCAAAGTTTACTTTTCTCGAGGGGTTATAGTGAAGGTGAGATGAACTCATGCATGCGAAGCGCCCAGCCCGGGGGCTGCTGCTGTGGTTACCCAGGTGGAGCGTGACGGCAGCCCACTGCCGTGCACTGGCCACGAAGGCCCCATCCTCCACAGAGAGGTAGCGAGTGGACACCGTCTGGGAGCGCAGGCGGTTGAAGAGAGAGACCTTTGAGCCCGAGGATATGCACACTGTGAGGGGAGGTGAAATCAGCACCCAAGCCTGGCTTGGTTCCTTGCACGTGCCAGACAATTTCTGGTCCCCTGTCCCCTGTGTCAGTCCCGTCATATGCTCACTGCCTTAGACACACTGGGCCTATTTCATGGTCATATACCTAGTACCTGCTGTAGTCCTGCTTTTGAAATTTGCCCAGCTCCTTTTTGCTGCCTAGCATCCTTCAGTTGGACAAACAATATTACCAAGTATTCACTAAGTGCCTCCTTTCAGGCAGGCACTGTGCTGGGTACTGGGCACCAAAGGGTGAATTTGACCCAGTTTTGCTCTGAAGGAGTTCACATTCTCAGAGAGGAGAGACATAAATATAAAATTTCAAAATGATGTGGTAAAGGCTGCGTGAAGGAGGGCTTCCTGGAGAAGGTTAAACTCTCAGCTGGGGAGCAGGAAGTAGGTAGGAGCTGCTCAGGGCCTGCATGAGCAAGGACCATGTGGTGTGAAACAGCAGTGTGATATTTCTAGGGCTTGACACTGATCTCTTCTAGCTTTCACACATCCTCAGAGCCATGGTTTTATTTTCTGACTGAGCTCTAACCACCTGGGGAGAAAGCACAGGGTCATCTCCCTCCCTGCCCCATCCCTGCCCCACCCCCCAGGGCTAGGCATACTGTAGGTGCTCAGTTTATACTTAGTCCAAGTTCCCATCCATTGGGTAATGATGACAGCTGACATTTGTTCCGTGTCAGGTGCTGTTTTAAACGCTTTCCATGTATTAGCTCATTTGAGTCTCTCAACAGTGCTCTGGAGCAGATATTATCTCTATTGAAGACAGCAACTTGTTCCACATCACAAGGCCAGTGAGTAGCAGAGTCAGGATTCAAACCCAGGCCACCTGGCTTCAGAATCTGCACCGCTAACCATCACCCTATGGCACTTACTCATACCAAGGGCCAGACAGAGCGCTGCCTGGGTCTGAGACGTTCTACGGGGTGTTTAATGGACAGTTAGGTAAGTACGATGTGGGGGTAGGAGCTGGGCTCTGGAGTCACACTGACTCAAGTTCAAATCCTGCTGGGTCTCTCCCTAGCTGGGCAGTCTTAGCCAAGTCACCTGGATTGCCATAGGCTCCAACAGTTCAGTAAGTGAATGGGTGAAGGTTCCAGACCTCATTTTCCTCATCCCTGACTTACAAACAATGATAGTACCGACTTCAGAGGGACATGATGAATGAACATCAAATAGGATGACTCCAGTTACCAGGAAAGCTCCACCTTCCCCTAGGTCTTCCCCCACCTTCCCGCCAGCGTAGTGGTGATGTCATCATTGTTATTCAGGCCCCATCCCCCACTTCTCAAAGCCCCCAGCCCCGGGATTTGTCACTTGGCACCCAGGGCGGTACTGATTTCAAACTGTCTCTTTGATAAGCGATGTGTGTCCTTCCCCCCCTGCTAGGCTGTGGGTTACTCCAGAACAAACACTTGTCCTTACTTAGGACAGCCGCTAGCACAGAGCCGGGCCTACATCGGGCACTGACTAGGTTTTTTTTTTTTTTTTTTTTTTTAAGATTCTATCCAGAATCTTTAAATCTGACAGAGAGACAGCAAGCGAGAGAGGGAACACAGCAGGGGAGTGGGAGAGGAAGAAGCAGGCTCCCAGCGGAGGAGCCCGAAGCGGAACTCGATCCCGCAACGCCGGGATCACGCCCTGAGACGAAGGCAGACGCCCAACGACTGCGCCACCCAGGCGCCCCTTGACTAGGTATTTTTGACTAAATTTCCGCTACCCTTTTATTGTCACTTTTAATTTCTTTAGCTCAGCACCCGCTGGCCATTTTTGTCTGCTCTGGACGCCGTCTCCCGCCCCCCTTCCCTGTGTCTGGGGTCGGTCCCCTTTCCCCTCTGCTCTCGCTTTGCCGGTTTCTCATTCTCCGACCTCAGCCTCCCCGGCTCACCCAGACCCCGCCCCTCTCTCGGCTCAGACTCCACCTCTCCCACTCTGGCCCCACCCCTCCAGCCTAGGCCTCCGCCCTCCCCAGTCTGCAGCTGCAGACCAGGTGGCACCTCCCCGCCCCGCCTGGCGCTCACGCCCCGCCCGGCTCACGGTCGGTGTTTTTCAGCGACTGCTTCTTCTGCGAGGGCTTCGAGATGACCTTGATGAGGCGGCTGTGGAAGGTGCCCAGCTCTCGGCCCCCTCGGTGCACCAGCCGCAGCACCAGCCGGAAGTGCTTCCTCTTGTCTGCGTCCGAGATGTACAGGGTCTTGGCGCAACCGAATTCCTACGGGGTGCGCGGGCACGGGGCCATCTCATCCCGGCCCTCCGCCACCAGTTCTCTGACGTCTGCCCCATCAGACGTGACGTGAAGCAGCACGATCCCAGCTCCCGGGCTCACCCTCGAGGCAGAACCCCGGTACCCCCCCCGCCTCTCTACCCGTCTCTTGGCTTCTGCGGGGGTGGGGTGGGTGTAAAGGAGCCCTCCTCGCCGAGGCAGGGGCAAGGATGGGAGCCGGAATCGGACCGTGTCCCGTGCGCTCTCACCCTGGAGTCCGGCTGCTCTTCAAAATTCAACTTTTGCGTCTCGGCGGTGCTGCCGGACGCTCCGTCCAGTCCCATGTAACCGCAGACCGTGGGCCCGGTTTCCCCTGCCTGATGGGCTGGAAAGGGACGCGAGCGGCTCAGGAAGGACTCAGGTGGCAGGCAAGCTGAGTTCTCGCCGCCAGAGGGCGCGGCGAGACTGCGCCTGCGACCCGCCCGGCTCTCAGGCCCCAAGGCGCCGTCCCCCAGCAGAGGGAGGCGTCCGGCAGCTCCCAGGAGTCCGCCCTCACCTTGGCCCTGCACAGGCTTCACCCTCCAGCCGGGACCTGCGAGGTAGACACAGGGCGGGGGGCAGAAGAACCTGCGGAGACATGCAAGCAAGGGCTGGACTCGCACGTCCAAATCCACTTGACTGTCTCTAGACATTTCAAAGGCAGCATAAATGGGGCAAGATCCTGGGTTGCTCCTCCACCTTTCCCACCGCCCTCCCAGGGCTTCTCCATGACTGTGGACCCCATTAACACCTGAACCTTCTTTATTACTCCTTTCACTCAACCCATTAATCAGTTCTGTCTCCTCCACATTCAAAACACACCCAGAATCCACCGGTCTCTGACCATCTCCACCTTAATCCCAACGGCCATCACATTGCCTGGAACGCAGCACCAGCCTTCCCACGGCTCTCTCTGCTTTCGCGCCCCCCCCCCGCACCCCCAATCTGCTTTGCACAAAGCAGTCACACTATCTTTTCCTTTCTTAAAACCACGAGTCAATCATGTTACTTGACTTCCTAAAATCCTTCGGTGGTTTAAATCCAAAGTCCTCACATGATGGGACCCTGCTTTATCTCTCCAACCTTATCCCCTGCAGCATCCCTCTCCTTTTCTAATTCCAGCCCCTCTGACTTCTTTTGTACCAGAACAGGCCAAGCTGGTTACAGCCTCAAGGTGTGCGCATTTTCTTTTCTTTCTAATGGGAACACACTTCTGGATTTTCTCTTGTCTGGCTTCTCTTTCACATTCAAGTCTCAGTTCAGATGTCACCTCCTTAAAAGGCCTCTCCACCATCTTGAGCTTTCTAGCTAAAGTGCCCCCGCTTCAATGTCTGCCACATTATGCTGTTCTATCCCTCTGCTAGCTCTTCTCACGATCTGGAAGGATCTTGTTCACTGATTTGTGGGGAGTTTGTAGTCTGCCTCTTCTCCACTACAGTGAAGATGCCTTGAGAGCAGGGGCTGTATCTGTCTTCTGGAACTGTACGTCCAGGGCCCAGCGCTGTCCAGACCTTGGCACCCGACAAATGTCTACTAAGTAGTTGTTGAATGGAAGAAGGAATTAATGGGTGGCTCAGTGAGTGAGTGGGGACTGCAGATTCACAGGGAGGTTCCAAAGTGGGGGCTAGTGGTGGCTGAGGAAAAAGGTTTCTGATTGGCCAAGAGTTGAGCCCTGAGTCCTCCCCAGGTTTCTAAAAGGCACTGAACTGGGAGGCAAGCATAGAGAGGAAGGTGGCCGCTTGGAGGGGGCGCTGAGGCACCTACCGCTTCTCATTTCCGTATGACTTCTGGGCCACCTTGGCATGCAGGATCCGCACCGTCCGCTCACACTGTTGCTGCAGGCATTGTCGCACGCCTTCCCTCAGGACCGCGGCGCGCTCTGGGGATGACCTGGGAGTGGGGGCAGGCCGGCGGCGGGGCAGCAGTAATTGTTAAGGGGAGCATGGAACCCAACAAGCAGGTTGAATGAAATGAATGGGAGGAAGGGGCTAATTTAGTCCTCCCCCACTCAGGGTCAGGGAGGGGAAGCCTTAGGCAAGAGAGGGGATTTGGGTGTAAGCCATGGGTTAAATATTTAGGCTGCCAGGTACTCAATGAGGCCTGCACAGAGCCCACCGGGACCACCCAGGCACCACTCCGCAGGTCTGGCGCCTTGCCCGCTGCAGCCTGAAGCACTAGGGAGGGGCCTCAGCAGCACAGAGGCCACACTTGTGCCAGCCTTGGGATGGAGAGTGAGTCTGTGAGGGTGCATGGTTTCCTTGAACTTTGAGGGGGCCCACCCCAATGACATCTTGATGCCCGGGAGAAGAGTTTTGCTGGACCCCCTGGACCACAGTGCTCTCTTGCCTGCCCTCAGAAGCCTGGAAACATGGAAGCGCCCCCAAACGGTGTGCCCAGGATCCTGGGGGGAATATTTGAGTCCTTTGGAGGGTCAAAACAACCCTCCTTATCCCCTTTCTCCCTAGAGAAGGGGCCTGAAACTGTCGCTACTTTCCTTCCCTTGATAACAGGGCCTCCATAATCAAGGGACTGGGCCACTCGGAGCCTAGGAGCCTGGGAGTTTGGGGGAGCGAGGGTGGTGGGTGGGCCCAAGACTTAAGCAGTCGCAGAGATCCTGTGGAGGAGTCCGCGAGGGCAGAGATTTGAGGGACCACCAGGTGGGGCCCGGGGAGCCAGGAACCCTGCGTCTTCCCCTCCGAACCCTTCACCCTTCGTGCAGGACCAGAGTCTCGGGCCTCTCCTCACTCCTGGAGGGGGCAGCGGAGGGCAGGAGCCCGGCCGCGCCCTCGGAAGCGGGGCCAGGCAGTCGGCGGCAGGAGCCAGGCTCCGCTCCGCCCCTTGGGGCTCTACTCTGGGAAGGGCCTCGGAGGCTTCCGACGCATTCCGGCGGCAGAGAGCGGAGCCGCCCAGCCTCCTGCTGGGAGCCGCTTTTCGACCCCGCAGCTTGCGCCGCCGGCTCCCGGGGTGGCCGGAGCAGGGGCGCCGCGCTGGCCCCGCCCCAGCCCTCGGAGGAAAGGGGATCGCTCCCTGCCGGTGGGAGGGGTCGCAGCCCGCGCTCCCCCTCCCCACCGTCAGCCCCGGGTTAAATGCGGCCGCCGCCTCCGCTCGCTCCAGCTGCCTGGCAGTCCCCACCTCGGGCACGCTGCCGGCGCCGTTACCTGGTCCAATTGCCCGAGAGGCTCCGCCCGTCGGCTCCGCTGTGCGGCCGCGCCTCCGAGCTGTCCGGCAGGCTCAGGTGAGTCAAAGGGCCTGGGGGCGCTAAGGGGTCTGCGGGGGAGCAGGCGTCAAGCCAGATCAGGCGACCGTATTTAATCACGGACGGTACCCCCGTCTGACTTGCAGTGCCCATCTTCATTTCTGTGGGGTCCTTTCCAAGTTGAGCCCCCACCAACAAGGCCACCACGGGGAGAGGGACTTTCCCCCTAATCTCCTCCCTCGAGGAACCAACCTCCAAGAACGTCCCCACGGTGTTTATTCTTCAGCCAACTTCAGTCAGTTATTCACAGACCTCTCCTCCCTTTCGAGCCCTGTATCCCCACCCTCAGGCATTTCCGAATCTTTGTACTTGAGGATTAACCCTTCAGAGGAGCTCAGGGCTCTAGTGTTAGACGTGTCACCAGGTTGCCGTGTGACCTTGGGCAAGACACTAGTCTCTGGACCTCGTTTCTCCCTCCGTGGAATGAGAGGGTTGGGAAGGTGATGGACGTTGAGGCAGTCTCTATTTTGACTTTCTAGGATTCCTGGGGTGGCGGTGGGGTGCCAGGCCAGACGTTGGCTCAGGCCAAGAGCAGGATAAGGGGGAATCCTAATCAAGATTTGGGGGCCCAGAGGCTTCTGCAGGTGGGAAAGAACGGGAGGTGGCAAAGGCCCCTGTCTTGACCCCGGTGCTCCCCAGAGGTGCTGGCCCTGGCTATGGCCCAAGCTGGGGAAGGCATTCTGCACCCTCCTGATTCCAGCGGCAGCTGACACATCTGGCTTACTCAGCCTCCTGCCACGGGCCCTGCCAGAGGGATTTTTGTTCTTCTACCAGGCCTGAAAGGCGAGGGCGGAGAGGATCCGGGTCGGAAAGGCCGCCTGGAGTGAGTGAGCTGCAGGCACTCGACCTTGCTCAGAATAGGCCCATTCATGGAATTGGGGGAGGGGGGGGTAGAGGGGCTGCGGTTGGATTAGGGCAGCTGGTCCCCTCTGCCAAGAAACAAGCAACAGAAAAATGGCTAACGCAGCTTCAGCATGGGGCGGGGGTGGGGCGGGGTACAGAGCAGCGGGAGTGAATATAAGAAGAGGTTTAGTGACTCCTAGGCGCCAGGTTGCTAGGCAGCCAGACAGCCCAGAAGGGAGAAGGGGAGCCAGGGGTCCCAGGTTCTAGTCGCAGGCTCCTTTGCAACTCGGCGGGCAGCCTTCTTGGGCCTCAATTTTCCCATCTGTACACGGGAATCCTTCGGGATTATCAAGGGGCGTCGTCAAGGGCAGTGGGAGAGTGAGTGCTCACCTGTTGCCCGCACAGGGTCCATGGCCGCACTCGGGCCTCACTCACCGCCCTCCGGGCGCATCCAATGCAGCTGTCCCCCGAACCCTGCGCGCCCCTGCTTCTTGGCCCTTGTGCGGGATATATCCTGCCCCGGGCTTATCTCCAAGGCCTCCGGGCTCCCGGCCACTGTTTGCTCTGGGCAGGGGCACCTGCTAGGCAGATGTGGGCTTCCCACGGCCACCTAACCAATGCAGCCAGTCCCAGGAAGACGCCCCCTGGCGGCCTCTCCTGAGAGCAGGAGGGAAGTGGAGGCGCCAAACCAGCGTGGTGGGCTTTGGCCTACGTGCGGCCGGTCCCAACCCCCGACGCCCGTGAAAGGGCGCGGCTCTCGCGGCGGCCCGAGGCTGGGCGGTGCATGTCTGAGTATGTGCGTGCGTGTGGGCGCGCGCCTGTGTGTTCGAAGGACAGCCACATAGAAGCCCCTTGTGTGAGGAGCGGAGGGGGTCCGAGTGGGGAATGACCAGCTTTCGTCTGCAGGGGTTCTCCCAGGAACGGAGCGCGCCGCTGGTCTTTGGAACCACTTAAGCATAGGACTGTATCGTGGCGACCCACTTTTTTGCCAAGCGACTTTGGGTACCGGAGCTTACCGTCTCTGAGCCTGTTTCCTCATCTGTACAATGGGAACAGGAACGGTCTTAGTCTCATAGAACTGCCGAGAGGATTAAATGTCCGAATGCATGAAAAGCTCGGTATTTAGAAAGGCTTTTTTCTTTTTCATTTTTTTGTTTTTTTTTTTCTTTTAGGGGGCTTTTTCTTTTCTTTTTAGGTTTTTGGCTTTTTAAAAGATTTTATTTATTTATTTATTTGACAGAGAGAGACAGCGAGAGTACATCTACCTTCTATTTATTTACTATTCTGCAATTCTGCAAAGTAGAATTCCTTCTATTTCCCAGCACTGTAATGCAATATTTTTTGTTATGACAAATTTCAAACATACACAAAGGTAGGGAGATTAGTAAAATAAATCCATGATCCTTCTCCCCCTCCAAGTGCCCACAACCCAGAATAAGAGTTCCATAAATATTATTGCTTTGCTTTTTTCCTTGCACTCTCCAGGTTTCGACACTTCCGTTCCCTGCCACCCAAGCACCATGAGGGGCCTTCTCTGCTGGCCACTGCCCATGTTGCTGTTTCTTCTCCAGCCCTGGGAAACCCAGCTCGAGTTGGCAGGTGAGTGGGGCTTGGCCCTCACCAACAGGGGGAAGGGAGCAAAAGCTGGTTCTCTGTCTGCAGCCAGCTAGGTCTGCTGGGGAGAGAAAAAGCAAAGGCTCTGAAATCATAAAGGGGTGGGGTTCTAGTTCACAGCTTCCCCTCTCTGGGACTCAGTTTCCTTATCTGTAGGATGTGGCTTAGAAGTGACAAAGTTGAGGTCATGCAAAACTGCCATTTGGTGTTTAATTTTAAAAAGTTAATTGAAAAATCAGGACACTTCACATACAAATCCTGGTTTGGGACTTCTCTCTTGAAAAATCCAAGGATCTGTTAACTTGGGGACTACATGGCTGCAGGGCAGCATTTGGCTGGAGGAGGGATACAGGTGCCCGCCAGCCTAACCCAACCAGTTCACTCATTCATGTTGCCTGCCTGGTCCCTGTAGACATTTGAGTTTGCCACATCCCTTCGCCCACTCCCAAATTGGAGAATACCTTCTCAGAATAGCCTTAAGAGCTGTAGGATAGAGAACTGGGGGAAGTCTGGCCCAGGCCCTTAGCAAATGCTGGAGGAGTGAACGTATCTAACTCGCATTTGCTAGGTTAATTCTGCGCTAGGCGCTGTTACCGCCGGGATAGCACCATTTCGCCCTGGGTTTCCCTGGGGATCTCCTCCCAGATGAGGTTTTGCAGACCTAGGAAAGTCCTTCCTGATCTCCTCGAAGGTCCCGGGTGCCGGACGGGGCCCCTGGATTTGGTGTTCGTGATTGACAGCTCGCGCAGCGTGCGCCCCTTTGAGTTCGAGACCATGCGGCAGTTCCTGGTGGGCCTCCTCCGCGGCCTGGACGTGGGGCCCAATGCCACGCGCGTTGGTGTGATCCAGTACTCGAGTCAAGTGCAGAGCGTCTTCCCGCTCGGCGCCTTCTCTCGCCGCGAGGATATGGAGCGCGCCATCCGCGCGCTGGTGCCGCTAGCTCAGGGCACCATGACGGGGCTGGCAATCCAGTACGCCATGAACGTGGCCTTCAGTGTGGCCGAGGGCGCACGCCCCCCGGAGGCGCGCGTGCCGCGCATCGCTGTCATCGTGACCGACGGGCGGCCCCAGGATCGCGTGGCTGAGGTGGCGGCGCAGGCGCGCGCCCGCGGCATCGAGATCTACGCAGTGGGGGTGCAGCGCGCCGACGTGGGCTCCCTGCGGGCCATGGCGTCTCCCCCGCTGGACGAGCACGTCTTCCTCGTTGAGTCCTTCGATCTCATCCAGGAGTTTGGCCTGCAGTTCCAGGGCCGGCTGTGTGGTGAGTTAGCAGAGCGCTAGAGCGAGGCGCGAACTCCTCAGCCGCTTAGATGCCCCGACCCATCACATAAATACCAGCAGCTGCGGGGAGGCACCGCCCACTCCGGCGTTAGCCCCGCCCACCAGATGGTTGCGCGGCACTGGGCTACCGCAGGCTGTGTCAAATTCCAGCTCTGCCCACTTTTGCTTAGGCTTCGCCCGCAAGAAGCAACATTTCTCGTGCCTGCTCACCCGGATGAGCTATTGTGGTTTACCACAGGCCTAAGGCCAAACTGCAAAATCGCCCCTCGGCACTAAAAGCACCGCCTTTCAAAGCTGAGAGCAATCGTCCACCCGGAAGAGTATGTCCCGCCCACGGGGCATGTCCCCGCCCACTCTCATTTTAGTTCCTCCCACAAAGCCGCAGGTCTGTTCTAGTCACACCTTGAATTATTTCACCCACCTTGATTTAGTACCTCTCCGCCTCCTCTACCTTACCCCTTGTGCAGTCCTGCCCTATCCCATTGACGCATCTAGCCCGGTGACCCCTTCTGAGCCTATTCATAGGAGCTACTCAGGCCCACTTCTTTCCCTAAGCCCTCCCACCTGGATTGGCCCTCTCAAATGAGGCTTGACCCATCTAGAGCTGTACTTGAGCTTGGTGCCCGCCCCTGACCCCACCCAGCCTCTTCTTGTTGGAGGGTTCTGCCCATCTGTCCCTCGATCCTATTCTTGTGTGTCCTCAGGAAAGGACCTGTGTGCTGAGGGGGGACACGGCTGCCAGCACCAATGTGTCAGCGCCCCGGGCACGTTCCACTGTGCCTGCAACCCCGGCTACCAGCTAGCTGCAGATAACAAGAGCTGTTTGGGTGAGAGCTGTCCCTGCCCTGCTCACTGCTCCTGAGTCTTCTGTGGCTCCCCATTCCCCCATCATCAGACGGATAAATCTGGAAGGGCTTTTAGAAGTAAAAGTTCAGCGCCCTTGCTTTATGGGTCTAAGAAAGGGAACATATTTCCTGCGGCCACGCAATTCCTTGGTGAAATCTTGACCCCACGGTTAAGTATGCTTTCTACATCATTGTCTCTCTTATTTCAGGCTTGTCTCCTACCTGGCTCCTATATGCTTCCCCAATTTGTTTGTGAATTCTCACATGCATATCTTCTTACTGTTTCTGTTACTCAGACACTCATTGTTGGGGTCTTCGGTTAGGGTCTCCATACCTCTCCCCTCCCCTCCATATACACTGCTTGTTTCTGCTTCTGCATCTTAGCTCTTTCTGGGCTGCCCCTGCTGCTTCTCTCTGCAAATGCTTCAAGGCCTGGTTCTTCATTTTTGCCTTCTGAAAAGCTATGGCACACTATGCCTCCCTTATACAATTGGGATTTGCTTTTTCGTGTGTATGTGTGTCCAATCCTTTGATCATGACAGCAGCTACCATCCGTGGAGCCCTGATTTAGTATTGGACAATGCACTTGAAGGTTTCCATTCATCATCTCTCAATCTCACAACAACTGGGGAAGAGAAGTCATGTGTTCCCAATAATGCAGATGTCAGCTGGGGTCTTCTTGTTTCTAGAACTTAGCAAAGGCTGGCTTGAAGCCTCATGTGATGACCTCTGAACATTTGAATCTCTCCAGCACATCTCTGGGAATTCCCCAAGTGCTTACATTCTATGGTCAGCTCTCGCTCTGAGCTTCTACTGAATTCATTCCGTTTATGGGTCCTCGCTCAATTTCTCAACCCACACGTGCTGTTCTTGTTCTATGCATGCAAATCAGCCTCTTCCTTGGTTTGCACACTTGTGCACACAAGGGCATGTGTGTGTATATGGAAGTCGTGCGTATGTCCATTTTACTAAAGATGGAAGTGGACAGAGGTGTGTGTTACCTCTAAGTAAAGTCCAACATATACACACAAAAGAAACACCTGTGATTAATAATAGAATATTAGACACCCTTGATCCCTGAAGTCTTGTCACCCCGTCACAAGTGATTTTTCACTGGCAACCTCAGCCCACACAGGTACTCATGCTCACACTATCCTCTTGTTCTTTCTCCTCTCCCATCTCTCTTCTAGGAACCCCAAATTCTCACTTTTTTCGTTCAGGGCAATCTACATCTCTCCGGTCCGTATTTTCCAGCTCAGCTCTGGGCTGTCTTTGCACATCTAAACCCTCAAGATACTCAGCAGGCAATAGTTCACTCTCCTTGGAAGGACGTCGTAAATAGCAAGCACACTCCTCCAGTATATTCCCATTTTGCAGACGGGGAAATAGAGGCTCAGTAGGTAGAGTGGCAGAGCCTGGTCGTACTCTGTGTCAGGCAGCAGGTTGAGGGCAGGGGCCCTGTCTTCTACAGCTGTGGTTTCTTGCTCTTATGCCTGGCTTAGTAACGGGCATGTTGGGATGCAGCTGGGCCTTGAGTCGGGAGAGCCACTGGCCCACTAGAAAGGAGGCCTGTGCTTACAGAAATCAGAGATGCCTGGGTACCACCCTAGACTAATTAAGTCTGGATCTTGGGGGATTGGGGCCCAGGCATGGGTATTTTTTAAAAAGTTCCTCAGACGAGTGTTCTTTTGGGGCTGAGAAGTGCAGCCCCACCCGGGCATATGCTGACCTCACCTCTTCCCCAGCCATTGACCTGTGCGCTGAAGGGACCCATGGCTGTGAGCACCACTGCATCAGCTCCCCAGGCTCCTATTTTTGTCGCTGCCGAGCTGGCTTTGTACTCCAGCAGGACCAGAGAAGCTGCAGGGGTAAGCGAGCCCCACCACTTGCATCCTGGACTGAGGTCCCTGATGGCTCTAATCAGAAGCGACACCTTGCTGTCTCTCTTCCTTCCCACCAGCCATTGACCACTGCAGCTTTGGGAACCACAGCTGCCAGCATGAGTGTGTTAGCACCTTCGCTGGGCCACGGTGCTACTGCAGAGAGGGCCACGACTTGCTGCCCGATGGGAGGAGCTGTCAGGGTGAGGAGCCGTCTCTTGTATTTGTGCAGAGGGGCAAGGGATCTTGGCTGGCAGAGTCCACCCTGACTCATCCTGTCTTGTCTCTCCTTGAAGCCCGGGACCTTTGCAATGGTGTAGACCATGGATGTGAGTTCCAGTGTGTGAGTGAGGGCCTCTCTTACCGCTGCCTGTGCCCCGAGGGCCAGCAACTCCAGGCAGATGGCAAGAGCTGCAACCGTGAGTGACGGGTGGGAGGGTGTTCCGTCTGCCCCGCCCCACTGCCCACATTCTGAGCATCCCCAATTCTGCCCTTGCTGTGGCCCAAGGGTGTGCTGTGAATGTGTGTGTGTTGGAGATGGTGGGGTGGGGGGTGAAGGGCGTGCCCTGTCCTGCCTCCATCTCTTTCCCCTCAATCCTCTACCCTGCTGCCCAGGTTAATCAAAAGTATACATTTGATCCTATTTCTGCCTTGCTCGAGAGTGTCCTGGGCTTGCCAGTGCCTACCCCAGAGTTCAGATGCTTTACCCGTGAGTTTTTCAGATGGTGGGTGCAGCCACATTCGTGGATAATGAAATCAAATTAGTTTTTTTTAAAAAGGAGAAAATAGAGCTTACTGCATGTGGAAAGCGTAGGAATTGTTTCATGAAATTTAATTATATGTGAGCATCAGAAGTGTGTCATATTGTATTATTATTGTTACTGTGGGGTGTATTCAAAATCTTGAAACCACTGGCTCACCTCATCTCAGCCAACCTCGTCAGCAGATTGCCTAGCACATCTGCTCATGCTGAAGGGGCTCATCCGTGCAACCTTCCTCCCCAACTCCAGGAAGAGTGAATTATTTCTACCTTGGCCTCCCTATATGCCCCTCTCTTCTAGCACTTTCCCAGGCTGCAGCATAGGGCATGTCTGACTGCTCTGTTATGTCCTGATTTCCTTAGGATCAGGGTCCTGTTCGTTTATTGTTCAACCCCCTTCAGGGCCTAGCGAAGTCCCTGATTCAGAACAGGAAGGTAACATTGTAGAGTGATTCAGGAGCATGGGTTTTGGGGTCAGACAGACCTGGCTGCAAATCCTGCTCAGCCACTATTAGCTATGGAGTCTGGAGCAAATGACCTTCAGAACCTAAGGTTATGTAAAATGGGGATACAGTGGCTAACTGAACATAATTTAAAAAATGGGGATAGTACCCAAGATTATTGGGAGGACTGAAAAAAAATATATGAAGCACCTAGCCCAGTACCTGGCACATGGTAAGCTGTCAAATAATAATGTTTTAGTTTTTATTTATTATTGTGATTGTTTATATATTAACAACATATTTTTTTCAGTATTTATTGTTGTTGATAAATTTATTGTTATTAAGTTTTATTAATTTATTATTACTACTATTATTATCTAGTACAATTCCTGGCACAGGAAGGACTTCATACATCGTACCTGTTATGTAGTAAATGTTTGTGAATGACCAGGTGGGTAGATGGCTGCTGCCAGCCCGGCATCTGGCCCCCAATCTAAGCTCTTCTCCCTGCTAGGGTGCCGGGAAGGCCACGTGGACCTGGTTCTGCTTGTCGATGGCTCCAAGAGCGTGCGCCCGCAGAATTTCGAGCTGGTGAAGCGCTTTGTGAACCAGATCGTGGACTTCCTGGACGTGTCCCCCGAGGGCACGCGCGTGGGGCTGGTGCAGTTCTCGAGCCGCGTGCGCACCGAGTTCCCGCTGGGCCGCTACGGCACCGCGGCCGAGGTCAAGCAGGCGGTCCTGGCCGTGGAATACATGGAGCGCGGTACCATGACAGGGCTGGCACTGCGCCACATGGTGGAGCACAGCTTCTCCGAGGCGCAGGGCGCACGGCCCCGCGCCCTCAACGTGCCTCGCGTGGGCCTGGTCTTCACTGACGGCCGCTCCCAGGATGACATCTCGGTGTGGGCCGCGCGCGCCAAGGAGGAAGGTGGGCTTGGCGCAGGACGGAGTGGCCTGGAGTTGGGTTGGACGTGGGGGGGATCCTAACTGAGGCCTGGGGCGCCCCCTTTGTCCCCCCCCCACCCCGCCGGCCTTGTAGGCATCGTCATGTACGCTGTGGGCGTGGGCAAGGCGGTGGAAGAGGAGCTGCGCCAGATCGCCTCCGAGCCGGCGGAGCTGCATGTGTCCTACTCCCCTGACTTTGACACCATGACGCACCTGCTGGACAACCTCAGAGGCAGCATCTGCCCTGGTGAGCGCATCCGACTTCACTCAGTGCCCAGCCTCCTATCCAACCCGAACCCCTTGGTAGAGTTAGAGCCGGGGGTGGGACTCTCTAGACAGAGCCCTGTTACTCCAAGTGGGGTCCCTGGACCAGCGGCAGAGCGGTCACCTGGTGGCTCGTTAGCACTGCATTTCCAGAGCTCTCCAGCCCCAATGAACCCGATTTTGTACTTTAACAAGACCCTCGGGTGACTCCCAAGGACGTCAGAGTTAAGCACTAGACTGGACTGGCTACCTGCCCCGCACATTAGTCGGTGTTCACAGTAATTGGAGGAAACTTTTTCAAAGGCACGCCAGACTCCTTGCTAGCAGAGTCACATCACATATTCCTTTAACG
The DNA here is from genome assembly GCF_017311325.1 of Ursus maritimus. Taxonomy (NCBI): domain Eukaryota; kingdom Metazoa; phylum Chordata; class Mammalia; order Carnivora; family Ursidae; genus Ursus; species Ursus maritimus. Next base: position 33,084,612 of record NW_024424675.1, on the reverse strand, counting down.
TGTTGGAATTCAACTACACAGACCTGGCAAAGTGGCAGGACTGAGAGTGTTCCAAGTTCGCAAAGGCATGTAGTTTTTTTTTTTTTTCAACATCGCCCATAAATTCAATCCATCAACTGCATCTGGTGCTCAGTTGAGGAGGAAGGGACCGAGTCTATCTGCGGAGGAGAAGCGGGCTGTTGGACCTGTGTACTGTACTTTGTAGGTCATATAGGGAACTTCTCGGGCATAATTTTTACCACAGAGTCTTTTGACTCTAACCCAGGCCGGAGATGTGACTCTTTCACATTACCAGGCCCCTCCAGAGCTAGGTTCAGTAGAGCTGGGCTGGCCTCGAGAATCTGTAGTTTCAAAAAATAGTTTTAAAATATATGTGTGTGTGTATACATATATGTATATACACAGACATATATACACAGGTGTATGTATACATATACATACATACACATACACACCTATACATATATGTATATACACATACATATATACCCACAGGTGTGTGTATACATATACGTATATACACAGACATATATACACAGGTGTATGTATACATATACATACATACACATACACACCTATACATACATGTATATACACATGCATATATACCTACAGGTGTGTGTATACATATACGTATATACGCATACATATATGCACATAGGTGTATGTATGTGCATATACATACATACACGTACACACCTACCCATCTCTCTCCCTCTCTGTTTCTCCAGGCTAACCCTAATAATTAGCTAGGGTATTGTGGAGGCACTGGATTAGCTGCTCTGTCAGGACCCTTCCTGTCCTGACTCTTATGTCCCCTGCAGGGTGACTTTGGGCAAGTCACTTAACCTCCACCCCTAAGGCCATAACTTTCCTTTTCTGTAACAGGGGAGGGCGCTGGCTGGCCAAGCTTGCTTGCAGCTCTAAAATTCTAAGAGAAACCTGGGTTCTGTGGTTGAGGCTCTTCACCAATCGGCTGTATGACCTTGGGCAGCTCTTTCCCCTTTTTCGGCACTTGGTCCCCAGCTGTGACGTTAGGAGTCCTTGCAGGACTGTTATCAAGACCACTGATGACATATCATATAGCAATTTCCTAAGGGTCCAATGAGAATGAGAAATCACTCTTAAATCATAAGAGCAACTCTTTTGTGAAGGCCAGGCACCAGGCATTGTGCTGTTATATGGAAAAGGGCACACGTTTACAAAATTCTGGTGAATCTGAGATACCACCCATTGTAAGACTCTCCATTATTTTATATACTGCTAAGCAAAAATCGGTGCCAAATTTAATTGTAAGGCACATATTTTGATTCCAGAAATGTTGGAATGTGTTTAGAGATAGACTTGGATCAGTGGTTTTTAGACATCAGGGTGCATCAGTTTCACCTGGAGGCTTCGTTACAACACCATTTGCTGGGCTCCAACCCCTGAGTTTCTGATTCAGTAGGTCTGAGGTGGCGTCTGATCATCTGCATTTCTAGGTGATGCTGCTGGTGCTGGTCCAGGGACCACACTTTGAGAACTGCTGGTCTGATGGAAATACATAATAAGGTGTCTACTTGAGCCAGGCAATACAGTAGCTCTTCCCTCTCTAATAAGGTAATCACCAGCTACATGTGCCCACTTAATTTAAATTACTTAAAAAGGTTAAAAGTTTAGTTCTTCGATGAATTAGGCACATTTCAAATGTTAACTATCCGCATGTGGCTTGTGGGTATGGCACTAGACAGACCAGAAACAGAATATTCCCATCGCTGCATGAAGTTTCATTTGGAGAGTGCTGCTGTCATTTGGACGCTTGCTACTCAAAGTGTGGTCCGCAGACCAGCGGCGTCAGCATCATTCCGTAGCTTATCAGAAACGTGGAGTTTCGGCTCCTTCACCATTCAGAATCAGAATCTGTATTTTAACAAGATCAGGTGATTCCAATGAGCATTAAGGTTTGAGAAATACTCTTCTAAGATGTGTACACGCACACACGCCCCCCCCCCCCCCATAGAATCCTCAGCACTACCCAATGAATAGGTTTTCTCATTGTATCCATTTTTACAGACAAGGAAACTCAGGCTGGGAAAGGTTGAGTGACGTTTGCAGTATCTCACAGCTCCCTAGCTAGTATTCATCCTAGGTCTGTTTGACCGAAGCCCACATACTCAGCCACAGGCGGGTGGAGGTGTATCGGAGGGCCTTGCCAGGGTCGGCTCGTCCTCCTGCACCTTCTCATTGCCCTGACTCTCTGTGCCCGGCCGGCAGAGGAGGGCATCGGCGCGGGTACAGAGCTTCGAAGCCCGTGCGAGTGCGAAAGCCTCGTGGAGTTCCAGGGCCGCACGCTGGGGGCGCTCGAGACGCTGACGGAGAACCATATCCTTTGGGGTCGAGGGCCCGGGCTGGAGGGGAGGTGTAGGAACCCCCGAGACCCCCAGCGGCTTCCTTAACCTGAAGCTCACTGGCCCAGCTGACGGCGCGCTTGGAGGATCTGGAGAACCAGCTGGCCACCCAGAAGTGAGGGCCGCCGGTGGCCGGGAGCCGGGCAGGGACGCGGCCCCGCCGACTGTGCCCTCGGTGCGCGGTCGGGGCGCCGGGGCCCGGCAGCACCGGGGCCCCCGAGGACTTGGGCTGTCGGGAGGGGGCGCTGGCGGGTTCCCAGCGCTGCGCTCCTGCTGGCCTCGCCTGGACCAGAAGCCGGACTGCGGGGGACTGAGGGGCGCACTAGGTCCGCACGCCCTCGCTGCGTGCTGCGCTCAGTTCGTTGTTGGATTTCCTTTTTGTTTTCTTAAAAAAAAAAAAA
>NW_024424675.1:32960830-33081794 GCF_017311325.1 Ursus maritimus | reverse complement strand
AAAAAAAAAAAAAGAAAAGAAAAAAAATATATTTTTTTTGTTTCCACGGGTTCGGTTTGTGGGTCTTGCTGTGCCGCCAGGGGGAGGGGAGGCCAGACGGAGCGCGCTCCGGCGGCGCCCGGGCGGCGGCTCGTCGGAGAAAGGCGCTTTGTGCGGGGGTCGGGCTGGGGGGCAGCGGGCCGGGCTGGGGGGTAGGGGGCCCGGCGCTGCTTTCCCGCCTTGTTTATTCAGCCGCGAACAGACGGCTCCTTATGCGCGCAGCGGGAAGGGAGGGGCTCAGCGCGAGCCCTCGGGGTTTGAGCAGGACTGCACCCCTCCATCCCGCATGGGACCGAGCGCTTCGCTCTCTGGCCGTGCCTATCTGGTGGTGCACCCAGATCGGGCTGAAAAGCTGCTAGAACTGGGTCGGGGAGTCTGTGAGGAAGCGAGAGTCAGTCATTGAACCCCTTGACTAGGGGTGGGGGGGCGGTTGCGGATAGGTGAGTGTCGCTTGGATTTTATCTCCCTCCACTGCGAAGGAAGACGAGGAGGTATCAGCCAGGACCTCTGGCCAGAGCTGCCGCTCAGGCTGTGACCCACCCTCTTCACCCCTCCACCCCCCAAAACAAAAACAAAAGTCAACCCTCTATCAGGAAAGAGCACAAAGCTTGCCATTTCCCAAGTGCATGTAAGAAATTGCTAAGATTAAAATACTCCAGTCCTCCAGATTTTGGCTTATTACCCTGGGTTTGTTTCCTTATCTGTAAAATGGGGATTGAAGTTGTTACCCCCAAGGGTAACGGGGAGAATGGTGGAAATGATTCCAAGGCATCTGAATTGTGCCTGGTACATATTAGGCCCTCAATTAACGGTAGCTATTAATCTTATGATAATAGTTAACATATTTTGTCTTGGGCGTAACTCCAAGTGATTTGCAGGTGTTTTCATTTAATCCTCAGACAACCTTAGAAGGTGGGAATTATCGCCTTTATCACCCCCATTTTCAGGGAGGAAACTGAGGCATAGAGAGGTTAAGTAAGTTTCCCAAGGTCACAGACCTAGTAAGAAGTGGAAGTGGGGCATATTGGTTTGCAATGGCCATTGTGACAAACCATGTGGCTTTACACAACACAGCTTATTATCTTATGGTTCTGGAGGTCAGAAGTCCAAAAGGGGCTGGCAGGGCTGTATTTCTTCCGGAAGCTTCTGTTTTCTTGCCTTTCCCAGCTTCTAGAGGCTACCCGATTTGGTTTGTGGCCTGGAGTCACCTCCACCTCGGCTTCTGGCATCACACCTCCTTCTGTGACTCTGACCCCCCCCTCCCGTCTCCATATCACAAGGACCCTTGTGATGATACTGGGGTGACCCAGATAATCCATGCTAATCTCTGCATCTCAGTCTCTAACTTCATCACAGCTGCAAAATCCCTTTGCCACGTCAGGTGACATATTCGCATGTTCCAGAGACTAGAGTGTGGGCATCTTTGGGGGGACCCGTATTCTGCCTACACACAGGTCTGAAGCCCCACAGACTGACGTCAGAGCAGACCTCTGAAGCACGTCTATGCCTGGCACCTTGCTAGGCTTGAAGAGGGAGAAACAACTGAGAAAAGCCCATGGGGGGGCATGGCTAAGGGCTGGGGGGGGTGAGGTGCCCTGACTATCACTGCAGCAGAAGGAGGGACCTACAGGTGAGAAGGTGGAGCAGATGGATAAGCGCAGGTAAGCAGGGAGATATCCTGGAGGAGGAGACCTGCAGCCCAGACCTAATCCCTGGCTGGAGTTTCTGCACGGCGCGAATGTGTGTGGTCAGGAGTGACTGGAGTATGGGGGAGCAAGATGACTGAGATCTTCCCCACACAAGAGGGGCAGGTGAGCTGAAGTGTTAAGCACAGTTGGGCCCAGAGGACAGAATTGCCTGCCCAGCATCACGCAGTGAGAGCACACCAGCCGGATGAGGCAGCGGCCTGGGGAGTCTGATGAGGAGCGGGTCCTCAGCTGATGAGGGGAGCATTGAGGGCGAAGGACGGCTCCCTCCTTCCCTCCTGCCAGAACTGGCCCTTCTCCAGCCTTTCTTTCCTCGCCAGCTCTTTCCTCCTGCAGTCTCCCTAGTGGCCACTGGATGGCGCCCAGAGCTCTGACTTGGAGTTGGGTCCCAGCGCCCTCCTAGGCACCTGACACCTGGAGCTTGGACTGATGAACCAGGCCTGCCCTTCTCCATAAGACCCTCCTTTCCTTTGATACCACTTCCCCACTCTGGAAGATCCACAACCCCAGCCTAGAAGCTGCTTCTGTCCCTTAGGCATTGGCCATACGCTCCTGGATTTGTAGACCAGCCCTGCTACTCGACAGCTATGTGTCGGTGTTGACAGTGGCAGGTTCCCTTGTCCATCTCCCAACTCGCCCTCTCTCTCATTTCCCTTTCCTTTTACCCCCTTTATCCTTTTGGATCAGAACGCATGTCCCACAGATGGATAGCTGGCCCTTGCTGCTTTGTTTGCACCCTTTTCCTTCAAAGGATAGAAGACTTACAATGGGCTCATTGGTTCAGCAAAACAAATATGCATTAACCCAAGAACAGAAAACAAGAATCCAAGTAACAGTGGAGGGAGAGTAACACTGCCAAGCAAGCTTAGGTTGCGAGAAGGCAAGGAGACTGAACAGACACTGGTCTTCCTCGAGTCCTGGCGAGCACGGCGGTTATGTGGCTCTCAGAACCTGGTAAGACTGGGCACAGGGCAAGTATGTTTTGGGGGACTCTTGAGCCCAGGTGTCCTGGAGGGAACTCAGAGCCTGAAGCCCTCTTGGTTCCCTGCAGATCTGAATATTTAAAAAGGACAGTATCTTCTGTAGTGGTTGACTGAGAGGTCTTTCGTGGAACTGTCCCTTATCCTTGGTAGCATGCACTAGACATGATCTCACACAGGAAGGCCAAGGGCAAGAAGGGCTGCAGCCTCAGCCAGTTACCCTGACCCCTTTCTGAATTCCACCCCTCTCTGTTTCTCTATGATTTTTGGCAGTTCTATCCTTCTAGCTCAAAGCTCTTCTCAGTTTCTCTGGTTGGCAAAGCTGCTCTCTTCAAGGGTTCTCTACTCTTCTGGATCTTTGGACCCAAGATAGCGAGAAACGGGAGAGAAGAAAATTATCAATCACAAAACACCTACAATGTGCCAGGGACCATGCTATGTCTTGTACCTGTATTGTCGTGTTTAAACCCCGCAACTTACAAAGGGAAGACGGGTTCAAAGAGTCCAGTTGTCAAGGTCACAGAACTTCAGAGCTAGGATTTGAACCCAGGTGTCCCTGATCCCAGAGTGTGCCTCACTCGCATTTCTACCCTTCAAGTCATCAGAGACAAGGCTGAACTTTTTCAAAGAAACTTTTACTGGGAAACTTACAAGGCCGACAAAAGCAAAGCCCAAGGTGTGGAAGGGAAGAGGGGGCAGGATGGTGGTTCTCTGTTGAGGGGTATCTCGAGCATATTTAAAACTCCTAGGTCCAAGAGTCACGGTTCTTCCTGCTCTTCGCCCTGCCCTGGGCAGTCCCATCTCTACCTGCCCCCACGCCCTGCTCTGCCTTTCCCAGGTCCAAGGAGAGTCTTTTTCCTGAAAAGAATAAAACCTTCCGCTGTTCCCTGGGACTCCCCTCTCCCCCACCAGGGGGCACAAGGCAGGTGAAGTTCGCCCTGGCAGCTAGGCTGGGGTTGGGGATTTGTGGAGGGAGCTGGCAGAGGAAGGTAACAATGCCAGCATACAACACGCACAGGAGAGTCAGGTGCATTTTCTCCCAGATGAACAAGAGAATTGCAGCGTGACCTCTATCCCCTGATAGAGGGCAACTAATCCTAATCTTGGCAGGTGCTCAAAAAATACCTTCCCAGTGAGTATTTCTCGAATGTCCAGTTCAGAGATATGTTAGCTATTGTCCTAGGCACCGGGGAGGCAATGCTTAAAAAAAAGGATCGTACTCCTTGTCTCCAATTTATGTTCTAGGAGGGGGAGGCGGACAACAAATAAGTAAATGAATAAAGGTTCAAATAGTGATAAATACTAAGAAGATAATAAAATAAAGGTAGGAGCAGTGCTGTCGGGTAGAGTTTCTGTGACGGGGGAAATGTTCTAGTCCTGCATTGTCCAGTGCCCGCTTCGGCAGCACGTCCATATCCGCACTGCCCAATGTTAGTAGCCAACATGTGACTACTGAGCACTTGAAATGTGGCTCACGTGGCTGAGGAACTGAATTTTAAGTATTGTCTCAATTAATTTGTTAATTAATTAATTACAAGTTTAACAGCCCCATGTGGTTATTGGCTACTGTATTGGGCAGCGTAGGGAAGGGAGAGAGGGGAAGACTTCAGAAGAGGTGGTGAAGGGAGACTTGCCCCAGGTGGCGGTCTTTGTGCTGAGGTCCAAGTGAGGAGAAGGGGGCCGGCCTTGCAGTGTTCTGGGGCGAGAGTGCAAATGCAGGGCTGTAGGCGAGCCAGCCTGGTGACCCCAGTGCCAAGAAAAGAAGGCCCCGGGGCTGAAGCTTGGTGGGCAGGACAGCGGGGTGGGAGTTGAAGGTGGGTGGCGAGAGGCCCCCGAGGGGAGCTGGGCTGGGCGGGCTGCTGGGTGTGCTCCTGGTGACCGTGCTCCGTGGGCACCTCTCGGGCTCCTCTGCTGCCCCTCCCTGGCCTGCCCCCTTCTGTCTCAGGGCACGGCGAGGATCCGATGAGACAGGTGACGTTCAAATGCTTCATAAACTTAAAATGCTGCCCATGAGAGAAGGATAGAGGTCTGGTTCTGAGTGTCGCCCCAGCCTCATCATTGCCTGGGAGCTTGTAGGAATGCATGTTCTCAGGTCCCACCCTGGATCAAGGGCGCCATAGCTCTGGGAGTGGCCTCCGCAATCTGCGTTTCCACAAACCCCCCGGGGCGGTGATGTGCACCCAAGTTTGTGACCAGCGGTCCAAGAGTGATGGCATTCAATTCCTGTTCCTCAGCCTCGCTCACAGCTCCCCCTGCAGGGTCCCCCCACAATGTCCCCAGCCCCCCATCCTGACAGAGCTCCCTGATGGCAGGTGTCAGCACTCACCGTCCTCCCGAGCCTCCTCCCTCCAGGACGGGCTCCATTTTTAGCTTCACATGCACAGATTTAAAAAAAAACAAACAACTGATAAATAAATTATTAGTATTACAGACATTTTTTTTGTAATTATAAAAGTAATTCAGGCTCATTGCTAAAATAAAACTTGAATAACACAGAGAGTACCAAGTGAAAAAAAAATCACCTGGCTCTCCTAATCCTATTCCCCAGAGGTAACCACAGGACAATGGTTCCTTGTGATTCTTTCCAGACGTTTCCTGTACTCACAGAGGCAGCCAGTGTAGGGCTCTGAAGCCAGAGTGCTTGGTTTGGAATCCTAACTTTGTTTCTTGTTTGACGAATATGTTGGATCAGTTGTCTTAGTTTCCTCATTCATAAGATGGACTTAATAATAGTAGGACCCTCACAGAGTTGTCTTGAGGATTAAATAAATTAATTCAAGTAAACTTTTCAGTGACTGGCATCCAGGAAGTACTGTATAAGTGATTTCGGTATGTATTTTTATAAACTTCTTTTGATTTATTTTTGTTTTTTTCCAAGCCACATTGTATCCAGCTTTATTAAAGATACTTTTCATGAGCAATCATGGTATTTCAGGCAGGACATGGGCAGACAATCATCAACAGTAGACAACTGTCAAACTCCCTTCTTGCATGGACGCCACAATCAGAAAGCCACCGTGAAACCCGATGAAGTCTTCACACGAAGCTCTGAGCAAGGAAAGTTCGGAGTGAGGGCTGACCCTTCACATTTGGCGTGTTGTTCAATAACTTTTCGCAAGCCGACCCTGACTTTCAGGAAATGAAATGAAAATGACAGAATTATCCCTCTGAAGATCCACAAGCAAAAAGTAAAAGAACTTTCTGGAGGTATGCCATCTCCATGGTGACACTGGAATGTCCAGATTCCCTGACTGGGAACTATGTTTTGGGGTCAGGTTCCAACAGGTCTCTGGGCTTAAGGGTGTCGAGTCTCTGTGGAAGGCCGACTGGGAGAAGAGGATATAAAAAAATGAATTTTAGTTTTTCCAAACCACAAGGCATTTGCGCCAAGGTGGCTCATGTGTGTCAACATCAAGGAATCCTTCCTTCTGGGAACCAAGAGGAAGTTCCTCAAAACCAGAAGGGAAAGGTGTTTTCCCCCTTGGATTCAATCTAGCTTTGAAGATATTCTATTCATGACATGTGCCCTTTCTCCCAAATAACAATGAAGTGTTCAGTGTGCCAATGACATAGCTTTAAAAAAAAAGTGAAATAAAATTCTGCATTTTTATAAAACTTGATAAAAAATGGTATTTCACACTGTACGGTCACCAGAAATACACAGGTATCAAAAATGCACACACTTGGGGCGCCTGGGTAGCGCAGTCGTTAAAGCGTCTGCCTTCGGCTCAGGGCGTGGTCCTGGCGTTCCAGGATGGAGTCCCGCATCGGGCTCCTCCAATGGGAGCCTGCTTCTTCCTCTCCCACTCCCCCTGCTGTGTTCCCTCTCTCACTGGCTGTCTCTCTGTCACATAAATAAAATAAAATCTTAAAAAAAAAAATGCACACACTTCACTTGGCATCTCCTGTCAACGTCTTTTTAAGAAGTGGAATCACACTCCGCACAGGAGCTGAAACGGTCCTTTTCACTACTGCTCTATCTGGGACATTTTTCCTAAGGCAGGACGTGTACATCTATGTAGAGGAGGTTCCCTGCATTAGAAAGGATGGTCGGATACGGGTAGACAGAAAATGATACTTACAATGCACGTACCTGACGAGGAATACTTCTATCTGACAAAGGGCACGCATAAACTATTAGGTTATATAAAGAGCATCTACAACCCAAAGACTAAACACACACAAAAACACAAAGACCTGAATTGATATTTCACAAAAGAAGATATATGAATGGCCAGCAGCACATTAAAGAGACTCAATATCATTAATTCCCAGAAAAATGCAATTTGAAACCACAATGAGATGTCATTTCATTCGTACTAAAATGGCTAACATTAAAAAACAAACAAACAAGCAAAAACCCTGACAATATCAAGTGCTGGTGAGGATGTGAAGCAACCAGAATTTTTTTTGAGAGAGAGAGAGAGAAAGAGAGAGAGAGTGTGCGTGCGGGGTGGGGAGGAGAAGGGGATGGGGCAGAGAGAGACGAGAGATAGAACCTTAAATAGTCCCCACGCTCAGCTCAGAGGGCTCACAACCCCGAGATCATGACCTGAGCTGATATCAAGAGTCCGATGCTTAACTGACTGAGCCACCCAGGTGCCCCGGAGCAACCAGAATTCTGATACTCTTCTGGAGAAAACGCAAAATGGTACAACCACTTAGGAAGACCGGCAGTTTATAATAAAGTTCAATATCCACTTACTCAGTGACCAGAAATTCCATTCATAGGTATTTATTCAACAGAATATAAGGCAAATATCCATGGAGAGATTTGAAAAGAACATTCACAGCAGTTCTGCTTATAATAGCCCCAAACGGGAGACAATGCAAACGGCCATCAACAGGAGAATGGATACACAGATCGTGATATCGTCATACAATGGAATACTGTTTAGCAATGAAAAGGAACAGGCTACCCACGCGAGCAACAATGTGGATGAATCCCAAAAACATTATGTTGACCCAAAAGAGCCAGCACAAAAGACTACATAAATACGATTCCATATATCTGAATTTCCAGAGCAGACAAAACGAATCTACAGTGAAAGAATTGGCTTTCTAGGCTGGGACCATGGAGGGGGGTGAAACTGATTATAAAGAACTCCCTGGTTTGCTGGAAATGTTCTGTATCTTGTCTGGGCACTGCTTACATATGCACATTTATCAGAACTCCTCCAATAGTCATTTGAGTCTGTGCATTTTATTGAATATAAGTTCTACCTTTAAAAAAGATGACAAATCCCTGATGCTGTTTTGTAGTTCAGAGAATCCCCCTCTGGATTCTCTTATGGCCTTTCTCATGGATCGTGTCCAGCTCTGGCTGACAGATTCTTAATCGTCAATGATCTCTTCTCAGTCTTGTCAGGGCCCTCAATCATTTCCTCGAGAGAGACTGCAGCTTCTTCCATCAGCAGCTTGATACGTGGCATGCTTTCTTCCGAGCCCTGGAGGGACTGCCAGAAATGCCCTGGTATATCTCTGACATCTTCCCAAATCATTTCTGGACAGGGTTACTGGTGGGGAAGGCATCCAAGCTCCCCGAGTCTGTTCCCTCTTCTACCACGGAGGTAGCCCTTTGCTGCCTTTGCTCCACATTCCAGGTCCTGCCTGTCAACACAGACAAGGATATTCGAGGTTAAGGGATGGAGGCATGCACTAGGCTTCCGTGGATCTTAACCATTTTGGAGTCCAAACCATTTTGGGATTGTGATGAGAGCTACAGAGATGCAGAGGATATCTGCATACATTTCCTGGGGTTTATAGAGCCCATGGGGGATCCTTGGACCTCAGATAAAGAAGCCTTCGCAGAAGCGTAGAGCCTCAGGGCCGTTCTGGAGTCAGAAGTTGGCTCCCATACCCCCATCTAAGGAGGATCCCTTCTCCCCTCTTGCCTCTAAGAAACCTCGCTGGAGCTGGCTAACGGAGACCCGTGAGCATGAGGGCTCTCCTCTATCGGGAGACTGACCATCTTGGGCTTGCCGCCTGGGAGGATGCAGAGGGCATGGTAATTCCCACACTCTGTGGGGTGTCAGTGCTAGGAGGGGTCTTCACCTTTACCTAACCCAACACACTCTTTGTACAGGTGAGGAAGTTGAGGCTCAGAGAGACAGAGGCAGCGCCTACGTCAAGACTGTGCGGTGAGTCAGGGACAAGGTCTCGAGGATCCAGGTCGCTGAGCTGCCAGTTCAGAGAGGATGGGGCAGAGGCAGAGGGACTCTGGTCAAGGTTAAAGAGGGCATCTGCTAGGCTGTGGAGAGAGAACTGTAGACTTAGAGGACAGGACCAGATGGGGCTGATGGTCACCTGGCCTGAGCAAGATCTGAGGTGACAGAAGAGCCTGACCACCCCCACCCCGCCAGACACTGAACAGGATGCCATATGACTGTCCCGTCACTTACTGCAAACAATGGCCCTAAATAAGGGAGGAATGATGATGTCTATTTTACATAGGTTCCCAAAAATAATAGAGGTCTCCTGATCTGCCCCAATCAAACAGGAAACACATTGCAGAGTCAGGCTTGGAGTCCAGACCATTCTGACCCACAGCCCACCTGTGCCTGCCTTGCATTTGTGGGTTTCTTATTCCCAGTTGCCCCAGCGAGCACAGTGCCGGGCACGCAGGAGGCGTTTTCAAGGGATTGAATGAGGAAGTACAATTTAGGAGGAGGTGTTGGAAGCTGGGTGGAGAAGCCTCAGTTGGATTCCAGGAGCAAGAGCTGGTCAAGAGAGGTAAGGTAGTACAGACCAGGCTCCGGGAGTGACATCTACCTGGCCGGTGACCTGGGCAAGGCCCCTCTTCTCAGAGTCTGTTTTCTTTCTCAGAGACATGGCTGGTTTGGCCTCAACGATCTTTGAAACCACGTCCACTCCATGTTAGAACCAGGTCAGGGTAGCTCTGAGCTGCTGAAACAAAACCTGGTTCTGGCCTGGAGGGACCTTGGGGGCTCGAGGCAGTAGTGTTTACCTCTTAGTGGAGCACCTGTTTGGCATTTCTATCTTCAACACTTTCTTTTATCACCTCAATAATTTCGCACAAGGAGCTGTGGTGTAAGGTGTCAAATTAAGACTCAATATTATGTGTTGTCTTGATGACTGGTAAGATTGGGGGAAACGTGGAATGTCCGGACCTCAGCCTCTCCTCACCCCCACTCTGCACCCGCTGGTAAAGTCTCTTAGCTAAACGACCCCTTATCAAAGAACCGGGCACAGTTCCTTCTTACCCCTGAGTAGCCAGTTTTCAGTTCCCTGCAGTTGTGGAATTATTGAAACAAACCAATTATATCCCCCCATGGGAACCAGGGGACACCACACCCTGTTGATACTACAAACCCATCCTCCCACAACTCTTGGTGGTTTGCTCTGTTTTCAAGTACAACTGCCATGTGCCACTGTGCGGTATGTAGTGTCTTCCCTCAAGCTGTGAGCATATGGGGCTGCTAAACAGCTGTCGATATCATCTGTCCAGCGTGGGGGGGGGTCATGTGTTTGGCCATCCTCACACCCGGGGGCAGGAATCCCTCCCTCACCAACAGGATCTCCCCAAGAAGTACCTCAACCCCAATTCCCTCTGATCGGGGTTCTGGGAGTGAGGGCCGCTTGGGGCTGGGGGGCAGGAGGCCACATCCTAAAGAGCTTTGGATTTGAACCTCAGTTCTGCCATTAACTGGCATTTGACCTCAGGCAAGCCCTGTATCTCTCTTATTATCCATATTGGTTAAGGGTTGGTTACAAAACCAGGAACCACTCTAGCTAGTTTAAGTAGAGAGTGATTTATTACCAGAAACTGATATCCTACAAAATCCCTAGGAGGGCTGGCGGAGGCTGTGAACTGAGTTTCTGGGAAAATTTCCTCTTCTGAGTCATGCTGCCTTGGCACAGTTCAGGAGGGTACCAACTGGAGAACATGCTCTCAGCTACGGTCTGTGCTCTCTGCTCTGTCCCTCCAGACTAAGCTTTGGTTCAATGTTTTAGAGAGCACATCTGGTTGGTGAAACCCAAATCACAGCCAGAACCCCAGCTCTGGGGGGTCATGGCAATGTAGCTCTTAACTTCCCAGCCTCTGTGCTGTTGAGAGGTAGACCAGAAAGAAAGAGGTCGAAATGGATGGTGAGTGAGTCAATCCACAGATTCCACCTCTGAAGTGGTTTGCTGGGGTCTCTGGGTGGGTGGGGAATGAGTGTGGGCTCGCTGCCTAGAGTCAAGCCCAAACTTGTTTCATAGTCAGAGTCCCTCTGAAGATGATCTAAGTAAGTGCTTTTCAACCCTATGGACCCAATGTCCTGCACCCTTTTAGTACCAAATCTTTTGTTACATCCTCTACTTATCTACATGTGTAATATCAGAAATGTGTCGCTATCATGTACTAACTGTAATGATAGAAATGAAGTAAAAGGAAAGTAAAATTTATAATAAAATGACATGTGTTCCAATATTTAAATGCCCCACCAAGGCTCCTTGGAGATGTGAGGAAGTTGCGAGGAGCTCACATTATATGGGGACTTGATGTCCACAAATGCAGTTGGCTGTAGCTACAACTCAAAGATTACGGAAGTGTCTCTCTTGGGGATATTGTGTTGTAAATTGTCAACAGCTCTTGATGAAGTTCTGAACAGAAGATAAACTTCTCTGAACTTAGATGGTGGTTGCATTCTGGAAAAAAAAAAAAGAACAGTGGTTATTAAAATTGGACAAAGAATATTTTGTGCTGATACCTAATGTGAATTTAGTATGAGGCCCATTACACAGATGTTTCACCTTCAAAATGCCCAGCAAGACATTAAAAAAAACTTTTACAATGAAGGTAAAATTCATGTAACATAAACTTACTGTTGACCGTCTTCAAGTGCACAATTCGGTGACATTTCTGCAGTCACAGTGTTGTGCAATCATCACGTCTATTTCATCCTGAGATGCCATCCCAAAAGGAAACCTGTCCCCACCATTAACCAGTTGCTTTCCATTCCCCTCTCCCCTAAACCCTTCGGAACAACTAGTCTGCTTTATGTCTCTATAGATTTACTTATTCTGGAAGTTTCATACAATGGATTCATAAAAGTAGGTGATCTTTTGTGTCTGGCTTTTCACTTAGTGTAGTGTTTTCAAGGTTCATCCGCATTGTAGCATGTATCAGAACCTCATTCCTTTTTATGGCAAAATAATATTCCATTGTATGGATATACCAACACTGTGGAAATCAGTTCAGTCCTTCCTGAAATAGGCAAACATAGAATTACCCTATGGCCTAGCAATTTTGCCTTAGGTCTATACCCCAAAGAATTGAAAACAGTATTTAAACAAATACTTATACACAAATGTTCATAGCAGCATGACTCACAATTATGGGACACTTGGAAAGTCAAGCAAGATGTTGACACTTGCTAGGTGTGAAAGATTGTCTGTGCGACGTATGATGTCTGCCATCTTCAGCCCTCATCCACTAGAGGTGAGTACACCTCCACAATCATTTTGAAACCCAAAAAAACCTTTACAGGTTTTCCAAAGTCCCCTGGAGATTTGCCACTGCCACTGAGATCACTGATGGGATCACACGGGGAGTCTGTTGAAGCCAGGGTTGGAACTTGCCTCTCTCCAACCCAAGCTAATGGTCTTTCTGTGCTGAGCCTTCATCCATCCCATTGAGCCCTAAGGGTGGGAAGAAAACACAGCAGGTCCCCAGTGCTGAAGCATGGGCCTGATTTCATCCCCCAAACCTGATTCCCACCACCCACAGGAGAGAGGGGAAGCTCCCTCATAGAATGTCAACTGCTCACAGTAGAACATAATCTCCTCCTTTTCTACAAGGTTCAAGAGGACAGGGACTTAGAGTTTTCATTACTTCTGAATTCCCCACGCCTAGGAAAGTGCCTGGCACATGGTTGGTTTTAACATGTACTTGTTGAATGAATGAATGAATGAATGAATGAATAGCGTATAGTCCTGTGGTTCAAAGGCTCTCTTTCTCCTCCCTGGATGGAAAAGCAGAAGATTTGTCCCCAGTGTGAACACACCCTTCAAAGATAACTTTGGACTCCATTCATCCGCATACCCCTAGCACTCAGCTCAGGGCTGGGCACATAGTGGGTAATACACACAGTGAATCAGTTCATGTCTTTTGCACGTTCAGCTTCTGTCTGGGACAGGATGGGTTGTGGGATGACGGGAGGAGAGGGAGGAGTGGGAGAGGCCATGCGATTTGTGGTCTTCCTTTCTCAGCATGAGGAGTGGAAAGGACAGAGGGCTCTGAGTCAGACGGATCATAGCTTGAACCATAGTCGTGCATTATTAGCACTGAATTGCTGAGCCCATGACTTCACCTGTCTGAGCCTCCCTTTCCAGGCATGTAAAATGGTCAACAGTACTTGCTTCCTTCGACGGTGGTGAGCATTAAAGATGTTGCACTTGTGAGTAGTCAATCACGTTATATTCATTTTCCTTTAGGGTGAGCTCCAGGTTCTTCTCCACACCAAAGCACATTCCACCTCTGATTGAAAGTGTTACAACTTGCTGTTGACGGTCAGGTTTAGGACTTTCTATTGGGCTTTATTCCGAAATTAAGGTAGCACACGCGGGGGTGTGACGCTGCTTGATTTCATTTTTCAGGAGTTGTAACAAGGGTCTGCCCTGAACTGCTCTAGCGGGGACCAGATATGACCAGTCTTTCCTCCCTCTTTGTCCTTCCTGGGCTCAGGAAGAAATTCAAAACCAGAATAAAGCTATAAGCATTAAGGAATTTGAAGTGATAGTTAAATTTTTCCCTTCAGAAGATGAAATAGGTTAAGATATTTCAATTTGGTGATAAAATTTTTCTCCTCAAATATGGTTTTTTACCAAGACTTGTAAGAAAGAGACCATTTCTATCCCAAGCTATTTCAGAGACTAGAACAAAGAAAGCATGGATAGAAACTTTGTGGCTTTTATTTTTTATACCATATGTTTGACAGTATAATTAGAGTGTGAGAAGAAAATTATAGACTTGTTGTTTTCTTATGAAGCTATGATGGGAAAATCCTAATTAAAACGTTAGGAAATCGTCGATGTTGAGTTCCCTGAAGTTGATGACTGACCTGTGGTTTTGTAGCAGAATGCCCTTATTCACGGAAAACACATCCTGAAGTATTCATAACTAAATCTGATGTCTACAACTTACTCTCAAGGGACAGTTTAGAACGTTACGCTGTCACTCACACGTGGAGGAAAGAGAATAATAAAACAAACGTGGCAAATGTTAACATGTAGTGGATTTGAGTGAAAGGAATACGACAGTTCTTTGTACTATTCTTCCAGTTTTTTCTATGCATTTGAAATTATTTCAACGTGACAAGCATAGTAAGGGTTAGGATACTGAGTGTGCTAAAAAGAAATCCCTCTTACATAAATAGGGTACATCCCAGGAATGCAAGGGTGGTTCAAGAACAGAAAATCTCTCAATGTGACTTAGCAAATTAAAAGTTTGAAGAAGAAAAGCCAGATGAGTCTTTAAATCGATTTATTTTTGTTTAATTTTTTATTATGTTATGTTAGTCACCATACAGTACATCCTTAGTTTTTGATGTCGTGTTCCATGATTCATCGTTTGCGTATAACACCCAGTGCTCCATGCAATACGTGCCCTCCTTAATACCCATCACCAGCCTATCCCAATCCCCCACCCCCCTCCCCTCTGAAACCCTCAGTTTGATTCCCAGAGTCCATAGTCTCTCGTGGTTCATTCCCCCTTCTGTTTACCCCCCCTTCATTCTTCCCTTCCTTCTCCTACTGATCTCCCTGCTATTCCTTATGTTCCACGAATGAGTGAAACCATATGATAATTGTCTTTCTCTGCTTGACTGATTTCACTTAGCATAATCTCCTCCAGTCCCATCCATGTTGCTGCAAATGTTGGGTGATCATTCTTTCTGATGGCTGAGTAATATTCCATTGTATATATGGACCACATCTTCTTTACCCAGTCATCTGTTGAAGGGCATCTCGGCTCCTTCCAGAGCTTAGCTATTGTGGACATTGCTGCTATGAACATTGGGGTGCATATGGCCCTTCTCTTTACTATGTCCGTATCTTTGCGGTAAATTTATAAAAATCATTCTATATTGTTCTATGCTCATTCCTGATAAAAATACACACTGTATTAAGAACAAAAGCAGATATTTTTAACGTGGTAAAGGGTATTTACCAAATACCTACGCAAATATTATGCTCAATGGTGAAACTAGAGAAGCAGCATCCCTAAAGACAGTACAAGTCCAAGATGCCCTCTATGGCCACTGTCATTCAAAATCATATTGGTGATCTTACACCAATGCGATAAAAACGAGACCTAAAAATGAAGCAGCGTATCTGCGTGGTGGCTGGGGCGGGGGGTTGGGCAAGATGGGGGAAGGGGAGTGGGACATACAGGTTTCCAGTGATGGAAATAAGAAACCGTTAAAACTCGTGAGAAAATACATGGAGTGTGTGATGACACGTCAGTATACAAAAAAATGAACTGCATGCTTGTACACCAGAAACAATTAAATATGTGAAAGAGGAAGAGATTCTATGTTCACAGTAATCATAAAATTGATAACTACCTAAAAATAAACCAAGGCAAAGTTTGCAAAAATTATGCAAAGATAATAAAACTTTAAAATAATTTTCAGATAGTAAAACTTTATCGAATGACTTGAAGAGGCCTTGAATAGACTGATGCTCACTGTTTTTCTATTTGGGAGTTTTGGCTGCCCCCAGTCATTTAGAGCTTTGATGTAACTGTAATGAAAATCCCAACAGATTTTTTTAAGGCCCTTGAAATATTGATTCTGGGGGCGCCTGGGTGGCACAGCGGTTAAGCTTCTGCTTTCGGCTCAGGGCGTGATCCCGGCGTTATGGGATCGAGCTCCACATCAGGCTCCTCCACTATGAGCCTGCTTCTTCCTCTCCCACTCCCCTGCTTGTGTTCCCTCTCTCGCTGGCTGTCTCTATCTCTGTCAAATAAATAAATAAAATCTTTAAAAAAAAAAGAAATATTGATTCTGGAATTTATGTGGTAGAGTAAAAACGCAAGAAAGGCCAAAACAATTCTGAATAAGCGAAACAGAAAAGAAGCGTGCCGCAAAGCACCAAGGTATGTAAAACAAAGCACAAGGTATGTGTTAATTAAAAGAGGACCAAAGAAGACTGGTTTGAGTGTGGACAGACTGAGCGAGAACGCCTACGGAGGGCAGGAACACGTCCGTCTATAAATGAAAACTTGGTACAAAACAGATGTGGTTTTATAAATTAACAGGAGATCAATGAGATGGGGGAACAATTGGCACTCCATGTGGAAAAAAATGGAAGCAAGATCCCTAGTTCAAACCTTTCACAAAAAGTAAATTCCAGATGGATTCATGACGAAATGTGGAAAACAAAACTTTTGAAGAGGTTTAGAGAAAATACAGGGGATTGTTCTCAGGGGAGGATGGTCTGCTTAAAATTGCCGTAGAAAGTACAATCCATAAAGGAAGGGGGGGTGAAATTGAGTGCATCAAAATAAAAAAAAAATATTCTTTTAAAAAATGACCCAAAGGACAAATGTAGGCTCCTCGATGCTTCAATCTGGAGCTCATTCACCATTTGTACGTGGGGCCCATCATCAACTGCACAAGCTACAGAGGTGACCCTCCCAGGGGTTCCCTCCTCTGATCCCCAGCTTTGGACGGAGAGCATGAGTCCGTAGGCAGCCCTCTGTCAACCTCATCCAGAGTGTTCTCTCCTCCCCTCATGTTAGACAGGAGGCCAACTCTGAGCCGTGTTTTTGCTGTTTGCAAAATCAGATGACTGTAGCGCCTCTTCGTACAATCTCGAGGTTTTCAGGTAACGAACTCGATACCGTGCCTGGCAGGTAACAGGTGCTCGGTAACTATTAGTTGTAATTCCCTAAAGGAGCCTATTTATTAAGTGGGGTGGTCAGGATTTAAAAGCAGGTCAGTCTAACTCCAAAGTCTGTGATCTTTTAATGAAAGTCCCTGGAATCAAGCAGAAGGAGTTGGAAGTTGGTCATTTGGGGGATGTTTCCCGGGAGCCTGGGGTCTGTGCCTCCTTGCTCTGGAGGGTCACGGCTCCTTCTCGCTCCAGTGTAGCTGACAATCGCCTCGTCTCCAATGCTCGTTCTTCGCCCCGGCATCTGACATTGTAAAATAAACACACTTTCGGACAAGCACACAAAATAAGAGGACAACATAATGGGTAATTACAAGGCAAACACCGCCGCCGCCAAGGCCACATCCGTTTTCAGTCTGGTTTCTCAAGCCCCCAAACCACTTCTTTATGGACGGGTCACAAAGCTTCTTTTCTGTCGGTCACAGAGCAAGCAGATGCCTTCCTTTTGGGAGCTAGCCAGCCCTGTGGGAGAAGTGGGAGAAACTCCTGGTCTGAAATCCGACATCGTCACAAACCGTTTCCAGCGTGGCGAGGTCTCAGATTCTCCGGCCGAGGACGCTCCCTGGCTTCTACTTCCGATTCAGACATTCGCTGCCCCTGTCCCCAGCCCGCCATTGTCCTCCCCCTTGGTGTCCCCAGCCCTCCTTTGTACTGACTTCTTTTCTGACGGGAACAACCTTTCTCAGTCTTCCCAGCATCGCAGGGAAGGATCCAACCTGGATAAAGAGCAAAAACTCAAGACAAAGGAAAGCATTGAAGACCCAGCTTGCTCTGGCTGCCCGGACATGGTGACTCTGCTGTGTTCTCTTCCCTCCTCAACCTCTCTTTGTCACACGTCTGCGTGTTTTTTATTTTTCTTTCTACTCCCGTACCTGCAACTAGCCAGTCTCATGGGGCTTCCAGCCTTAGAGTTCTTCACCTTGACAGAAGGAAAACTAGGGAGGACTGGAGACGAACAGATGGGCACTGGTGGCCTCTTCTTGGGTTCTTTCGCTCAATCATTCATTTACTCAGTGGTTCATTCATTCATTCATTCATTCATTCATTCAATTGTTCTTATGTGTCAGGCTTTAGGCTAAGCAGTGGGTATACAACAAAGAGCCAAATAGACACCGTTCGTAAACTCATGGAATTTACTATCTACACTTACTGAGACCTACTGACTATCAGTACTAATAAAAAGCAAAATGGACATAAGTTTTTTCCCTCAAGGAGATCATCACCTAGTGTGGAGACGTACAAATCACAAGGCAAAGAGGTAGGTAAAATGAGGCACGGAGAAGGGCATCTCACACAGAAAGGGAGAGTCAGAGACCCCCTGGTCCCCCAACACCAATGGATGGCTCGGCAGATAGTATCTGTGAGTGAAGGAGAGAAAGTCCATCAGACAGAGGTGTGGGCTTGAGTCTGAGGGCCAGGAGGAACCAGAGGTGAGGTCCAGCAGCCTCCCTGAAGAGGGAGCAGCCACAATGTCCTCCTGCATTCCTTTCCCACCCTAAACCTTAGGAGACCAGCCTGTGAACAGAGCCAAGAAGGTTCTTGAGAACAGGAGAGGCCATCAGCAGTGGGGTGGGGGGCTCTCAGCCTATCCTGGGGGTCTTTAGCAACAGCGACATCGCTTCTAGATGAGACCTTCATCTTCTCCTATTCAATTTTCTCACGAACATGTGGAGAAATTGAGGCTCAGAGAGCCACCATGTCCTGACCAAGGTCACACAGTGAGTCAGTGGCAAAAGCTCTAGACTCTGGAAGTAGATTAGGTTGACAGTGAACTGGACTGAGTAAGATCTTTCGATATATAATAATCTCAGTTGGTGGAAGACCTGATATCTTTCTGTGAGCTCCTGTGTGTGTGTGTGTGTGTGTGTGTGTGTGTGTGTGTGTGTAGTGCCAAGATTTGAATCCAGATTGGGTCAGCTCTGATGTTCAAGCATTTATCCATTATACTGTACTGTTTCTGTGTGTCCTATTAACCTTTGTAGCCCCAGGGCCTTTGCAGCAAGTGCCTTGCTCTCAGTAGGTACCAACACATTTTTTTTTAAAGATTTTATTTATTTATTTGACAGAGAAAGACAGCCAGTGAGAGAGGGAACACAAGCAGGGGGAGTGGGAGAGGAAGAAGCAGGCTCCCAGCAGAGGAGCCTGATGTGGGGCTCGATCCCAGAACGCTGGGATCACGCCCTGAGCCAAAGGCAGACACTTAATGACTGTGCCACCCAGGCGCCCCCCAACACATTTTTTTGAGATGAATAAGAGTCCTTAAGACTCAGTAGTCTTACAGGATACAAGATATAGGAGGAGAGGACAGGGGATGGATGGAGAAGGTGGGGTAAGAATCTGGACTCTGGATCAGTTCAGGAAGGGTGTGGCCAAATAATAGGCTCTGGTGACCAAATTCAGAGAAACCGCATCTCACATGTGTCACTAATGAACCTGTGACTGTGGATGGGTCACCTCCCTTTGGGATTCTGCCTTCTCCTCTGTAGAACAGATTGGCCTCAATCTATTCTGAAATACATTTGAGTGCAAACATTCAATGATTTTAAGATCAGAACCAGTTGTAATCAGCTTACGGATGAGAGCTCTCTGGTCCTGTCCCATCCTCTGTGCCCACGGATCACTAATCAAGCACAAGCCTGTCTTATGGGTTCTTCTCAAAGTTCAAGAGCCGTTACCATCTGCTCAGTGTCAGACTCTTTCAAGGTTGTGTGCACCACCAAAGCTACTATTCAGAAGAAAATATTAGACCATTCCAAACTCCAAACCTCATAAAGGCGTATGCGTGAATTTATTAGAGGACAGGGAGAGGGCAAAGGTAGCAGACCAGCAGGAAGAGTTAGAGGGCCTCTGACCCTCTCCTCCGGGGTGGTTATGGTGAGAACCAGAAATCAAGCCAAGGTCACGGCTACTCCAACAACCTATACAAAATGACAGAAGCCAGAATAGAGATACCAATCTGCATTTCCTGTGTGAAAACTATAACGTACACACTGGGTTAGTAACTCATACTGATCTCCTTCCTTTTCTACCTCCGCCAGTATATAACGTGTGTCTTCTTTTCGCAAGGAATGGCTCTTGATTACCTGTCTGATTGGAGAGGATCTTAAAATTAAGTTCACATGGAAGCACCACTGATCGATAATCTGATTCTCATTCACAGGAGGAAAAAGAACACCAAATAAGACAGTTATTGTTAGGTACTTGTTGACTGAAACTAGTTCTCTTTCGACTTCATTTAAAATAAACAAGGATGCTGAATGTTCATGGCATGAAGATACCTAATAATTGCTCAAAATTTTGTTCTGCTAAATTTATATATATATATATATATAAATTATATATATATATATAAATTTAGATATAATACAGTTTCCAAATAGTAATTCTGGAAATAAAAAATGACTGGAGAATAAAAATAGAAGGTCTGATAATTAGCCAGTGGAAGGAAGCTCCAGAAGGAGAAGTGAGAGGATGGCAGAGAAGCAACATTCCAATAGAGAAATGGAAGAAAAATCTCAGAATTAACTAAAGATGCATCTTCAGAGTAAACGTGCACATTCAGGACTGAGCAGGACACATAAAAGGCAAACATGACTTGATAAGACTTGTGACTCTGGCTACTAACTCGGGCTCTTGTTTGAAGCAAATGGACCGGGAGTCAACTAAATAAGAACCCCGAGCCTCACCAGCGATGGTCACTAATTGCTCAGCCAAAATGGATGTCCTACTGTGCCCTTATTTTTTTAAATTTTTTATTTAAATTCAATTTAATTAACATACAGTGTATTATTAGTTTCAGGGTAGAGTTTAGTGATTTTATCAGTTGCATATAACACCCAGTGCTCATTCTATCACGTGCCCTCCTTAATGCCCATCACCCAGTTACCCCTTCCTCCCCTCCCACCCTCCCCTCCAGCAACCCCCAGTTTGTCTCCTAGAGTTAAGAGTCTAATATGGTTTGCCTCCCTGTCTGTTTTCATCTTATTTTCTTTTTCCTTCCCTTCCCCTCTGTTCATCTGTTTTGTTTCTTAAATTCCACATAGGAGTGAAATCATCTGATATTTGTCTTTCTCTGATGGACTGATTTCTACTGCACCCTTATGAAGTGAATTCCCAAAAAAGGTGCAGACCCCTCTCCCCCAAAAGGGCACCCTCTGCAATGCTTCCGTGAGTTATGGCCATGGCAGGCATTGGGCAAGGGAGAGGCTCCCAGATGGCAGAGCCGGATCAGCCCGATTCACTGAACAAGAAAGTCACTCCACCCACCAGGCGGAAGCCCTCACATCCCTGTCTTCTGCAGTCTACAACATACACTACAGGCCAGTAACCGCCTGTATGTTGCTTCCCATGTTTCTCATTTGCAAATAGGAGTTTTCAGGACACTTAGTCTGTTCTCATCCTACCCTTTTATGTTGGGTACATTCAAAATGGTTACACTTCTTTAAAATGATTATATTTACTTCACCGGTAAAGTCTATAGGGAGCCCTCCCTGGACTTCATGGAGAGAACTGCTTTCATCCATATTCCGGAACTGGAGGAGAATGGGGTGCTAGAAAAGACATCTTGTTGTCTTTCTCGGGAGAGAGACTGAGCGCACTTTATGTGCGTGGTGGTGGTTTGGGAAGTGTTTGCATGCGAATTTATGACGACGTTGATTTCAGTAGCCGTAAGGGACAGGCCTGAGAGATCACTGTTGTCTTTACCACTGGGCATCCATTCACCCTTCTGGTATCTACGCCCTAATCTCCCCTGGAGAATCACTCCCTCTCCCATTTCTGGAAATCACGCTGCATTAGGGGCTTCACCCAGTGAGGAGTTCAGTGACCTTGGCCTATGTCCATCACTACATCCACGTCCCTGGCCCCAGTCATTGGTTCAAAGATTTAATTCTAGTCAATTCTAATAGGTTGGGTTACCTGGAAGAAGTGTTTAGGCTTTCTTCCTGCACCTGGATTTGAGATGGAAAGAGAGAGACAGCCATCTGACATATACCAGGAGGGAGCCTCGCAGCGAAGGGCAGTGGAGTGGAGAGAATCTTCTGGAAACTATCATTTGAGCCCTTGATCACACTGCACCTGAAAATAACACCTGTTCTTGGTTTATTCAGATTTTCCTGAGCCACTAAATCCTGCTTTTTCCTATGCCTGTGTGAATTAGATTTTTGTCTCAAGTGCAGCTGACAATGAGTTCGGACACAGTCTTCCACCTCGCTCAGAACTTGGCCATGCAAGCTGGCGGTCTGCTCATTCCAGTGAGATCCCCCATTCAAATGTTTTCCATCCCCCCCAACCCCATCCTGTTCTTTGAGTCCTCAGGGTCCTCCCTGGAACAGATAAGCCGTTATCATTGCTCTGAGCCAGAACTGAGGGTGTCTGGCTGAGCTTCCTGACTATATAACACTAGCTCAGAAAAGCCGAGCCAGTTCTAGAAGCTGAATTAAGGACAGTAGACATCACAAGGCTGGGAATGGGCCATCACAACCACTACGTCTGCCCCCACTGTGAAACCCTTTGTGGTGATTCCCATCCTTGAAATCCTGGCGCCCGAGGCTGTGGAAGTTGCCAGTAATGGTCGCAGAGTCATGGAAGGGGCTCTGGCTAGAGGGCAGGTGGCCCATTCCCGGTGGCCCCACAGCCCTGCAGGTTCAGTGGACCACCTGCTTCTACTGGTGGCATTTCTGGGCATCCAGAAGTTTCCGTTTCTTCTCCCACTCTGTGGATCTTCTTATCTGCCTATGTCTAACTGCCTTTAAATCCGTGTTTCTCTCTCTCTTCATCTCTTCACCCTGTCCCTGATTCCAGATCTGTCCCCTTCTCAGTCTGGATCATTCACTGGTTTGCTCTTTCTTTTTCTTTCACCATCTTTGTCTGACTGGCTGTCTTTGCCGCTAACTCTCCGTCTGTGTTATTCTGTTCTTGCACCATAACGCTGCTCTCTGACTTCCTCCCGTCGCTGGTACTCTCCGCTGCTGTTTCTCCAGCTCTGTGAGTCTCTGACCTTCCCTGGGTTGAACCCCTGGCTGTGAGCCCTGTACGTGTCCTCGGGCACCGTTTCTCCTTTAGCCAGCTCACTGGCTGGTCTTCCCTCTTCCTTCCCCAGAGTCCTGAGTATCCCAATGGTCGGTCCTTCCCTTGACTTTGAGGCCAGCGGTCATCGCCCACTCACTCTGGGAAGTATGTCCTAATGTTCAAGGTCAAGAACAATGATTTAGCCTCAATGATGCCCTGAATCCTCGGTCTGCCCTTTCAGAATCTGGCTTCTTCTTCCCCAAATGCCACGCCCTCAACTATTGGAGTGACTAGAACTGCTGGAGCGACAGGAATATCAACATCGTATTTGTGACTGGAGATATGAGGACCCTCTGACACTCCAGGCTTAGGAGATTCAATTCTAATTGAGCAAAGAGGGACCAGGAAGGCCAGAGCCTAACATCATAGAATCTCGGAGCACAGAAGGTGGACTGGGGGGAGGGAAGGAACTGCACTTTCTCTCCTGGCTTTGCAAACCTCAGCCTGTCATTCCATGGTCAGTCGGTCAGTCAGCACACCCACCACTCAGCCACCCAGTCCCTCAGTGTCCTGGGCAGCTTGCTGGCCAGAAGCGCTGTAGTGCTGACTGGTGGCCCGTCCTGCTTCCAGGAGTGCATAGAGCCGGCCCTGGGACGAAGGCAGGTGGCGGGGGTCCACCACCCCAGGCAGGAGCTGGAATGCTTGGAGGGTGTTAGGGCTTCTGGTTCCTAGCCTGTGGCTTTGTTCTCTCCAGATGAGGTGAAGCTTAGAGAGTTTGCAGTAGTGCCTTTCCAGGAAGGGAACTCATCATTCCAAACTTCGAGGAAAGGGCGGTCGGGGCCAAGGATACTCAGGTACCACAAGGACCACGCAGGACAGGCATGTGCTCCTCCCCTGTGTCAGGAGGAATGCCGCGAGGGGGTTTAGGTCTGGTGTAGGTCATCAAACTTCTTTGAATCGATGCCCCCGGTGGTCTCAGGGTCCTGGTACCCCAGGCCCACGGGCAAGGGGCTGCCCGACCCCTCACCCCTCAGTAGGGCTTCTGCTTATTCTCTCTGCCTTTCTGCATCCGTCTTGCTTGCCATTTCAGAGCCTCACGGGTCCTCCGGGCAGTGCTTCCGTCTCGGGCATCTCCAGCCTGGGTCTGGGAGCGAAGGCCCCAGAATGAGGCAGCCCGTCGCTGAATTCTGAAGACTTGGTGTGCCGCCCACTTGCTATGATGTCATCTTAGGCAAGTGGGCTTCCTTCTCAGAGGTTCCCTTTTCTTCTAAGATGGGCTGCGAAAGTACTTGGCTCCCTGTGAGACTCTGTATGCATCGTGTCTATTTCTAGAATTCTTCTCCAGGAAGGTTGGGCGCTCTGGCTCCTGAGTATGGTGGTGGTGGTGGAGGTGGGTGCTTCTAAGGCCAAATCCCAGCTGAAATTCTAGATCTGCCCCCTCTAGGGTTCATCTGTTCCAATACTCAGATCTCACAAAAGTGGAAATTTGAGGCTCGGGGGGAAGCAGAGGTCCCACATCGAGTGAAGGATTCCAGCTCTATCTCCTGAGGACCCCAGGGCCCTGGGGGCCAGAAGTCATGCTGTCCAGGGCGGGTCCTCCATCATCTCTGGGCCCCCTAGTCTGTTTGGGCCACCTAAGTGCTCTCTGCGGACCTCAGGCCTGGCCATGGAGAAGCCAGCTGCAGCCATCCGTCCCTCATCAGCCCGCGCGTCAAGTGCCCCCGACCTCCTTCCTGGCAGGCTGCAGGGAGAACTTTCTGGAGCCTCGTCTGTACATACTCAGTACCACAGGACAATGAAATGTGATAAGGCCTGCAAAGCACTTAACACTGTCACTCCCTCCATCATGTTTCCCAGTAAATGTCTGCGACGGAGACTGCAATGGCCCAAATACGGCCCTTAAGTGGGGGAAGCCAGGATCATCCCCGTTCTGACTGATTTTGGAGTCTGTAACATTTGCAGGAGACCAGTGGAGTCTCGTGATGTGGGGGAATGCTTTCCCAGGCTGCTTCTAGCTCTGCTCCAGAGTTTAAAACTTCCATTTTTCTTTCCCTCGTGCCTTCCAAGGTAGTCTTGCTCGCAGTTACATCTTGTCCAACACCTGTTCTCTTTTTTGTCTTCCCAGACCCATAAGCATTTCCTCACGGCAAACCACGGCATCTGACTCACCGACCTCACAGGAAACGGGGTCTTCTCCTAGGGAGACACTCAGCCTTTGAAGGACGAAAATGCAGAGCCCCGACTACAGCAACTACCTCTTCGATGGGTAGGTAAGAAGACACTTGAGATCTGCCCTTGCTGGTTATTTCCACCTTGGACGGATGGCCATTTTTCCCCTTTGCCTGGATTGTGCTTAACCTGGGCGCTCTCCAGCTGCCCCATTCACATCTGAGCCTAAAAGAACAGTTCATTCTCCAGTTGTGTCAGGAATCTGACGAGTGGCTGGGGAAGGAAATTTAAACCTTGTAAAACTCAAATGTTCTTGGGTAAAGAAATGCTAAGAAGGAAGTGGCCAGGCCCTCTTTTCTCTCTGGGGTGCGGGGAGATCTGGCTGCCATCTCTGTCACCTGTGGATCTCCAGGGGCGACTGAAGCAACCCGCCCTACCCCTTGCTCTAATTCCTTCTCAGTCTGCTCTTTCTGTCGCAGCTCGGTGGTATTCTTCCCCGATAGTCTCAGCACCCTGTCTGGCTGCTTCTCCAGCGCTCCCGCTCCTGCCTCTCCACCCCCCTTCAGTCACCACTGCATATGATGTGTGTTTCGTTCGAGGGAGCATTTCAAGTGAAGTTATAAAGGCAACTGCCGAGGTCAGGACACGGGCTGCGACTCCTGCGGTGTGTTTATGACCTGGAAGGAAGCAGGGTGACACTGTTTCTTACAGAGTCACGGTATCATCTTGGGACAGATGGAGGAACTGAGGCACAGAGAGAGCCCGTGGCTGCCTTATCCAGACACGAATGAGCCATGAGAACCTGGTCTCCTGACTTTTGGATTCTGAAGGGGTTTTGGTTTTGATTTTTGGTTTTGAGACTGAGAAAGATAATGAATTTTAGTGAAAGGCAGAGATGCTGTTTGCTATCAGTATGGGGAGCTTGGAAACGTAGCTCCCTTAGACACGGGTAATGGGGGCTCCTGCCTGGGGCCTCACACCTCCCCGGCCCTGCGTTTTAGGGTGCCTTCCTCAAAACCATCTGTGTTCCCTCTGCCACCTGGGGCCAACCAGGGCCGCAGGGCCATGGAGGGGGTGGGGTGGGGAGGGGTGGCACCTCCAGCCTGGCCTGAGGCCTGAATGGGTTCTGGTTCTCCTTTCTTGCCTTTGGTCCTTCCCACTTTCTATGCCTGGCCTCATCGCTGGCATCCAGGACAGTCACCCTACTGGACCACAGCCCTAGAGACCCTTCTGATGGATGGGGGACTGGGGGTGGGGTTTTTGTTGTTGTTGTTGTTTTTAGCTCTGATTGACCTGTATTCTCCTGGGTCAGACTTGAGCCATGCAGGGTGAGGAACAACATTTCCTGAGCAAATGGACGGCTCCTCTCACTTCCCCCATGAGCCCCTGAAGGGTTGGCTGCCTATGTTGTAGGACCCAGGGCAAAGTGAGCATGTGGGTGCTTTGTTCAAAAGCGGGGGAAAAGTGCCAATAAAGACATTAAAATACCCCTACCCGACCAAAAACCCCACTTTTCCCTTTTTCCTGCGATTGGTCACGCTAGGTTTCATTTGTCATGTCGTATCGCTCCCCCTCAGGGGTATGCACAGGGAGAGTGCAGGGCCTCACAGGTGCCCTGGGTCCCTGCGGCACTTGCACATCCGCGGGCAGGACCCCCCAGCCACAAGGCCCCCTTCCCACCAGCTGCCCTGGTGGTGACAACAAAGACCAGCCTTCAGAGCACCAGTTGGAAGCCAGGAGCGAGGGGCGGCATGTTGGATGCTGCAGTCTCAGGGGCAGTGGTGCAAGTGGCCTTGAAGAAACTGTGCTGGGAATGCAGGGGGAAGGGGCTTGGGTTGGCCAGGGCGCTGTAGTGAGACAGAAGCAATATAATATATGCATATATTAACATATATAATAGGACATAGTATACACATAATATACATGATACTATTATGTGATAGATGAGAGATAGATAGATAGATGAAGAGAGAGAGAGAATGAGACATTTTATTTCAAGGAATTGGCTTATGCAATCCTGAGACCGAACAAGTATGAAACCCACAGGGCAGTCCAGAAATTCAAGTAAGAGTTCAGGTTGCAGTCTTACACCTGAACTCTGCGGAGCAGCAGGCTGGAGAGTTAGCCAGGCTTTCTAGGTTTCTGTCTTAAGGAACATTCCTTTCTTCGGGAAACCTGCTTTTGCTCTTAAGGCCTTCAACTGATTGGATGAGGCCCACTCACGCTACGGAGGGAAATCTGCTGGGCTCAAAGTCTACTGATTCAAATGTTTAATCACATCTAAAAAATGCCTTCAGAGTGATACCTAGACTGATGTTTGACTAAACAATGGGGCAAATTAATCATCACAAAGGTCTACATTGTTTTAATACAGATGATATAAAGTCTTGGCCCTCTGAGTCATAACAGGGCTGCCATCTTTTCTTCTGCTTGGAGATCTGAAACTCGTCACATCTAACCATAAGGATAGTGAAGAGCTGGTTTCTGGACCCGTGGAGGAAGAAATCACGCCTGGACACTGAGAGAAAATGTCACATGCTCTCATTGGACAGCAAGCCAATATCCTGGCACTCCCTTTCATTATTCCAAATCTTTCTGGTTAAATCACTGTGCCTGTCATGGGCACAGAGGAATTTTGTTATATATATATATATAATACTAATTCATAATTATTATATTTATAATTTATACTATATTATATAGGCATATAATTATTAATCATTATTAATAGATAATTATTAATTAATTATATAATATGTAATAAATTATAATTATATATGTAACAAAATATAATTACATATATATTTAAAATTAAAATCTAATTTATTATTAATTATATAAATTATAATTGGAAAGTACGTATTACAAATATCTATTGTAAGAATGTATATTAGAAATATATATTTAATTAATATTATACTATATATAATTAATTATATTACAAATATATATATATATTTATTTAAGTGGTTTTTAAAATTTTTAAGTAATCTCTACACCCAACGTGGGACTCAAACTCACAACCCCAAGATCAAGAGTCGCATGCTCCACCGACTGAGCCAGCCAGGTGCCCCTATAATATATTTTTTAATCAAATTGTTTCTATAGACAGAGGCCCCTCAAGCAATATTTGCTCAGGCCCCCAGGCGTCCTAGAAGCAGCTCTGTCCTTCAGTTAGGCATTTAATGGGGCAGAGCAGGCGGGGTCCGGGCCCAGGGTCAGGGGCTATCTGTCGTTCAAGCCCGCAGCTCCCTGGGTACCCAGTGTACAATGTACTGACTCTGATGAGAACCATGTCTGCCCTTCTGAGTGGACCAGACTCTGTGCTGAGTGTTTGCCTAATGCCCCACAGCAGCCACGTGATATAGGAGAAACCAATACGACCCTGAGGAAACGGGCTCAGAGACGTTCAGCGCCTTTCTTCCAGCCCAGGGAACTCTGACTTGTTTAGGTTCTTAGTGACCCCGCGGTATTGACTCCATGTGTCTTCACTGCGCCTCAGGGCCTCACACAGCACCTGGCAGGAGGTGAGAATTCATTAAACAACTCTCCTGTGAATGAATTGAATGAACGAATGAATCGTAGTATTTAGGAGAAGGTAACAGAGGGTGTGTGCCGCAGGCTTCGTGCATCAGTCTCAGGTTGAGATCAGGTTAGGAGGTGAAGTGTTCACCAACCAAGCAGGTTCTGGGGATCAGCATGGGAGTAACTGGCTTTAGTAAATCTCGGTCTGGTGCTGTGTAACCAACTCCTTAAGCAACTCTGGGCTTGTACCCGCTCCTGAGGGCCTCAGTTCCTTGCTGCAAGCTGGAGGTGTGGCCTAGATCAGGAGGCAGCAAACATTTTCTGTGAAGGACCAGAGAGTAAATATTTTAGGCTTTGCAGTAAGTGCAGGTCTCTGCTGTAACTGCCATTTGTAGTGGGGAAGTAGCCACAGAAATGCATAAATGGATGAATGTATGGCTGTGTTCCAATAAAACTTTATTTAGAAAAACAGTTGTCTGGATTTGCTCTGGGGGCGGTAGTTGGCAGACCCCTGGTCTAGATGACCTCTGAGATCCCTTTTAATCTTAACAGTCTATGATTTAAAGACTTAGGACCCATGGTGTGAAGGACAGAAATGATCACACAATGTTCTTATCCTCCTATGGCACCCATGGCAGACATTGCTAATCGGTCACAGGCTTCATTTCTGACTGGAAAGGAGTCGACTTTCAGAATCAATCACAGATGGAGAATTCCAGCTGGAGCATTCCCCCTTCCACCCTTTAAGGCGCAAATACTTGGAAGACTCCAGACACTCTTGAGTGTGGCATTGAGGAAGATAGGAAGCTGCAGAGAGTGAGAAGTGTGACAGCTTCTCCCACTCTTATCTCCCCCCCTCCTCCGTGAGAGGAGCCAAATTCTCCCCGGGGGGCCGACGTGAGAGCCCAGATCCTGAACCTGAGCGAGGGCGTCTGAGCTGCCAGTGCTAGTACCCGCGGGTGGAAGTCAGACCCCCCATCTCTCTCTCTCTCTCTCTCTCTCGCCCTACTGAGCTCGAGCTAGGAGCGGACACCTGGCGCTGGCTGGTCCCCCTGCGCGCACTAATTTTCTTCCTCTTCTTTTCCCACCAGAATGTTAGCCGTTGAGGGACTCCTGCGCAGCTGGGTCTGCGGGCGGTTGACTGTTGGAGAATACTTTACAAATTAGTTCCTGTGGAGCCGTGGTTGCGTGATAACGCATGGACCTTTCGCGTCTGTTTGAATTTCCACAAACCTTCACTTTGAGGAATGGGTGGGGAAATCCTAAGCATCTAGAAGTCACACGATATAAGGGCGTGGGCTGTGCAGTTAGACAAGTTTGGGTTGAATTTTAGACACATGATCACTCTTGATAATCAGAAGCCATCTCCGCAGGTGGGGTAACGCTCGGACTAAGTTTAATATATGGCAGCCCTATGTTAACTTAACATTAATTTGTTCTTTTTATTTTTTTTAAAAAGATTTTATTTATTTATGTGACAGAGATAGAGACAGGCAGCGAGAGAGGGAACACAAGCAGGGGCAGTGGGAGAGGAAGAAGCAGGCTCATAGCGCAGGAGCCTGATGTGGGGCTCGATCCCATAACGCCGGGATCATGCCCTGAGCTGAAGGCAGACGCTTAACCGCTGTGCCACCCAGGCGCCCCTAATTTTTTCTTTTTAAATCTCAGGAGCTCAGTGAGGGATTTTAGGGTAGGAAGTATCCCTCAAGCATCTCCAATTACACTCTATAACTACATGTTGAGTCTGGTGACCAGGAAGTTCTTTGCACCTTTATCCCTGATTCATTTCAACGTTCTTCAGTTCTAAGGGATAATATTCATTTGTTCTTTTTCTGCCTCTTCCACACCCTTAATCTCACAACTCTCTGCCAAGGGCTGAATTGTTAGTATCATCCCATCATGCAGTTGGGAAAACTGAGCTCCAAAGAGATGTGCTGTGGGCAGCGTTCTTCCTTCTGTACCTTTTTATTTGATAACTGTTTTCAAAATTTAATTTAATTTTAAATTTTTAAAAAAGTAATCTCTACAGCCATCATGGGGCTTGAACTCATGACCCTGAGATCAGGAATTGCATGCTCCACCGACTGAGTGGGCCAGGCGCCCCTATCTGACAATTGTTTAGTGAGCACTTTCATTGTATCGGGTATGGACTAGGCACTGGAGATAGAATGGTATCAATATTTCAGGGAAATAAATATCTGTTGCTTGACTGATCTGTCATCTGAACTTTTGAGAAGGAAATTGCATTGGGCAATTCAGTAGAGAGTTTCACAATCCCCGAGAGTCCAGGAATGTGAGAATTAGGGGGCCTTGCACAAAGTCTTAGCTGAGCACTCACATCTGTGGTTTCAGCCCCACAGCTAAATAGCTTCTTTGCAACCTGCCGCCTCTTGCCCTCTCCTCCCAGCAGGCTAACGGGCTTGGGGCCTCCACAACATTCACCGTTCACATGGACACATGAGACAGCTTCCTTTTTTTTTAAAATTTAAATTCAATTTAATTAACATATACTGTATTATTCATTTCAGAGGTAGAATTTAGTGATTCATCAGTTGCGTATAACACCCAGTGCTCATTCCCTCAAGTGTCCTCCTTAAGGCCTATCACCCAGTTACCCCATCCCCCACCCACCTCCACCCCAACAACCCCCAGTTTGTTTCCTAGAGTTAAGAGTCTCTCATGGTTTGTCTCCCTCTCTGTTTTTGTCTTATTTTCTTTTTCCTTCCCTTCCCCTCTGTTCATCTGTTTTGTTTCTTAAATTCCACATAGGAGTGAAATCACCTGATATTTGTCTTTCTCTGACTGACTTATTTCACTTAGCATAATACCCTCTAGTTCCATCCACATGGTTGCAAATGGCAAGATTTCATTCCTTTGGATGGCTAAGTAATATATATATATATTCCTATATATATATATCTATATTCCTATATATATATAGGAATATAGATATATATATAGATAGATATATATATATAGATATATATATATACACCATACACACACACACACACCCCACATCTTCTTTATCCATTCATCTGTCCATGGACATCTGGGCTTTTTCCATAGTTTGGCTATTGTGGACATTGCTGTTATAAACATCGGGGTGCATGTGCCCCTTCGAATCATTATGTTTGAATCCTTTGGATAAATACCTAGTAGTACAATTGCTGGGTCGTAGGGTAGCTCTATTTTCAACTTTTTGAGGAACCTCCATACTTTTTCCAGAGTGGCTGCACCAGCTTGCATTCCCACCAACAGTGTAAGAGGGCTCCCCTTCCTCTGCATCCTCGCCAACATCAGTCATTTCCTGATTTGTTAATTTTAACCATTCTGACTAGTGCGAGGTGGTATCTCATTGTGGTTTTGATTTGTATTTCCCTGATGCCGAGTGGTGTTGAACATTTTTTCGTGTGTCTGTTGGCCATTTGAATGTCTTCTTTGGAGAAATGTCTGTTCACGTCTTCTGCTGGCTGGATTTTTTGTGTTTTGGGTGCTGAGTTTGATACATTCTTTATAGATTTTTTGGATACCAGCCCTTTACTGAGATGGCCTCCTTATTAGCCTGGTGACATCTTCCAGGCCAGCCTCTTCTGTTTCTTCCCTGGCAGTTACTGTTGGCCTCGCAGTCTTGCCTGGGACAGGAAAGAGCCGCTGTGTCCCTGGTAGTAGCATTGCTGGTCTCACCTAGCTTCCGTATGTGCAATCACAGCTGGGAGGGGCCAGGGAAATTCTGTTGGGGCCACACCCACTAGCAAAAGTATAAATAATGAGGTTTGGCATGGACCCTCAGAGCCACACCTCCTCTCATCATGCAGTCCAGCAGCCTCTTCCCTCTTGCGCTGCTTGTCCTGGGAAGTCTGGCACCTTGCATTGCACAAGGTGTTGGAAATGGTGAGTTGAAGCCATCCTGGCACAGTCTTGGCTGCAGGGCAGAGGTCGGGGCTCCTGGGGAGTGGGGGTGTCTCCTTCTAGAGGCTCTGATGTCTCAGCCTAGTTTCAAGAGACCTCCCTGAGGGTGGGTTCATGTCCATCTGGGCTCTGATGCATTGGGATGTGCTTTTATGAGAATCCAGTCAGCCCAGGCCCCACTCCCTCTGGTCTTACCTCTCTCTTGCTTCACCCTGTCTGTGAGCCTGCAGTCATCTATCTCTGGTTCCTCGTCTTTCTGTTTCTATCCTTTGGTCTCTGTGTCTCTGCCTCTGGCTCTAGCTTCCACCTGTCCTGTCGGCTCTATCTGCCTTGTCTCTCTCTCTCCATTTCCCTCACCCCCAGACTGCCTCTTTGCCTTTGTGGAGCCTTGTTTTCCCTGGGGGAGGAAACCTTGGCTGGGAGCCCTCTGCTCTTTTCCAGGATCTGCCCACATGTGTGGCTTAATCAAGCCTGTCACTCCTTGTGGAAGTCAGACAGGCATTTCCCTCTGGTCTGTGTGGACAGTCATCTGGGTGAGGGTCTCTGCTGGACAGCAGCGTTTTGTCCAGGAGTCATGATGGCTACTTCGCACCCAGCTCCGTCCTTGACTCTTGACATTCTCTCCAACAGCGTTGAAAGCTGGCGCTTGCCCTTCTATACGATCTCCGCGGTGCCTTTCTGGCTACGAGCAGCCTGAATGCCAGAGTGACTGGCAGTGTCCAGATAGGCAGATATGTTGCTCTGATGTTTGTGGATTCAGATGCCTGGACCCCGTTAAAATCTTCAACCCAAGTGAGGAGGTGGAAGGGCTGATGGGGAGGGAGTGAGCCTGAGAATGCAGCTCCTAGGGGGACAGGACTGGGTGCTGGGCCTGCCAGGTCTCCTCCTTTCCAGGAATAGTTGAGTCAAATTTGTTAGCTGGCCAGGGAGTCACATTGCCCCAGACAGGAACTTACTCACCTGGCTGGTGAAGCAGCCAGTCTGTCAGAAGTCAGTTTTTTGGGCAGTAGTCATCTGGCCATTCAGGTAAGCAGGCAGATGACAGCCATCCATCCAGTCAGTGCTGGACAACTGGTCACCTCTGTGGACAGGGGGCCTGATGTGAGAGGAGACCTGGATCCTGCCTTGAGGGGGATATGGAAGCCCTGGGAAGCAAAAGGTGGTCATGGGGATGGAGAAGATATGATTCTCCCCACGTGGGCTGGGCTGGGGCTGGGTCCAGCAAGCAGGAATGGCACAGAAGATGCAAAGCCTCTGACCTGTGACTCTACTCTCACCAGATAGGGTGAAGCCTGGCAGGTGTCCGGTGGTCACTGGCCAGTGCCTGATGCTCAACCCCCCCAACCACTGTGAGACAGACCGTCAGTGCGTGAGTGACTTCAAGTGCTGTAGGGGCATGTGTGGGAAAGTCTGCGTGGCCCCTGAATAAGGTAAGGAGGGGCCCGGCCCACCCATCTCCCTCCTGCCAGTCCTCTCTGTCCCAAGCCTCTGGCAGCCGTGACCTATGAGCAGGGGGACTCCTGGTCTCTTCCCCTGAAACAGCCTCTGCCTGGCCCCCTTGTCCTTCAAGGGCACTGCTCCCCAGGCCCCAGGGCCAGGATTTCTGTAGGATCACTCATAGCTTTGATTATATTCCAACCCTTCTGGGTGAGGGCCTGGGTAAGGGGCTCTCTGAGTCTCAGTTTCCTTATCTGTAAAATGGACATAATGAAACTGAGAGTGCTTTGTAAAGCACCATGTGTGTTAAGTATTTCTTATTAAGATCATCTCCAGCATGTTGTCGAGGGTCAAAGCCCAAAAGATCAACGGATTTTGAGGCTAATCGAACTCAGTGCTCTGAGTGCAGAGTTCTACAGTAACATTGAGACGTGAACTCAGTCTCCTGACACCAAGACTTTTCCCACTATACCATCACCTTGCTATTTCCTCCGTCTTGGGGGCTTCTTGGGGGAAGAATGGGGAGATAATTTGGCTGGTTCCTGTATTGAAGCTCTGATCCGATTTTCTCTCATAGCCCAACTCCTGCCATTTGGAAGAGGCCCTGGATTCCTACTCTGTGGTCTGGGAACTCAGCTCTCTGCTCCCGGGTTTGGAGTGATGGGGTGGCACTCCACGGTCAAGACTTGGTTCTAACACCAATATCTCTTTTGGGGAAAGGCTTGGCACGCACTCGTCTTTCAGGAAATGCCTGTTGATTGGTGAATAAATAAACAAGCACATTTCTTTCTATCCATATGCTTCTGTGGTTTGCTGGTGCTGTGAATTGGGTGGGAGGTGATGAGGGAATGTGTGGCTGTGTGGCCTCCCTGCGATAGATACAGAGTGGAAGGGAGACGCTTCGGGGCCGGGCAGACATGAATCTACATCATGACTCTAAACATACTGGTCTGCAATTTTGCGCAAATGACTTTATCTCGCATATCTCAATCTCTTTACCCACAAGTGGGACCGTGTTTGGAGCACTGGGGTATGCAACGTGTATGAACGAAGAGCAATGTTGCTAGGCCATAGCAGGCTCAGCAGACGGTGGATACTCGCCTTTTGGGGTGATTTTGAGCTTCTTACATTTCTTCCCTCTCCCAAGACACTCTTTCTTCCACCTGAAGATAAGCGTTGAGCCGAACCACATGCACTGATTATCGGTCCTGAGAGAGGACCCCAAACACGTCTGCCCATGGCATCTTGGTATCAGAGTCCCCAAGGAAAGCAGCGTTCAGTCAAGCACTGGGTAAAACAATGCCTTACTTACATAGACAAGAAACAAGATCAGCTTCCACTGGGGGCCTCTATTTCCCACGGCCTGCAAGTAGTCTCTCCCAGGAGCTGATGCGGGACAACTTACCCCCACACGCCCCTCTCAGGCCACAGTAGGAGGCCCCATCCCCTCCTCACGGAGGACAGACATGGCAGTGGGCTTGGTCAGAAGCCACAGGGCACGCACACCTACACGCAACAGAGGAGCACACGCTGAAGCTTGAAGTGCGGCCAGATACTCCCCCACACAGCCGTAACCCGGCACAGGCTCGCGAGCTCTTCCTCTCTCAGTAAGTAGGGATTCCAGGTCCGAGGCCTCAGGCGGCTGAGTGGGAGATGCGTGCACGAGGCTGCCTATCCCCCCCATGAGAGGATTGCTAGGGTGGGTCTCGTTATGACATGTGGCTGGCCAGTAGCCACACAAGGACGATGTTGTTCTTGACCCCATGGAGCAGAAAGAGTGACAAGAGCTGGACTCCCAGAGCTCAGAGCAAGCGGGGAACCGGGCTCCCCATTTCTCTGTGCCCTTCAGACTCCAAGGGAAGCAGAGAACTTGAGTGGATAGTGACACAGAGAAAGGACAAAACACAACTGTAATTCAATCCTTTCCTGGAAAATATCATTGATCTAAAAAAAACATTCCACACACGGCATTCAACCAATGTTCCAAGAGCAACAACAGCCTGTATTCAATTAACTGCTTGAGGGAAGAGGGAGAAGAGGGAGCGCCATTTTATTGATGTTGTGAGTGGGGTAGCCGCCCTCCGAGCTGCCTCCCGGGGACCCTCGCTTCTTGGGATTCCCGGCCTCGTGTGGCCCCTCCGATGGTTTAGCGCGGTGGAGTCTGTGGGACCAATGAACTATGGCAGAGTGAGAGGGAGCTGTGTCCTGATGAGAGGAGAGGAGTAGAGGATGGCGCCTTCCATCCGGGGAGCACGCGCCCTCTCTCGGATCACCTGCGCTGGCAGAACTCAGCTGTCATGTCAGGAGGGCGCTCAGCCATCTGTGGAGTGGCCCGTGGGGGAGGAGACAACGGTCCCGCCGACAGCCTGAGGGGAGCTGAGCCCCACCAACAACACGAGAGGGAGTGCGGAGGCAGAGTTTCAGCCCCAGTCTAGTCTTGAAAGGATTGCTGTCCCAGCACATGGCTTGATTCTGACCTTGTGACAGACCATGACCCAGAGCCATCCAGGGAAGCTGCTCCTGGCTTCGGGAGATGGTATTTATGATTTTAAGGTGCTAAGTTTGGGGGCCATATGTTATGCGGCAATAGACACCTGTTACAATGAGGCCAGCAAAAATCCGCTACCAACCAAATATGGACAGTTCAAGGAAAGATAATTATAAGGCAATGTCTTTGTCTCTGAACAAAGTTGGGAACATCCTAAATAAAACGTTAAAATTAGAAATCATGAAGGCTTAAAAAGCTTTCATAGAAGTTCAACATGAATTTTTAAAAATATTTTATTTACTAATTTGAGAGAGAGAGAAAGAACATGAGCAGGGGCGGGGCAAAGGGAGAGGGAGAATCAGACTCCCCGCTGAGCAGGGAGCCTGACGCAACAAGGGGCTCAATCCCAGGACCCTGGGATCATGATCTGAGCCAAAGGCAGACACTTAACCGACTGAGCCACCCAAGTGCCCCCAACACGAGTTCTTTATTAAAATTAAGAATAGACACGAAAGTATAGAAATTAATTAAAAAAAAACACAACAGAAAATCTACCTGAAACTGTAACAAAACCTACATTAAGTTGAATTTTCAGAGGTATCATCACTAAAGTCAGAAACAGAATAAGGATAAACACTTTTTCAAGGGTGTATGAGCCAGTGAGATGAGATCTGGGGATAAGGTGTGTAAGAGTAGAAAGAAAGATACCATATTGTCATTATTTGCAGATAGTATCATTTCCTACATAATAACTGAACACATTCAATAAAGTTGATGAAGTAAGTTTCATCAGAGTTGCCGGGTATGCACAACTTTACAGCATTTCTATACATTATTCATAATGAATCAGAAATAATAGAAGGTAGAAATAATTGGTCAAAGAAA
This sequence comes from Ursus maritimus, assembly GCF_017311325.1. Classification (NCBI taxonomy): domain Eukaryota; kingdom Metazoa; phylum Chordata; class Mammalia; order Carnivora; family Ursidae; genus Ursus; species Ursus maritimus. The sequence continues at coordinate 33,044,745 of NW_024424675.1, read as the reverse complement.
CAAACGCTACAATACACCCAGGAAGGAACCTAAAAATTATGCCAGACCTTTGTGGATTAAAGAAGCAATTCGTTGAAGGTCTAAAATAAGAAATGAATAAACAAAGAAACAATGTTTATGTTTGTAAAGACTCAATAAGGTCAAGATTACAGCTCGTTAAAAAAATCATTTGTAAATTCAATGTAACTGTAATAAAAACCCCAACATCATTTTTAAAAAACAACTTGACAAAGTGATCCTATGTTAATATATTAATAGAAAGTTTGCAGAAGAACCCGGAACATCTTTGAAAAGTACAACAATAGGAGTTATCCAGACCAGGTATCAAAATCTAATTGATTATATGAATTATTAATTATAATAATGAATGGAATATGACGTTGGTACAAGAATAAACAAATAGTCTAATGGAACAGAACAGAATGTCTGAAAGGAAATCTGCATTTGTGGAAATCTGTTATGTAACAAAGACAAATTTTTTTAAGGTTTTATTTATTTGAGAGAGAGAGAGAAAGAGCATGAAGGGTGGGGAGGGGCAGAGAGAGAGGGAGAAGCAGACTCCCCCGCTGAGCAGGAAGCCTGACACCGGTGGGGCTCGATCCCAGGACCCTGAGATCAGGACCTGAGCTGAAGTCAGAGGCTAAACCAACTGAGCCACCCAGGTGCCCCAATAAGGAGGAATTTTTATAATTGTTTAGGGCAAAACTCAAACTAATAATGAAAGCAATTGGCTTTTTTTTAAAGTTCACACTAACACCTTTTACTGAGTTCAATAGTAATCATTAACATAAGGTTCTCCTGACTTATGCTTGCTTGCTTTCTCTCATTCATTCCTTTATGATGAGGAGTTTGCTTGCTCAGTTACAGAGGCTAAGTCCATCATCTGCTGTCGGTAGATTGGAGACTCAGAAAAGTCTGTGGCTTAATACAGTTCCTGTCTGAAGGCTTAAGAACTAGGGGAGCTGATGGTGTAAATTTCGATCCAAGGGCAGGAGAAAATGAGGTGAGATGTTCCAACGCAAAAAATGGAGGAGAAAAGGTGTGGATTCCTTCTTCCCCCACCTTTGGTTCTATTTAAGCCCTCAGCACTTTGGATGAGGGCTACCCACACTGGCGAGGGGATTCTGCTTGACTGAGTTCACAGATTCAAGTGCGAATCTCATCTGGAAACATCCTCACAGACACACCCAGATATAATGTTTAATCTGGGCATTTTGCAGCCAGGCAAGTTGGCACAGAAATTACCCACCCCAGAATGCAAGTTGGTACAGCCACTCTGGAAAACAGTGTGGAGGTCCCTTAAAAAGTTAAAAATTGAGCTACCCTATGATCCAGCCATTGCACTACTGGGTGTTTACCCCAAAGATACAGACGTAGTGAACAGAAGGGCCATATGCACCCCAATGTTCATAGCAGCAATGTCCACAATAGCTAAATCGTGGAAGGAGCCGAGATGCCCTTCAACAGATGACTGGATTAAGAAGTTGTGGTCCATATATACAATGGAATATTATTCAGCTATCAGAAAGAACGAGTTCTCAACATTTGCTACAACATGGACGGCACTGGAGGAGATAATGCTAAGTGAAATAAGTCAAGCAGAGAAAGACAACTATCATATGATTTCTCTCATCTATGGAACATAAGAACTAGGATGATCGGTAGGGGAAGAAAGGGATAAAGAAAGGGGGGGTAATCAGAAGGGGGAATGAAACATGAGAGACTATGGACTATGAGAAACAAACTGAGGACCTCAGAGGGGAGGGGAGTGGGGGAATGGGATAGACCGGTGATGGGTAGTAAGGAGGGCACGTATTGCATGGTGCACTGGGTGTTATACGCAACTAATGAATCATCGAGTCTTACATCGAAAACCGGGGATGTACTGTATGGTGACTAACATAATATAATAAAAAAATCATTAAAAAAATAAAAAAATAAAAAAATAAAGAAATTACCCACCCCAGGCCCAGCCCATGTCAACTTGGAACCCATCTGCATCTCCTTAAACCCCACTGACCCTCCAAAGAAAGACAATAACAAGGTCATAATTCTGCCAAACATGACACAGTTATTCTTTATACAACCAAAAACACACTCACTCCTTCCCAAAAGAGGAGCTAAAGTCCATGAGTGGTGTTTGATGTCCTCCTTGATATCCAGTAACTTAAATACAATAATGTAAAATTAACAAACACTATGGTATAAAGTCTATACAGCTCATGTTGCACGATAAGGCCGTAAGAGAGACAGAAGAAAGAACACACGCAAATGTATTCAGAGCAACATAAGGAGGAAATGTCATAACAATTACAGTCCTCATTTCTGTAACTGGTCATGTGGTTGTAGCTGTATTTATAACTACCCTCTTCCACTACCCATTGTATATTCCTTTGCCTTCAGCAAGGATCTCAGCCGGTTCTAGTTCTCCGTCACCCGATAGGGTGACCCAAACGTTCATTCCTGAAGAGTCTGGGCCATTAGCAGCCTTGCTTGGATTGGGTTGTTGTACTTTTCTAATGACCTTACTTACACAACATGACACTATCAGGACCCCTAAGGGATCTCCTGTCTTCCAGACATACCCTTCCTTACTTCCTTACTTCCAGAGTTCTCGAATTTCCCCTGGAAGTCAGGATCAATCACCCTGGCCAACACCATAACTCTCTTCTTCCCCCATTGATTTAGAGGCATGAGGAGCCCAAAGCGGCCAGGTGGTATCTAACTTCCAGCTCAATGGAATCATTGTGGTGTCTCCTAGTGGACACATTTCTCCCTCTGGAACGAACGCCTCTAGGCCAACAGCACACAGAATCATGGGAACAGGAAGCATACATTTTGCTCATGGGTTACTAGGGGTGATCATGCGAGGTACCACCCCTGTTTCCACCTCTTGATTCCTGAACCCATGAATCCTGGCTACGGGAGAAGCAGCATTATATATTAGAAACTGAGCGCGTAGACAGCCTTCTGGAGAACCCCGCCCCAGCCCTGCAACGTGCTGCCACCTAGCGGGCACTACGACTGAGTCTGCAAAAGGCCACTCCACTGCTCTATGAAGCCGGCAGCCCCAGGGCAGGGAACACGGTAAGACCAGTGAATTCCATGAGCGTGCCGTGCCCATTGCAACACTTCTTTCGCTAAGCAGGGAGGTCCAAGGTTGTGTGGAATACCATGATGGTGGAGAAGATGCTCTGCTGGTATGCGGACGGCGGTTCCGGCAGAAGCCCCACTGGCCGGGGAAGTCAAATGCATACCCAGAGGAAGTGTCTATTCCAGTAAGAACAACGTTGGGGGGCACCTGGGTGGCTCAGTCGTTAAGCGTCTGCCTTCGGCCCAGGGCGTGATCCTGGGGTCCTGGGATCCAGTCCCACATCAGGCTCCTCCGCTATGAGCCTGCTTCTTCCTCTCCCACTCCCCCTGCTTGTGTTCCCTCTCTCGCTTGCTACCTCTCTCTCTGTCAAATAAATAAATAAAATCTTAAAAAAAAAATAAAAAGAACAACGTTCGGCTCCTCCCATGACGAAAGTGGTCCGATGTCATCAACCTGCCATCAGGTAGCGGATTGATCACACGGGGAATGGCTCTGGATCGGGGGTCAGTGTTGGTCTCCGCTGCTGGCCGACGGGGCACTCGGCAGCGGCCGTAGCCGGGTTGGCCTTGGTGAGTGGAGTCCATGTCACTGAGCCTACGCTTAACCTCCAGCCCTGCCCCATGGCCGCTTTGTTCCTGAGCCCACAGGGCGATGACAGGGGTACCTGAGGAAGGAGGCTGATCAGCATCCTCAGAGCGGACCGTGCTACTCACCTGCGTGATGAAATCCTCCTGCTGAGGTCACCCTTTGCGGAGCATTCACATAGGACACAAATACCTTCGCGGGGTTTTTTGCCCGTTCAGAGAGGTGTATCCATGTATCTCTTCTCCAGATTTCTTCGTCATCGATTTTCTAGTCATGTTTCTTCCAACTTCAAATTCCCCCTTCGTGGTGACTTTTCTGAAGCCCAAGTCACCCGCACTCAGAGACTCCAGCAGCTGTCAGATAAGGCGGCTTCCTGAACATCGATGTTTCTGCTCAGCCAGATGACCAGCTCTGTCAGGACATCTGCAGCCAGAAGGCAATGAAGCTCTCCCTTGCTGACCACCCTATGCCTCTGTGGGAGAAAGTCTCCCACCTGGGATAGTCCTACGCTGGGACGGTGGTGGGAGTTCCACGGTGGGTCTGTGGGATGGTAAGTGAGGCAAACATCAAGATGCCACATGCCACCTGCCCCCAAGCAGGTGTTATCAGAGGCTTAAAAGCAGAGGTCAGACAAACAAAAATGCACAGCAAATGGTCAGCAAGACGCATCAATCTTCCATCCTCTCACCACCGGCTCGGACTGGTGGCAGCTGAATGTTACATGGGTCTGACCTCAGGACAGGGACTTGTGCAGAGGCCTAGAAATTAAAACAACAAAGAGATGTCACTTACATCATTATACTGGCAAACATTAGAAAGCTACATCGTACCAAGGTTTGGTGAGAACGTGGGGAAATAGGAATGGTGATGGATGACTTGTGGGGACATAGATTATGCAACTGTTTTGGAAACAGTCTGGCCATCTTCAGTCAAACTATATTTTATACAGTTACATCAGATTTTTGAGAATTGAAATTATTTGGGATATGTTCTCTGATGAAAACACGATTGTGATAGAAATAAATAATAAAAAGACAGCCAAAAGGCCCATGTGTTTAGAAATTTAAAAAATGCACTCAACACAACCTGCGGGTCCAAGAAGAACTGAAAATGAAATTGAGAAAATATTTTGAACTAAATGATTATGATGAAACTATATATCAAATCTAATGGGATTCACCGAAAGCAGAACTTACATGGAAATGTATCCTTTTACACGCATATATTAGTAAAGAAGCAGCCATCTCAAGCATTTCCAAATATAACAACAAAAGAAACCATAGGGGCTCCTGGGTGGCTCAGTTGGTTAATCGAACTGCCTTCAGCCCAGGTCATGACCCCAGAGTCCTAGGATCAAGCCCCGCATCTGGCTCCTTGCTCAGCAGGGAATCTGCTTCTCCTTCTCCCTCTGCTTGCTATTCCCCCCTGCTCGTGCTCTCTCTCTCTCCCTCTGTCCGTCAAATGAATAAATAAAATCTTAAAAAAAACAAAAACCCAACCATAAAACATAAGGTAAGAAATGATAGAGCAGAAAACAATGAAATAAAACAAGGAAGAGCAATTGAGAGATCATCTGAGCCAGAAGCTGGTACTTTTTTTTTTTTTTAAGATTTTTATTTGAGAGAGAAAGAGAGAGAGCATGAGCAGGGGGAGGGGCAGAGGGAGAAGCAGATGCCCCCATTGTGGGGTTCTCCATGGGGTTCCAAGCAGGGCTCAATCCCAGGAGCCTGAGATCATGACCTGAGCCAACGTCAGACTCAACTGACTGAGCCACCCAGGCGCCCCAGAAGTTGTTACTTTAAAAAGGTGTTCAAAATAAAATAACCTCTGGCAATACCAATCAAATAAATAATAGAAAAGGTATAATAACCATTATCAGAAATAAAAAGTGGACATTCGGGGCACCTGGGTGGCACAGCGGTTAAGCGTCTGCCTTCAGCTCAGGGCGTGATCCCGGCGTTATGGGATCGAGCCCCACGTCAGGCTCCTCCGCTATGAAACTGCTTCTTCCTCTCCCACTCCCCCTGCTTGTGTTCCCTCTCTCGCTGGCTGTCTCTATCTCCGTCGAATAAATAAGCAAAATCTTTAAAAAAAAAAAAAAAAAGTGGACATTGATGGGGTTTTGGAATATCGGTGAGGTTCGGTGGGCTGGAGTCCGGAGCCGACGACCAAGAAAGAATTCTTGAGGGTCTTTGGTGCAAAATTGGTGGTTTATTAAAGCACGGGGACAGGACCCGTGGGCAGAAAGAGCTGCTTCCCCCGGGTTGTGAGGGATGGCTGATTATATACTATGAGGTTGGGGGAGGTAAGGAAAAAGGGAGGTTTGAGAAAGAACTTTCATATGTTAAAGAAGACTCACAGGATTCCGGAGGCCTTGTCATGGTCAAGTTAAGGTTGTTTACCCCTCCAGCAAGGCATTAGCTGTAAGATAGTTGGGAGCTTCCTGGAGGAACATTACACTCTGCCCACTCCAAGTATCTGTGGATGGGCTGCAGGTTATAAGGACATTTACTTGTTATTTACATTCCCTTCTGGAAGCTAGATCATTGATAGAAATGCTTTGTTCTTGTAAATTGCTAAGACTTTTGTAAACTGAGGGAGACTCGGTCTTGCAGGATTGTGATCTCTGTACGTTAACTACTTGTTTTTCCTTTGCTCAGCTTTAGGGCAGCCTGGCGTGACTGAAGAATGTCTCATATATCCCATCTTGGGGGCGAGGGGTTGTGGGATATCAGCTTCTGCTTTGTCCTCAGCTTGCCTTCTGTTCCCTCAACAAAAATTAACCGGGAATTTTATCGAGGTCCCTTGAGCACAAAATCAATATTTTAAAAAATCAAGTATTGAAAAAATTAATTATATTTCTACATTCCAGCAAGAAAAAACTGAAGATGAAACTTAACTTCTTTTTTTTTTTTTTTAAGATGTGTATTTATTTGACAGAGAGAGACAGCGAGAGAGGGGACACAAGCAAGGGGAGTGTGAGAAGGAGAAGCAGGCTCCCTCCCACCGAGCAGGGATCTTGATGTGGGGCTGGATCCCAGTACCCTGGGATCATAGTCTGAGCCCAAGGCAGACACTTAACCAACTGAGCCACCTAGGCGCCCCCAAAATGAAACTTCTTACAGTAGCAGAAAAAAATCAAATGAAAAGAGAATAAAACTAAGAAAAGATGTGCATGATCTTTATGTAGAAAATAGTAACTTTGTTGAGAGAAATTGAAGAAGATCTAAGTAGAAAGAGAGCTATACCATATTCATAGATTGGAAACCCTAATACTGTACAGATGTACTTTCTCCCCACATTTATTTATAGAGTCAATGCAATCCCAATCAAAATCCCAACCGGTTGTTGTTGTCTCGTTTGCTTGCATATGTACGTTATCTTGCAGAAACTATTTTAAAAATTCATTTAGAAAAGCCAAGGGACAAGAATAGCAAAGACATACCCTTGAAGAACATAAGAATAAGGCAGAAATACTTACTCTACAAGCAATTCAGATTTTTTTTTTAAAGATTTTATTTATTTATTTGACAGAGATAGAGACAGCCAGCAAGCGAGGGAACACAAGCCAGGGGAGTGGGAGAGGAAGAAGCAGGCTTCCAGCGGAGGAGCCTGATGTGGGGCTTGATCCCAGAATGCCAGGATCACGCCCTGAACCGAAGGCAGACGCTTAACGACTGAGCCACCCAGGCGCCCCCAAGCAATTCAGATTTTTATAAAGTTAAAGTAAGTAAAATATTGATCACGATATTTGGCCAAGGTTAGACTCAGACTAATGGTGTATTAGCATCCAGTGAGAAGACAGAAAGAACACAGTGATGTGAACAGGACACATTGAATATGACTATTATTCATGGTTACAGGGAATTCACTAAAAGGGAATAGAAGAGTAGGCTAAAGAAAACCCTAGAGCTAAGGAAGAGTAGTCAAGGAAGGAACAAATTTTCAGGAGAGTGAATCCTCTCTAAGGTTAGGATTCAGACTCACTGGAGAGGGTGTGGTAGCAGCCTGTTGGCTGGCATACAAGTTGGCTGGGTTGTCCCAAACCAGAGCTGGTGCACAGCCCCTGGGCAGAGGCTTGGTGGGGAGCTGGAGAAATGCTCCGAGAAGCTGCCTGCGGGGGGTGCTGTTAAACTAACTGGGAAGCGGTACCCAGGAAGTCACCAGGAAGCGAGCTCGCGCACCTGCAGGACTCACGCTTAGGAAGTTTGCCAGGTTATCCTAGGACGTCTTCTAGGAGTTGCCTGTGTGGGCCTTCCACTGACGGCACCTGCTGGGTAAGCTCCAACGGTCTGTAGCAGCTCTCCAGCCCATCTGAAGGTTTAACTTGCTTCCAGCTTATGCACCTGCCACTTCACTCAAGTCCCTCAGTCTGTAGCAGAAGGAACTTTCCTTGAGATTTGCAGACCACTGACTGGCCTTGAGGAGTGAAGGACCAAACTTTCCCAGAAGATAAGGCTGGACCACATTCGAAAGCAGCTGCCGCCAATGCCAGCAAGTCTGTTCAGGGTCACATTGACATAGGACTAACCGCCCCGGAGAATCTGCTTTTCCTCCCCTTTCCACGCCTTCCCCTTTACAACCCTCTGGCTTCCCTGCACGGGGAGGGTGGTCGTTGAGATATTAGTCCACCATCTTCCCAGGTTGCCAGCTTCTGTATAAAGCAAACTTTCCTTTCTCCCCATCACTTGTCTCTCAAGTATTGAGTTTTGAGGGGCCAGCAGCTGAACCCGAGTTCGGAATCGGTTCTCTGGTAAGAGTACACACACACCAGGGCAGCAGTGCGGGAGCAAGAAAAAGGAAAGCACGTCTAGAACAGAAGAGAAGCCCCTTCCTCCTCCGATGTCTGTCCTGCACCTGCTACTGACAAAGATGAACGGTGGGCCAGCTGGCAAGGGAGACATGTTCCCATATTCCAAGCCGGCAATAAGGACGGCTTTGCAACCGAGAGTCAGTAAGTTGGAAAGCAGCAAAAACAGAATAGGACAGAGCCCTCAGATGGTCCCCTACGTCGATACAGGAAGTTGATTTATGTCACAGGTTGTCTTGCAGACCAGTAGGGACAAGAGAGTCTTTTCAATAAATGCCCCTGGGACAAATATCCTTATCTGTATTTTTATTTTTTTTAAGTAGGCTCCACACCCAGTGTGGAGCCCAACACAGGGCTTGAACTCACGACCCTGAGATCAAGACCTGAGCTGAGATCAAGAGTCAGACCCTTAACTGACTGAGGCACCCAGGCGCCCCACATCCATATTTTTAAAAAAGAAAAAGAAGAGAAACCTGATCACTACTTCTCATCACGGGCACAATCAATTCTGACCGGTTGTAGCCTTAATACAAAAAGGAAAACGAAAAAGATTTTAGAATGTAATAGAGGATAGTATTTGCATGACCAATTTTCATCCACCAAGTTGGCCAACACTGAATTGTCTGGCAACACTGAGTTGTTCTTTTCAAGGGTGAGGAACAACTGGAACACTCATCCGCTGGGGTGAGAGAGCGAGCTGGGGGCAATTCTTTGGAAAACAATTGGTTGTGATCTTATAAATTTGAGAAAACACATCATTTCTGATACAACAAACCCCAAGAGAAATGCATTTCCATGTGTACAAGAGACAGGTAGGGAAATGTTCGTAGCAGCATCACTCAAAATAGCCAAAATCTGGAAGCGACCCAGCTGTCCACCAGTATGCGCTAGAAGGATGGAGAGAGTGTGGTAAGTTCATACTACTGGATATCAATGTGAATGAGCAGTACAGAGCTATGCTCAACACCTTGGATGAACTTCGAAGCATAATGGTGAGTGCAAGCAGACAACTGACTTGAAAATACTGATATAAAGGTCCACTGCATAACTAAAAGCAAGGAAGTGATTACCACAAAAATCAACTTACTGGTTCCCTTTGTCTGAGGAAGGCAATTACGGCTGGGAACAGGCATATAGGGGCTTCTAAGTCACTAGAAACATTTTTTTTTTAAGATTTTATTTATTTATTCGACAGAGATAGAGACAGCCAGTGAGAGAGGGAACACAAGCAGGGGGAGTGGGAGAGGAAGAAGCAGGCTCCCAGCGGAGAAGCCTGATGTGGGGCTCTATCCCAGAACACAGGGATCACGCCCTGAGCTGAAGGCAGACGCTTAACGACTGAGCCACCCAGGCGCCCCTAGAAACATTTTTAAAAGCTTCATCTGAGCGGTGTTTACATGGGGTTTGTTTTAGAACAATTCATTACATTTGCGTGTTTTATGTTTTAGACACTTTTCTCCCTGTGCTGCATTTTACGACAGGTTAATTAAAACATACCTAGGTATTATGAGTATCTCGGCAAATTACATATCAAGTCTGTACATTAGAAGTATTGGAAATAAGAAGTTACTCAGTGAAAAAACTGACCAGAAAAATATGGAAAAATCTCAGAAGTAGGCAGACACATCCCTCAAAGAGAATGCAGACATTCTCTCAAGCGCCTGGATGTATTCGTCACGTGAGACGTTGTCACATCGTCATAAAGAGGCTTCTTCGTTAGACAAACTCGCGTTAGGGGAATTCACCGGCTGGAGCTACAAGGTCAGCTGAGAGGAGGGATGCGGGTTCCAAAAATGGGGACCAGCGCTTTCTCCTTTAAGGGCCTCAGTTTCCCTATGAATACACTGCGGAGACTGGATCACATGATCCCTGGAATATCAACTGAACCAACCACAAAGGTGCAGAGTGTCTGAGTTGGGGGTGGCAGAAAGGAAGGACGACATGGGGCAGGGAGGGTGATGGGTCTCACGCTGGCGCAGAGGTGGACAGATCGGGGCTTGGAGAAGGGCAAGGTCTTGCCCTCTTGTTCACAGGACATCCAGCGTGGGACAGAACCAGAGCCACAGTGCCAACTGCCTCTTTTCCTGACGCCGCCAGCCTTACGGACCCGGGGACAGCTGAGGAGCTTAACGCGGTTTAAGGCATGGTACTGAGGAGGGGAGAGCTGCCGGGTTCCAAAGAGGTCAGAGCTGACGTTTCGGGAGGAATCCAAGCCCCACTCGTGGGAGCAGCACTTCCTTCAGGGAGAGAATGTCCCGATTGTCCTGTCCTGTCCTTCTCGGTCCCACCCCGCCCTGGCCCTACTGAACACTGGCCATCGCTTTATCTGCTCCCTCCTCTCTCGGCAAGGACCAGTAGGGGTTTCGGTGCAGTCCTAACGATCTCACAGAGCACAGCTTTTCTTGGCTTCTAGGTAGGTGCTAACAGATTGTTTCCATCAAGCGTGGATCCCTGCCCTCGGAAGTCTGACTCCTGTTTCCGAGCGTATTTCTGAGATTGTAAATTCGCGTCCATGTGGGCGTTTTTACTTAGGTCTACGTGTGTGTTTCTCTGTGCCTGTGGTGGCTTTGTGGCATGCCTGCTTGCCAGCCACGCGGTGGTCCCCAGGCCAGCAGGCGCGGCCTACCTGAGAGCTTAAGACATGCAGCTGGGGCCCCATCCCAGATGCACTGCCTCCAAATCTGTATTTCACGGTTCTTGTGCACGTTAGTATTTGACAAGCCCGTCAGGCCTGTTTGCAGATACCCAGGAAAACATGTACTTCCTGTGGGCGAGAAGGTCCCTACCAAGGGGATGGGTGCATTTGTATTACAGATCTGGGTGTTTACAGGCACACTCGTGCGTCTCTGTACGTCAGCGTGATGTGTCCCTTGTTCAAAGGTGGGCAGCATTTCTTGAGCGCTGACTATCTGCCAGGCACCCCCGTAAGTCCCTAACACAATCATTTCTATCCTCTGCCTCATTTGATTTTCATAAAGGCCTTGCAGGGACCAGAGAGAGGGAATGTTTTGTGTTGAAAGCCTTAAAAATATCCAAACCCTTTGACCCAGTACATTCCATTTCTAGACATCTGTCCTAGCAGAAAAATCTGAAATAAAGAAACAATGATTCACCTACAAAGATTTACATATGCATGTAATCTACAACAGAAACCAAGAACCGGGAACAACGAGTTTGTCCTGCGGAGTTACAGAAGTGATGACAAAGCCTTGAAATGAGCAACAATGTGGTCATTAGCTGAGTTCAGCGGAACACGCTTTTTCTGTCCGTCCAAGTGCGTGCTGTGCAAAGGGTTCATAGAGCCGATGGACGTGGCCACTGCTGTCGTGAAGATCAGGATATTTATGAAGTTTATATAACACTGGGATATTGTGTTATAATGTAAACCAAAAAAAAAAAAAAAAGAAGAAGAAGAAGAAGAAGAAGATCTACGGTTGTGTATCTGGGGCACTTGGGTGACTCAGTCCATCAAGCATCCAGTTCTTGATTTCGGCTCAGGTCATGATCTCAGGGTCATGAGATCGAGCCCCGCATCAGACTCATGTGCTGGGTGTGGAGCCTGCTTGAGATTCTCTCTCTCTCTGCACCTCCCTCCTCTAAAAAAAATTAAAGAAATATTTGAAACTGTGTATCAGGTGTGATCACAATCAAGGGAAAAATGCATTTGAATCAGAAAGAACAAGCCACACCTTCCCTCCAGACAGGGAGCCGGAAGAGGCGGGTGACCTGCCAGTCCGTACACATAGTCCTGTGAAAGTCTTGGCTTATTTTCTGTATGAACTGGTTTTGATGCCCCATAGATTGCAAGAGTCACGGTTTGAAAGGAATGAAAGCAATGTTTTGTCAAGTAACGTGAATACTAGCTCCTTTGTGGAGAGGATGGCTTTGCAAATTATGGGAGAATTTTTGGAAAATGTTTCTTTTTCTCTGTGTAGATTTAGACCGTGCGTTATTTGCGAATTGTTTATGCTTCGGGAGGGGGTTGTCATAAGTCTGTCTGTCACCTGGACGCTTGGAAAATAAAGATCACCTGCATATCGCAGCAGGTGGAGGGCTCAAAAGGACTAATCACGTTATGTCAATGACCGCTCTGGATCTTTTGGGGAAACTTGGAATGCCAAAGACCTCCTAGACCATCCCGCCACACCCTTTCTTCACGTCCATCAGGGGCGGGTCCAGACTGAGGAGCCCAGACACAGGGAAATACGGTGCTGAGATATGCCCATGCATCACCTTGTAGGAGAGGGAGGCTGAGCCCCGAAAGGAGAGAAAGCTCTGGGCTGCACACAGAACTCGTGCTGCAAGAGTGGTGCTTGGTTCTTCTTGTCTTCCTACTTTTCTCCTCCCATTGTTTGGATAATGATTACTTTGTTTAAAAAATGCAACTCTTACCAATGAATTAAAAAATATTGAAAGAGTTCAGAAATCAGATTTGATTCCCTAGTTCTTTTTTTTAAGACTTTTTTTTTTTAAGAGCAGTTTTAGATTCCCAGCAAAATTAAGAGACAGGTACAGAGATTTCCTGTATACTTTCTCCCCCCACACACAGGCACAGCTTCCCCCACTATCGACATTCCCCCACTGGAGTGGTCCATCTGTTACAATCCACGGACACATCACAATCACCGGGAATCCAGAGTTGACAGCAGGGCTCACTCTTGGTGTTTGTCCATTCCATGGGTTTGGACAAACGTATCATGACATATGTCGATCATTACGGTATTATACAGAGTAGTTTCATTGTCCTAAAAATACCCCACCGATTTATTTCCCCCTCCCCAAGCCCTGGCAACCTCTGATCTTTTTACTGTCTCTGTAGTCTTGCCTTTTCTGGAATGTCACACAGTTGGAATCATATAAGATGTAGCCTTTTCAGATCGGTTTCTTTCACTTAGTAATACGTATTTACATTTCTTCCGTCTTTCCATGGCTCAATAGCTCATTTCTTCTGAAAAATATCCCATCGTCTGGATGTACCACAATTTACTTATCCATTCACCTACTGAAGGACATCTGGTTGCTTGCAAATTTGGGCAATTACGAGTACAGCTGCTATCAACATCCTTGTGCGGTTCTTTCCTGTGGACGTAAGTTCTCTTTTTCTTTTGGGTAAATACCAAGGGGCATGCTTGCTTAATCATATGGTCAAAGTATGTTTAATTTGGTAAGAAATTGCCAAATCGTTTTCCAACGTGGCTGCACCATTTTGCATTCCCATCAGCAATGCATGAGAATTCCATTGCTCCACATTTGCCTTGGCTGTTGTCAGTGTTGCAGATTTCAGCCACTCTAACAGGTGTCTAGAGAATCTCATTGTTTTTATTTGCATTTCCCTGAAGACATAGGATGCGGAGCATCTTGTGCTTATTTGCCATCTGTATATGTTCTTTGGCGAGGTGTCTGCTTTCAGGTCTTTGGCCTATTTTTTAATTGAGTTGTTTTCTTAAAGTTGATTTTTAAAGAGTTCTTTGTATATTTTGGGTAAACGTCTTTATCAGATGTGTCTTTTTATAATCTTCCTTAGGGAAGTGGGTCCGAGGCAGTGATTTATGTACAAGAGGTTTCCTGGGGAGTATTCGGAGAGCAACAGCCAAGAGGTAAAAGAAGCCGATTGTGTAGAAGGACTAGTGGACGTGGGATGCAGTTACAACAAAGGCTCAGTTTGTTTCCCAGAGTCCACAGTCTCTCATGGTTCTGAGGGCTTCAGAGGGGAGGGGGGGAGATGGGCTAGGCCGGTGATGGGTAGTAAGGAGGGCACGTATCGCATGGTGCACTGGGTGTTATACGCAAGTAATGAATCATGGAACTTTACATCAAAAACTGGGGATGTACTGTATGGTGACTAACATAACATAACAAAAAATTATTATAAAAAAAAACAAAAAAAAAACAACAAAAAAAACCCCTCAAAGGCTCAGCCGATCCCACCGGCAGCTCAGGGGCTGAGGGGCCCCTCGGAGGTGTCCCTAATCAAACTAGGGAGCTCAGCCTTTGTGCCCCAACACCCAGCAGTCAGCGGATACCGGTTCCCCTGGTTGCCCGGGGAGTGGGGTGTACGCTCGGATGCAGCAGCGCGCTTGGGCGGGGACATTCCCGGGGAGCGGCTCAGCTGCGAGCGTCAGCGGCCAGGCCTCCCGGCGCGTGGAGGCATCGGCGCCTCAGGCCTGTGAGAGGATCCGGACGGCACACCACAGCAGCTGCTCTATCATCTGAAGAACAGAAACTGGAAAAAAGACAAAGAATGCAGGGCTTGGAGTCCCACCATGGACTTGCTGTATGATTTGGGGCATACTGTCGCTGTGAGCCTCGGTTTCCCCATCTGTACACTGAGAAGCTGTTACCAGACAGACGGTCTCTGAGTTTCTAGTCGTGGCTAACTGGGACTCTCCTCAGAAAACAGTCAGCAGGCAAGGAGATGCTCTGGAAGCTGGCCGCAGACACCAGAGAAGATGAGGCTGAGGCGAGGCCGAGACAGGGAGGGAGTTCATGGATCTCAGGGAGTTTCTAGAACAAAGTGAGGTAGTCTATCCTTCCAGGGCTTTCCTTCAAAAGGAATCTATGAATCATTAGTTTTTAAAACAGCAGAACAGAGTGGGACATTGAAAGTCGGCTGAACCATCCCTTCATTACACAAATGAGAGGTCATGCCCAGTGTCAACACTGAGCCAACGGCCGAGCTGCGGACAAATGCTGTTCCTGAAGCCGAGCCAGGTTATTCCTCAATGCCCCTGCTGCCTGTACCTCGAGAGACTGACTCAAGGTTCTCTGTGGCTGGAAGAAAGAGATACCCCTCAAGCTTACTTCCACGAAAGGAGATTTATTTGAAAAGAGGATGAGAGAAGATTTTCTCCACCCTCTTCTGAAGAATGGGAAAAACCAAGGACAGGAAAGAAGTGACTTGAGTATGGAGCTGTCAGGGTAGGGCAAGTTCAGAATGGATCCAGAGTGCTGGAGGGCGAGACGCTCTCTTAGCACAATAAGGTCAGAATGAATAGATCCCACGGAATAAGATCTGATTAATTCATATAAACCTTGAGAGACTTGCAGGGAAAACTGAATCTTGTGGTCCAGATATTTGAGTTAGATAAGCTTGGTTGAGAGTTGAGCTTGAGCCAGGTGGAACACTGCCACCTTTCCCCCTTACCCACCCCCCAAAAGATTGGTTTCTCCCTCCCCTCTTCCAGACATCACCGCTCCGCCACACAGAATCAATAGACACTGAGATTTGAGTCCCCCACGTCCCCGCCAAACGCCAGAGCATATGTGAGAAATTCGCTTGCTGTTCAGCGGACTGGGGAGTGCAGATAATGTATTGATACATGTACTCCTGTAGTGAGGGCTGCACATCCCAGGAAAAGGGGATGCAGAGGCACAGGGAAGGGATTGCACAAGAAAGGAAGAGATTTTGAAGAGAAGGGGGAGAGCTGGGAAGGAAGGAACATCTGGGGAATCTTCCAGAGTTCTGGGGATGATCCCCAAGGATACCCCAAAAGGCCCGGCACCCAGAGCAGGGGGCAGGGACATCACTGTGCAGTCCAAGAGAGCAAGGAGGGGAACACCTGACTCTCCTCCAGGAGCCCTGCATGGCGACCAATGGAAACGCCTGGGTGACAATGTCTAGCCCCGGTCAGGGTCTGTTGGGCATAAACTTGCATCAGGAAAGTTCCTCACCTATAACTGACAATCTGGCCAGAACAGAGTAAAACAGGTTTCAGATTCTTCAGATTCTTCTCACTTCGTTTCCCACCCCCAATCCCACCCAGAGATGGACCAGAAACATTTTCATATGGGATCCATGATGAAATGAAGAACTCAGAGGCAGGAAGTGGAGCAAGGCCATCCAGTGGGCTGACATTGGACTCCAAACGGTGGTCAGGAGCAGTACCATTCATGTCACGCACAAATTCCAAATCTCAGTGCCTTAACCCGGTACACATGTATTTCTAGCTCATGTCATAGTCCCAAGCAAGTGCAGAGGACAGCCTGGGACCCACACAGAAATTCAGAAGGCTGGGCTCCTTCCTCCGGGTCCTTGACGTCCTCTCCATGCAGCCAGCAGGTGCCGAGAGAGTTTTATGGGCCAGGTCCAGAATTGGAACACAGCACTCCTGCTCCCATTTCACTGACCAGAGCGTACAAGTAGCTACACTCAGTCGAAGAGGGAGGTGAACAACTCAGCCTCTCCGTGTGCCCAGGGAAAGGCAGACACCGCGGGTAGCGGCGCTCCCTAAGGTTAGTTACCTTTCCACCATCTGTCTCTTGCTGCAGGATCTTTCCTCCGGATCAGTTCAGTTTTTCCAGATGAGGATCCCCTCATTCTCTGCCTGATGGCTTTATGCCTGGCTGTGCCACCCTGCAGCTAGGTCGGGAGCGAGGGTGAGGTGCCGGGGGACCTCGCCATTGGCGAGCAGCTTTTCACCTCTTCCCCTCATTAGGTGACAGTCGAGCTCCTCATTTCCCACGTTATACCTCTCATCCTCAGCTTTATGGAATTCGCACTGCCATTCTCCTCCCCATGTTACAGAAAACAAAAGTGAGGCTCAGTGGGACAAAGTCCCTCAAATTTGTCCCAAATTACAGAGCCATTAATCTACGGGTGCAGGATTTAAAACCCTACCTGTTTGGCTCTGAAATGCTCTGTTTTTCCACTTCCTAGCTTAGGGGAGAAACCCACACATGCAGACATGTCATCCTTCACCTCACCCCTCATATTCTAGACCAGATGCAATGAGTCAAGGAAGATGGAAATGCAGAGAAAACCTTGAGTATTTATTTATTCACTAACCAACAGTCATTTCCTCTTGTGCGCCAAGCCTCACGTTGGATGCTGGGCATACACAGATAAAACAGGCCCACACTTAGACCCTGGAGGTGTTGGTCACAGAGCCACACCTTCGTCAAGACACTTTCATTTTTCTCAGGCTTGGGGAACAAAGGAATCGTCAGACCATGCGTACTGGGAAGTCCTAATAATCTTGTTGAACTGGCAAGAATATATCTGTGGAAAGAAAATAAAACAGAGCCTCAGCACAGGAACAATCCCAGAGACCCTTACATTCCTCCCAGCCAGAGGGTCCCCCTGTCAGTGAGCCCTACATCCCTTGGGATAAGAAGAGAGAGAACATGGAGCTGGATTAGTCAAAACAGCTCTGGCCTTTGATCTAAGAATCAAGAACAAATCCAGGTTGCTCATGGACTGTTCCCATCTTCATTATGGCAAAATCTGGGCATCGGGCTAGATCATCCTGGAATGGTCTCTCCATCTGGGCATTATACCGGGTGTTTCCTGTGGTTCCAGATAACCTAGCCAATCAAGGCCATCACCGCGGCAACACTCTCTCCATGCACACAGCGCTTCGAGGTTTAAAAGGCACTTTTACATGTGGTATCTCAGTGGATATACTTGTGTCCATTTTACAGCTGGGGACACCAAGGCTAAGGAAGACACAGCCAGTTGCTTGTAGTCACACAGGGGGTCAGAGGCAGAGGTGCTATGAAAAGATAAAATTCTGGCCTCTTGTATCATGGCTCCTTTCTTCTGGCTCATTCCAAGAAGCCTTTCCTCCCAGGACCCAGCACTAGCAGTCACAGGTGACCGTGGGAACTGCTTGCTTAGAAAACTGGGGGTGAGTGGTATTGAGGGGTAGTGGATCTACTTGGGGGGGAGTGGTGCACCCTCCTTCACAGGGCAGGGCACCAGGAGCTTGAGGCCGTGGCAGGACACTGGGGGTGTGGATGGGCACCAGATCTCACCTTCCACTGGCTCAAAACATGAGTTCCCACACACCCCCTTGCAGCACTTGAGACCATTCCGGCAATGGCCGTCATTCAGGCAGAGGTCTGGGGGGTTGGGCTTCTTGCACTCGCCAGTGTCTGCTAGACACTTCCCAGGATTGACCTTGACTGGTGAGAACGGGGCCACAACTCAGAGGCTTGCCCTCCTAGACATCACCCCAGCTCCTACCTCATCTCTAACCCATGCGTGCCGATCACTTCCTCTCTACCTCAGGACCCTAACTGAGCCCAGCGCGTGTCCTGAAGGAGCCCCTGTTCCACCAGGGGACCCCAGCCAGTGTTGTAAGTGTCTGACAGACAGAGTGACTCATTAGCTGAATGAGCAGCTAACTCATTGACTGGCTCACCAGCCGTTGGACTGACTCGCCCAGAACAGCAGTCAGTCAGCTGTGGCTCTGCTCCACCCTCCAGCCAGTTCCGGGGAGTCCCCCCCACTTCTCCAAGATGTGTGTCCTCAAGCTAAAATCGCCCTGGTCCCCTCTTCCCGGGCTGTGTTTCCCCACCTGGCTTTGATGGGTCTACAGGATCCACGCATTTGATGCCACAATATTCACGACAGCACTTCTGCTCCTTTGGACACTGCCAGTCGCTCTGGCATTGAGGGGGTTCAAACACAAGGCACAACACACGAGGCGTGAAGGGGCAAGCTCCATGCTTGGCTTTTTCTAAGGGTAAGAACAAAGGAGGAAGAGGGAGCTGATTCTGAGTCATGACTACAATTCCGGACAAGGAACCAGCTTCCCAGGAGGGGAGAGAAAACCTAACTCAGGCAGCCGACCCCAAAGGAAGAGCGGGAACTGTTAGGGTTCCAGTTTAAAGGCGGGTGTGGGGCGGTGCTGGGCTCAGCCAGCCACTCAGCCAAGAGGGAGTCAATGGAACGGGAAAGAAGGTACAGATGGTGGTGTGCTGGTCAGTGTTTTAAGAGAAGCCTTTTGGCGTTTGCCAATTTCCATGGTGTAAATACCGCCACTATGGCTGATTTCAAGCTACCGACACGACGCCCACTGGCTCGCAAAAGTCTTGAAAGTGTAACCTTCCGCTGTTGTGAGCCTGTATAAACCAGCTCCGGCACACGGCTGGGTAGAGCGCACGGTCGGGAGCTCCTGGCCCGCGGTTGACTGGGAGGGAGGCGGAGAGGGACCGCGATAGTAGGAGAGGCAACTCATCAGGGCCTGAAGGAAAGATTGCAGATCAAATGACAAGTACATTGAGACAGAGTGACCGTTAAAAAGGAAAAGTAAGAGAAAAAGAGAACATTCTGGAAAATTAAGCAGAGATCCGAATAATGTGATGGAGCAAAAGACCAAACAGTAGAGAAGGAGCTGTGGAGAGAACGATAAGCAGTACAGGGGCTGGGGTCACCGGGTCCATGTGGCGAAAGGTGGGTTTCTGGACACTCAGAAGCTCTTAGCTGAAGTCCTCAGAGAGATGTTTGAAATTAGGGGCCATGGCCTGCAACAGATGACTGGATTAAGAAGTTGTGGTCCATATATACAATGGAATATTACTCAGCAATCAGAAAGAATGAGTTCTCAACATTTGCTACAACATGGACGGCACTGGAGGAGATAATGCTTAGTGAAATAAGTCAAGCAGAGAAAGACAACTATCATATGATTTCTCTCATCTATGGAACATAAGAACTAGAATGATCAGTAGGGGAAGAAAGGGATAAAGAAAGGGGGGGTAATCAGAAGGGGGAATGAAACATGAGAGACTATGGACTATGAGAAACAAACTGAGGGCTACAGAGGGGAGGGGGGTGGGGGAATGGGATAGACCGGTGATGGGTAGTAAGGAGGGCACATATTGCATGGTGCACTGGGTGTTATACACAACTAATGAATCATCGAGCCTTACATCGAAAACCGGGGATGTACTGTATGGTGACTAACATAATATAATAAAAAATCATTATTAATAAAAAAAAAAAAAAGAAGAAGAAATTAGGGGCCATGGGCCTGGCCCACCACTGGAAAGGTGACTTCAAGGTCAACCCCTGGACTAGGAAGAGACTACTGCCATGCTGAGCCATCATGGACCCTGGCACTGGATATGGCCTGAGAGACTCCAACTCACCTTTGCTAGCACCTTCCACAGTCCAGGACGTGAGGATTTGGAGGGCAAGGAGCACCATGAAGAGGATGAGGCTGTTGGGTTTCATAGTGACGGCAGGTGGGGTGGTGATGGCCAGTGCCTGCCTTTCCCTTTATACCTCCCTGGGAGGGTGTGTTCCCTCCAGAAGCGCCCAGGGCCCTCCCAGTGTTCCTAGGCTGGAAATTCAGGGGAGGACAGTAACTCTGCCACCCAGGGTATTGATGGCAGGAGCCTGAGGCCTAGGAAGGGATACGTGGAACTTGAAGGGGGAGGTGTCCACGGGCTGGTCAGGAGGCCATTCTGGAAGCACCCGCCTTGGGCCTTTGCCATGCAGCGGGGGAGGGGCCCGGAGGGGAGCATACAGGGCAGAACAGGAGGACATTACAAAGGTGCCTTTCTCCGTGCCTTGACCTTCCCACACTCCTGGACTTGCTGCCAATTACCCAGGGTCACTCCCTTTCCCAGACCTCAGGTGACGCCTTCACCTGCTCGCTGCGGACTTGTGTCCACGTAATACCCGCAGTTCCGGGCGCTCTGCCAATCCCACGGGGGGTTCTCAAAGCGCCCATGTGGCATGACTGGTGAAGAGGGGACAGCAACCCAAACTGCTTCAGGCCTCTGGCCTCCCAGCTGTGAGGTGGGGCTAGTCCTACCTGCCTGAGTCACTGAGCAGGATCAGAGATTAAGGGGGTGGAAGCGCATTGAACAGAGTGAAGACGCTGCCCCTCAGCGTCGGGTAGAAGTGAAGTGGATGGGAAGCCACATTTGAGCCCCTTTCCCGCGATGAACCAATAGGACTCTTCCCAGCAGTCAGCCGGACGGCCAGGTAAGCAAAGAATGTCGTTTGACGTGCTCAAAAAGTTTTCCCACACCCCAAGTTACCCCCACTGTGCTTTCATAATTATAATGAAGGTTCTCATTAACCGAGCGTTGGCCACGTGGCAAGGAGTTCATGTGGAACATTTCTAAATATCAAAAGGAAGCCATTAAGGTGTAACCAAGAAAAAAAATGCAGGGGATAGAGAAGCCAGAATGTAGGGGAGAAAAGAAGGGAGCCCCCACGATGGCAGGGGACAGAAGGTCCCAGAGTGACATCTGAGTGCCAGAAACACAGGGCAGCCAGTCCAGACTGGAAACGGTCACGGGGCTCCAGGAAATTCATCTTCTGGAAGGTGAAATTAATAGCACATTTGGCTCACATGAACATGGGGAGGAGATTTTGGCCACCAGAGAAGAGTTTGTGGTTGAAAAGTGATATGTAAGTAGAAAACCAAGCAAACACAAAACCTGACCATTTTTCATGTCAAAGAAAATAAAAAGTAGTGCCAGAAAGGAAAAGTAGTTTGGTTTATTACCTAGTTTAGCTGTGACAAGTGTCCACATAGTCATAGTGATGTGAACAACAGTGCTGATCTCGTCATATTGTCACATAACTCTATCTCTCTCTCTAAAATAAATAAAGACGGCTTTTAAAAAAATGGGACGCCTGGGTGGCTCAGTCGACTGGCTGAGTGTCTGACTCTTGATTTCCACTCTGACCATGACCTGGGATTGAGCCCCGCCTCGGGCTCCATGTCCTGTGGGGAGTCTGCTTCTCCCTCTCCCTCTGCCCCTCCCCCCACTCGCACTCTCTCTCTAAAATAAATAAATTAATTTTTTAAAAAGCCTCATAACTAATGGGAGGGGGGTTTGGAAGGGTGAGTCTGTATACTAGAGGTATAGGGAGCAAAGCAGTAGACAAAAATCTCACCTTCACTCATGGGAAGTCAGTAGATTATTTCTAAAACTGCAAAGTCACGTGTAACATAATGTGACTATTACTTAGAGACAGGGAGATAAGTGACAAAGTCTTATCTAGACAAAAGTGGTTTCCTCTGGGGGGTGGTAAGCAACCGCTCTTTGTCACAACAACTTTTGTGAGATTATGTGACTCTTGAGTCTATCCGCATGTGTAACTTTGATAAAAATAAAGATATTTAAAATGAAAGCCTATTATCTCCCTTAGCTTACCATGAAGATGTACACCCCTCCAGGTAAAGCACTAAGCATTATTCTTATTTCAATAAGGTCCCTTTGGACGTAAGACTCTCTGAGTTGGGAGCCCGTCCTCTGTTCCCCATCTTGCCCTGCACTTAGCACTCTCTCAATGATTATCACTGAGGACTGTCAGTGCCCGTTTATGAAGATGCTTCTCCATGAGAAGATAAGGTCCGAAATAGGAAGGACCGTGTGTATGTTGTCTGTAAAAGTCACCAATTTAGTGTGCGGTTCTGAGTCATCACAAAGGCTTGCAGCCCCATAACCACCCCCCAACCAAGAGAGAGAACAATTCCACACCCCTCTTGAAATTCTAGTGTACCCTTCGAAGTCGATCCTGTATTCCACCTTCAGCTCCTGGCAACAGTCGATGTGTTTTCTGTCCCTATAGTTTTGCCTTTTTGAAGGTGTCATTTGAGTGGAATTGAACAGGCCATAACCTGTTGAATTTGCCTTCTTACACTTAGCAGAATGTCTATATTCCCAGGAGTTTGTTCGTTTCTATAGCTAAGCAATATCACGTTGGATGGAGATGCAGTGTCTAAATGGGATGTCTCTCGATCAGATGGGAGTCCCCAAATGGGGGGCAACAATCAGGTGAAAGTCAATGGCTCGGGCGGTGCAAGAATTCACCAATGGCAGAACGAAAGAGATAGAAGTTTATTGAATACACCAGTGGGCAGGACAGCAGAGGAGAGGCTGTCTGCCGTGGGGTAGTGGGTGAGGGCTGCTTTTAAAGGAGGGAGAGATGAGGATGTCTGGCCATGTGTGGAATCTTCCCTGTTTTGGTAACTGTGCCTGGTTGTAAGTAGCCCATTGGTTAGTCAGGGCCTGTGGATATTCCGAGGTGCGTCGCCCGATGGGTCTGGCTGGATTCCATTATTCAAGCCTGTTTGCTTAAAAGGGCCCTCTGCAGAGATGGCCCTGTTGTTTACGTTTTCCCCAGTTGAAGGATTTTGGGGGTTGCTCCCAGTTTTTGATGATAATGAATAAAACTGTCACAAGTATTCATGTACAGGTTTTTGTGTGCATATGGTTGACATTTCTCTTGGGTAAGACCTAGAAGTAGGATTGCTAGCTAGTGTGGTAACATACATTAATTCTAATAAACTCCCAAATGATTTCCAGAGTGGCTATACCACTTTGCATTTCTCCCAGCAGAGGATTCCCACCAGTTCTCATCGCTTTGCATTAGTGACAGCACTTGGTGTTGTGTGTGTGTGCGTGTGTGTGTGTGTGTGTGTGTGTGTGTTTGCTTGCTTTTGGCCATCCTGATAAATACATAGTGTATTTCATTGAGCTTTTACCTTATATTTCCCTAAAGACTAATGATGAACGGATTATTTTCATGTGCTTATTTGCCATCTGTATATATTCTTTGGTGAAGTGTCTGTTCAGATCTTTTACCCATTTTTATTGGGTTGTTCGTTTTGTTGTTACTGAATTTTGAAGTCGATCTTGAATTTTTGTAAATGATGTGAAGTACGGATCAAGGTTCATATGATCGTGGATGTTCAGTTGTTCTGGTTATTATTTGCTGAAAAGACTATTTTTTCTCCAGCGAATTCTCTTTGTATTTTTGTCAACAGGTCAATTGACTCTATGTGCATGAATCTCTTTTTGCAGTCCCCACTGATCTGCATGTCTGTCCTTTGGCCAATACCACAACGCCTTCATTACTGTAGTGCTATGGGCTTAATATTTGTGTTTCCTCAAAATCCATGTGCTGAAGACCTAATCCCGATGGTGGTGGTATTAGGAAGTGGGGCCTTTGAGAGATGTTTAGGTCATGAGGGTGAAGCCCCCATAAGTGGGATTAGTGCTGTTATAAGAAGAGATATGAAAGAGATGATCTCTCTCTCTTTCTCTCTCTGCCCTGTGAGGACACAGTACGGAGGTGTCCATCGGCAAACCAGGAAGAGGGCTCTCACCAGACACCAAATCTGCCAGTGCCATGGTCTTGGACTTCCCAGGCTCCAGAATGGCATGAAATAAATTTCTGTTGCTTAAGCTACCCAGTCTGTGATGATTTTCTTATAGCAGCCTGAGCAGATTAAGACATGGAGTGTTACAGTAAATCTTGAGTCCAGCCCAAATTGTTTTGGCTGTGGTTTACCATCAGGTTTTATAGCTGACCCTGGCTGTGCCCTGTCCATAATCTCGGGGTGCTCACTATCCAGTACTTGCCAGTGGCATTTCACATAAGCACTTGGGCTACCCTGCCTGAGGATTTTCTCTCAGCCCAAGTCAGGGGAGCCAAATGCCTCAGGGAGCAGCCCTCAACCAGTGACAGATAGGAGCTGGAGGATAAATACCCCATCTTTTCACCCTGGATGGGAAATTCTATACTACTTTCCAGAATTTTCCAACAGTATTGAGCCCCGATTGCCCATAGCAGCAATATTCTCAGTACTGCACCCTTTTCAGGTTCCTTCCGCCCTGTCTCACAAACCTATTCTCTGAATAGTGTTCCTTCGATCAACTCCCAAATCAATTACTTGTTCTTAAATTATTGCCCCAGGGTTTTGCTTCCAGGAGAACTCAACCAAAAAGATATATCCTAGCACCTAGCTCAATGACTGGCACAGGTAGACTGCAACTGTCGTCAGAGCAAAGACAATACCTCTCTGTTTAGTTCAGGAACTTGACACGGTACATGTTGAATGAATGAAACAATGAATAATTCACTGAATGAACTAATGAAGGAAGCCAGGAAGAGCCTGGCTTAGCCAAGTTTCAATCCTGCGTTCCCAATTCATGGTAGTCCTTGGGGACACACATTTGTCCAGATTTGTAGTGTTCCTTTCTTATATTGGAAAATGTTCTCTGAAATATGCTAGCAATCTCTAAGGGAAATGGAGGATCCCTCCCCCAGGAGGCAGGCCACTTGAGATGGTGGGCTGGTGCCGACAAGTTGGTGGTGGGCGTCAGGACAGAAACCTACTGGATTGAAATGGAAGATAGTGATTGAGAAACAGGGTAAAAGTAAGGGAGGGTTACATCGACCACGCCCCTCTCTACCAGTGATCTCATGGGTCACAGCAGCTGTCACATCTCCTCCCAGTAGAAAAGAGCTTCACAGATGATTCCTTCCTGCTGGGGTTTTCCCTATGCATCTCTTCCTAGATGGATCTTTTGAAACTTACAGAAGGTTTGAATGCCCTCTCAACCATCTTGTTCATCCAACTCAAATCCGTTGAGTCTGTGGAAGTAAACGTGCACAATGCCATGCCCTTGAGACTTTGCAATTGCTTGCTCATGCAGCACTACGTACATGGATATTAATTATATCATGATTATTTGAGTGTTCGAATATATATTTGGCCTCGTAAATAATCCTGTGTGCAAATTGAAAGAGAACATCAGTTTTCATACAGCAATTGATAAACGTTTGAACGTCTGGCCATATCTGATCATTACTTTTTAAGGCAATGGATATTTTTTTAATTTCAATCTGAGATGGATATAGGTGCAAACATGGATAGAGGTAGTTGAAGCCCTTAACGGCCTTTTCCAACCTGGTTCCCCTGTGAGAGAATGAAGCGGTGGTGTCTAACAGCCACGATGCTATTGGACAGAGGACCGGTTCTGAACTCCGGTTCGGCTGCTCGCCACCTGAAAATTGCTACTGGAGAGACAAATGATGGTGGGAGAGCAGAGGCTGCTTTACACAGGAAGCTGGCAACCTGGGAAGATGGTGGACTAACGTCTCAAAGGCCGTCTTCCCAGTCCAGGGGCAGCCAGAGAGTTTTAGAGGAAGGCAGGGGAAAAAAGAAGGGGGCTACGTGCAGGAGAAGCAGGTTCCCCGGGCGGTTAGTCGTGTGTCACCGTGACCCTAAACAGACTTGCTGGCATCAGCCACGGCTGTTTTCAAGTACAGTCAGGCCTTATCTTCTGGGAAAGTCTGGCCCTTCACGCCTCAAGGCCAGTGGACTGCAAATTTCAGGGAAAGTAGGTTAGTTCTGCTGTAGAACTCCAGAGGGACTTGAAGTCTGACCACATATTAATTAAGTTACAGGCAAGCAAAGGCTCAGATACCACTGGAAGGAGGATAAATTGGCCCATTTGGTTGGCAGTTATTGATGTTTTCTGTAAGAACAATTTAGGCTTGCCAAAAGGAAAAACCTAGAAGCAATTTAAATTCTACGTATACAGCTTAGGGGGAAAACATGCCCAAGGGTATGAGGATTCATGCTGTGGGAGGGAGGTCTCTTTGCTCCCAGCGACTCCCAGCCTTCGGGCCAGACTGAACCACAGACACCGGGGTGTACCGAGAGAAGCATGTGCTTTTATTCATCTTCTAATCAAAACCCATTTTCTATGCCCAGTCCTTTTCTGGGTATCAGGGGTACACTAAGGACCGGGCACAAAGAAGTATCTGTGGTAGAACCCAGCCTTCAGCTTGGAATGCCTGATATTCTGGGCTTGTGAGGGGAATGGCCTCCTGGGCCCCCCACCATGGGAATCCTGTTTCACCACACTGGCCGTCATCCAGCTACAGACAGCACGTTAGGGCTGGGCTTCCCCCCCATGGTGCAGCGGCCTTACCCCCAGATCCTCCACCTCGAGGGGGACCTCTGGCCATCAAGTTCGAAGGCTACTTGAGGCAGGAAAGAAAGAGCATGCGGTGGCAATCCTAGCTGCTTACTGACTCAGTATTCCCGGTTGTAAAATCAGGACACTGGCTGGCTGATCTTTGCAAGTTCCCCAACGCTGGCACTCCTCATGGGCTTGAATCTGGACATTCCCGAGGACCCAGAGGAGCCGTCACGGAGGGGCCCTCACTGCCTCAGTGCTTTATGGATTACCAAGCCCTGTGTAGGATGTTGTCCTGATCAAAGTGACTGTGTCTACTATACAGACGAGAAAACTGAGCCCGAGGAGATACAGTCATCCTCATTGTCATACTGTAAGAAGCAGGTTTTTATTGCTTTTTTATTTAAATTCAAGTTAGCTAACATATACTGTGTTATTAGTTTCAGGGTAGAGTTTAGTGATTCATCAGTTGCATATAACACCCTGTACTCATTACATCATGTGCTCCCCTTAGCACCTGTCACCCAGTTTCCCCATCCCACCCCCCGCCCAGCAACCCTCAGTTTGTTTCCTACAGTTCAGTGTCTCTTAAGGTTTGCCTCCCTCCCTGTTTTCGTCTTATTTTCTTTTTCCTTCCCTTCCCCTCTGTTCATCTGTTTCTTAAATTCCACACATGAGTGAAATCATATGGTATTTCTCTTTCTCTTATGGACTAATTTCGCTTAGCATAATACATTCTAGCATCGGGGAAATACAAATCAAAACCACAATGAGATACCACTTCACACCAGTCAGAATGGCTAAAATAAACCACTCGGGAAATAACAGGTGTTGGAGAGGATGCAGAGAAAGGGGAACCCTCTTACACTGTTGGTGGGAATGCAAGCTGGTGCAGCCACTCTGGAAAACGGTATGGAGGTTCCTCAAAAAGCTAAAAATAGAGCTACCCTTTGACCTAGCAATTGCACTACTGGGTATTTACCCAAAGGATACAAACATAGTGATTTGAAGGGGCTCCTGCACCCCGATGTTTTTAGCAGCAATGTCCACAATAACCAAACTATGGAAAGAACCCAGATGTCCATCGACAGACGAATGGATAAAGTAGTTATGGTATTTTTTTTTTTTTTTTTTAAATGATTTTTTATTATATTATGTTAGTTACCATACAGTACATGCCCGGTTTCCGATGTAAGGATCGATGATTCATTAGTTGTGTATAACACCCAGTGCACCATGCAATATGTGCCCTCCTTACTACCCATCACCGGTCTATCCCATTCCCCCACCCCCCCTCCCCCTCTGAGGCCCTCAGTTTGTTTCTCATAGTCCATAGTCTCTCATGTTTCATTCCCCCTTCTGATTACCCCCCTTTTCTTTATCCCTTTCTTCCCCTACCGATCATCCTAGTTCTTATGTTCCATAGATGAGAGAAATCATATGATAGTTGTCTTTCTCTGCTTGACTTATTTCACTTAGCATTATCTCCTCCAGTGCTGTCCATGTTGTAGCAAATGTTGAGAACTCGTTCTTTCTGATAGCTGAGTAATATTCCATTGTATATATGGACCACAACTTCTTAATCCAGTCATCTGTTGAAGGGCATCTCGGCTCCTTCCATGATTTAGCTATTGTGGACAATGCTGCAGAAGCATTTTTTTATTCCAACTCCAGGCTCCCATGTGCTGTACCAGAGCTGCCCGCTCTTGCCCTTCCATGGCCCCCTCCCTTCCAGGGCCTTGGGAGGGGTCTGGGAGAGAGCACTGTCCAGGTAACCTTGTGGGCATCCTTGCCTGAAGGACGGGGGCAAGTGGGGTTAAATGCAGGGAGGCTTCGCAGAGGCTGAGCCAGAGATAATGAGGCGTGCAGCCCTTCCCCATGGGTCTGGGATACCAGAGTATTGAGATCCAATGAATCAAAGGACTTGGATCTGAGCTTAGACTTCCTCCTGACTTTCTCTGGGGTAAATACATTTCTTCCCTCACAGGACCTCTCATCAGGTGAAGACACCCCTGCACGATTGTCATTGACACACTCATCTCTGCACGGGCACTTTCTGCTGTTGCTTTGTACCACCCCACATCTTCCAACCTTGTCCTTAACTAGACAGAGCAGAGCTGCCACTTATAGTCTGGAAGGAACCTCCTGACCATTCAAAGTGTCCTCTCTTCCAGGGCCCATACCAAACGTGTCAGTGTATCGAATATGGTCAGTGCTGTGCCCATGTTCCTTCCATCCCTTTGATCAGACGTCTCCGTATGGCCGTGACCCAGATGATGGTTTTGCTGCTAAGGGCTCACCTTGGTAGTACCTGAGATTGCTTCAGAGGCATATGCTTGGCTTTTGAGGCTCCCTTATCCACACGGGGCACCAGAAATACCTGGGAGTTGATGTCCCCTCCCATCAGCTCTTAGTCAATGTCTGGCCAGGGGGGGTGTACAAAATCCCTGTGTTATGTTCCAGAGATCCCTGTGGGATCAGGCTGAGGCTGGGACTTCCCCTGAAATCCTACCATTGCTTGGCTACTTTCCTTCATCCCCTTACCACGTTCCCCTGAGCCACCCAGGCGCCCTGCAAGGTTTCATTCTTTTTGATGGCTGAGTAATATTCCATGGTATCATATCTATCTCACATCTTCTTTATCCAATCATTTGTTGATGGACATCTGAGCATTTCTGTGATTCTGCATACGGTTTATTTTTCATCAGTGTATCTCAATCATTCTGTTTTATTTTCTCCCCTTTGTGAGTTATCTGCCATTCCTTTCCTTCTTCATGTGCTGTGAGAAGTATTAACAATAGTGTTAGAAGTTTAAAGAAACCCTCCAGGCTGGACATCTCTTTTTTGTCCTCTATGTTGTAAGTGATTTTAGAGCAAAGAGGGCAGAAGGGTTTCACTTGAAATTCTGAGATCAGAAACTTGTTTTAAAAATAACAGACCACTAGAAGCAAAATAAAGGTCTCCTTGGCCATGACCACATTCATTTTTGTCTTCCCCTCCCAGAGGCAACCACAAACTATAGAACACCAGCGGGGCTGAGGGAGTCAAGAAATTCAAATATTTATAAAGAAGTAATCAATTTTCTATTCGCAATGCCTCCGGGTGAATTCCATAATCAGAGCACCAGCTCAGTCAGTGGAGCGTGCACTCTTGAACTCGGGGTCGTGAATTCAAGCCCCATGTTGGGTGTAGAGCTTACTTAAAAAAAAAAAAAAAGAGGCAAACCAAGACAGACTCTTAACTATAGAGAACAAACTGATGGTTACCAGAGGGGAGGTGGGTGGGGGATGGGTGAAAAAGAGGGCGAGGATTAAGGAGCGCACTTGTGATGAGAACCGAGCATTGTATGGAAGTACTGAATCACTATATTGTGCACCTGAAACTAATAGTACACTGTATGGTAACTAACTGGAATTTAGATAAAAACTTAAAAAACAAGTTTCCATCATCAACTAGCAGACTCTGGGCAGCTCCTCTGGACATAAGGCATATACACCAGGGCTGGTCTGGAGAGAAGAAGGAAAACCCAGAGACCCAGAACTACCTGAGGCAGCTACAAATTTGTGGGGCCAGCGCACCATGAAAATGCAAGGCCCTTGTTCAAAAACCGCAAGGATTTCAAGATGGTAGCAGCAGAGCGTGACTCCAGGGTGACTGTATATGTTCCCACGCCCATGAAGCTGGCCCACCTTCTGGAAAATCCCAGTTCTGCAACTAGCCATCTCTGTGATGCTGGAAAAATCACTTTGCCTTCTGAGGCATAGTCTCCTCTCGTCTGAAAGGAGGGGTTTAACTTCCTCACTCAGTAGAGTTGTTCTGACACAGAAAGCTGTCATTAAATACTGGGTGTTATTTTTACTACCATAGGGGTCCTGCACACGTTACCCCAGCAGGTGCTGCTGGGCCGCATTCTGGGCCTGAGGCCATTGGGTCTGCACTGCAGGTGCTCTGGGGCATTTCCCCTCTGCTCTGCTCTGACCAGCACAAGCCCTCTTTGCCTTGGATAAAAGTCCCTTCCTCACCCAAGCCCATCAACACTATGTCACTGACTTGAGGCTGTCCCCAGGGCCACCTGACCTTGTTCAGATATTGTCATTTTATATCATGCTATTTAAAAAGGCTATTTTTTAAAAGGCATTTATGCCCATTTAGAGATAGGACTGGTAGAAACTTCTTCCTTCGGGTCAAGATCTGAGTGGACATGGAAATTCTAGGAAAGAAACCCGAGACCATTGCCACCGAGAGATTTGGAAGGAGTGGAAAAAACGGGGGGTCTTATAGGTAAAATTCTTCCCAATACACCATGTTAACTATGCTGAAATTCACATTAAATTAAATTAAATTAAAAACAAATAAGTAAACAAAATTCTTCCCAATCATCAGAGGGAGGCAGCTGGGACCCCATGATCTCCTCCCATTCTCACAGCCTAATTTCCATCCCTGCAAGAATTCCCCAGCTAGCTTCTTCCTGGCTTGAATTTTAGAGGTTTCGACAATGCTGAATTCCCTCCCCGGGCACTGCCACGATTCTCTGCTGAAATGAGAACTGAGAGCCATCCCCAGGGGAGTGGCCCTGGAATGTGGGGAGGGGAGCAGAAACCATGAACATCTAGGGAAGAGGTGGGGGAGGATGTGGGCGGACTGGGGAGCACAGCCAGCTCCCCAGCCGTATAATCCCTGGTGCGGGCGCTCCGTGAAGGATGCCAGCAGCAACACTGCAGGACTGTAACCTGGGGGAAAGTATAGTGAGAAAGTAAAACTTGCCAACTGTTTCATTACAAACAGATACTCAATAGTAATATTCTAATACACTCACCCCAGCTTTTGTCCTGTGCATTATTTTACGAAACTGGAACTATACTGTCTAGAGTATTTTCATTTGTTTTAATTTGTTTTCATTAACCTAGCCATACACGTACACAGATTGAAGATTCAAATAGTATTTAAAAAAAAAAAAAAAAAACAACACGTCAGTGGGGCGTCTGGGTGGTTCAGTCAGTCCAACTTGGAGTCAAGAGTCCAACTTGGAGTCCACTCTTGGAGTCAAGAGTCCAACTCTTGATCTCAGCTCAGGTCTTGATCTCAGGGTTGTGAGTTCAAGATCCACATTGGGCTCCACACTGGATGGGGAGCCTACATAAAAACAAAACAAAACAAAATAACCAGCAGTACATTTAGGGCTCCCTGCTGAGTGTGCCAGCCCCCAGCCTCTACCTCCCTGCCTTTCTGCTCCCCCTTAAGTAACTGCCATCAACTCCTCGATTTTTTGTGACATTTACTTTCATGTTATAATTATATGTATATACTCCCACCTTTCACTTCTTCAGATGTAGACCTTATCTCCTTAGTTCCTGTTACGGATTTTCACTCTTCTATAGATCTCTATACCCTCCCAGAATACATATATCACAATTTCAGTAAAATCCATATTTAAGGATAACACTATTGTAACTCAATGTATTGTTACTGCTGAGTAGAGTTGTATGCCATGATGACATTTCATTCTTTTTTTTTTTAAGATTTTATTTATTCGAGAGAGGGAGTGAGAGAGAGAGTATGAGCGGGGGTGGGGGGTGGGGGGAGGAGCAGATGGAGAAGGAGAAGCTGGGATCATGACCTGAGCCAAAGGCAGATGTTTAATCGACGGAGCCACCCAGGCGGCCCACATTTCATTCTTCACACAATTTTTGTTTTTTTTTCCTGAGATGAATTACCTTATTATTTCATTTTTCTTTCCCTTAAAGAAAAACATCTCTAGCTAAGTCTGTGACTCTCCAACAGCTTGTAAAATGCCTCCCATCAAAACAGGGAAGATGTGGAAGAATACACAACATAATTAATACAGCACTCTTATGGATGAATGTTGAATTCTGGGTACTGGTAACAGAAACTATGCCGTTTCTCAGGCAGTGGAGCATTCATAAGTTCGTGTTATACAGAATCACAAAGAAACCCCCAATACGTTCTCACAATACAAAGGATAGTCTCTAATAGCCATGCAACGTGGTGAGAGATTAACACTAACTTTTTTAAGTGTCTTTCTTCCCAGAAATTTAGAAACTCTCTGTAAAACAACTATTAGGCCAAAGAGGGAATAAAAACTAGAATCGCAGAATTTCTAAAAAATTCCTGATAATGAAATGTTACTTATGAGACTCTAAATGATGTAAGGTAAGCAGTAATCAGATGAAAATCTATAGTTTTAAATATGAATAGCAAAAAAAAAAATTGAAAGGGTGAAAATAAGTTAAATACACAGCTCAAAAAGCGCAAAAGAAACACGAAAGTAAGCCAGAGCAAAACAAACAAAAAATATTAATAAAGATAAAAGCAGAAAATAACAAGTTAGGAACCCCCAAAGTAGAGTTGAACTAATAAATAAAATGCTGTCTTCAGAAAAAGATGCATAAACATAAACAAATGGCTAGTTAATTTAATCAATGAAAGTCAGAAAGCACAAATACACAACATAAGACTTAGCCAGGGGAAACAGCTCTCCAACAGGGGAAATTTCTAAAATCGCGAGAGACTTATTTGCACAGAATTATACAAATAGATATAAAATTTTGGGTGAAATAAGTAATTTCCTAGGAAAGTACCACGTACCAATTTTCCCCCCAATAAAGATAGAAGGTGAAAGTAGACCGATTTCCCTAGAAGAAATAGAGACCATTGAAAAACCACCCCCTCTGGTTCCACTGGGGCTGCTCTCAAGCCTTCAAAGAACATGACGCATTAAATCCAATGTCACTTAAACTACCATTCCAAAGTATAGAAAAAAGAATTTCCCAGGTCTTTTTATGAAGTAAGTATAAAATTGACACCCAAGCCTGGCAAAAGTTACATAAAAAGAGAAAACTACACATCAATTTCACTCATGAATGTCAATTCAAAAGTCAGAAATAAAATATGACTAAAGAGAATACAATAGCATATTTAAAAAGTTAAGACATCATGACCAAACGAGGGCTTTTTCCCCTGAGGAATACAAGATGGCTAAGCATTAGGAAATCCTTAATATAACATATATATAAGCATATTTAAGGAGAAAAACAATGATAGGATTCATTCTTATAAATGCTGAAAAGACCTTCCAAAAAGTAAACTCACTCTCATTTATTATTTTTAAAAAATGTGTACACATTTGATACACTAAAAAATTGACCAATACCTTCTTCATGGAGAAACATAAAGCCTTTTCCATTAAAGTTAAGAAGAAAGATATCCACTAACTTCTCTACTATCTCCTATTATACTGGAAGAAGTAGCCAGTGTATTGTACAGGATTTTAAAAATTAGACACACACAAATTAGTAATAAATAATTAAAATTATCATTGGAGGGGCACCTGGGTGGCACAGCGGTTAAGCGTCTGCCTTCGGCTCAGGGCGTGATCCTGGCGTTATGGGATCGAGCCCCACATCAGGCTCTTCCGCTATGAGCCTGCTTCTTCCTCTCCCACTCCCCCTGCTTGTGTTCCCTCTCTCGCTGTCTGTCTCTATCTCTGTCGAATGAATAAATAAAATCTTTAAAAAAAATAAAAAATAAAAAATAAAATTATCATTGGAGATGACATGGTAGTGTATGTATCAAAGCCAAAAGAGTCCATGCTACGCCTAACATAGAATTTTGTATTAACATTTGAAAATCATTGCTCTTCTTACATGTAAACAAGAAGTTAGGAGATTTAATGTGAGGGAACATTTCATTTACAATACAACAAAAAATTTAAACACTAGAAACACACGCCATAAGGAATAACCAAAATTTTAAAACATTTCTGAAATACTCAGAAGTATTCTTAAATTGGAAGACATCCCTTGTCTTTGGATGGAATGATCGCAGCATAATAAAAAAAGTCAAATTTCTTCAAGTTAATTTAACATGACCGCAATAAAAGTACAAGTTGTTTTTTTTTTCTCCCCCAGGGCTTAGAAGAGTTGATTCCAAACTTCATATGAAAAGCAAACAAGCAAGAATAGCTAGGAAATCCCTGAAAAAGAAAAGCATCAGAAAGGACTCACCTTACTGTATGTTAAAAGATACCGTCGTGCCTCTAGAGTGAAAGCAGCATGGTACTTGTATACGAATAGACAAATCAAAGGAACAAAACAAAAGGTTCAAGAATAGCATCAGCTTCGGGGCGCCTGAGTGGCACAGCGTTTAAGCCTTCGGCTCAGGGCGTGATCCCGGCATTATGGGATCGAGCCCTACATCAGGCTCCTCTGCTACGAGCCTGCTTCTTCCTCTCCCACTCCCCTTGCTTGTGTTCCCTCTCTCGCTGGCTGTCTCTATCTCTGTCGAAAAATAAATAAAATCTTTAAAAAAAAAAAAAGAATAGCATCAGCTTCAAATGGAAATATAATGCATGATAAATGTGGCATTTCAAGTCACTGGAGAAATATATACTTTGTAACAAATGATATTAAGAAAGCCATAATAATTTTTTAATGCATGGCAAAAAAGAATAGAAATTATAGTCAAAATCAAAAGACAGGAAAAATTAGGGGAAATATTCTCAGCTAATATCATAGAAAAACAGCTAATCTCCCTCATATGTAAAGAGCTTTTGAAAATAAAGAAGAAAACTATCAAAAACCCAAGAGGAATGTGAGTAAAACAAAGGAATAGAAAATTCACAGGAAAAATTTAAAATGGCTCCTGAAGTAAGGAAAAAATAAATATCAATCTCTCCTATAAGAAAACGGTACATTGAAATTGCGCTCTGATACCCTTTTCTACCAGACTTGCAAAGATCTTAAAGTTTAACAACTCCATTGGCACAGCTGTGAAGAAACAGTCTTCCTCAGACATAGCCGGTAGGAATCCAAAATAATGCTGTCCCTGGGGATGGGAATTTAGTAGTGTTTAACCAAATCCTGTGTCTATCCTGTCAGCAGTCACATTCTAGGAATCTACCCTGAGGACATATGTCAACAATCATGCTAACATAATTTGTGACATTTGTAATAGCAAAAGACTGCTTATTAATGCAAGACTAGGAAATGAGATAAATAAACGTATGACATATCCGCACAATATAATATTTTAACATCATTTTTAAAAAATCGAGTGAAGGTCACTATGAGCTGAGATGCAGTAATTGTCAGTTATACTGGTATGTATGTAGTAAGCTATCCTTCACATAAGAAACAAATGCAAATAAGAATATATATATACATGATGAAAATGTAAGAAGGATAAATTAAAAAAATAATAAAATTGTTACCTATAAGGCTTGGGTGAAAGTGGAATGAAGGGCATAGGGACAGGAAAACACTGCTATAACTATGGCCTTTTATATAATTTTGATTTTTCACCCCCAGCTTTATTGAGACATCATTGACACGTAGCGTCGTGTAAGTTTAAGGTGTACAATGTGATGACTGGATGCATGTATATGTTGTAAAATGTTTCCCACAATAGCACTAGTTAGCACATCCTTCATCTCAAATAGTTACCATTTTGTTGTCATTGTTACAGCAAGAACATTAAAGCACTTCTCTCCTCGCAACTTTCAAGTATATGATACGGTTTTGTGAACTACAGTCACCAGGCTGTATAGTGATCCCCAGAAGCTAACTCATCTTTTCTTTCCAAACTTAGTTATCTCATGGCTGTTTGTACTCGTTGGTTTGTACTCTTTGGCTAGCTCCCTTTTCCCTCTCCCCTCAGCCCTGGCAACCACTGTTCTAATCTCTGTTTCTGTAAGTTTGATGTTTTCAGATTCCATACGTAAGTGAGATTGGACAGTATTGGTCTTTCTCTCTCTGGCTTATTTCAGTTAGCATAATGCCCTCTAGGTCCATCCATGTTATCACAAATAGCAAGATCTCCTTCTCTTTTAATGGCCAAATAATATTCCATTGTATACACGTACCACATTTTCTTCATCCGTTCAACTGTCAGTGGACACTCAGGTTGTTTCCATGTCTCGGCCACAGTGAATAATGCTGCAGTGAACATAGGAATGCAGATATCTTTTTGAGATAGTAATTCAATCTCCTTTGGCTATATACCCAGAAGCGAGATTGCTGGATCACGTGGTAGTTTTGTTTTTAATTCTTTTAGGACTCCTCATAGAGGGCTCCATAGTGGCTGTACCAATTTACATTCCCACCAACAGAGCACAAGGGCTCCCTTTGCTCTCCATCTTGCCAACATCTGTTCTCTTTTATTTTTTTGACGATAGCCATTCTATCAGGCGTGAGGTGGTATCTCACTGTGTCTTTGATTTGCATTTCCATGTTGGTTAGTGATGCCGAGCACCTTTTCATGCACCTGCTGGCCACTTCTATGTCTTCTTCAGCAAAATGTCTGTTCCAGTTGTCTGGTTTCCTTTTTTCTGCTATTGAGTTATAGGAATTCTTTATATATTTTGGGTATTAACCCCCTTATCAGATATACGGTTTACAAATATTTCCTTCCATCCTGTAGGTTGCTTTTTCATTCTGTTGATTATGGATTCTGCCACGCAGAAGGGTTTTAGTTTGCTGTAGTCCCACTTGTTGATTTTTGATTTCACGCTGCGGGTGTTGTAGTAAAAAAAATCGTTGCTAAGACCAATGTCAAGAAACTTTTTCCGTATAGTTTGTTCCAGTAATTTTAGTTTCAGGTCTTATGTTTAAGGTTCATTTCAAGCTAATTTCTGTGAGTGGTGCAGATCAGGGTCCAATTCCATTCTTTTGCATCTGGATATTCAGTTTTCCCAACACCATTTATTGAAAAGATTATCCTCGCCCCACTGAGTATTCTTGGCTGCCCTGTTAAACATTAGTCAACCATATATGCAAGCATCCATTTCTGGGCTGTCATTCCATTGGTTCATGTGTCCACCTTCACGCCAGTAATACGTTCTTTTCTTCAGTGCTCAAAGGGGCTTGAACTCATGACCCTGAGATCAAGAGTCGCACATTTCACCAACTGAGCCAGCCAGGTGCCCTAGGAATATGCTCTTTTTATCCCTATGGCTTTGCAGAAGAGTCTGAAATCAGGAGGAGTGATGCTCGCAGTTTTGTTCTTTCTCAAGATTCTTTGATGCTTCGGGGCCTTTCGTGCTTCTGTAGGAATCTTAGGGTTGTTTTTTCTATGTCTGTGAAAAATGCCACTGGAGTTTTGATAGACGTTGCATTGAATCTGTAGATGGCCTTGGGGAGTATGGACATCTTAACAATATTAACCCTTCCAACCCATGAACGCAAGATAGCTTAACATTTATTTGTGTCTTCTTCAATCTCTTCCCTCAGTGTCTTGTAGTTTGCAATGTACGGTTCTTTCACCTCCTTGGTCAAATTTACTTCTAAGCCCTCTGCTCCTCATCCATGACACTCCACATGCTTTTGCAGGGGGACCACACGTGCAGATGTCTTGTCACTCACTTCCTCCACCCAGCCACCCGACCAATGAAGCTGGATTTGAAGAAGCAGCACGTTCACTTATTCCTTTTCTAATCAATAGGCATTTCCAGAGTGTCTACTCTATGCAAGTCCTATCCTGGCTGCTAGGGATACACAGATGAATCAGGCCAAATTTGAACCCAAAGGAGATCCTGGTGATAAATCCATGTCTTCATTGGGGAGCTTTGGAAGTTTTCGGGCTGAGTGGGGAGAGAATTCAGAGACCACATACACAGGGCTTAGGCTGTGGAGAGAAGAGCAGGTCAGAGCTATAGCACTAGAACCAGCCAGGTGACCTCCAGGTCCACAGGCACTCCCAGCCGCCAGTCCCCAGCATCACTTTAGGCCAGGCAGAGAGGGAGAATGGTGGTGGCAGAGTTAAATGAGCACTGTTCATGAGGTCAGGATCCCGAGTTCAAATCCTAGCTTTTTACTGCATCAGGGCCTAAGTTTTCCCATCTGTAAAATGTGGCCATTGGACCCATCCAATCTGGTGGTCCTTTTGGGTTTGACCCTTGGTATCAAGCTAGAGTCCATTCAACCTGGAGAATAACCGTAGCAACAGCCCTCCAAGTACAAGTGCTTTACAGCACACAAATTCCCTGGCCTGCACCACTATTGCTCTAAAGGACATGATTACGTCCACTTTAGTAGTGAAGAAACCGAGTGTCACTGAGTGGCAGGCAGGTTCTGCCACTGCCTGAGGCAATAAGCAAGTCTGAGGCAAAGCTGACATTGAAACCTAGTCTCCTGAGCCCAGCAACAGGGCTGCTCCTCTGAGCTCCTCCCAGCTTCTCCCTCCCAGGGCCCAGCGGAGAGAGACCAGGCACAGGAGCACTGGCGGGGGAGGCCCTCTAGGCTCTGTGCCTGGAGGACAGCAGGAGGCGGTGGGGAAAGGCAGAGGTTCTGCCAGCTGTGACACGGGAGGCAGCCCCCTGCCAAGGAGGGCAGAGGGTCAGTGGATTTAGGCTGCATTAGGGGAGGGGGATGACCAGGGGGTCCTCCAGCTGAGCCTAGCTCATCTTACCTTCCTCCGGGACCACACACCGTTCCCTGCTCTTGCCCTTGTCCCGCTTCAGGCTGTGTCAGCCCGGAACACGCTTTTCACAAAAGTTTGGAAGGTTGAGCATCCTACACGTGCCTTTCACCCCTGAAGACTTCCCAGGCTTCACCTGAACTGGAGAGAGCAGGTCCAGAGCTCAAGACCCCCCTGCTGTCCAAGACCCCAGGACACCTCGCCGGGCTCCAGAGAGGCCAACCTCTCTCCCCTGCCTCCAGGGCCCAAACAGGCTGACCAGGCTCAGAAAAGGAGGCCTGATTCCTTTAATCCAGTGGGCCCCCTGGTGGACTGACTGGTAGCTGACCCTCAGTCAAGAGCCACCAGTAAGATTCACAAAGTTGACAGCGGCAGGGGCCTACCTAGGCCTTGTCCCCAGCCAGATGCAGAGGGAGCCCTGCAGCACCCCCAACATTCTCTGTCCTCAGTCTCAGCCTTTGCCCCTTCCTTGTAGATGGGACCTTCTCACCCAGGTTCAGAACATTCGTGGGATTCCTGCATCTTATTCAACAAGTGCTAGGCCAGCATGGCTTCTTCTCTGAGCATGGCTGGTCATCCTGGCATGAACCTGAGGCCTGACCGTCGTGGTACCCGTTGGGGGTCATGGGGGAGCAGGCTCTAGCTTTCTCTTCCTCTGAAGAGAGACAACACGGACAAGGAAGGAGTGCATGTGACAAATGCCCAAGAGACCATCTTCTCAGGAAATGAAAGGAGTCCCCAGAAGCAAGAAGGAAGGTAGTGGTGGTGGGGGCGTTCATGGCCCAGACACGGGCGAGGGGAGAGTGCCAGGGACAGCCTCATAGGTGGGCGGTGAGAGTCACTGGCCCAGGAGGGAACACATAGGGTTCACGCTCAGGTGTTCCTGGCCCGGGAAAAGACAGACACGCGGAACAAGGACTGACAGAAACAGAGAGAGGAAGAAAATAAGGACAAACATCTGGAAACACGATGAAGACTGAGTGTTAGAAACAGAGGGACAGGCAGACAGATGGGCAGAGAGGGAGAGAGAGTAAGATACAGTAATAAAAATTAAAATGAGCCAGAACTTAAAAGAAATCCAGATAGCTATCGAGAGGGAACGAGGTGAGGAGTAAGGGCACTAGGAGGTGGAGACCATGAGAGTGAGGTGAAGGACAACAGAGAGACAGAGGGAATATGGCGGACAGAGCTGTTTAGTCAAGGGATGATTTCAGGTAATCCAGACACGCTCTCAGATGGGAGTCCTCACGAAGACCCTGCCCAGTGTTTGTCTGAGTGCCTTTTCCTGCCATGCTCAATGGAAGGGCTTGATTGAACTCCTGCCTTAGGAAAGGAAGAAGAGGCCACCCCCAAGCTAGCCAGGAGCCCTGCCATCTCTGACCTATTATTCAGAGACACATGGGACTCCCGTGGTAGGTGACATCCATTCAGGCGCTCCCTGTCAGCATGGCTGACACTTTCTATATCGCCCTGTCTTCTGAGACTTCCTCCACCCTGCCCTCCTCCTCCACAGCAGGCAGCCTGCTCCATGGCCTGGTGGCTCGCTCTCCTTGTCTCCTTGTCTCCCAGGCATTTCCTCCAATAAACTCTTGATGATCTCATCTCGTCTTGACATCTGCTTTTCAGAGGCTCTGAAGAACACATGCATCTATTTGTTTGGGCTTGAATTATTCAGGCAGTGAAGGAAAACGACGTGGGGAGGCAGAAGCAGTTTCGGAAAAGAGAGAACATGTTTTTCTCTGATACATCACTATCGAATGAAGATGGTAATTAGATTCCATTAGAAACATTGAAAAGAGGTCCCCACTTTATTTAAATGACTATATTCAGCACATACCTAAAATTTTAGACCTTGTGGCCATGTTAACTATGATGAAAAATATTCAAGGTCAACTTAAAACCTTCTAGGCCATAGTAGCTTTACAAAAATTGGTTTCAGATGTATGTGTCAAGGAAAAATACATTTTTTGAAGACCACTCTCCCAGGCCTGAAACCCTTGTGTGACCCCTAATCAAGACTGAATCACATAGCAGAAGGTGGAAAAATACAAGGCTAAACTAAGCAGTTCAGTTTTAGGTCGATCAGGGGCTAAACGCCCAAACGAAGACTCAAGGTAGCTAACGTGGGTCACAGACTTTCCTCTTCCTGCTTGATGATGGGTCTGTATTTTAGACCCTACAGTAGCTTAGAACTAAGGCATGGCCTGTTCCATTTCCAGCCCTCAATTCCAGACCTGGCTCTGGATCTTTCTACTCCAACAAGCGGAAAGGCTGCCAGCAGCTGTACCAGACACAATGTAGCCAAAAGCCTTCCTCCTCCATCTCCGGGTAATGTGTGCACCTTTCATGGGATCCACACTCAGAGGACAGGACTCAAAAATGCCCCTGGAATCTGACCAAGAGAAAATCCGACGGTCAGGAGACATTGAAAGAGAGAAACATATCAGAAAAAGAGAAATGCAACAACCGACCAAAATTAAATGTGGAACAGTAACCTCAAACTCTCTAAAGGATCCCCCCAAAGAGCTGAAGACAGAGAAACCAGGGTGGGTGGCTATCCAACAGGCTTAGGTTTTCATGTACTTTTAAATACGTAACACTTTATTGCTTTGTGTTGTTTGCATGTTAATAAGCATTTAACTCCTGATAGAAGGAAGCTTGGGAAGTAAGGAGAGCTTGGAGGGACTGGGGATCAGTAATCCGAGTCTGAGCCGAGTCTGAGCCTGTCCGACGGATCTTCTCAGGTCTGGTTAAGAAGAGGTTTCTCCCTGGGGAGAGACGAGGGAATCAGAGATGTGCGAAGGTGCCAACGGTGGGAGGGATGTACACTGGGTCCCAGGACCCCCCGTGGTCCGTATGCTCCTGGGTTCTCTCCTCCCGGGCGCACGGGATGCGCTGTCCAGGAATCAGGCCGGGGCCAGGGAATTCTAGGAGAGCCATCCTAAGGAACTAGAACCTTACAACCCCTTACCTCACACGTTAAACGTGGAGAGGAAAGTGGCTCATGATTACAAACTGTAAGAAAAGAAAACAATGGCAATTGAAAATAGTCATCATCAGCCTTCAACAACGGTCGAGGGGCTTCCGATGATCTTGTCCGAAGGGCCCCGTCATTCAGAAGAAAGGAGGGATGCCCACGGCGGGAAATGGAACCGTGCCTTTTTGAGGAAGGGGTCTTGGGCCTCCCTCGCTACGGCCCCGACCCACGGGCCTAACGTCAAGGCGGACCCCGGTGGTAAAGCTCTGATCTCAAAGATTTCGAAAAGCCCTGAGAGTTCCCGACTCCCTCCGAGACGCCTTGTTCTTCTGGAACCTTCCCGGGGCACCGCGAGAGCGAGCGCGGCCGACGGGGGAGGGGGCGCTCACCTCACTCCAAGCTGAGCCACGGCTCCATACACTGATGCCTGCAGTTGTAGAAGCAACACTTCTTGTCCCCGTTGCACCC
Organism: Ursus maritimus; assembly: GCF_017311325.1. Classification (NCBI taxonomy): domain Eukaryota; kingdom Metazoa; phylum Chordata; class Mammalia; order Carnivora; family Ursidae; genus Ursus; species Ursus maritimus. The sequence goes on along the minus strand of NW_024424675.1, from coordinate 33,001,914 downwards.
TCCGTCGCGGCGGCACAGGGGTAAGAGGATGAAAGGGCACCTGAGGAAGAACTCTGGGCAGTATCCGGGCTTCTTCACAGCTGAGGAGGAATGGCACAGCGTGAGCCGGGGGCGGCGGCGTGGCCGGGCAGCGGGGCCGCCCCCACGAAAGTCCCCCACCCCCGGCACGCGCCGGCCCGGCGACACGCACCCTTGGGCCGCCCCTGCCCCCCGGGCCGCGCCGTGTGGAGGCCGAGGAGGAGGAGCAGGAGCACGGCGGCGAGCGCGGACCGCCCGAGCAGCTTCATGGCGCGGCCGAGCGTGTGCGCAAGGCGCGCGGGCCGTTCTCGGCTTATATCGCCTCTGGCGGGGGCCCGCCGGCAGGGGGAGCTGTGGTTCCCGGGGTCCGGGGTCGCAGGTGCCTCCCTCGACCTGGGAAGAGCGGCGGTTTCCCTCCCGCCACCCCCCAGGAGAGGCCGGGCAGTAACCCCTCGGTGGCGTAACTGCCGAGAGCCCGCGACGGCTCCCCCTTTTTCGGGGGCGGGGTGGGGGTTAGGGCTGGCCTGGCCCTTAATACTTCTTGCTTCAGGGAGTGGGTCTGGAGGCCGTAGGGGGGAACCGGCTTTTCCGGGGCGCTCGTGAGGTCTGACACACTCCGCTCTTCTCGCTGCGTGTCCAGAACAATTTAAAGCCGCCGATTTCAGAAATGGGTACATTTGAAGCGCTTACTTGGAACAGATGAACATGTGACACATGCACACGGCACAGAGACGAGGCAAGAAAATGAGCTATTAGCAAAAGCCTATCTAGACTTAGGGAGAATATCACTGCGGCGGGCACCGGAGAAAGAGCTCGAAGTTGTAGGAAAGTTTTCTACCTTAACTCCTGTGTTTATGCCTCCACGACTTTGGATACACTTCATTTGCTGATCAGGTCTAACTGGAGGTCACTTTGGAACGCGAAACCCAGGCCCCAAGACCCTGCTAGCTCTCTCTGCCCTCCTATAAAAAGTGTGTGTTGGTCCTACTTGCGTGTGGCAGAGAACATACCCATCTTAAGCATCGGGAAGAAACAAATGTATAGATGCTCACGGGAGAATCCCACCAGCTGCGGGAGGCAGAGAGCTGCTGAGAACGGTCAGTCCGCCGAGCAGCCACTATCCACCTATTCCTTTCTTTCCTGCCATCTCCTAGCTACCTCCTGGCGTTTTTCCACTGTGCATCTTCCTTTCTAGCTCTAGCTTGGCCTGTTCTTTGTGAAGTTCAGTCCAAATTTAGGAAAAAACCCTTCCAATGAGTTTAACAGGGCAGTAACTTAAAGCGTCTGTGCTTTTATTCTCGAGATTTTTGTTTGCAGTCCCACATGCCCACTCCTGACCTTTCTGTTTTCAAAGAACGTTGATATTCGCTGCAGTTTTATGCTACTAAAATACGACAAAGATGTGACATGCGAGGGAAACTATATGCCAGTGTTCCTATAAACGTAAGGCAAAAATTCTAAGCGCAATATTAGCTAGTGAATTTTGTTATATAGGAAAATGGTGATGCACCATGAATAAGTGGGGACTTATTTCAACCGTATATGGTTGACTTAACATTCAAAAGTCAGCCAGTGGAATACTCCTTACCAAGAAGTAAAGGAAAAATCCTATGATCATCTCCACATCAGCAGAATATGTAAAAAATCATTCATCTATTCATGATAAAAGAACATAATGGTAGAGGATTAGAAGTTCACTTAGTTACTTTGACAGCAAGCCTCTGTAAAATCCCCAGGGCAGAAGGAAGCACTTTCAGAATGGTGCGGCCAGAGTGGCCCCTCCATAGAAGCTGTTAGAATATGAACAAGTATTGTCAAAATCAGCCTTTTCAGAGCTTCGGAACTTACTTACCAAAGGCGGGCAACAATCCATGAAGTGTTTATTCAAGAAGAACAGGTGCGGCTGGGCAAGAAGAGAGAGCTTTGTGGCCATCTGCCTTGCCCCGCTCGCACCCCTTTCTTCCTGGCTGGGAGGTAGCCTTGAGGCCAGCGGGCTGGCACTGCAGCGGGTGTGAAACCAGTGGCATGGCAGTCACGGAAGAACAGAGTGCATTTGATGCCACTCAAAAGCTCCCCCGCCAAAAAAGGGTCGCTATTTGACCTGTCTAGCACCTTCATAAAAAGACCCTGTTTTCTTTCACCCAACTCAGAGCTTGGTCTTTGTGGTCAATCCTCTCCCTGGGTCAATTTTTTGACAGCATGGCATCTTCAGACATTGAGACCGACTGGAACTAGTGAGAAGCTGACCAAAAAACATAAAAAGGAGAAGTGGGGAAGGCCACACACACGTGTAGGGGTGTGTCTAGGCCTAGTGCTGTGTCCATGCTCCAGGGACAGGCCCACTGCTCTATTTACATGTTGGCCACATCCTTCGTCTGGGTTAGGATTTTATGGTTGATTACGACTGCTGTCACGTACTTGCTGTTTGAGTTGGATGCAGTCACTGTTTGGGGATCTAGCTTGGTGTCCGCCTTGTTGTGTATGGTTGAACGGTTCTCTAACTTGATATGAGCCGGGAATGTCACTGCATATAGGCCACATCCTGGATCTCAATTAGCATGTGTCTGATCATATCATTGTCATATACTGGCTTTAAAGTTAGGGTATAATAACTGCCTTTGAAGCCAGCCTGGTATCTGACTTTCTGTCCAGAAGAGCGTGGACCTTGTTTGCCGTTTGGAAAACTGTATGATCCATCTGGTGACTGATAATAAGAAGGTTTGGGCTCAATAATCTCCAAAGTTCGCTTCCATCTCTTACCCCTCCTCATCTGCTCCCCACCAACTCGTGATGTTCCCCAAAGGGCTGTGGCTTGGGTTGCAGAAGGATTAGCTCCCTTCAGGAAGAAGGCTATGTACCTGGATAGGTCCTCTGCTAACACCCAGAATACCCTTAAAAGTCATTCTCCTGGACAGCTTTTCCCCAAGCCTACCTCCCACACCCACCACTGAGTCCCATCATAACTCCGTGCTTCTCAAAACGGAGGAGCAAAGAAAGGACAAAGATATTGGATTTCATCTTGCCAGGAAAGCCTTGGCTGAGAGCCGAATTGAGTTTCTCATGCATGCCTTCCTTGACTGTGTGTGCCAGGGGTTGGCTGAAGTCACAAAAGGCACTGCCCTTTCTTAGCTTATCAATAAATCCACGCCAACTTCCTCAGTCTTGCTCAACAGGGGACATGGTCAGAGTCCCCAGGGACTGCACAGAGACACAATGTCAGAGGCCTTTGTGTTCCCCTATAAGCTCCAGCAAATCCTTATCGATACTCATAGGTCATCATGCTAAGCCTTTGTTATTTACAGAAGAAATTCAATCCAGAGAGAAGAGGCTTACTTCAGGTTATAAAACTAATACTTCCGTGATGCCATCATTTAAATACTCCATCACACAGGGCGCCTGGATGGCTCAGTCAGTTAAGCGTCTGCCTTTGGCTCTGGTTACGATCCCAGGGTCCTGGGATCGAGCCCCGAGTGGGGTTCCCTGTTCATCGGAGAGCCTGCTTCCCCCTCTGCCTCTGCCTGCCGCTCAGTCTCTTTGTGCACTCCTATCCCTCTGTCAAATAAAATATTCTAAATAAATAAATAAATAAATACTCCATCACAAATATAACCCTGTACTTCTCCTTGTTTCAAAATGGGCTTGAAATAACATTCTATTTTACCTGAGAAGGAATAGTCACAGAGGTAGAAAGACACTGAAGGCAATGCAACTTTATGGAAGCCAAATAAAGAAGGTTTCAAGACGCAAATAGTATGCACCAATTACACAACTGTCTGTGAGGTTCATTATGATAAAGACTGACATGTGGAGGCACCTGGGTGGCTCAGTCAGTTAAGCATCTGCCTTCGGCTCAGGTCATGATCCCGGGGTCCTGGGATGGAGCCCTGTGTCGGGACCTCTAATCAGCGGGGAGTCTGCTTCTCTCTCTTTCTTTGCCTCCCCCCCGCCCCACCCGGTCCTCTCTCTCTCCCTCTCGTGCTTGCTCCCTGCCCTCAAATAAATAAATAAAATCTTAAAAAAAAAAAAAAAAAAAGACTGGCACGTGCCCGAAGTTTTACTGTCTTCAGCTGCTGCTACCAACTTTAATTACAGAAGATTAATACAGTTGCTATGTTGAGTTGTCAGTTGGAGAATAGAGAACAGAAGTAGTGTTTTCAAGAAGTCTGAATTTGCAGACTTGGAGTGGGAGTCTGGGCCATACTTGTGCGCAAGACGAGCTCCAGAGAGATTTTCAAAGGATGGGAGAAATTGAACATGTTTTAATGGTGATGGGAATGAGTGTTGGATAAAGAAGCAAGAGCGTTGGTTTCCTTATTGGGTTCTTTTCAGTAAATCTACTTAAACAACAAAATTAATTTTTGTGACAAAAAATTTCCTGCATAAATAGTGAACAGCTACAGCCTAAGAGTCTGTGAGGAATATTAGCCACCATCAATGGATTTATTCATGTATTGACAGACGATGCAAAGAGACTATTTCCAACTTATCTAGAGAAGTGCAGTTTCCTGCAAACGTGAGAACGTCCTGAATAGTCCAAAGAGCATTCCTTGACTTTGACCCATGAAAATCGGCTTGTAGGCAGACCACAGGACCAGTGAAGCATCCCAGTAGTGACTGTGTATGCATTCAGAACACCATGGAGGGTAGTTCTGGAGGAAGGATGGCTTGAAAACATATTTCCAATCACTGTATATTAAAATCCTAATCTCCCTGTAGGGAATGCCATATGTAAGAGAAAAAGGGAAAGACCAACCAAGTTTTTATGTAAAGAACATACATTAAAAATTACTAAGTTGTCAGACATAAGGCATGTGAGCTACTGGCTTCACTGAGCCATTCTGAACTCCTACCAAGGTTATGTGTGTGCCCCAAGGGTGCTAAGATCAAAAGCTGAGGGGCAATATTTCCCTCGGGCAGAGACCTGAGCAGATTAGGTTGAAATGTTCCTGAACTATAATTGCCTACAGTGCCTACTGTGCCCTAATTACCTATGCACGCCTTCCCCCCATTCCCTCAAGAAAACACCAGAAATGACTCTATTCCAAGCTGACTAGTAGAAGAAAAGATCTGACAGCATTAATCCTCTTTATGGATCAAAGAACAAAACCTTTGTCTAATCCTGTGTGCAGAAGGTACAGATAAAACAAAGGGGCTGAAGATTTGCAAAAACAGACCAGATGATTGCAAACCAAAAATAGCACAAGATAATGATACTCCTATTAGAATAGAATTCAGTGAAATTTGGGGGGAAAGCATTTCAAATTTAAGAGGAAATGTATTGATAAAAATGAAAGAAGCAGTCAGTGCTTTCAAAAGCAGAGAAATGCCATGATTGGTGAATAAATCTTTGGTATGGTATCTTGATAGGGGAAGGAAAAGCTCCTCCTGGAAAAAACAAGAAAAGGTTTGGAAAATATTAAGATGTGTAAAATTTCATATGAGAGTGGGAAAATAATATGCTCAAAGAATAAAAGAGGGGGATTTTACAGTGTTTTGCCAATTCAATGCAAAATTACTTGACAACATAGCAAATGTAACAAAATTAATTACCTGTTGCTTTAAGAATAGATAGAAACCCAAACTGTACAAATATCATGGAAAAAAGTACAGAAAATTGTCTCTCTCTCTCTCCTTTTTAGAAGATTTTGTTTATTTATTTGACAGAGAGAGAGAGCATAACCAGGGGAAGCAGCAGGCAGAGGGAGAAGTAGAAGCAGGCTCACTGAACAGGGAGTCTGATGTGGGGCTCGATCCCAGGACCCTGGGATCACAACCTGAGCCGAAGGCACACACTTAACGATTGAGCCAACCAGGTGCCCCTAACTATCTCTTGCCTTAGCTCCACAAAGGGCTGGGCCCAGATGATTTAATATAGAGCAATAAGATGAAAAAAATCATGGTAGAAATTTCCTGCAGAAATTTCAAGATGGTGGAAGAAGAAATGATGGGGAGAAAGTACAAGCCCCACATTAATGCATACAGGGGCAGGATGGGGGACAGGGACGTTCCCCAGGGTGATAATTTGAATCAGTTAGTACAGCAAAGTCCAGTCCTCTCCATCACTTGTATTTGGAGTAGCGTTCATCTCCAAGAGTTCTATACCCAGCAAAACTACCCAGCAAAAGTGAAGGAGAAATTAAGACGCTCTCAGAAAAACAAAAACTGTAGGATTTCGTCATTACTAGATGTGACCTACAAGAAATGCTAAATGGAGTCCTTGAGGAGAACTGAAAGAACACTACACAGTAATTCCAAACCATAAAAACGAAATAAAGAGTAACAGTAAAAGCAAATATTTTATCCACGTTCCTTGTTACAACTGCATAGCACTTCACCATATATATGTATGAATGTACGGATATATATGTAGGGAATACATACACATATCAATGAACAAAAGAGAAACTTGGCGCCTATAGGAGTTAACAAATGATAAAGGCAGAATTCCACATCGCCAGAGAAATGTCAGAAAACTCGGTACATGCTATCGAAACAGATCGTCAGCAATTCAGGGGGAAATACTGGATTTCTGTCCCATCCATTATCTCAAAATAAGTTTTAGATGATTAAGGATTTAAGCTATGAAAATACTCAAAGAAAATACAACTGCATTTTTGTATAATCCTGATAATGGAGATGATCTTCTGAAAGCCGGTTGATAAAGCTAAACGCCTACAAATGAAAAACTTTTGTAAGGCAAAAATCAATCATACTGTACAAAAAAAACCTAGAAATTGGAAAAATATGAGTAAACACATATGATGGGAATCTGTATTCTATAATGTAGGTGACGGACTGCTTCCAGCAAAATAAAGAAAACAGATGCCCTAATAGAGAGATGAGTACGGACCATGAATATATGGTCTACGGAAAAAATAATACAAGTGGATACTTCTTTTATGAAAATAAGTAAAACCTCCTCCATAATTAAGGAAGTACAAGTTAAGACAAACACGATTCCTTTTTTATTGGGGCCTAAGAGGCTGGTTTCCCACCACTGACTGTGGGAAATTCCATCAGCCACTGACCTCTGTCTCAGAGACTGTGAACTCAGTGGCTTGGTCTTTGAGGACCTTTCTGCTGGAGAAAAACTCCGAGGATCGAAGCAAAGGTCTCTGCCTGGTGAGGACTACATCGGCAAGAGAAGAGCCGAAAGGTCATTGGGAGGACACTAAAATGATACAGACGCCTCTTGATAAGGGCTGACTTGGCATTTTCTGGAGCTGACTTCTCTCCTCCCCAAGCCAACACTAGCTTTGATTCTACGCTTTGGCTTCAGTCATCCCAACACCGTGGAATGCCTGCTGCGAACCTGATTTCTGGTACAGCAAGATGAATGATCAACAAGTCTTTTTTGAAAGGCTCCCCGTCTTCCAGAGTTAGTGAGCATCCTATGGAAAGAGAAAAAACGTGGGACCAGGGTCGGTCGGTCCGGGCGCAGCTGTGCCCTTGACTCCCAGTGTGAACTTCGATGTCTCCGCTAGACTCCAGTGTTCCCATCTGCAGGATGAGGGTGCTTAGCAGCATTATGTCAAAGGGGACTTCCGACTCCACATGCCGTGGAAGGCTGTGGCTCAGGGCATCTGTGACAAGCTAAGAAGCACACGGTGTCTGTGCATGACCGTTGTCATGCCGTACTCCTTGGGGCAGACCCGCATGGCTGGCTGGAACAGAGTCTCCTCCTCTGAGAAGCTTCTGGACAAGGAGAGCCTAGGAAGCGGCCAAAGGGTGTGCACAAATTATCAGGGACCCTGGCTGCTCAACGCCCAAAGCGCACACAGAGCCTGCAGCTATGACATCAGGATTTGATCTCAGCCCAGACTTCCTCAGCTGCAGAACGCTGTGTCTCTGGGACAGGCGTGGTAGCCGTTGAGCTGCTCCCAGTGAACCACGTGCCTCTGACCGTGGGCCCGTCTTGGGCGCGTCCGCCAGCCTCTCTGGGTAATTTCCCTAATACCATGCAGCCTCCCACATCGTGCTCGCTCCCTCTCCTCGCCATACGGGCGGGGTTGAAAGCGCGTTTATGAGGCAGTAGGTGGTTTGGAGAATGTCAGCCAAGAGGCCTCGGAGGCCCTACTGCTCCAACCCCCTTCTTTTTACCTTTGGTTAAACTCCAGGCTGGAAGTCGGGGCTAGACACGGAACAGAGGGGAGGGTGCTCACAGTGGGAACGGGGGTGGTTTAGACAATACTCATTTCTCAACAGCTAAGCATACAAACACCATTCCTATAATCAGAGAGTCTCCTGTCGGGCTAGTGTGGGCGGTGGGAGGCCGAGCCCGGGTCCCCCACGGAGGATGGGTCCCCCACAGTACGCGTGCACCGGCACTGGCCCAAACAATGCATGCGTGGACTGTCGTAGATGTGGGGGCCAGTGGGAGTGAGCAGACCCAGAGATAGGAAGAAGCCAGAATTTCCTCGAGCAGCTAATGGCTGCAGCTCCTCACCGCCAGGGAGGGGAGTGAAGGTGATGACCGAGGCTTTGGCAGTGTCAGCTGACAAGAGGTGACCTCAGCTTGCCTGGAGGGCAGCAGGGCTGTGCTTTACTGTGATTCGGCAGTAAAAGACCTTGGGTATTCTAAAAGTAAAAGACAGGTGTTATTGAAGAAGAATTCGTGTCCCTGTGAAAACACGAGGCTGCAGATTAGGGAGGACCAAGCATCACGTAGCATGGAGAAGTTGAGAATGTAAGTTGGAGTTAGAAGAGGGCAGAGGGGCGCCTGGGTAGCGCAGTCGTTAAAGCGTCTGCCTTCGGCTCAGGGCGTGATCCCGGCGTTATGGGATCGAGTCCCACATCGAGTCCCACATCGGGCTCCTCCGCTATGAGCCTGCTTCTTCCTTTCCCACTCCCCCTGCTGTGTTCCCTCTCTCACTGGCTGTCTCTCTGTCACATAAATAAATAAAATCTTAAAAAAAAAAAAAAAAAGAACAGGGCAGAAAAGTGAGCCGGGTTTATTAAAAGTGACCTCGTGAAATAAATTACTGCGGAGGGAGACACTGGTAACAGAGCTGTCTGCTGCTGAGCTCAGGCTGGGAAGGCACTTTCCCAGGTGGGAAGGCACTTTCCCAGGACATCCCCACGGGGGCTAGGGAGTGTGGTCTCTGTGGCAGAGGCTGTAACATTTATGCCGTTCCCTTTGCCAGTGTCACCTGAAGGAGTTTCACGGGGGAGTTTGGAACCTTATGGAAATCCACCGGGGAGAGGCTACTAATGTTTGTTGCCTGCCCACTATGTGGACTTCCCTTCTTATAGGTTTGGCACCTTTCTTTTTTGAGTCTGTATTTGGGTCTGGATGAGAGACAAAGACGGCCTCCCAGCATAGAAACTGAGCAAACAGGTTCACTTTCACTCACCCCCGGCACCTAGCGCTGCTCAGCAGACCCCATATTCCCCCTGGCACTGCAGGTCTCCCCGAGGGACTCCACGCAGCGACGATGCAGGGCTATTCTTTCCCTGGGCCACACCGTAGCCTTGTCCACAGCAGCACCGGAGTCAGGGGCATTGGTGGCCACGGTGAGTGTGCAGCAGCCCGCTGTCCACATCACACAGTTGTGGAGATGAGCTTCTGGCTGTGCTCACGCTGCCTGGAGGCTCTCTTTCTGACGATACCCCTGGAGCTTGAACTTTCACAATCCCGGAAACCACATTTTGCAGATTGGGTTCTCAGGGGAGCAGGAGCCGAGACAGAGTGCAGCGCGCATGTTCCGTGGCAAAGTGCCACCGGTGAAAGCACCAGAGAGGAGCAGGACTGGGCACGGACAGGGAGCCATCGCTATGCTGACCTGACAGCATCTCCGCCAGCCTAACCAGGAGCTCTGGAGCAAGCATTTTCCACTAGAGGAGTCCTCCCTCCAGCAGAAAGCCCCACAGCCTTACCCTGTCCCTGGCTGGGGGTCCCCAGCTCGAGCACCACGGTAGAGCCTGAGAAGCACTCAGCAGCACATGCTCCCTGCAGCTGGGTGGCCAGGGGCTGCTTGAAGGGGATCTGAGCTGCACCTGTCCAGACAGACCCTAGTGTCGCCCTTGTGCTCTGGGATGCGTGTTTCCACCCACATTGCCCATTCCTCCCGGTGGGCGCTCTTCCTGCTGGAGAGCACAGAGGATGGGGTAAGCGGGGCAAACTTCACCACCAGCCCCTGCAGCTGGTGTCAGGCTCGCAGCCGCTCCTCCCCCTCCCCCTGCTGGTCACTCCATTCCACAGCCTCCTTGTCCTCAGCTATCAGGGTACGCTCTGTGGCTTACCTTGTGGTGAGACCCAAACCCTTGTTCTGAGGGGTCACCACACCCAGCTCGGGCCAGGGCAGCTGCACCAGTCCGTTCGCGGTCACACGGGGAAGATGCCGAGAAACTCTGTGCCGCTCCTCTGGGCATCTTCCCTGCTGTCTCCTGGCTCTGCCGGGCCTGTCCTTGCTGAGATCCGGTCTAAGTTTAGGAAAAATCTTCTCGGATTGGTTTTGCAGATCGGGTCCTTAAGAGCCTGCACTGGAATTCTCCTGATGTTTGTCCCCAGCCCGGCTCTGTAAAGCTGAAACAGCTTTCCCTCACCAGCCTTGAAAATAACAGCCCTGCCCTGCATCAGTGCACCGGGGAAGATAGTCGCTGGTCCCCTTTGTCCTCCCGCTAACAACCACCACCCACCCCACACCCCGCAGCCCGAAGGGGTGAGGAAAGAAGTTGGTCTGCCGAGTGGTGTCAGGATGAGTGTGTCTCTCTCAACACTGGTTCCCACTGTAGCGCTTCATTTTATTTCTTTCTGCTTCCTTTCTTTTTATCTAGGCTAAGTAGGTAGAGGTTTGCCTATTCGGTAAATATTTTTTTTAAATAAGATTTTGCTTTAATAATTACAGCTACTGTTTTCCCATCCTCAACCTCATGAATTTATTATTTTACCTTCATTATTGTTACTTTTTTAGATGTCCCTTGGTTCACTCTGTCCTTTTTTTCCTGAAATTTTTAATGTAAATTTTGATGTACTTATTTTCATTATTTTGTTTTTATTGACATATTTCGGGATACTCTCCTCTGGTCTTCTGTATCCTTGTTTTTTGTTGTTCACGCAAACTGTCTTACAATGATAGTGTGTTAAATTCTACTGTTGGTGAGCTGCAATCTTGTCTCCTTGCATCTCCTATAGTTACTTTTTTTTTTATTGAAGTGAAGTAATATGGTACTAGTTTCAGGTGCACGACAACTGTACCTTATGTAATTCCCACCATCATAAGCACAGTCACCACCTGTCACACAATGTTCCTCAAATGTTATTGACAATATTCCCTACGTATACTTTTCATCCCCGTGACTTACTTATTTTATAACTGAAAGTTTGCGCTTCTTTACTTCCTAATCCCCTTCCCCTGGCTTGCCCATCCTCCACTCCCCTCCCCTCTGGCAGCACCAGTTTGAGCTTTGTATGAGTCTGTTTCCGTTTTTTGTCCGTTTGTTTTGCTGTAGGAACTTCTTTGTAAAGGAGAGTGGTATCTGTGTTATGTGGCGCTTGTACACTGAAAACGCACATCTTCACAGTGAATTGTGGTTATTAACACTAAAAGTGCCCTTCCGACAACTTGAGCAACAAAATAAAATGCAACCCCAAGTATCAGATGTCTGTAAGTCCACACTGATATAAATAGTTACGTGAAAAAGCAAGGAGGATAGACAGATCTCCCATACAGATTAATTCCAAATAATGTCTTGAGCTTCCTCCCCCTCAAGGAGTATCTTTTTTAAAAATTTATTTATTTTTATTTAAATTCAATTAACATATAATGTGTTCTTGGTTTCAGAGGTAGAAGTCAGTGATTCACCAGTCTTACATAATACCCTGTGCTCATTACATCAAATGCCCTGCTCAATGTCCATCACCCAGTTACCCCATCCCTCCACCCTCTCCCCTCCAGCAACCCTCAGTTTGTTTCCTATGGTTAAGAGTCTCTTACGGTTTGTCTCCCTCTCTGATTTCATCTTGTTTTATTTTCCCCTCCCTTCCCCTATGATCCTCTGTTTTGTTTCTTAAATTCCATGTATCAGCGTCAAGGAGTATCTTAAGTGTGGGATATGCATAGTGACTTTCTCCCTGAGAGAATAATATGGAAAGAGGGAGGGGAAAAAGTAACTTTACGGCGTGGAAGCCTGACGAACCCAATAGCCTAATCATCAGATCAGTATCACCAGTGATAAGTCAAGTTGCTAGTACGTACCCTTGATATGATGTGATGAGAAGGGCACTCCGAGGTGGTCTACCTCCAAAAAAACCTATACCCTAGTCTAACCATGAGAAAAAAACATCAGACTTCCCCAACTGCCTAATCAGTGCCCCTCTAAACTGTCAAGGTCATCAAAATGGGGAAGGTCTGAGAAATGTCACAGCCAAGAGGAGTCTAAAAACACCCAATGGCTAAATGTAACATGGTATCCTGGGGGGATTCTGAAAAATAAAAAGAACATAAGGTAATATGAATGAGGTCTGGACTCTAGTTTACACTAATGCATCAATATTGCTTCATTAGTCGTGACACCTGTACCAGAGAAACCTAGGGTGTTGTTAATACTGGGACGAACGGGGAGCTAATCCACAGGGTACTGTGTTCAACTCGGACTCCTTTCCAGTATTTTCACACTTAATGGAGACATCCTCCCCGGGAATGATTTTAATTCAGTCCCGGGCTCTCCATTCCTCTCCTCTTCTTGACACAGATATTTCTGGACCTCAGTTTGCTCTCCGAAAAGGGTCACGGCAAGAGTTAAGAGATACTTCCTTGAAAATCAAGAGTCTTTCCAGTAAAGGTAATTTGAAGTTTTTGCTGTTCCCTGATTTCTGACTATAGTGATGTCGGGGGGGTTATTTGGTTTTATTCTTCTTCGTTGAATTCTATAGCTGTGAAAGAAGGTACTTGAAGATTTAAATTGGTAAGAATACCAGCTACCCTGGAAGTCCAGTGAATTTTTTTCTCCAGCTTTAGGGAGATGTGAGCATCCATTGACGGATGAATGGATGCAGAAAATGTGGTGTAGACGATGGAATATTATTCAGCCATACAAAAACAGGAGTTCCTGGATTTTTCACAGCATGGATGGATCTTGAGGGCATTATGCTAAATGACATCTATCAGACAGAGAAAGGCAAATACTGTATGAATCTAAAAATATCAACTCATAGAAACACAGAGTAAAATGGTGGTAGCCGGGGCTGGGAGGGTGGAGGAAATGGGCTGGTCAAAGGGCACAAACCCTGTTACAAGACCAACACATTCTGGGGATTTAATGTGGAGCATGGTGAATATAGTCAACAAATGTGGTATTGTATCCTCGGAAGTCGCTATCAGAGAAGAGCCTTAATGTTCTCACTGTAACGACAAAATGGTAATTATGTGAGGTGAAGGATTTAACTACCCTTATCATGGTAACCGTTTTGCAATATATATGGGAATCACATGATCACATGTATACCTTAAATTACACCCTATGTCAATTTTTTCACAGTAAAGCTGGGAAAAAAGTACATTGAAGAGGTAGTCGTTGGTATCTTCACCATGCGGCATCTTCTCATTCAGGACCACAGCATTTATTCAATAAAGCCTTTTCTAAGCCACCTTGTGAACAGTTGTATAGGTTTCTTTTTTAAAGTTCTGCCTGCCTCTTGTTACGTTTATTTAAAGGAATGGTATGATTTTGTTGATATTATAAGCGGAATTTTATTCTATTTTTTTTATTTAAATTTTAGTTAGTTAACATACCATGCAATATAGGTTTCTGGAGCAGAATTCAGTGATTCCTCACTTACATACAACACCCAGTTCTCATCACAAGTGCCCTCCTTAATGCCCATCCCCCATCCAGCCCATCCCCCACCCATCCCCCTCCAGCAACCCTCAGTCTGTTCGCTATCATTAAGAGTCTCTTATGGTTTGTTTCCCTCTCTCCTTTCTCCCCTCTTCCCATATAGTCATCTGTTTTCTTTTTTAAATTCCACATATGGGTGAGATCATATGGTATTTGTCTTTCTTTGACTAAGTGGAACTAAAAATTTTTTATTCTGATTATTGCTTGTTTTAACAAAAATAGGATTTATCTTGTACTAACTATGTGACTGAAGGTGGTTACTGAACCTCTCATGGCTTCAATCTTTTAATGAAATTAAAGACATGAGGTAATACCCATGGGAGAGGGTTCTTATGAGAAATAAATAAGACAGTCCATATCACACAGTTAGTGCAGGATCTGGAACAGAGAAGAAGTCAACACCTCAACTAATCTTACTGCCGGTGGTGTATCTTGTACTTGTCAGGCCAGACGTTTGGGCACGGCTCTTGCCTACTTTCCAGGATGTCCTGGTATCACAGGTCCAGTGCAGTGCAGCCAGTTCCCTGGAAAATGAGAGGGAGCCCTGGCTTGCATGCTTCTGGAAGGGGCAAAGGACACAGTGCTCCCTGTTCTCTCACCCTGAGGCTCTGTCCCCTCCTTCCGCTCACAGAGGGAACTCAACACAAAAAGAAGAGTTGTCTCAGGGCCAGAATGTCAGGGCTAGACTGTACTCCCTGAATAATTACATCCAAGCCCCTCAAATTGAATAGACAACTGAGGCTCAGAGAGGGAAAGACCTTTGTCTGAGGTAATCCAGCAAGTGGGGAGCCTGGGGTGGGACTAGAACACAGGCCCCCTGACTCCTAAGCCTGTGCTCTTTCACCCCCAAACCAAATTCTCTTTCTGTGAGAGCTTCTTGTTCAAGGGCCGTGGAGCAGGTGGGTCAACAGCAGAGCCATGAGGTCATTCGAGTTTGCCTAACACACACCCTCTGTGGTTTGCACCATTCGAATCTGCCTGCCCCCACCCTGTGCGTCTCCAGAGGACACTATTCACCACCCACGCTGAAGGATCAAGGACTTGGTGTGTCCTTTCTCCTCATTCACAGCTTAAAATAGAAAGCTGGGGGAGGGCATGGCTTAACCCAAAGGAATTAACTGTTAATGGAGGCATCTCAGGCAGGAACAGGTGAAATGCTTCAAGAGCGGGGATTTCCCCCCCCCCCCCCGCTTCTTTCTATGGCCACTTGGGAGGATGTGGCTCCCTGGGGAACATGAAAGGAAAGGTGGGAAGGGAGCTACAGGTTTAACCACTAGGGTTGGTTGGTCACGCCGGCAGGGCTGGTGATAGCCGGGTCAGGATGCGGGGTTGATGGGAGAGGAAAGAAACTGCCTGCGGTTTGTGCCACGTTTGGTTTTTTTATTTCCCTGGTCTTCAGCCAAAGGCAAAATTCCCTAGTGAAATGCAGACTCTGGGTCTGGGCTCGATTACTGGATTTCTAGTAGTAAGCCCTAGGAATGGGCCTCTGGTCTCTGCCCCTGCTTTCCTTTACACCCCACTGGGGAGAGGGGTCCCAGCTCTTCACCCATCTCCCCGGGGCTCCTGGGAGCACGGACGTCATAGGCGCCAGAAGCAAATGGAGCAGAAAGTGGTCTTTTATTGCAAAGTCAATAAGAGAAGCAGCCAAGCCCAGACTTGGGCATCCTGAGCGAGAGGTGGAATGTCCACGGCGGAGGAGGGCTGGGGGACAGGGGCTGGGACCGGCAGCCCTGGGGACTTCGCAGGTGCAGCAAGGACAGGCTCCACTTGGCTGGGAGAGAAGAGAATCGAAGAGGTGATTCCGCAGCTCAAAGCACTCAGAGGCCGTGGGGGACAGAGTCACGTCCGCGCGGCAGCCCCCTCAGGACTCGGTCGCGGGCGGGCTCTGAGACCCTCGGTCTCTTAGTCGCCTCCCCACAGCCTGTGTCTCTCACCCAGCCGGGGTCATTCCCCACTGCTCAGGCTTCTCTGTGCCCTCAGGGCCCCCTCTTCCTGGTTCTCACCTCACTGGGGATCCAAGCAGGCCAGCCCACAGGCGCCCTTACAGCACTTCTTGGCCCCCGGGCACTGGGCGTCTCTCAGACAGCGGTTCGGGGGGTTTAGCATGGCGCACTGGATCAGAACGCGGGGGCAGGCGCCAGGCTTCGTGGCCACGGGACCTTTGGCTTTGACTGGATCTTGACCTCTCACCAGACCTTGTCCTTTGACCGGAACACGACCTTTGTCAGCGCCTTGCCCTTTAGGAGGAGCTGTTGAAAGAACAAATGTCGCCACATATAGACCCCATGCACCTGCTTCACTATCTAGTCTTTTCTCCCTGTCCAGCCACTGCTCACTGCGGTGGTTCCCAAACCACGGCCTGACGTGGGGCAGGGTCCTCTGGGCTAGCTGGCACGTGTGCTCCGGGACGGCTGTGCCCTGGGCTTTGGGGCAGGGTCCACAGGACCACGGTTCCTTTGGGTGTCCATTTCTTCACCCTGCCCACCCCGCCCTCCATGACAAGTCCTCTCAGGAGGAGAGGCCAGACTGGGGTGACACCCAGACATGAGAAGGGGTGGGAGGGGGAAGAGCCTGAGACACACACCAGGAGACCCGAGCTCCTTCCTGGCTCTGGAGATTATCTGGACAATCAGTGTCCTCCTTTGTAAAGGGGGGGGGGGTCTTCAAACTACATGACTTCGGAGGTCTCGTTGGTGTGTAACCTCCTTTTAGAAGCTGATCACCCAGATGCCTTCAGGGGGCAGACAGGCAGGGGCCAGACCCCGCACCCAGGCCCAGAATCCTGGGGCTCCTCACTTCACTGCACGTGCTGCCCAGGTATCCACACCTGAGGCCACGACCACGTCGCAACACTCCTTCCAGCAATAGTCCTGATACCTCAGTCCTGGTGGAGAGCATGTCAATTCTATTGGACAGATTTCTGCTCTCTCTGGACACGGTGGAAGCAGCCACAGACCAAAGTGTGAGATCCATGGGTGCCTGGGTGGCTCGGTCGGTTAAGCGACTGCCTTCAGCTCAGGTCATGATCCCGGGGTCCCAGGATGGAGCCCCGCGTTGGGCTCCCTGCTCAGCGGGGAGTCTGCTTCTCCCTCTGCCCCTCCCCCTTCTCATGCTGGCTCTCTCTCTCTCTCAGTCACTCAAATAAATAAATAGAAATTAAAAAAAAATAAAGTGTGAGATCCAGCCCTGCCTGCTGTCCCAGAATGCTCCCTGCCAGGGCCCAACCCAGCCTCACCCAGGCCACTTGTCTACTCACCTCTGGTGACAGCTGCCTGGGCCGCCAGAATCCCCAGGATAAGGAACACCGCCAGGACCAAAAAGCTGCTGGGTCTCATGTTGTCAGGAAGATGTGTGGCTAAGAGCTGAAGCTGACCCATTTTATGCAGCCCAGCGTGGCCTGGCGCCAGGAGGGCGGGTCTGTGGTTTCCTATGGGACAAGACCTACATTTCCTAATTCTACCAGGAAGGATCCACCCCTACCCTGGAAGGCACTTTGGGGCTTTCCCCAAATATTGTTCACAGAGAGAAAGGGCAGACACCGTGTTACATCACTTCTGATAGCCCCAAGGGCTGTCCCACTTTCTCACAGAGAAGCAGGGCTGACTGGTGGGTCCAGTGTTCTGATTTCAAAGCCGAGGAGTTCTCCCATTACGCCCTGTGCCTACAGGCCCACCCAGACCTGCCCTAACAGTTCACCCCTCCCACTTCAAGTTGGGCTTTGCTTTCATGCCCTTCTGGCCTCGAGGAAAACTCTCAAAGGCAAATTTGCCTTGAAAATCTAATGACACATCGCTACACTTTGTCATCTCATGGGTTGTGTCTGAGATGCACCACGGAAGTAATGGGGAAGGGGGGGTTCTAGATCTTACATAGTAACGCTAATTAAGGTAATGCTGGGTGAAAAAGTCAAGTCTCAAAAGAAAACATTTTGACTTACAGGCTTGCGGATAAGGCTCAAAACTAGGGAACACTAATAGATTGTCTAGGCATACTTACATACATGGTACGACTCACTTACACAGGGGTGGATGAAAATGAGGAAGTTATCAACATGAAATCTAGGATAAGGGTCAACTCTGGAAGGGAGGCAAGAAACGTTTTGGATGGGTGAGAAGGACTCGGGCTGGTTTAAGTTTTCGGTTCTTGGTAACGTTCTAGTACTTGGGTTGATTGGTGATTTCCCTTGGGTGTGTGTGTGTGTGTGTGTGTGTGTGTGTGTGTGTGTGTATCCAGGGTAAATCATTTATGGATTACCTTCACTTTCCATAAACCCGCACTGCTGCTCTCTTGGGTGGTCTTTCACTATCACAAATGACACCCCACGTGGCGTTTTGCATTAACTTGTAAGCTAGAATCCCAGAAGTAGATTTGCTGGTACAAAGATTAAACATATTTGAAATTTTTTTCCAGCTTATTATGGTATGATTGACAAATGAATTCTATATATATTTAATGTGTACAATATGACATTTACTATACATGCAGGTTATGAAAAGATGGCCCCAATTAAGCTAATGAACATATCCATCAACCCATATAGTTACCATCTTTCAAATGCTTTTGAAATTTTTCTACTCTTGTCTTGTATCCCTTGATGGAGGTTGCACCATTTTGTACCCGCACTGGCAGTGGATGAAACCACCTGTATGCATTCAGGCTCTGGCACAGACCGTGTCTAATTTGGGTTTTTCTATCAGTCTGATAGGTGAGAAATCATGCCTCGCCAATGTTTTTAGTGAGCATTTCTCTCATTGTCATTTTTGCATATTTTAGAAGCCGCTTACATTTCTTTTTCCGAAAGCTTCTTTTCCTTTGCTCACTTTTTAATAGATTCATCAGCCTTTTTTCTTCTTAATTTTTAAGCACTCTTTATATATTATGGAGAAAGGTCCTTTGTGGTATGGTCTGCAAATAAAAAATTTAACGTCATTGGAAGAGCTGCTCAGAACAGCTCGGGGTGGCCTCCTTTCCTCATCTTATTGGACATTACTTCCTATGGTTTGGCTACTTTGCACACAGTGAGAGCATGTTGTTAATATGGTCATAGTAAACAAATCTGGCTATGGTTATATTAAGAAGGCTGCACATCGTATTAATACAGCTTCACTGAAGAGTTGATGGGGAGGATAGAAGTTACGAAGATAGAAGGAAAAAAAGGTAAATAAAAAGAAACAAAAAAGTATTGCTTCACCAAAAAACTTACCATGTCTGATGTGATCCTATTATATTTATAAATATATTAGAAAAAGAATGAATATTGCTAGATCTCTGTGTACTGAATTCTAGCAATATTCATGAAATCTTACCAACAGGAAAACAAGTTAGAGGGTAATATATGTGTCTGATAATACTTCACTAGAAACACATGAAAGTGTTATATATGCCTTTATTTATGTACGAAAGAGGAGAAAGGTGTGAAGGAATACACACTGCGCTGTTCCCATGGCATACATCACGGTGATGGGAATGGGAAAAAACCCAGATGAGTAGGTTTTCCTTTACACATACTAGTTTCTAATTTTTTCCCTTGTCACAACAAAAAGTCACTTATTGTGATCTGAAATATCAAAGAAAATTATAACCCGTAATTAGAAAAAAGAACTCAAGGAATTGTGTGAATGGAGAAAACAGTGTAATTGACAGTTATATCTAAATACACAAGGAGATACATGTAACCAGTAGTCCCAGTGTTAAGAACAATACTTAAAAAAGAAGTGTCGTAATGTAAAAATGTAATAGTGTGTGTCAGGTATGATTCAGATGCAGTCGGAAGAAATCATTCTAGGTAGTTCAAGCAGAAAAAGAATCAGCTATTGTATGAGTGCGTGTGATTGCAGGAACCGGAATCACATCTACAGTCCTGGACGCCGAAGCGTCTGGGACAGATAATCACTGGGTTGCCAACCGCTGCAGGGAGACGTGCTGGGAGCAATTGAAATTCACAGTGAAGACACTTAGAGCCTGCCACCATCTACTCTTTTTCCCTGCCGCTGTTCATGCCCCTGATCCATCCCCTACTTACCCTTGCAAACATCAGCAAATATTCACCTCCCAGAAGGAAAAGTGCCCACCCCGAGCAGGTCTGAGAATAAGAAAGGTAGAGCACAAGTGCTGGAAGATGTAGAGAGAAAAGAAATAAGAAAATGCACCTGGGGAAAGGAGAAGGTGTATTTAGGGGAGAGATTATCATCTTGAAATACTGCAGCAATATCTCTTTGGCCATGGCTGATGGTAGGCGCCCTCCTGTTTCAGACGAGTACCTAAGAATCAAGCAAAGTCCACGTATTTGAGGAACTGCCCATTATTGTAGCAACGGAGGAGGGAGCCCTTGAGCTAAGAAATTAAGAAACCCATTCTAACTTCCCACCTCTCCTACTCAGGTAAGATATTCCTTTCAATAGCTGGTCCAAGAAAATCTACTGATTTTAAAATAAGAAAGAAATATGGAAATCACAGAAGCCACACAAAAATACTATTTTTTAAAAGCGGAAATGAGTAGCAAAGCTTAAAAACATTTAAAACACGATTTAAAAAATCTTCAGTAAAATGTCACCACAAAGCTGAAAAAAATGGGTATTCTAAAATGAATGTCTAAAATTACTGAAGCAAATTGAAACTGTAAAGGAGCACCATAAAGCAGAAATATAGAAATTCAGAGAAGAAATAGCAAGGTAACGAGAAGATGTGAAGTGAACTCCGACGGAGCTCAGAGGAGAAATTGAAAGACAAGGACAAAAACATTGCAGAAATAAAGACTAAGTAAGGACAAAAGGAAAGAAAATAAGAAAAGCAAAGAACCACAAACCAAAAATGAAAAATAGCTTGAAAATAATTTCAGAGAAAGTCTTCAGTATAGAAAGTCACTAGAGACGCAACAGACATAAAAATCAAGTTGTACAAAGAAGAAACCCAAACACACACACACAAAAGAAGAAAACCAAAACAGCAAGATAAGAGAACTATTTAGGGGCGCCTGGGTGGCGCAGTTGTTAAGCGTCTGCCTTCCACTCAGGGCGTGATCCCGGCGTTCTGGGATCGAGGCCCACATCAGGCTCCTCCAGTAGGAGCCTGCTTCTTCCTCTCCCACTCCTCCTGCTTGTGTTCCCTCTCTCGCTGGCTGTCTCTCTCTGTCAAAATAAATAAGTAAAATCTTAAAAAAAAAAAAAAGAATTATTTAAAACCCTAATCGAGGAAAATATTTCTGAAAAAAAAGCAGGTTGAGTCTATGTATTGGAAGTTCATACCGTGGTAAACACAAGACGCTGTGAGTAAAATGTTTGGGCTGAAAAGATAGACACAGAAGCCTCCGGGAAACTAACTCCCCTCAGAAAACAAAAACAAAAACAAAATCAGAAAAAAAAAAATCAGATGGAATGACAGCCAGAAAACAGCAGAGCAAAACTTAAACAGCAGAGCAAAACAGCAAAGCAAAAAATACTCAAGGAAAGAAAGTATGCACTGAGGATTTTTTTTTTTTTTCACAACGAATTTACTGGAAGTAAAAAGACTACAGGAATCTATTTCCGGACATACCAGAACTCTAGGGATCTTGTTTCCAAGAGCTCTCCTGAGCGGTCTCTAAGGGACAAGATATACCCAACCCAGAAAGATTGTGGGGATTACTGAAATGACGACTGTTGAGCCCTGGACATTGTAACTGCGGCACGAAGACAAGACAAAGTCGTGGCAAGTAGTATGTAAACACGCCATGCTGTGAGAATGTAGAAACAGTAGCATTGCCATCAGATGGGCGGACGAGGGGGAAGGAAGGTGGACAAAAGAGTAAGCTCGCTGATTGCTTATATATGATAGTTCCAAGTCAAAGGATATTTAAAACACAATAAGCCTCAACAGAATTAACCACTTTTGTGCATCAGAAGACACTATCAGGATAGTGAGAAGACACCCTGCAGAATGGGAGAAAAGATTTGCAAATCAGGTATCTGATAAGGGCCTCGTATCCGGAATATGTAAAGGACACGTACAATTCAACCATATAAAGATAAACAACCCGATTTAAAAATGGGCGAAGCACTTGAATAGACTTTCCTCTAAAGAAGATACACAAAAAGCCGTGAGCACACAAAAAGACACCCAACATCATTAGCCATTAGGGAAATGGAAATGCAAATCACAAGATACCGCGTCACACCCCTTAGTGTGACTCTAAAAATATTTTTCTTGTTGGAGAAGGACAAGTGTTGGCGAGGACGTGGAGAAGCTGGAACCCTTGTACGTTGCGGATGAGAATGGAAAACGGAGAAGCAGGAACAATCCCAGAGGTCTGAGACGTAACCAAGAGCTTGGGCCGGGCTGAGCAGCGCGGTTCATCGGCTCCCTGAGACCGGTCCGTCTGGGGGAGGCGGCTCTTTTCTCTAAGGCACAGAAACTAACCCAGGGAGTCGAGGAAAATGAAGCCTCCACGCTGGCCCTTGGACATCTGGAAATCCATCCTCCACATTTGTAGGCAGCTCCCCGCCGGGCACACCCACTTTCACCCCAAGCCCCAGCTCTGCCAGTCCTGCCGCCTCACCAGACACATGCTGAGTCCCACTCTGCGGTCGCCTTCCCGCCTTTCTTGAGGGACTTCCAGTGCCCAGGGAAAGCCCCGAAATGGCAGGAAAGTCATGCTGCTCCTGCCACTGGGAGGCCCCTGCTCTCCCCTGTTAGCGTCTCCCCTGCTAGATTCACTCTCCACGGGTGCTCCATCCCCCTGATTACACAGTAACCTCTTCCGGTGGTCCCTTTTGAGAAATAAATGAGGTGAGGTGACACCCTGTCTCTGAAGCCTTAGCGTAATTTAATAGAGTGAGCCGTTCCCCCCAGACTCCTATAACTTGGGGGCAGGACAGACTTGGGGGTGATGGGAGCCTAAAGGAGGGAAGAGCGTTCCTGGACAGACTTGGATGAACTCCAGGCTTTGTTTTCTATGCAGCAGTCACGTGCTCTGTTCCCAGGAAGCTCCAACGAAGGCCAAAGCCCCAGCAGGAACCGCTTTGAGTGTTGTGGAGAAGACACTGGCCTGGAAGTCAGTTCTAGTCTCAGCTTTGCCCCCAACTAGCTGGGTGACCTCAGGCAAATAGCTTTCCCTCTCTGAGCCTCAGTTTTTGTTTTTGTTTTTCATTGAACTTGAGGGGCTTGGATGCAAAGAGGGTCTTTCTGGGGTCTCAATACATCAGCTCCTCTACTAAGAATAAAATCAACTCCTTTTGAAAAAAAATTAATAAGAAAGAATTTATACCTGAGTCAAGTTAACTTTTCCTCCCAGTTTTACTGAGAAATAATGGACATACATCGCTGTATAAGTTTAAGGTGGACGGCACGATAGCTTGATTACATCTATTGGGAAGTGATCACCACAATAGGTCTAGTCAATACCCATCTTCTCCTACAGATAGAATGAGAAGAGAAGAAATGTCTCTTTGTGATGAGAACTCTTAGGATCTACTCTCTTTACAAATTCCATGTATGTCACACACAGCGTTAGCTGTGGTCTTCATGCTGTCCGTTACATCCCTAGCGCTTATTCATCTTATAACTGAAAGTTTGCACCTTTGGCCCCCTTCCCCCGACCCCCACCTCTGATATCCACAAGTCTGATTTCTGTTTCTATGAGTTTGGTGGGTTGTTCGATTTTTACATTTTACACGGAAGTGATGGAAGTATTCGCCTTTCTCTGAAGTTGACTTTTTAAAATTTAACTTTTGGGGGGGAGTTGGCTTCCTGCTGTGGGTGGAGGTGGGCAAGCAAAGAACCCCATGCCTCTTCCTGTCCCTCCAGGAAGACACAAGCCATGGCCCCAGCATCCCCCCTCCATTCTCCAGGGACAGACGGAAGAAGGTGGGCTGGGCTGGGGAAGAACCTTGACACCAGGGCAGCTTAGAGTCTAAGTCAGGACCAGTGCCTGCCCTCTAGGCCTGGCAAATAAAAAGATACCATAAATGGTGACCATGATTCATATTTTTAAACACTTTCTGTGTCTCAGGCTCAGTATCAAATCCGTATATGCATTATTTCATTTTCCTGTTATCAGCCCCTAGGGGGCGCTTCCTTTTTTTTTTTTTTTTTTTTTTTTTTTTCCGTTCTGCAAATACACAGTTTAGACTTCAAGAGGTTAAATGATTATAGGAGTTCTCTGGGTAAGTAAGTCGAAGTAACTCATATTATTAAACACTGCCAATAACTAGTTAGAAAATAGCAAAAAAAAATTCCTATTCAACATTATCAAAATCTATAAAATACCTACAAATAAACCCACCTAGAAATGTACAGAAATTTTCTGGGGGAAAAAAATCTACAAAACTTTACTATATGACATTTAAAAAAAGATCTAGATACACTGTTTGAAATTTTCCATAATAAAAAAAAAGATTTTTAAATATATGCTCTTCCCAAAACAGGAAGCCTCCACGAGGTAAAGATGTCCATCTTGGCCGACATAATTTATATCTTAAATACAATCAGAATCAAAACCTGGTGGGTTTCTGACACCCTTAACGAAATCATTGATTCAGGCAATGGTCATCCACGGCTTCTGAAGTCATGAGGTGAAGGTTTGACTGGGACCAGACGTTTATAAGGTGCCTAACCATCACCCCACATCTGTCTGCTGTTCGTAAATAGGGAAGCACAACTTTTCAGTGGAGTGTTAGGAGACATCCCCTACGATGCACTGATCTATCTTCACCACATTAAAAGTGGTCAGCGAGGCCTGTTCCTCCTGAGGTGATGTGACAGGAAGCACACAGCGTCACCTGGGAAGTATTCTTGACAGATGAGCTTGACAGTTGAACTTGAACCCCATGAAGCCTCTGGAGCTAATGTCCATCCCCAGGAAACACAAAGGATAGAGAAGTATGTTGAAAGATATCACGGGACAATGATGTCGACACACTAAAAAACACTTCGTCTGTTTTTTCAACAAATAAATAGTATGAAGCCTCAGCTCTTTGGGCAACTAATATTTGATAAAGCAGGAAAAAACATCCGGTGGGAAAAAGACAGTCTCTTCAATAAATGGTGCTGGGAAAATTGGACAGCTACATGCAAAAGAATGAAACTTGACCACTATCTCACACCATACACAAAAATAAACTCCAAATGGATGAAAGACCTCGATGTGAGACAGGAATCCATCAAAATTCTAGAGGAGAACATAGGCAGCAACCTCTACGACATCGGCCAAAGCAACCTTTTTCATGATACATCCCCAAAGGCAAGAGAAACAAAAGATAAAATGAATTTATGGGACTTCATCAAGATTAAAAGTTTCTGCACAGCCAAGGAAACAGTCAGAAAAACTAAGAGGCAGCCCACGGAATGGGAGAAGATATTTGCAAATGACACTACAGATAAAGGACTGGTATCCAAGATCTACAAAGAACTTCTCAAACTCAATACACGAGAAACAAATAAACAAATCAAAAAATGGGCAGAAGATATGAACAGACACTTTTCCAATGAAGACATACAAATGGCTAACAGACACATGAAAAAATGTTCAAAATCATTAGCCATCAAGGAAATTCAAATCAAAACCACACTGAGATACCACCTTACGCCAGTTAGAATGGCAAAAATAGACAAGGCAAGAAACAACAATTGTTGGAGAGGATGTGGAGAAAGGGGATCCCTCCTACATTGTTGGTGGGAATGCAAGTTGGTACAGCTACTCTGGAAAACAGTGTGGAGGTCCCTTAAAAAGTTAAAAATTGAGCTACCCTATGATCCAGCCATTGCACTACTGGGTATTTACCCCAAAGATACAGACGTAGTGAAGAGAAGGGCCATATGCACCCCAATGTTCATAGCAGCAATGTCCACAATAGCTAAATCGTGGAAGGAGCCGAGATGCCCTTCAACAGATGACTGGATTAAGAAGTTGTGGTCCATATATACAATGGAATATTACTCAGCTATCAGAAAGAACGAGTTCTCAACATTTGCTACAACATGGACGGCACTGGAGGAGATAATGCTTAGTGAAATAAGTCAAGCAGAGAAAGACAACTATCATATGATTTCTCTCATCTATGGAACATAAGAACTAGAATGATCAGTAGGGGAAGAAAGGGATAAAGAAAGGGGGGGTAATCAGAAGGGGGAATGAAACATGAGAGACTATGGACTATGAGAAACAAACTGAGGGCCTCAGAGGGGAGGGGGGTGGGGGAATGGGATAGACCGGTGATGGGTAGTAAGGAGGGCACATATTGCATGGTGCACTGGGTGTTATACACAACTAATGAATCATCGAGCCTTACATCGAAAACCGGGGATGTACTGTATGGTGACTAACATAATATAATAAAAAATCATTATTAAAAAAAATAAAAAATAAAATAAATAAATAAATAGTATGAAGAAGGAGGAGGAGAAAGGGAAGGAAGAGGAGAAACGGGATTTGGAGGGAATATTCTACATTAAAAGAAACAAGAGACATTACAACCAACGCGACATGTGCACCTTGTTCGCATTCTGATTTAAACAAACAACGATACAAAGTCATTTCTGAGATGATAAGAAAAATAGGATGCAAATAGAACATTCGACGTTAAGAAATTACTGTTAATTTTGTTAGCTAGGATAACAGTATTGGGATTATGTGAGAAAATGTCTTTATTTCTCTGAGATACTCAGTGTCTAAGGGTAAAATGTGAGCGGCACTGGATTTACTCAAAGTTTTTGTTTTGTTTTGTTTTTATGAGAGAGAGAGAGCATGCGAGTGTGCCCATGGGGAAAAGGACAATCTCCGGCAGACTCCCAAATGAGCCCGGAGCCCCATGAGGGGCTTGACCCCACAACCTACGAGCCAAAATCACCAGTCAGAGAGGCTCAACCAATGAGCCGCCCAGGCGCCCCTTGTATTGGATTTACTTTAAAATATGTCAGCCAGAAAAGGGGTGGGGGGTACAGGAAGAAGGTGTTGGAGAATGTTAATTGTTGGGACTTTCACGTGTAAGATGAATACGTTCCAGGGATCTAACGTACCGCATGGTGAAACCGCTATCAATACTGTATTGTGTACTTGAAAGTTGCTAAAAGAGGAGAGCTTTTTTTTTCCCTTGCTGAATTTTGCTCACTCTCCTCCCCCCCTCGCCCCTGCCAGTTCTATCAAGATATAGTTGGCATGCAGCACAAGATAAGTTTAAGCTTATGGCATAATGGTTTAACTTCCATATATCATGAAATGATGACCATAGTAAGTTTAGATAACATCCATCATCTCATATCGATAAAAAAAAAAAAAGATTTAATGTTCTCACCATAACAACCACCACAGGATTGTAACTGTGTGAGGTAAGGATGTGTTCGCTAATCTTATCGCGGTAAGCATTGTGTGATACGTATCACATGCAGGGACGTATCAAAGCATCCCCGTTGGGCACCTCAAGCTTACACGGGGCTATAGGTCAATTACATCCCAGCAAAGCTGGGCGAAAACGTGCATTGTTGAATCCGGTGGTGGGTATACAAGGCTTCATAAAAGTACTTACTGTTCTTTTGTGTAGTTTTGAACATTTTTATGGTGAAATGTTTAACAAAAAGTAACAAATTTGTTCTTGAAACTTAAAAAAAAAACACCATGTAATCATTACAAATGATGAGCTTGGAGGATACTTCAAGACACAGGAAAATGTCTATAAAATCATCCTAATTGAAAAAGAATTTGTTCATTATACATGTGTAGTTTATAATCAGGAAAAAAATAGCCCCATAAATTCTCCTTCTATTCCAAAAGAAACGTCAGATCATAGAATACAGGGCCTCACTTTTCCTGAGAGCTTAGAAGACAGCACAAGGGATTCTAATTAAACCCAGTGAAGAACTTCCCGGCTGTGAGGGTTGTCTGGGAACGGAATATCCTCTTCCTTTCCTAGGGTCAGATGAAGTAACGCTTTGCTTCCAAGGCCCAGTGACTGACGGGGATCATGTGGAGGCAATGACAGAAGTCCCACCTTCGTTAGAAATCAACTGTGGGTCCTTGACTGAGCCGGCCTCCTCCCATCTCTGGCCTACTGTTTCCCCATCTTTCAAGAGGAGGGTGGCGAGGATGATCTTGACCTCCCGCAGTCCTGCTAAGGTACTATGGGTCAGTAGGGGTCTCGTTTGGGGACCCTTAAGACCCTGAGCCCCAGTGCCTCTTCCACCAAAATGCAGGAGACAAATGATGTGACGTCTTAGGTGCAGTCCTTGGCTGGGATGATTTTTTGCTCAAGATCTCTTGGGGCCAGGGAAGGGGTCCCAGAAGCCACCTCCATGTGCTGTGACCGGTCAACTCAGCCAAACAACCACCCGGATAGCTGAGTCAGTCCCAGGCAGAGGGCGGTTCTACCAGATGCCACTGGAGGTGATTCACCAAAGGCAAGGAGGTCCCTCTCTCCCATTCACAGAAGCCCAGGAGGCGAGGCCAGAGCTGGCCTCACTCCTTGTGCCTGCCTGGGCCCATGTTCTCCAGCAGGGAGCTCTGACCTTAACCCTAATTCCTCCTAGGGCTCCAGAACTCTGCCACCCCCTTCTCGCCGCTCAAAGCTGACTTCTGTCCCCTGCCCAAGCCATTGCTGGGACTGCAAGACCCTAGACAGTCAGGAAAGGGATCATCTGTCTCAACAACCTTCATTCTTTATATAGATGAGAAAAACTGAGGCCCGAAGAGGGAGCAGACTTGCCCAAGATCACAGCCCAAGTCCAGCAGGCAGGACGGGATCCCAGTCCCCAACACCCAGCGCCTGCTCCCACCCACCCATCTCCAGTTCTTGCACAAGCACACTTGCACTGAGGCTCATGGGCAGGGGGTGGGGCCAGGACGAGGCAAACAAGAGCCACTCCACCTGCCTCATCTCCTTCCTCCCCTGACTCAGTTGCTCTAGCCTCCCTGGAGCTTCAAGGGTCAATTTAGGGGCCCCTTGGGCCCTGGCCTTATTAAGTGCCAGTAGCAGAAACATGAGGGCCTGGAGCTCTCTCCTCTTGGTGGCCCTCCTGGCTTTGGGGAGCCAGCTGCCTGCTGCCTCGGCCAGGAAGAAGGGAGGTGAGTGTAGGTGGCTTCCTCTGCTCCAGGGACCAGGTAGTTCCTACCTCTCTGTGGAGAGTGAGGGTTGGGGGAGGGCAGGCAACGCAGTGTGACGTCTGTCGCTGTGGATGCCTGCTTCCACAGGTGCTTCCAGTGGCTGGTGTTTTGTTTGTACGGCTCTGGGCCTGCCAGCCCGCCCTGTCTGTAGCTGTGAATGTCTTCGTGCCAGGGTCTCGGTGCTCGTCTACACAACTGAGTGTGGGATTGTGTGAGCATGTGTGTATGTGTGCATCTTTGGGCCTGCTTGTCTGGACGGGTCTATGTCTGCACTTGTGTATTTAGCTATGGCTGCAAGCATGTGTGTCCGTGGGCCTGGGCCTGTGTGCACGCGTGTCTCTTTGTCTCTCGGGGCGGGGGGGGCAGCCAACCTGTCTCTACCTGCTCTTCCATCTGTCTCGTGGATTATTAGGATCTGTGGGCCTGCATGGCAGCGAGATGACCCTCTCTGTCCGCTTCTGTTGCTAACGAGCCTGTGCCTGGTTTGGCCCCTGCTCATCTTGTTTCTGTCTTTCTCAGGTCCTTCCCATGTCCCAGAGACCAGTCTGTGCAAGGGACTCTCAAACTGGGTAGGGGGTGTGGTTTCTGGGATCTGTTGGGAGGAAACTCCACCCTCACCTCTCTTTTCTGAAGCCTCCTCTCAAGGGCTGGGGCTGACCTGTCACCAGGTGGGGCAGGATGGGGCTGCAAGGCGAGACAGGTGCCTCCCCACCTGGGAAAGGCCTCCACATCCTGCCTTCCTAGGGCTGAACACCATGACCTACATACACTCATGCATCCTTGGCCCTGCCTTGCGGGAAGGGGACAGCGATGGGGACAGGTTCCCTCCTCCACAGGTCCTGAGGAGCAGTTCCCAGCATCCTCTCTGCCCTTTCTAGCCTAACTTACACCTTCCTCTGAGGCAGGGCTCTCTCCCTGGGGCTCCAGCTGGTTTGGGGAGGAGAAGGCTCAGGCCCAGGCTGAGGAGGGAAGGATGCTGGCAAGTTCCAAGGCCAGACCGCTGCTGGCTGTGATTCATGTGGCTCGGCCTCATTCCTCCTCACTGAGATGTTGAGAGATTGGGACTATTTTTATCCCCATTTTGCAGGTGAGAAAACTGAGCCAGTTCTGACTCTTCCTGTCTGTCTGTTCTGCAAGGCTCAGCTCCGGGCCCCTCCTCCCAGAAGCTCTCCTGGTTCTATGACCAGGTCTCCTCCAGTCCACCCCAGCCCACAGGGAGATGCCTCTTAGACTTCAGGCAACTCCTCTGGGCTCATACTCTGAGGTCTGAGCACCTCTGGCCAGGGCTACCCCCCTGGACCTCAGAGCCTTCCCAGGGCCCGGCCTACCCCCAGCCCCCCGGGAGGAGGGGCTCATTGGAGTAGGGGGCTCCCTCACAGACTAGCTGGTCTTTCTCCAGCAGGGGGCAGCAATTCAGTTTAAGACAACCCAATGGAACAAGTGAAGCTGATTTTGAGCACTGACTGTGGGAGCAAGGGGCCTCCTACACGTGTGGCCAGCATCCGACAGGAGCTGGAGGGGGAAGGTTGACTCGAGGTAAAGTCACGGCGGTGGATGCCACTGCTGCTGGGGGCTCTGGAACCTTTTCTTAGATGCTAACGTGATGGCCTGGGACCAGCCTCCATCCTCACCAGGACTCAGTGGTGGCCGGAGCAGAGGGGTGGAAAGTCAGAGGGCTCAGCGTGCTAGCCCAGGCCCCTGTGGGTCTGGACAATCACTGCCCTTCCAACCCTTGACTTCTTCCTCTAAATGGAAGAAGATACTGATTCAAGCCTTCTGCATGGAATCTGGAAATGGCCCAAAATCCTAACAAGAAAAAATGGCTAGATCAGCTCAGGGACGGAACATTCTAGAGCTGTCAGAGGACCACCTCAAAGACCAAGTTCACAGAGATCCCTGACACAAGGCCACATGCAGCAGGTCGAGCACACAGTACAGGGGTGGCTGACTGCGGCCGGCTGGGTGACAAGGTACCAGGCTGGTGACACCTGGACCTGACAAGGCTGGGTCACCTTTCAAAATCCTTTCTTTCAAATAGTCGCTGAGCCACTGGTGTTTTGCATCGAGGACTGTGCCTCAGCCCAATGGTGAGAGAAGCAGGCAGGGTCTGTTCTCAGAGCCTCCAGCCCAGGGACAGACAAATAGCTGCAGAGTCACAAACTCTGAAGAAAAGAGTGTGGGGTGGGGGTGGGCGGCTGACCTAGTTAGTCCCTTGTCGGAGAGGGAGGGTCTCCTGCCGATGCCGTGTTTCCACCGAGACCCGATGAAGGCGGTGGAGGAGCGAGCACGGGGCAAAGCATCCCGCAAAAGCAAGGCCCCGCAAAGAGAAGCAGCTGGGGGCAGAGCAGGAGCTCTGAATGGAAAAGGTGTTGAGGATGAACAGAGGGAGGTGGGCAGCCCCAGGCCGGGCCCGGCCCTGTTGGCCTAGGTGCCCTTTCTTGCCATCCTTCATGTCATCTGAGTCTCCAACCAGCCCGGGGAGAACGGGGTCCAGTTTCTTATTCCACAGACAGAAAACTGAGGCTTGCAGTCAAAAAACAAAGCAAAGCAAAACAAAACAAAACACACACAAAAACAAAAAACTTGCCAACCATTTGCAACAATGTGGGTGGACCTTGAAGATGTTACACTGAAGGAAATAAATCAGCCAGACAAAGACAAATACTGTATGATCTCACATTGGACTCAAGAAATCAAAACAAAACAAAAAACAAGCTCCTAGATACAGAGAACAGATTGGCGGTTGCCAGGGGCCATGGGCGGGAGGTGGGGGAAGTGGGTGAAGGGAGTCACAGGTACAAGCTTCCAATTATAAGAGAAATAAGTGGTTTGGATGTAATGGGCAGCGTGGTGACTATAGGTAATAAGACAATAGTGCATAATTGAAAGTTGCTGAGAGAAGATCTTAAAAGTTCTCATCATAAGAAAAATATTTCTAACTATGTCTAGGGGACAGATGTCAGCTAGACTTGTGGTGGTGATCCTTTCATAATATATAAAAATATCAAATCATTTTGTTGTACACCTGAAACTAGTATGTTATGTCAATTATACCTCAATTAAAAATTTAAATAAAAACAAGTAAAAGCAAGCCCACCCCTCCCCAAAAAAACAAAAGCAAAAGCAAAAAAACTTGCCAAAGGACAGGCAAGAAGTAAGGGGTAAAGAATTCAGGTCTTGTGATTCCCATATCTGTGCTTATTACATGACTCGGAATGGCCTCCAGCTGCAAGATTTGGGTGGTTCTCTTACAGAGAAATTCGGGGGCTGCCCACCGGATGATGGACCCTGCCTCCTCTCGGTGCCTGACCACTGTATGGATGACAGCCAGTGTCCCGCAAGGATGAAGTGTTGCTACAAAGCTTGCTTCCGCCAGTGTGTCCCTCTGATCTCCGGTGAGTGTCCCTGTCCAGCTCGCCGAGCGCCCAAGACCCAAGCCCCAGAGCGGGGCACAGGCAGGGCTCACCAGGCCCCTGTGTTGCAGTAAAGCGGGGCAGCTGCCCCAAGGACGGCCTACGCTGCCTCAGCCCCGTCCAGCACCTGTGCAACAAGGACTCAGACTGCAGGGGCTCCAGTCGGTGTTGCCTCGGCGCCTGCGGCCGGGACTGTCGCGACCCCATCCAAGGTATGGTTCCTGTGCACCTGGGGCAGGTTCTTTCCCTCTCTCAGCCCCAGCATTAGCCGTCCTTCCAGGTCAATAAGCTTAACAGGACACCTACCTTCCTAGGAGCCTGGGGCTGCCCACACCAGACCTGGGGAAGAGGATGGGGTGGGAGGGGTCCTGTTAGGACCCGTTAGGACCACAGAGGAACCAGCGATCCTCCGTTCTCTTGCTGATCTTGCAACTGCTCTGAGCTTCAGTTGGCCCTTATGAAGGAGGGCGGGACATCCTGCCCGAGTGGCCACCAGGGCTGGGCTGATGGGCTGGCTGGGGATCAAAGTTTCTAAAGACCCCAGAGCCCTGTGATGGGGGGTGTAACACTTTCCTTCTCTCTCCCCAGGCTAATTCTGGTTCCGGATCCTCAGGATGGAGTCCCTAGCAGGAAGAGATGATGATAGGGGGCCCAGGACCCTGCCACCCAGATACTGCTATCTCTGCTAGTGGCAGTTCCAACCTTCTGATGAACACTGTTCTGCTGTCACCTCCCTTCCTACCCATCCATCCACCCACCCCTGGTTTCTCCTCCTAGGAGTCAAGGTGCATAGATAGATTCCCATCACCCTGCCCCACCCCCCATCTCTTGGCGTGTTTCCGCACCTAAAATGCCCGATTCAGGTAGCCGCCTCTTTGTGAGAGCCCTCCCTCAGGCAGCCCAGGAACCTCGAGCAGAGTTTTCCAGACATTACCTATTTGCAGACCCTTTTCCACCATTTTTGCCACACCTGCAAAATAGCATCGCAATATCTTGCGTACTGCCTCCACTGCTATTTATCTAATCTTTTTCTTTAAATGGACTCACTGTTGTCTATACATAAATTTATTTCAAAAGAAAACCTTGACATCATCACTATGAATGGAATACACAGGATCATTTGCCACAAATAAAATGTGATTGTAAAAACAAATGCAGTGAAAACAGCTAAGGTTCATTAAAGTAAATGTTGTCAGATGAAACAATATTAAATAATAGTATTAAATTCTACCCAGATGCTGCCACCTGCCAGCACTGTGGGCCTGAAGGCTGCTCCCTGTCTCTGGTAATAAACTGGTAATAAACGAAGATTAGCAAGGGTTAAAGACATGTTAAAGACACAGATCTCAAAACCGTGACCCCTTTCCTGGGGTAATCAGAAGGACTGAGAAGAGAACTTTCTCAAGAGTCAGTGTAAAATGTTGCATCCAGGTCCATTCTAAGATCGTTTCAAATTGCTCCACATTTGGGGAATGTTGCTTGAACAGTTGGGATGTCATTTTTGTGGGAGAGCCCGTCTCCCATTGGACAATACCTCCTTCACCTGGATTTCTCAAGGGTCAGTCTGTAGTCAGGGCCTAGGAGGGCGGGGGAGGGGGTCAAAGAGGGAACGACAGCCATCCCAAGGGACATTCCTGGACCCAGAGGGCTGGATTCCTGACTGTCCCATTCACACAGGACTCACTTTGGGGAGGGGCGGGAGGCAGGTAGATTCCTCCCTGCCGTATCTGCTGGGTTTCCTCTTGTATCCCAGTGGAATCCGGGCTGGGCAGCCCACCGCACAGGTTAAGTTGGGAATCCTGGGTCTTCTTTCCTTGTTCCTTTGACCTGGCAGTGTGGTCACAGGTGAGTCACCACTCAGGGATTCTGTTTGCCCTGTTGGAAGATGGAAAGAATCCTACTTCCTCACTGCCAGGGTCCTTCTCTTGGGGTTCAAGTGCTGAACTCAAAAACAGCAAATGCTAATTATAGGGTTACATGCTGAGACCCAAGAGAGGAGGAGAAGGAGAGAAGGAGAATAATCTGCGAGTCACTGACTCCCTGTGAGCTTGGAGATTTCCTGTCCTTCTGGGCCTCAGTTTCCCCATCTATAAACTCAAGTGGTCAACCCAGATAATAGGGTACATTGTACTGTTTGCCCAGAGACGCCGCACCCCACTGTTCCATGGCCTTCTTGGGGAAGAGCACACGTCCCCCGCCCAGGGATTTAGGGCTTCGCCCTGGGACTGATGGGATGTGGGCTCAAGGGACAGTGCACCAGTTTCAAGGCAAGGCACCAACCTTCTCAGAGCTTCTGCCCTCTGCCATGAGAAGGGCTTGCCCAGAAGCCACTGGTGTTGCGATGACGGACAGTTGAGGCAGGCCTGAAGTGGAGCTGCCAATCTTCTAACTTGCAAGAGCAAAATAAATGTGTGTGTTAGGAAGCCAGTGAGATGGTGGAGGGGGCATCTGTTATAGATTTATAGCGGTGAGAGCTTGTCCAATCCAGATAAGGACTGTTACTCTTGAGTGAATGCCCATTCCACGCCTCACACTCTAAAACATTACTTCATTCATCCATCCTTTAACCCTGAGAGAGGTAGGCATTCTCGTTTCCATTTGACAAGAAGGACCTTGGGATAAGTGACTTGTCCAGGCTCCCAGTGAAGAGGTGAAGTAGCCAGGACTCCACCATACCACACCCCTCCTCCGCTCCCACTAAAATCAACAACAGCTGAAATGAAAGCACAGATCCCGTGGCGGGTGTCGCTTTAATTACTTTACACGTACAATCTCATTACGTCCTCACAGCCTCACTCTGTAGGCTTTATCATTTCCCCCATTGCACATATGCGGAAACTGAGGCACAATGAGGTTGATTTGGCCAAGACCGTACAGCTGGTAAGTAGTGGAGCTGGGATTCAATGCCAAGCAGTGGGACACCAAAGCTGACAGCCTTACTGATGACACTAATTACATCCCATCTTTGAGAATTCCTTCCAGCTTTAAAGACTCAGTTTGCACATCTGAGACATGGGGATCACAAAGAGCCAAGAAGGTTAAGTGACCAGCCTCGGTTCCAGGCAGCTGGAACCCAGCACGTTGCCCTGGGTTTCTTTCCTGAAAGGCGTCAGGAGGAAACTTAGGGGACCCCAGGACAAGGACCCCAGGTGAGCGGGTTAGAATGCAGCTGCTTAGGGCCCCAGGGCTGAACTGAGGCCCTGAGTCCCGAGCTAGGATCCTGCAGCAGCAGGAGGCAGCAAATCACAGGCCATGGCTTCTCTGGCTATAGGGGGCAGCATCTATACAGTCTCTTCTAGAGTCTTCTGCTCAGCTTTTTGGCTAACTAGCTACCTGCTCCCTCAGGTCTGGGCATCGGGCTTGTCAGTCAGTGCCAACTCTGTCCTCAGCCACCAAACTCCAGCCCAATCAGCTCCATCTCTGCTGCCTATCTCCACTGCCCTTCTGGAAAGTCTTCTGGGAGGCTGGACACCTGTGTCCGGGATCCTGGGTCCTCAACCTCCAATCCCGTTTTCTTCCCCCACTCATTCAAAGTTAGCTGAGCACTTAGCATAGGCTCTAGGCGGTATCGTGACAAAGCTCACGCACTAGAGGGTAAGACGAAGCCCCGGCTACAGAATTGCATGAGGTGCTTCAGAGGGAGAAAACCAGGAGACTGTGGGAGGCTAGGGGGAACCTAACTTAGCCTGGAGACCAGAGATTTCCTGCAGGAGGTGGTATTTCGATATTGAATATTTGGTACTGAATTTAAGGAGGAGTTAGCCAAGCGTGACAGTGCCAGTCATCCATTCTCCCCTTCTTTCTTACAGCCAGCAATGCCCCCACTTGGAAACATCCAGCCACCCCTCAGGCTACTGGGGTGCTGGTGACATTCTATATTTTGACTTTGGTGGCAGTCACATGGATGCACAAATTTGTAAAAACTTAATTCATTTGTAACTTAAGATTTACTATAAGAACATTATATTCCAATTTTTAAAAGTAAAAATTAAGTTTTTAAAAATTTGCTCCCCTTGCAGCTAGAGACGACCATGTGGCCCAGGACTGGCCAATCAGAAGTTTGAGGAAGTCTAATAGGAGGGGCTTCCCAGAAAGCCCTTGTTGTCAGACAGATCCGTCTTTCGCCCATCATCCATTTGTACTTTGTCCAGAATTCTGGAACGTGGGTGCTGCAGCTAGAACAGCTATCTGGTGACCTTGAGGATTGTTTTAGGTGGGTTCCCTGGAAGCGAATCTTTAGATGAAGATTCAGAGGATGGTAATGGCTTGGAAATGTTCCAGAAAGAACGGGCTGGGAGTGGAGAGGTATACCAGAAGGTTGGGGAGGAATGGGGGGAGGCCAGCAGGGGTGTGACAACAAGCAAAGTCCCACGCTGGGGGGGGGAGGCAGGTTCTAGAGATAAGAGTAGGTGACTCTTCACAGTTGTCCCGTGGAGCAAGAGAGCTGCAGCCTTTGTCTCTGTACCCCTCAGTCAACAGCTAATAACTCCGGGGTTGGAGGACATCCATTCCCAGGCACTTCAGGCTCTCCCTGTGCGCCGGCAGAGCAAGCCGCAGCAGCCTTTGGGAAGCCCTTAGACAAAGAGATGCAGATACCAGCTGTCAGGAGGGAAAGCATGCCAGGAGCCAGTGCGAGAAAAGGTGGCAAAGGGATCGGAGGGGATATGGGCAAAGCACGGGCCTCACCTGCTGCAGGGATGAGAGCCACACAAGAAGAGCAGGGGAGGAAAAGCCAAGGAGCCTGGGTCTTCAGTGCCATTCCTGGGCGGCTGCACCTGGATTGCCAAAAAAAGTCACCTCCTCTCCAGATGGGCCACCCTGGCTCACTTTGCGTTCTTGTAACTTACGTTGAATCTTAACTGATACGCTGGTTAAAGAAAGGGCAGGAGGGGCTCCTCACCACACTCCTGAAAGGTAGGTGTTGTTCCCATTTTACAGATGAGGAAGATAAGGATCCAAGAGGAGACATCACGTGGCTCATGGTCCCACGGCCATTTAGTGGTAAAGGCAGGATGCAAACCCAGTGTATTCGTCGTCTCTTACTGTGTCGCAAATTACCACGCCTGTAGTGGCTTCAAACAACACACATTTGTTATTTCGTAGTTTCTGTGGGTCAAGAATCCAGGCACAGCTCAGCTGAGTCCTCAGCTTCGGGGGCGCACAAAACTGAAATAAAGGTGTTCAGCCAGGGCTGGGGTCTTAACTGAGTCTCGACTGCAGAAGGATCCACTTTTAAGTTCATATGGTTGTTGGCAGAATTCCAGTTCCGTGCAGGCTGTAGGACTGACTTCCTCAGTTTCTAGTTCGTTGTTGGCCAGAAGTTTGCCCTCGGGTCCTTGCCTTGCCACAATGGCAACTTGCTTCATCAAAACCAGCAGGACGTCAATCTTGTGTTACCCAATCCTGGAAGCTACATTCCCTCACCTTTGCCATATTCTGCTCATTAGAGGCAAATCAGGAAATCCTGCCCATGCTCAAGGAGGAGGGATTACACAAGGGCATGAATACCAGGAGGCAGACATCACTGCCACACATTCTAGAAACTGCCTGCCACACCTAGTCTACTTAAATACAAACATTTCTGTACTTCATGCAACATCAAGCTTACTCTCTAGGGTAAAACCTCATGGATTCAGATGGCCATTTCTGGCCAGGGACTGAAGGAGAATTTGGGGCACAGCTCATCCATGGTACATAATGGGTATGGATACCCCCTTTAGCCTCAGAGGTCCATAATGCCCCTCTTCCCATTCCTATCACTCATGAATTAATCTCACACTCCATATACTTCCCATGTGATCTGGGGGATGAAACCAGATCCTCGTTTCCATCTCTTCTGCCCTTGGGGAAAAGGTCTGTCTTTTCTCTTTTTGGAAGCTACTGCTCCAACTCCGGGGCGGAGGTACCCCTTAAGTTTTGGGGGGCAGTGAAGGCTACAGAGAGAGAGTACTGGCCCGGGAAATGGGAGATCTGCTTCTCCACAGATCTGCTTCAGTTTCTTTGTTGATAAAACAAGGGAATTAGGCAAGATGATTGCAAACTTCCTGCTCTAACTTCTTACTGTGAGGGAAGGACCGAAGTGGAACAGCCTAGAGCTAGGAGGTCCAATATGGCAGCCACTAGACAGATGAGAGTACTAAGCATGTGAAATGTGATTAATCCGAATGAGATTCACTGTACATGGATATAGCAGGCAGAATTCTAAGATGATTCCCAAGAACCCTCTCCCTCTCCCTCTCCCCCCATATCATCTCCTCCTCTTGA
Source organism: Ursus maritimus (assembly GCF_017311325.1). Taxonomy (NCBI): domain Eukaryota; kingdom Metazoa; phylum Chordata; class Mammalia; order Carnivora; family Ursidae; genus Ursus; species Ursus maritimus. The sequence goes on along the minus strand of NW_024424675.1, from coordinate 32,963,313 downwards.
GTGTAAATGGAACATGTGAAATGTGTTCTGGGAGGAAACGGAGACTGTCCTGGGTGGGCCTGTCCTAAGCAGGCGAGTCCTTTAAGAGCAGAGCACTTTCTCTGGCTGGTTGCAGAAGAGGAAGTCAACACTCCAGCTTGCCTGGAAGAAAGCAAACACCCATGTTGTGAGCTGCCCGTGGGCCACGTGGCAAGGAACTGCAGGCAGCCTGTAGAAGTTAAGAGTGCTCCCCAGCAGACAACCGCAGGAAAAGGCGACCTCAGTCCTGCAACAACAAGGAAATGAATTCCACCAACAATCTGTGAGCTTAGAAGTGAAACTTCAGATGAGAACCACAGCCCTGGCTGACATCTTGACGTCAACACGGTGAGACCGTGGGTAGAGAATTCAGCCATGCTGTGCTCAGATTTCTGACCTATAGGAACTGTGTGGTAAAAAATCTGTATAAAGTTGCTAAGTTTGTGGTCATTTGAATAGCCTGGATTTCCAAGACTTAGTACAAAATAAAAATGTAAGATACCTCCTTTGTAATGTCTTTATTGATCCCATGTTGAAATTATATTATTTTGAATATACTGGGTTAAATAAAATATATTATTTTAAAAATCAATTTTATCTGATTCTTTTTATTTATTTTTTAATGTTATCAGAAAAATTTAAATCATATACGTGGCTCTAACTCTATCTAGCGGACAGTTCTGTTCTAGAGGTCTCAGATGACTGTGGGTGAGTCACCTCACCCTGAAAGCCTTGCATTTCTTATCTTTGAGATTGGAATAATAAGAGCACCGATCCACAGAATATTCGCGGCATAAATGAGATGGGGCCCGCAGGATACTAGGCCCAAGGCAGGGTGCAAATAAATGTTGGTTATTATTATTATTAATAACAATATTTGTGAAGTAGGAATCCTTTCTTGTATCTAGGTCCTAGTCTCCAGCACCTTCTCTCCAGTCTGACACACAGTAGGCACTCAATTAATGCTTGTGGATTACATAACCTTTTTTTTTTTTTTTAGGTTTTATTTTTAAGTAATCTCTACACCCAACGTGGGGCTAGAACTCACAACCCCCAGACTGCACGGTCCACCTACCGAGCCAGCCAGGCCCCCTGGATTATATAACCTTGACAAAGCTCTTTGGCACCGTTCTCGCTTACCATCCCAAGCCACTTGGAAGGCAGAAATCAGGGACCCATGGAAGGTGGGGAGACAGAACTTCTGGGGGGCAAAATATCTGCTTCAGGCTTCACAGCCCAGGGGGCTCTAGGGGAATGAGGCCACCTCCTCCAACTCTCTGATGCAGATCCCCACCCGCAGTCCTGGGAGACCCGAGTTCCAATCCCAAGTCCGCAACGCCAAGCTAAGTGACCAGCGAGAGTGACGGAGCCTCATCTGTCCCTGCCAAGTTTGTGTGAGGAGTATTTTGGAGAAGTCACCTGAAGCAGAGCACCTGGCACATACTCAGGGCGCAATTAAGGAGGGTATTATTACTGTTGTTGTTTGTCAGCGGTGCTCCGGCTGAAATCCCTCTCTCGCGGGACCCCCTTCCCCTAAAGGACCCCTCCTCCCCTGGTCCCTGACTGGGAGGATGTCCTGGCGCTGGGGCCCAGTCTCCAGACACCACCCCCACCCAATCGAGTCAGGAATAGAAATCACCGCCTCCGGCAGCCCGCGGTCTCCCTCCCTCCCCCGGCAGCGATCGATGTGGCCTCCGCTGCGGGGGACAGAGGAAGACAGGGAAGGACGGGGCGGCGGGGCCTCCGGCGGTAGCGAGGCTCCGCGGGGCAGCAGGGGCAGAGACGAACCCGGCCGGCCAGCGGCTCCCTGGCCTCAGCGGCTTGGGGACAGACGCGCCTTGGCCGATGCGCCCCGGGGGGACCTTGCCAGGTAAGGAAACTCCCTCGCGGAGGGGCGTGGCCCGGAAAGGGGCGGGGGCTGCAGAGTGGGAGGAGGGGGCTGCCCGGTTCTGGTCCCGTGCCCCCTTCGTGAGACCACCCCTCCAACACCCAGGAGGGAGTGCTGTGGGGTGGCGGAGCGCTGGGGTCTGTCCTGTTGGTTCATCCGTAAAATGGGATTAGAAAACCTCTCCGGCAGGGTTGGTGTAGGCATGAAACCGAGTGCAGTGTATATGGAGCCCTGCGAAGTGACCGGCACATAGTAGGTACTCAAAATAAGTGTGTGGAGAGAGCCTTGAATGGAAAAGCCCAGTTTCCAAACTTAACTGTGCCGTGGACTAGCTGGGTAATGTTGAGCAAGTCATTTAACCTTTTTTATTGGGGATTCTTGTTGGGGAACGTTTGTTGAATTAATTATCCCAATTAATAGAGCGGGAGGGTGAGTTCCAGGAAGAGAAAGGGATTTGCCCACAGTCATGCAGCTAATGGGTGATGCAGCTGGATTGAAAGCTTCATCTTTTAACACCAAGTGCGGTGGAGGAGGTGGGAGGAGAGCTGCGTCCCCCCCCCCCGCCCCCCGGTCCCAG
>NW_024424675.1:32938974-32960807 GCF_017311325.1 Ursus maritimus | reverse complement strand
GGGACAACCGTCCTGCCCATAAACATCTTGCCTTAGTTAATCCTCATAACCTATCCAGGAAAGAGTGATGTCTCCCAGTTTACAGATGGGGACACTGAAGCTCAGAATGGATCCCCTCAAGGGTCAACAGTAAGTGGCAGACTCAGAATTTGAACCCAGTTCTGACCAGAAGAAAGTGCAAAAGATTGACATTTATTTTTTTTCTTTTTATAATGATTTTTTATTATATTATGTTAGTCACCATACAGTACATCCCCGAAGATTGACATTTATTGAGCACCTACTGTGTTCTAGGGGCTTTGCGCACACATTCACAATAGCCTTTCACCCAAAGTGCTGTTCTCCCTGTTCTATAGATAAAAAGAGCCAAAGCCCAGAGTGGAAGGGGACTGGCCTGAGGACCCAGAAGTGACAGAGCTAAGGACAAGACCCTTATCCTGACCAGCTTAACTCCAAGCCCAGGGTAAGTGAAGGGCACCTCACCTGACTCCCTACCCGGCATCGGGCCAGCCGCTTGATGTACACCCAATCCCCTGTCCACCCTGGGAAGAAGGCATTACTGATGGGATGGTGCAGATGGGATTATCCAAGATCAGGAGGTGAGTCACTAGCCCTCAGCTCCAGCAGAGCTTGGAGACATGCGCAGTGGAAGGATCTAACATTTTCTGGTATCAGCAAGGCCGAGCACTTTCCACAACTACTTCAGTTCTCCAGCATGCCTTGGGGGTAGGTGCTTCTGTCTGTATTGTGCATTGTGTAGGAAACTAAGACTTGGAGAAAAGCATTTTCCTCAAGGCCCTAGGTACATCGGGGTGGAGATAAACCCTAAGTCTGGCTGACTCGGAGAGACAGTGAAACAGGTGCATAATTTATTGAACCCCCTTCAGGCCCCATAAACACAATAGGTCATTTAATCTTTTAACCACACTTGGAGGTGGCTATTTTTATCTCCACTTGACAGAAGTTCAGGGAGGTGACATGACTTGCCTCTGTCACAGAAGAAAGTGAATGTTCCATCTGATTGACTCCACAGATGCCATAAATGGTCTAAGCCAACGGCTCTCAAACTTGACCGTGCCTTAGAATCACTCTCCACGCTTGTTAAAACACAGACTGCTGAACTCCATCCCGAGTTTCTGATTCAGTAAGGCTAGAGCAAGCTGGGAATTTGGATCTTTGCCAAATTCCCAGGTGGCACTGATGCTGCCAGTGCAGGGGACACACTTTAAGAATTACCTGTCTATATTGATGTTCCCAACACCCCTGGGTGGTCAGCATTACTATCCACATTTGGCAGAGTAGGAAACTGAGGATCAGATTGATGGTGTGTCCAAGATCCCACAGTAAGCCCCTGGCATATGAAAATCCAAGTTTGGGAAAGGGAGATATCCTATCTGAGCTCACCTCCCCCCACCCCGGGGTGCCAGGATATCCTGCCATTCAGTCACTTTCATAATCCCCCCAAGACAGATCTCAGCATTTGTTCTGTGCAAATGAAATGGGGGTGGGAAGGCTCAGTGATTTGACCAAGGCCCTCGGTGGGAGAGCGAAACCCAAGCCTGACTGAGAGCAGAGGGCACTTGACATCTACCAAGCGCCCACTGCACACCAGAGCTGGTGGAGGGGACAAGGGGTTTAAACCTGGCCTTCTGGAAGGCAGGTCCCGGGGACCGCCCCCCCACCCCAGCACCCCCCTCCGCGTATCCGCAGGCCATGGTGAGCGAGTCCCTGGGGCCCGGCGCCCGCGTGCCCTGGCGGCGGAGAGACGAGGCGCTGCGCGTGAACGTGGGCGGCGTGCGGCGGCGGCTGAGCGCACGCGCACTGGCGCGCTTCCCGGGCACGCGGCTGGGCCGCCTGCAGGCCGCGGCGTCCGAGGAGCAGGCGCGGCGCCTGTGCGACGACTACGACGCGGCGGCGCGCGAGTTCTACTTCGACCGGCACCCGGGCTTCTTCCTGGGCCTGCTGCACTTCTACCGCACCGGCCGCCTGCACGTGCTCGACGAGCTGTGCGTCTTCGCCTTCGGTCAGGAGGCCGACTACTGGGGCCTGGGCGAGAGCGCGCTGGCCGCCTGCTGCCGCGCGCGCTACCTGGAGAGGCGCGTGGCGCGGCCGCGCGACTGGGACGAGGACAGCGACACGCCGAGCAGCGTGGACCCGTGCCCCGACGAGATCTCCGACGTGCAGCGCGAGCTGGCGCGCTACGGGGCTGCGCGCTGCGGCCGCCTGCGCCGCCGCCTGTGGCTCACCATGGAGAACCCGGGCTACTCGCTGCCCAGCAAGCTCTTCAGCTGCGTCTCCATCGGCGTGGTGCTGGCCTCCATCGCCGCCATGTGCATCCACAGCCTGCCCGAGTACCAGGCCCGCGAGGCGGCGGCCGCCGTGGCTGCGGTGGCTGCGGGCCGCGGCCTGGAAGGCGTGCGCGACGACCCGGTGCTGCGGCACCTCGAGTACTTCTGCATCGCCTGGTTCAGCTTCGAGGTGTCGTCGCGTCTCCTGCTGGCGCCCAGCACGCGCAACTTCTTCTGCCACCCCCTCAACCTCATTGACATCGTGTCGGTGCTGCCCTTCTACCTCACGCTGCTGGCCGGCATGGCGCTCGGCGACCGGGGAAGCGCAAGCGGGGAGGACCTCGGCGACCTGGGCAAGGTGGTGCAGGTGTTCCGTCTCATGCGCATCTTCCGCGTGCTCAAGCTGGCGCGCCACTCCACCGGGCTGCGCTCGCTGGGGGCCACGCTCAAGGTAGGGCCTCTGGGGCCCGAGAGAGGGGCGGGGGAGCGGGGGGGGGGCGGCGACAGTGACCAAAGGGCAGGTTGGCAATGGAACTTAGAGGCACGCAGTGTCCAGGCGCACAGTGAACCCAGGCGACATTCTTTGTGCCAGGCACCGGGCTGGACACCGGGTGTACATTTCCCATCCCGTCTGCCCTTCCCAACAGCCCTGGGAGGGCTCTTTCCCGGGGTGAAAACTGAATGTAGAGGCAGGGCTTTGCTTTTCTTTCTTTAACAAAAAACCAAAAACACAAGACAAAGGTCACTTTGAGTCTCTCTGTCAAACATCAGATAATACATAGTGAGAAATTTGCAAAGCAGGATGCTAACTGGCTTCTCCGCTGAGCCTTTGTTCTGGCATTACGGGGTGGGGGGGGCACAGATATCGTAGGTCACCCTTGACAGGCCAAGTCCAGCAGCAGCCCCAGAACTAACACTTAGTGCTAATTCTGTGCCAGTTTTACATCCATTATCAATTTCAGTCTCAGGACAACTTCCTCAGGAGGATGCGGTTATTTATTCCCTTCCCGTAGGTGAAGAACCTGAGGTTGGAGAGCTGGCTTTCTAAAGCCTGGCTGCAATTTACTGAGCACCCTTCTTGTGCCAGGCCCTGCCCTGGGGGTGCATCACTGCTCTGGCAAGCTTCACCTTGAGCGGGAGAACTTAGCCTGGCGTGGGGACAGAGGAAATGTGAACAGCTTGGACAAAGGCCTGGAGAGCGAGCAGGATGAACATGGGGAGGGGACATGGAAGGAGGGGTGCCCGTTGATGAGGTTGAAGAGGTGGGTGGAATGGGGTACTGAAGGGCCATGGGCTCTTGGCTCAGGATTTTGAACTTTATCCCAAGGTAGTAGGAGATGGAGCCTGTGAGGGGTTCAAGCTGGGGCAAGGATTATTGTCACTACTTTACAGATGTGGAAACTGAGGCTCCAGGACTTGTCGGAGTTTCCTCAGTAAGTTGTGGAGCCCAGAGAAGAACCCAGCTGTGCCTGACTCAAGCGCCTCCCGCTCTTTCTTCTAAAGCTCTGGGCAGCCCTCCTGAGGATCCTTAGGAGACCCCCGCCACCCGTGGCTTCGTGAAGCCTTTTTCATGCCCTCGTGGCAAGGCAGCCAGGATGCTGGGTATAGGCGGGGTGATGTAAGGAGAATCTTGGGGCAGTGGGCAGGTACAGGGAATTCCATTAGGCGCATCCCTGAACTCAGTATCTCTTCAGGGAAGATGCCTTCACCCCAGAACTCTGCCTTGCCTCCAGCCATGCAGGGAGCCAGGGCCTGGTGCCACCGGCTTTTTCTGCAAGGAGCGAGAAGAATATTGGTTGAGGCTGCCAGGGCCCGAGACTCGGGTGTAAGACTCCTGGCTACTCAGAGCGAGGCCGCTGACCAGCAGCAGCTTTCTCAGTACCTGGAAGCTTGCTAGAAATGCAGAATTTCTGGCCCTGCCCTCGACCCACTCAAATGAGTTCTGCCTTTTAAACAAGATCCTAACATGATTCCTCCACCCATTACAGTTTGGGACTAGGAAACGACAGCTCTAGACTAGGGGTCTCGGCCTCAGCACTACTGACGTTTGGGGAGAGAATTCTTCGGTGTGTGTGTGAAGGCGGGGGTGGCTGCAGGGTGCACTGCAGGTTAGCGGCATCTGTGGCCTCTACCGAGTAGATGCCGGTAGCACACCTGTCCTATTTGTGACAACCAAAGACGTTTAAAGACATTGCCCTATGTTGGGGCGCCTGGATGGCTCAGTAGGTTAAGCATCTGCCTTCAGCTCAGGTCATGATCCTGGAGTCCTGGGATTGAGCCCCGTGTTGGGCTCCCTGCTCCTTCTGCCCTTCCCTTGCATTTGTGCTTTCTGTCTCTCAAATAAGTAAATAAAATCTTAAGGAAAAAAAGGGCATTGCCCTGTGTCCCCTGGAGGGCGGATTGCCCTGTTTGAGAACCATCGCTTGGCCTCAGGGGCAGAGCACATATATACACCCGCAGGCGGGTGCGTTCAGTGGGCTGTCTGGGGAACATATATCCTGTCAGCTTTCTCGAGAGGCACAACGTGTTTTGTACTTGTCAGAGAGGAGCTAGACCAGCCGAAAGTACATGAAACCAACCCTTTGCATTTGTGGAGTACAAACTGTGGTTCTCCATTGGTTCGGTTACTGTGTGACAGTCACAAGCTTGTTACTACCTGGCTGGTGCCACCGGTTCCTCCTGCCTTGGAAGAAACCACTGTGGCTTAGCAGGCATCCTGGACCACAGAAGTTAGGCCCGTGGTCATGCCCAGGGAGTTGGCTGCCTCTTGCGGTTGAAAGATCTTAGTTCGGAGTCGAGGGACCTGGGTCTTGCTTGGCACCAACTCCACTTTGCTCTAGGACTTTGGACCTGCCCCTTCTACTCTCTGGGCCTCAGTTTCCCCCATATGCTCCATATTAGGTGTGCGGGCCCACCCAGCTCTGACTTGGCTTCCTACATTCTCTTCCAGCACAGCTACCGTGAGGTGGGCATCTTACTGCTCTATCTGGCCGTGGGGGTGTCCGTGTTCTCCGGTGTGGCCTACACAGCTGAGAAGGAGGAGGACGTGGGCTTTGACACCATCCCCGCCTGCTGGTGGTGGGGCACGGTGAGCATGACCACCGTGGGCTACGGGGACGTGGTCCCCGTGACGGTGACCGGCAAGCTGGCAGCCTCGGGCTGCATCCTTGGGGGCATCCTGGTGGTGGCGCTCCCCATCACCATCATCTTCAACAAGTTCTCTCACTTCTACCGCCGCCAGAAGGCTCTGGAGGCCGCCGTGCGCAACAGCGACCCCCGGGAGTTTGAGGACCTGCTGAGCAGTGTCGACGGGGTGTCAGAGGTATCTCTGGAGACGTCCCGTGAGACCTCCCAGGAGGGAAGGTCTACAGACCTGGAGACCCAGGCCCCCAGTGGGCCTGCAGACTCTCGGGTTTACTAAAGCAAGGCTCGGCGTCCCCCTTCCCACACCCCTACAGTCAGCTGAAACGGCAGAGATCCCTCCCTGCTTACGGCGTTCACGGTGGCCTGACTGCTCAGGCACGCTCGCCCCAGCCTGAGGGGTGACACCCAGAGGCTAGGTCCGCTCCTCCCAAAGGCCCAGGCCAGGATAGTGCTGCCCTAGGTTCTGGAAGCCTGGTGAACACCCCAGAGAACCTCACACAGGGACGTCCAAGCTCCCCGTGCAGCAGGCATGCGCCAAAGGGGAAGTCGAAAGACCGCTAACAGTTCCTGAGCACCTCCTGCCTGTCAGCCCTTTGCATTCGTGTCACAGGATGAGAAAACTGGGGCCCAGAGAGGTGCAAGGACTTGCCCAAATGTCACCCAGCTAGACACGGTGGAGCCAAGTTTGGAATCCAGGCTCGCTGTGGTGTTCCTTGCGTGCCATCTTTCTTCTGCCCTCACAAAGTTCGCATGTGGTTTTAGGGGGTTCACGGATCTCCAGAGTTGATCCGTCAGGTTCAAACGCTCTGTCAGGGCTAGGGAAAGGACCGGACAGGGGGTTCAGATGGAGGAGTGCTGCACCTCAGCTGTGGTTCTCTTCCAGAAGTTTCCAACGAGAGCAGCTCTCAAAGATGAGGTCTGGGAGGAAGGAAGAGGAGCCGCTGCCTTAGCTGGCGTGTAACAGTTGCCAAGCAATAGCCCTGCGGCTTCCTGCCGGGGCTGGCTTGAGATGCAGACTCTGAAGGGCCCTGGCCTGTCCCATCCTAGGACCTGATGTGTGAAGTGGACACGCCCCTGCCCCATCTCCAGATCTCAGCCCCTCTGTCAGGTGGTCACAGCCTGGGCCCCAGAGGGAAGTGAAAGGCAAATGTCGCAGGGAGTCACTAATTTAAAGCCAGCTCAACTCTGAAGTGTTGGTGGTGAAGGAGCTGCTATGCATGGACACATGTGACCCCCGGGTCCCCCCAGGCTGACTTTGGCAGTTCTCTTCGTCCCACCGTGCAGACCTCCAGCCCTACCTTGAGTTATCATCCAGGCAGATGCTTGAGACCTCTGCCCCTTTCGGCCAGCTCCAGCCCCCTCGTCCTTGCTGGGGGCATATCTCTTATGCTCACCTGCTGAATCCTCTGAGGATTTGGGGAGGCAAGGGTTCCCATAGCCTTGTTCACATACTGTTCCTCGAACACCCATTACTGTACTGTCATCACCTGGCTACACCTCTATCTGTCCTGCCATGTGAAGCTTCAACATGGAAGACATTGGTTGAACCCAGGCTTCCAAGGAGAAGGTATTTAGTGACTACTACTCATGGATCAGCTGATTCGTACAGCATACTGTGTGCCGAGCGCTGGGAGGAAGAGGAAATGACCAGACAGAGGTCTTGCCCTTGAGAGGGTGTGGACAAGACTGAACAGAAGATTCTCCCAGTTCTGTCTCCCCTTCCTCCTTACTTTATTCAGTCAACAAATATCTTTGGAAGACTCACAGGCTGGGGCTTCATGTGTGGTCTGCAGACATGTTTTATTTAGCTGAACAGTGTGTGTGTGTGTGTGTGTGTGTGTGTGTGTGTATTTATATTTATTTATTTATTTATAAGATTTTATTTTTAAGTAATCTCTACACCCAACGTGGGGCTCGAACTCACAACCCTGAGATCAAGAGTCACATGCTCTACCAACTGAGCCAGCCAGGTGCCCCTTAGTATATTTTTTTAATTCGGATGCCTTTGGGGGAGGCATGTTCTCTCCGTTTCCCCATAGTGTGCCCCCAAGACACATACACACACACACACACACACACACACACACACACATATCGCCACTTCTCAGATATACTTGACACACCTGGACTCTGATTCATTGACTGTTTGCCAGGTTCATGAGATACAATGGGGAACAAAACACGTATCCCTGTTTTCGTGAAGCTACAGACTAGGGAGGGAGATGGGTTTAAATCCAGTGATCACAGAAATATGTTAATAGCTGTACCAGGCACAGGGAGCCAGGAGCACGTCATGTAGCAGGGACCATTAACGGGGTCAGAGAAGACTTTCCTGAGCGTGACAGTTTAAGCTGCTGTCATATGGATAAGCAGTTAATTAGGCAATGGGGTTCCAGGAAGTGTTCCCTAGCAGAGGGCACGGCATGTGTGTGGGCCTCGTGTAGGCCCCCATGTGCAGACAGGGCAGGGGCTGGAGCTGAGCCAAGGGACTGCTGGGGACTCCCTGCCTGCACGCCGGCCCTCTCGCATGCTCCCCGTGTAAGTCCAGGCCCCGCTCTGCGCAGGTCGGGGCACAGAGAGGGGAGGGCTGCTTGCCCACCCTTGCCAAACTGCTGAACATACTAAGGAGCCAGAGAGCTTCCAGACTTTCCAATCCCACAGACAGGTCCCTAAAGCTAGTGGAGGGAAAGCTCAGGGGAGAATGGTCTGGCCTGCATCCATCACCAGGTTAGGTGTTGTCCTGGCAAAAAAGCGACAACTCGCTCCCACTCCCAGGCGTCAAAGAAAACGATTATGCAAATAAGTGGCTGGGCCCAGGGACCTGTCTCTGGCTGTACCGGAGCTGGTTGCCTGGCGTGCTTTCTGGGTGAACGGGGAGGGTGGGGGATACGTGGAGCAACTCTGAATCCACATTCTCTGCTTCCAGTGGTGGGTTTGGCACAGGGTGCAAGTGACAGGAATCCAGCTGGAAGTAACTTGGTCAAAAAGAGTGATTCATTACAGATAACTGGAGTGATAAACAACTGTTACCACTAAGGTTCTCTGGTTACAAGCAACAGAAACTGACCTGGGCGGCACAGCCAGCTGAGTGTCTGACTCTTGGTTTCGGCTCAGGTCATGATCTCAGGGTCATGAGATCGAGCCCCCGTGCTGGGCTCCGAGCTCAGTGACGAGTCTCCTGCGGTTTCTCTCTCCCTCTCCCTCTGCCCCTCGCCACGCTTGTACCTGAGCTCGGTCTCTAAAGTGAATAAATAAATCTTAAAAAAAAATCTTAAAAGAAGAAACTATCTTATGGGAAAAGAAAGAATTTACTGGAAGGCATATTAGTTTCCTGTGGCTGCCATAATGAAATGCCACAAACCTGATGGCTTAAGACAAGAGAAGTTTATTCTCTGACAGTTCTGGAGGTCAGAAATCCAAAATCAAGGTGTCAGCAGGGCCAGACTCCCTCCGGAGGCTCCAGGCATGAGTCTTCTTGCCTCTTCTAGCTTTTGGTGGCTGCCAGTGTTTTTGGCTTATGGCCGTGTCCCTCCATTCTCTGCCTCGGTCATGACGTCACCTTGTCCTCTGTGCGCGCCAGTCTCCCTGCGCTTCTCTCGCAGAAGGACCCGACTGATGCACTGATGGCACGGAGGGCCCACCTAGCTGATCCAAGCTGATCTCATCTTGACCCTTAATGTCATCACATCTACAAAAAGACTTTTTTTCCAAATAAGGTAACATTTATGGGTTCCAGAGACTAGGATGTGGACATACATATCTTTGGGACCACCATTCAGCCCGCCACAGAAGGGTATCGGTGAAATTCACCCAGTCGGAGGAAAAGCTGACTGACCAGGCTTCAAGACATGTAGGAATGAGGGGAGCTCTGGGGCCCTCAGTGGTGGGACTCATGAATCTTCTGTTAAAGACACTGCCAGCTAAATGCTCAGCCCTCCCTCACCTTCCTCCCCTGTGTCATTCCGCTCACCGTTCCAGTCCCAGTGGAGAGGTTCATTTGCTTAGCTCTGGTCCCGTGCCTCTCCGTTGCTGGGGATGGAGGACAAGGCACCTGGATTAACATCTGCTGGGATGGAAGAATGGTAGTTACCCAAAGAAAAGGTCATGTGGCGCCACCAACATAAAGGGGAAGGTTGTCAGGCAAACTAGCAGATGTCCACTGCATTCTGGCTCTTTGTCCCCCGGCACACTTTACACTCACTCCTGCCCACACACACAGTTTAAAAAAATGTTTCTAACATCAGGAACCTATCCTATATGTAACCCAAAGCACACTCTGTGCTCTCCAGGCCCTATTAATGTGATTGAATCAGCGTAGTGGGTCGGTCTGATATCCTGTGGAATAGGACAATCAGAGTCTTTCCGGTGCAGCTCTGCAAACGAAGCTATCCCTGAGTCGAGCGGTAAAGGAAAACTGTTATCCCTTCCAACTAATAGCAGAATGTTGCCAGTGGTTTCTGGAATAGAAAATGAAACCAATAGACGCATATGAGCTCCAGGGACTGCACCGAGGACCGCGTATCTAACCCAGCAGCTGAAATGGGAATTGCCACTTGATTAAAATAGCTCACTGCCATTTTCCAAGACCCATCGAATTTTGCACCAGCCAAAGAGGGGAAACTAATGGTGTTTGCAGGAGTCATCACCCTCCAGGGTCTTCGGCTGTCCCCGCAGCCTCCCCGAAGGTGTGGTACTGCTTTGAGTTTTCTACTTCAAAACGGTTGCTCAGTCGGATCTGTTGGCCTTTTATACTATGATGGCCTCCGAGGGTCAGGGAGCCAAAGTGGGGATCTTTTGGAGAAGGCAAGAGAAACGTTCACATTACACTCGGGTGGGAGTATGGCAGAGACCTTCCCCGAGGGCAAGCAGTGTATCCTCCATTCAAGGGGCTTTAGATCAATAAAGGAACTCAAGCCTCGGTGTTAGGTGATGGTCGGTTTTTGGTTTTTTTGTTTTGCTTTGTTTCGCTTTGTTTCTTATGTTTTATTGGTGGTGCAATTAAGTCAGACTGGTGGTCAGCTCTATCGTTTCCGGGCCCTCCCGCAGAGATCCTGCCTCATTCGGAACTTCCTGAATATTAGGGCGACCATTTTCACTTAATTTCTGAGGCACCTAAATGCCAACGCCTGGCCTCCCACACCTCTGCTTCCTTCCTTCCCGGGGAGATTGGGGAGCCCTTCACCAAGCACGCCTGATGCAGACTTTCCTCAAAAGCAAAGGTGAAGTTTCTGGGTTCAGTGAGGGCCGTAGAGATATTTATGGGAAGGAGGCACAAAATAAATCCAATCCAGCGTTCCTGTCCAGAAATCCTCGAGTCCCTTCCTCTATATGATGCCAAGGGATTTAGGGCCTTTAAATTTCATTTCACGTGGGCCAGCATTCGGTCCAGGTTTGCCTTGGCCAACCCATCAATGGTCAGAACCCAGGCAGCTGCTGGAGCTGGCACAGAGAACGCAGGACCCCTGATCCACTCATCCACATCGAGGAGATCGGTCTGGTCCAACAGTCCATGCCCCTTCCTTCACCAAGCCCCGCAAAAATCCATCCCCACAGATACCCCCCAGATTTCTGCTGGTACCAATGAACAGTTTCTGTAGTTCTGTATGGGTCCAAGATTCTTTCCCACTCAGTCTGTTTTTCACCCTCCAGGCCAAAACTCATCCCCACCCTCCAGCTAGTGGCCTTGAGGGGTGGCCGGAGCAGGCAGGACCTTGGGAGCCTTCTCCATCGGGAGGACGGCGACTGCTTCCTCCGAGTGTTGGAGACGGCCTCAGGTGTCTCCCACATCCCCTTGCGCGGCCGTTCCATTGGCCAGAAGCCGCACAGGAGCGTAGCAGGCCTGTCGGCTCAGCAACCTGCACGATGAGTTGTCAACTTTGGTTTTTAGAGATCTCAGCCCTGCAGCAAGTCGTGAGGTTCTTTCACGGTGGTCACAGAAACGCTCTACATTTCATTCTGTGTCTCTCCCCAGCGCGCGCGCACACACACACACACACACACACACACACACACACACAGGATTAAAGTTGGGCTTGCTTTGTTGACTTTCCGTTTACATTACTCCACGCAGCTGGAACACAACATTCTGTCCCCCAGCCTGGGCATTCCTCATCGCCTTAAAACCGAACTGTGTCAGAAGCTGCCCTTTCTCTGACAGCCACATTCTCAGGGGTCAGGCGATACCAGGTAATACAGGAACCAGCCCTCTGCTGCTGCACCCCGTGGGCTGCTGTCCAGGGCCAAGCACCACAGCAACCTCCCTGGCCCCAGGAAAGCCCAGTCGTTTTTACTACCCCACACCTCCTGCAGGATGTGGCGTAGAACTCCATTCCACTTCCAATTTCTCTCTCAGTTAGGAGCCTTTGGTTACAAACCAGAGAATCCAACTCTGGAAAACTTCAGCAAAACATGGCTGCATGGGATAGATACTAGATTGGATCAAAGTCAAATTACACAACCAGGTTTTGAGAAAGATAGGAATGAGGGCAACGTGGGGATGGAGGCACTTAGAGCCCCTGCGTCACGTTGCGAGGGGCCTGCCATTCAAATGCCTGAGTGACATCACTCTGCTCTAGCTAGACACCCCAGAGAACTGAGTCAGCTGCACTAGTTTGGGTCATGTGCCCACTCCATGGCTGGGGGTAGGATGGAGGAACTCCCAGACGGTCTCCCCAGGACACAGACGGTGGCGTAATTTCCTGAAGAGAAAGTGGGTGCTTTCATCAAAATGAGGGAAAGGGATCCTGGATGGGCAAAACCAACAAAGATCTATCATAATACCACCGAGGGGGAATGGTAGCTAGGCGGCTTGGCTTTGGCAACAACAGAAACCAGGAATCAGACAGACAGACAGACATTGGCTGAATCTGCATCCCATGGCAGACAACATCTACCTCTCTATCTTGTGGCGCCTCCACCAGAGAACTCCTTCCCAGTTCCAGCCTGACAAATGCATCAGGGGAGCTGACTGGCCCAGTTCCAGATGAGGTTGCTGGATCACTCCACTGTGGCCAAGGGTTGGGTCTATGAGAACATGGCAGCCACCGTGTGAACTCCTGGCTGGTGTGGTGTAGAAACCAAGCAGTTTCTAGAAGAGGAAGGGAGAGCTGAACAGATCCCGTAGTCATCTCCCTTGCAGTCTTGCTCTCTTGGGCCTCAGTTTCATCTTCTGTAAAATGGAGAGATGATGTCCAGAGGTGTTCAGGGGTAACTGGGGCACTGGGCCTGGAGGGTACACGGGACAGCTCCGGTCATTCGGGGCTCTGGGATGTGATGTCCGTGGTGGTTTCTCCCTGTTGGCAGTGACTTTGGGGTGCAGACTTCCCCGGTAAGTGAGACATCATGTTCCTCAGGGAGGATCCAAATTTAAGATCTTCCCCCTTCCCAGCCCCACAATATAGACCAAAAAATGGAGACCCAGGGAGGTCCAAGGTCCTACCTGAGTTTCCCTGTGAAGAGAAGAGCTTTCTCGCTTAAATAAGGCTAAGTAGAGTGTTCATATTGGAGAATGGGGGTGGAAGGGAGTCTGGTTGCCTCCTGAGGTACTTTCTTGAGGCTCCCAAGAGTGAAGATGACCTATCAACTAATAACGACAACCACCCTTTTTTTTTTAAAAGATTTTATTTATTTATTTGAGAGAGAGAGACAGTGAGAGAGGGAACACAAGCAAGGCGAGTGTGAGAGGGAGAAGCAGGCTTCCTGCCGAGCAGGGAGCCTGATGTGGGGCTCGATCCCAGGACCCTGGGATCATTTAACCACCACCGTTTACATGGCTGGAGCACTCCACAGTTTGCAGCGTGATTTCACGCCCATTACCTCACATACTTCTCACAATAGCAACGATGAAATAGAATGATCATTTTTGGACAGCTGAGGAAACTGTGGCCCACAGCGGGATGACCAGAAAGCAGCGCTTCAGGGATTCAAGCTCAAGCCTCCTACTACAGGTCCGTACTCACGGGACACCGCATCTGCTGTTCCCACTCTGTTTGGCAAACTGAACTCCCCAGGCGCCATTGAAGGCAGTGGCTTTGAAGTGGGGGTCCTATTATGAAATTCCCCTCATACTCTGGACATGGCCTCAGATGCTGGCTCCGTGGGATGGTCCTTGATGGCTACCAGACCTCCTATTCCAGGCCGGCCAGGCCCTGAGCCTGAGTGTGGAAAGAATTCTCCAGGAAATTTAGTTGAGAAGCTAACCTTGTAAGGCAGGAGCTTTTGAGATGAAAGGGACAGTGTCTTTCAGAATCTTTTCTGCTAGAAAAGAAGAGAAGGACAAGGGCAGATGCAGACTGGTGATTAACCTGTTCAAAAGGAGTGGGTTCAGAACCTTCAGGAAATTCATGAGTTCAAGAGTGGGAACTGCACACACCTTGCTTCCAGAGTCAGGCCTGGGTTCCAACATTGGCCTTGCGACTTACCAGGTGCCCGACCCTGGACTGGATCTTAGAGCTCCAAGAAGCATGTCTCAGGGTCGACCTCCATCCTCCACTCAGGCTGGTATCCAAAGCCCTCCCCTGCCCCCATCCTGTCCTACCTTCTCGGAGGGGTAAGGAAACCTTCAGTTACAAGAGACAGAAACCCAACACTGTGGATCCAGAGGTTCAACTCTGGTCCCCAGGTCTCCTGCCCCTGTTGCCCTCTCGGCTCCACATTCCTGTGTTCCCTTCATGCTCAGGCAGGGAGTAACTACAATTACTTGAATCAGATGGGAGAACATAAGTGATATGACGTGGCGTGTGGGGTCAAGGAAAGACTAGGGGCCCTGAGGCCAGATGGACTTGTGCTCGAATCCCTGCTACTTATAAGCTGTGTGATCTTGGTTCGGTTTCTTTGCGTCTCTGAGCCCATTTCTTCACTTGTCTTGATATAATGACACCTACACCTCAGAGTGCTGATGCCAAGTTCAAGTGAAGTAACGTAGGTGAAAATGCCTGGCATCATAAACACTAGGAAGAAAACTGGAAATGCACAGGAAGGAAAGAGAAACCAGCAGAGCTGGCTTGGGAACGGTAAAGCAGCTCTGAGCAGAGGAGAGGAAGTAGTCCGCATGTGCAGATCACAAACCAGATTCATGCCTGCACTTGAGGCCACAGTTGGGGTCTCAGCATGAATAGCAGGGTCGACAAGCCTGCATGGGAGTCCGGACTGGACCCGGCCGGCCTTGGGCCTCCGCTGCGCTGTGTGCCAGGCAGCATGCTGGCTCAGAGTGCGCACCCCTTACGAGGCCCGGGGCAGGGTGGGTTTCCCTCTGATGCTCCTGTCTCATCAGGAATGACCGCCGGACCCCTTCCCGTAGACCACAGGGCTCCCAAGCTCATCTTCACTCACCCCTCCCATCTCACGACCACCTACTCTCTCCTTCGTGCGCTGTGTTCCAGGCACGGAGGCCGTCCTTTCGACAGATCAAACTTCTGTCCTCGCCTCAGGGCCTTTGCTCCTGCTGTGCCTTCAGCCTGGAGTGTACACCGTCCGCGTGTCCCGCCTGGCTGGCTCCTTCGTGTCATTCAGGTCTCACCTCCAAAGCCAGCTCTTCAGAGTCCTGCCTGGATCGCTGTATAAAGCTGCGCCTCCCTGCCCATGTGTGCACGCACGTGTGTGCCCCCAAACATGCACGCACACACACACACACGGCGCATGCGCACATATTGCTCACGCTCTCACTCCTGGAGGGTGACAGCGACAAATCTAAACCGACCGCTGTGTGTTGTCTCGCACCAGCGACTCAGATGTGGCCGGCGCCGCTGCCGCGGAAGGTTGGCAAAGGTTGGGAAAGCTCCACTCGAGGGTCTCTTCACCCCGCGTAGCTCATTCCTGGAAAATGAACAGTAAAACCTTGTACAAAGTACCTCGTGTTTGGATGTAGATGGGCTTTGGCTCAGCATCAGGTGTTAATAAACAAGTTTCTCACCAACATAAACGTCCAGTGGGGTTCGAATGTGGCGCCGGGCGGGCGCGGAGCTGCCCCAGGATGCACGGCGGGCCGTCCGGCACCCCGGCCTCTGCCCGTGAAATGCCGACCGGACCCCGCGATCACGGTCAGCACACAGCCACTCTGACACACTTCCAGAACACTCCCCAGCGGGCCGGACTGCACACTATTAGAACCACGTGTCTCCGGAAAGGGTGTAGCGCCAGCTACTTGAGTCCGTGCAAAAAGACGGGACCACCTAAAGGCTCTGCCGTGTGTCTGGCCTGTCGTAAGGGCTTAGGAACGTGCATTTCCCTCATCTCCCCGGCCGCCCTCTGAGCAGCAGGGAACACCTGCCACCGACGCGGGCACGGGGGAGGAAGACGCGCTATTTCAGGGAGTGGGGTCAGTAAAAGAGGCCACAAGAGACACACGTCACCCCCCCTCCCCGAAAAGGCTGACAGAACAGCATGAGTTATGCAAATAGCCTGTGGGACTATTACATTGAACACTGAAGAGCGGTTTGACTCGAGAGACTCACACTTAATTGTTGGTGTAACTCTATTCCTTCCCTGCCCTGGAGGAAGCTTTGAGAGAACCCAGGGTCGGGCGAGGGAAGTCTTTCTGCATAAGGACGAGGGCAGCTTCCCTCTGAACGCAGGGCTGCACCTGGCCCGGCTTCCTGCAACGACAGACCCGGATGAAGGCTGCCGAGACGACCCTCTGCCCGGGCCGGTCACTCTCTCACTTCTTGCCCTTTCTTGACCCGGCCATGTCTTGCTCATTTTTAAGTTCAGGATGTATTACGTCCTCCAGAAGAGCTTTGTGGGAAGCCCCGGCAGAACTGGCAGTCGCCCCCTCCTCCTGCGTCCACGCTCGCTGTACTTCCGTCTACTGTGGTATGTCCACGTGCGCGGGGCTGCTCGACCGACTCCCCATCAGGTCTGCAAGAACTGCGTCTGGTTCATCTTTATACCCCTGACAACAGCTCAGCACCTGGCACGCAGCAGGCGTCCAGGTCTTCTCCCTACCCTACCCCCTTCTCCCCCAGCTTTGGATTCTAGAATAAACACACCGCAAAGTCAATATCACAGAGGTTCCCAATACCCTTATCCAGGCTACAGATGGAGGATCTCATTTTTAAAAAGAAGAGTCTTGTGTTCCAAAGGACAGTTTATTTAAAACAAAGGTGGCAATGTGTAGGAAGTAGGGAGAACAACAATTCTAACATAAAAGCACACAGGAAGCACCTCAAATTAAAAAAGGGGGGGATGCAGGGAGGAAGCTAGGTCTCATACATATACAAACTGCTGACCTCGACTGATTATTTACACCCAAACTTTATAAAATAGCATTTCAAGTCAGCATGTAAGCCAGTGTTATTAGTTTTTATTACAAAAAGTTAAAGCTACAAACTTCACATTTTTAAGTTGTACGTCAGCAACAGCATTGAAGCTTTTTCCAAGTTGGTTCGAGTGCAAGCTGGTGGAAGAGATTTTGTTTTCCCCAAACACAGAAAAGAACACGGGGTCTCAGTACAATGAATACAATGCCGATGAAAACACAGTGTGTGAGAAAGGGCTGGGGTGGGGGCCGAGGAGCAGCGATCTGTAGAGGCAACGTGGTATGCTGGGAAGGGCGCTGGAATCAGGATCAGAAGCCCGGCATCTGAATCCGAGCTCTGCCGTATTTTAGCTGCATGACCTGAGCAACAGACTTCGCCTCTCCGAGCCTCGGTTTCCTTATGTGTAAAATGAGGACCATAATACCTGGATCGCCCAGATTTAATAGATATAGGGCTACTCGGATGATCTATGGAGTGGGCTCTGGTGTTTTGTATCTTTCAGGGAATTTGTCCATTTTATTTATGTGGTTGAATATATTAGCATAAAGTTCATGACATTGTTCTTAGCCTTCTAATATCTGTAGGAGCTATAATGATGTCTCTTCTCTCATTTCTGGTATTGGTAAGAGCTACTGAAATTTAAGTGGTATAATAAATCTCTGGCATCTGGCAGGTGCTAAATAATTGTTTCCTGGATCAGAATAGGAGGTTCAAGGAGCCCAGGAGTCAAGGCTATCGCTCTTAAGTTGCTTCAGGGTATTGGTCCTAACTATCTACCTACCTACTGACCTAGCCAGCCAGCCCGTCCAACATTCATTCATCCATCTATCCATCCAGTTGGTGGCTGGAAGAAGGGACAAAGGAAAAAGAAAAATAGAAATCTGCTTCAAAATTACTCATGAGAAAGCAATCAAGGTATCCTTAGAGAATTTGAGATTTCTTAAAGATACAATTAGGTGTGGGTCATTGTTTCTTAAAAAGAGGGAAGAGGTGAGGGCCACAGAGCTCCCCAGGAGCTCGAGCCACAGATGCTGAAGCTCAGGGCTCAAGGAAAGCACGCTGACCTATCCTAAAGTTAGCGCTCACGGGGAAACAACTAGGACTTGCCCCTCTGCCTGTCCATCACTAGGAAACAAACACACTGTGTCAGGAGATGGACCTGGTCCAGAAACACTGACTTCTGGCCAGAGGCTCTGTCTAGCTAGACTGAGGAGCAGTGTTCCGTGCTGGGCCAGCATGGTGGGTGCACACATGCCTGGAACAGAACAGAATAAACTCAGGATCAAGATTCATGACCCAAGAATATTTATGGAGAAAAAGTGAAACCTTCTTTTACTTGGGTCTAGCTTAGGAAGGAAGAAATGGGCACTTCCCCTCCTGTCTGGCCAAGTGTGAAGTCCTTTCTAAAATGGAAGAGGCTGAGGCAGGCCTGTTTGCGGGCACAGCAGATGGTGAGGGGGATGCACGCTCCCGCTGAGGCTGGTGGGACTCACTGGCTGACAGACTGGACTACTAACTCAGCCGTTTCCCAACCCAGAACTGCCAGTGGGAGTTATTCTGTGCAAGAAAAGGTAGTCACTTCATTTTAAAGACTTGTGATTTTCCTTTTCCCTGTAAATACTGGTCCCACATGGTGATGGTAGGAATCCTGATTCTGCACTTACTGGCCATATGGCCTTGGGAAATACATTGCCTTTTTCTCTCTGAACTTAACTCCTTCATCTATGAAGTGGAGATAAAGTACTTAACTTATGGAGTTACTGTGAAGTTTGGATCTGACATCTATAAAAAGCCCACCCAGCTCAGTGCCTGGCATACACTAAGTGGTCAACGAATGCTAGCTGCCATTGATTCTTCTAGTAGGATCCTCTAAGTGTCCTCTGTTCTCTGTATCTGCCACATAACTGCCCAACTGGCCAAACCCTGCAGACCAACCACTGCCTCTTACATTTTTAAAAACTGGCTTGAATTGCAAAGAACAGAATCTGGCCAGAGAAAAGGAACATTCCCTGCCATTCCATTGATTCCCAGGTTTGAGAAGCAAAAGCAATTATGGAGTCAAATTACCTATCTTTAGGTGCAACTGAGTCAGAGCTCCCCCACCTGAGGGGAAGACACATTTAAAAATAGGCAGACATTTGCCTTTCCTGTCTCCTCTTTGCTGTGTGACTACACGCCATGTGGCCTCGAGCCAGTGCTGCAGAGGGATGGCTCAGTGCTGTGCTTTGTGAAGCCCTCTGAGCTGCCTGAGGCCCGAGATCGCCTGCGTGCTGCTGTCTGCCGTCCGGCAGGGGCTGCAGAGTCACGGACTGGCCGAGCCTGACCCACCTGGCTCCCCCTGTGGGTCCCATCCTAGCCAGTCATCCACTGACGAGACCAAGCACGAACAAGTTTCCCTTGGTAGTGTTCCCTGGGACAACTTAACCCAAACGGACACAGGTTTCTCCCCTTGGGGAAGGGAATGCTCAATCAGTGGCCCAGGAGCGAGGAGCTCTGGTCTCGTCCCAGCTCTTATTTCAATTTGCTTTGTGATTTGGTCACCCTGTCACTTCCCCTCTCTGGGCCTCAGTCAGGCCAGACGATGCTTGTGGTCCCTTCTAGTTCTGGGTTTCTGCAGGCCCGGACAGAGCCTCCTGGGGAACAGACCTCAGTCTGGTATTCATGTATCCTTTCCAGACCCCTCAGCAGTAAAATAAAAAAGAAAACAGTCACATATTGGAACGTGGTCACAAAAGCAATGCCCTCAACCCCCGTCTGTAAGGAACGCGGAGCAAAACGCCCCTGTGCAATGTCCACGTGAACAGTGAGAACTCCGAACACACTCTCCCTTCTGCGGACTGCACACAGCCCCATGTGTGTGAGACGTCCTGGCAGGCCCGTCCCTGCACTGGGTCGCGTCTCCTCTTAAGGCACTGGGCAGTATCTGTGCTGGGACTCTCGGCGGCTGGAAGAGTGCAGATGGACGGAAGGCATCGAAGCCACACGGGGCGGTTTGCAAAGAGGGTGCCAGGCTTCTCCTGGGACTCAAGAAGTAAACAAACTCTCAAGGCTTTCCCTCGGATGTGGTCCAGAGCTCCAGAAGCCAGAGATGACCCACACAAGGCTGAAACCATGGGGAAGACCTGGCCCAAACCTCATTTTTAATTGCAGCCCTGCAGAAGGGTGAGGGTGGGTCACGGGAGCTGAGGGAGCCCAACAGCCCCCTGGCATGCCCTGCCCTCTGCCCCCCAGTACCGTAATCTTACAGAAAAGAGGCCAACTGTTTACACCTGTACCTGTACAGAGATGCCACCACACTCGGTGGGGATCCAGTTATAATTTATATATATGTGCATATTTATATATCTTTAAAAAGTCTTCCAGAAAGAACAATCGAAAGCCATTGGGAGAAGAAAGACAAGACAACATGTAACACTTTCCCAGCTGTCACTCACCCTGGAGTCTCTGTTCCTGGGGTTTAAAACTCTGAGTTTAAAAGCGCCGATATGAATCCTTTGAAATAATAAAATGGACCAATTTCAATACATACACAAGGCAGCACGCTGACGGCAGGCAGCCCTTCCCACTGGCGCACTTCCTGAGTTCACGAAGGTGAAGGTGCTGTGGAGAAACGACGGGGCTGAAGTGCCGGCGAGCAGCCCGAGTTCACCGAAGGCCTGGCGGGCAGGCGGGCGGGCGGGCGCTCGGGCCGGGCCGCCTTCAGAAGTTTTGTTGCCGCCGCTTCTTAGCCTCAATGGCATCCAGGATTGGCTGCCTCTTGGACTGGTACTTCTGCCGGATCTCTTCAATCTCTTGCTCCATCATGGGGTCGAGGGCCAGGAGCCTCTTCTGAAGGTCCTCCACTGTCCAACTCTTAAGCTAGAAGAAGTGGAAAGTACGGTCATGACAAAGCCCAGGTCAGCGCAGAACTGCCAAGAAACTCAGCCTGTTCGAGCACCCAGAAGGGAAGGGTCTTCCCAGAGTCTGGGGTGGCGGTGGTTGGAAAGTGACAATTCTGAACGGCACGCCCCAAGCCTTTCGGAGACAATTTATCCCTGGACAAGTTCTAAGAGATTGACTCTGCCTTGACCAAGAACTTAACCAATAACACTTTCATCTCTCCTACCTTTTCAGCGAATTACATAGTGATGCATTGTTAGGGCATTAAAGTAACAGCCACTTGGTGTACGCAAAATAACGCTTGCCCCTAGTTCTTGTCCTACCCATGAGATGAGCCTCTGGATGGGGGCCGTGTCTCTATCTGGATCCCACATCAGGGAGAGTGGATGCGAACTGGGGATCAGACGCTGCTCCCCCGCCCCCCCAGTGTCTTAGGCACCGCCACAGTGATCACCATTAACACGCACCGGGGCTACTCGTACACCAGGCACCCCTCGGAGCGCTTCATACACAAGTGTCTCGAGAACAGAGACACACGCCTTGGGCAGGGAGTGGGAGGGATAGTTGGAAACCTCTGCGATTAAGTTTGCATCATCCAGGGGGAACAAAAGGACTTGATGTATAAACTAATAATAAAAGCCAGCACTTCTATAGTGCTTCCTATGTGCCAGACATTCCGTGCTCTATATACATCCACTCGTTTCATCCTCGCAACCCTATGATTTGCATATGTTATCCCCATGTTACAGATGAACAAGCCAAGGGAGAGGGCAGGCAAGTCCAGTGTCTCATGGCTAAAGTGGCACAATCAATATTCAGACCCAGGCGGGGAGGCTCCAGAGTTCATGCTCTTAACTGGTATCACAGAAGAGCAGTCTAGCAAAGCCCAGGTTTGAGAACCCACTCCATCTGTAGTTAAAACACGGCTCTGCCTCTTACAAATGCTTGGAGACTCTGGCAAGTGGCCTGTCCCTCCAGGCCGTCCTCCCCTATGGAAATGGGACAGCCATGCCTCATTGTGCTTATCAAAGAATTAAGGAGATCACGGCTGTCGAGACGCTGCCACAGTGCCTGGTGCACCGTGTGCCTGGAGACGGCGGTGCGTGTCACAGCCTCTCTTCACCAGAGCCCAGGAGCGCGCTCACGCTCCCCTTGTGTCTGCAGCTGTGGGGCCAGCGGTTCCACTGTCGTGCATATGGAGTGTCACTGAACCCAAGCGAGGCCGGTCCTGGCTGGCGGGGATGGGAATGAAAGCCCCCCCCCCCCC
>NW_024424675.1:32938531-32938964 GCF_017311325.1 Ursus maritimus | reverse complement strand
CCCCCCCCCCCCCCCCCCCGCCCCCAGCCCGTTGTCCACAGCAGGTGGTGATTAATTCGGTGAGCTTACAACCAGTCTAAGAGGTGCAGTGTTCCAAGAACTCAAAGGCTCACTCTAGTCTTCGGAGAGATTTATGGAATCACGGTGTCCCCCAGCCCCTTCCTGAGGCCTCAACAGGGAAGTGGTGTACGAAGGGAGTGAAGGAGCCTCTTTCTGTCTGCCCTTCCTTTCCAGGGTGGGGTGCGAGTGAGTGGGAAGGGCTACAGTGCCTCCCCGGGAATGGTTTAATGCCCTGTCGCCCCAGGAATTTGCCTTGGCCTGCTACAGGGCAGTGGTCTGAGAAGCAAGAAAAGCCTCACAGTTCAGGACGAAAGGCTCTTT
Organism: Ursus maritimus; assembly: GCF_017311325.1. NCBI lineage: Eukaryota > Metazoa > Chordata > Mammalia > Carnivora > Ursidae > Ursus > Ursus maritimus. The sequence goes on along the minus strand of NW_024424675.1, from coordinate 32,938,583 downwards.
GTGACATGGGAATGCAGAGCTGAGAGCGGGGGGGGGGGGGGGGGGGGGGGGG